>NW_026138067.1:4708333-5324722 GCF_025592945.1 Manacus candei | reverse complement strand
GCTATTGCTGTTACAATGAGATTTCTGCGTTCTGTGGCAAGAGTGTTTGTCATTCTTAGTGTGGAAATGGCTTCCTCCAAAAAGAAAAAGTAAGGGGTGGAGATGTGTGTATTGATTGTGGTGGTGGGGTTTTGCCTTTTTTTCTTTATTTAAATATTTATTCTCTTGTTAAATGAGTTGATATAATTCAACAATAGGCAGAAACATCTGAATTAATTTGTGGTCTGTAGACAGATGTGGAAAGATTCAAACCTCAGGATGGCACAATAGCTGATGATATGTCATATAGCTTTTTAATGCAATGCTTGTTAAACTTACATGTTCATACTGAACCTTTCTGTTTACAGTGTTAGGATTTTTGGAAGTAGGGTTTTTTGACATGCTAAAATTGGAATCTATTGTTGTTTGTCAGTAGTAGATTTAGATACCAAACCTTAGTCTTGAATTACGGAATGATGCAACTTTTTAACTACCATGGATAGCTGTGCATATTGTTATTATCCACACAAATGGATGTATCTGTTAAAGATATTTTTTTTCTCAAAAAGTCAAGACAAATAATATTACCATGAAGTTTTTTTTTGGAAAAAAAAGCATATTTGACCTTTATTTTTCTTTTTTCCCCTAGCAATTTTATTCCACAGCCAATTGGAAAATGTAAACGTGTATTCCAGGCATTGTTGCCCTATGCTGTTGAAGAGTTGTGCAATGTAGCAGAATCTCTAATTATTCCAGTCAGGATGGGAATTGCACGTCCTACTGCACCATTTACTCTTGCTAGCACTAGTATAGACGCTATGCAGGGAAGTGAAGAACTGTTTTCTGTGGAACCTCTGCCACCCAGACCATCGTCTGACCAGTCTAGCAGGTAAAATTTGTTAATGCCCACTATTCATTTTTCTCAATGTCTTTGAAAGGTGATTTTATTTTGGAGTTTTTGTTAGCTTTACATTAAGTGACATCCAGAGCTCCAAATCTACTTTTTTGGTCAGTTTTATTTTTTTTTTTTTTTTTAAGTTCTAGTCAATCTCAGTCATCTTACATCATAAGGAATCCTCAGCAAAGACGAATCAGCCAGTCCCAACCAGTTCGTGGCAGGGATGAAGAACAAGATGATATTGTTTCAGCAGATGTGGAAGAGGTCAGTTTTCTTTTTTTGTATTTGGTTTTTCTTGTCAATATGGCACATCTTTAACACCTTTAACATCTGAACCAGAAATCCATGCATCAAGACCTCAAGATACTGAGTAGTACCTCATGAAATCCTACTATGCTGTAAGCATTTTTTGATAGACATTTGTAATGGTTGTTTTCTATTCTATTTCTATTATAACTCCCTGTTAAAAAAGTTTTAAGGTCTTTCAGCACACAGCTGCTCTTATGTAGGTTCTATTGGAGAGCAAAAGAGTCTATTAGCAGGATGGTACCTCTTCAGTATTTAGAAACTAACACTAGGTTTTGTAGTCAGTTCTCCCCTTTCAACATTAAAATCTAATGTTCAAGGCTGTTTTATTTGTAGATCTGATTTTTTTTTCTCCACAACACTG
The DNA here is from genome assembly GCF_025592945.1 of Manacus candei. Classification (NCBI taxonomy): domain Eukaryota; kingdom Metazoa; phylum Chordata; class Aves; order Passeriformes; family Pipridae; genus Manacus; species Manacus candei. The sequence continues at coordinate 5,323,175 of NW_026138067.1, read as the reverse complement.
TAGACTGTACAGCCATGTACAACTACTGTGACTGTAAGTTCATTTTTTTTCATTTCATGATGATAACTGAATTTTCATCAATTCAGTTTTGATGTCATCTTTCTAATACTTGATTTTTGTTCCTTAGTTTCTAAATTAAATTTTGCACTGTGTTTCTGAAAACACATAGATTATCTCTGATATGGAAGATATTCTAGCATAAAATTACAATGCCCTTTCCAGGTTGAAGTGGTTGAGGGGGTGGCTGGTGAAGAAGACCATCATGATGAACAGGAAGAACGCGGTGAAGAAAATGCTGAAGCAGAAGGACAGCATGATGAGCATGATGAGGATGGTATGTATAATGTACATCCTACACACTACTGGTTGAATGAGAAAACTTCATCAAAAAGTAAAGGCATCTTTGAATTCACCAGTTATAAAATTTGGGAGACTTGCATGAGTAGAGAGACTCCAAGGGTTTCAGACTACACATCTTAGAGAAGGAGGTAAAATTATAGATAACTTGCAGTAGGCAAGTACAAGAACATTTTTATTTTTCTCTTTCTGCATGAGGAAAAAATATTAAGGTCCCAAAGGATTAAACAAACCAAAGGCATCAAATGTTACCATGTTCTTGGTTAACAATATGTATTTTGCTCTGTGTATTTGCTACTGTAAAATGTTGACATAGAGTACTTGAAGAACTAAAAAAATAGCCTAGCTCTTGTATGGCTGATGATACAATCGTAGTTGTGGTAGATGTGTTCTCAGAAGGGATCTGAATCATGTGAACTAGTTCTTAAACTAATCACGGAATATTAAGTTATGGTTCAATATTTTGTAGATAAAATTATTCAATTCTCTATGAAAATGTAATACCACTTGTATTACTTAGTTTGGAATTAGACAACCCAAAGCTATGATTAAAAAAAAATTATCTTCTCTTTCTGACTGTGCTTTGTGTTTCCAGTCAACCCATTTATAGTACAGTAAATCTGTTTAATTATTTGCTGAGTATTTAAACATTTCATTCTCAAAACTTAAACTGGAATAGAACCTTTATATTTAGTCAGATCTTTTTAAAGTTTTCAGATATTCCTTAGATACTCGTTTGAAACAGCATATGGTTAATTGTCCTAATACATGTGTATGAAGAGTTTTGGAGTCTTTTGGCTTGAGTGACTAATTCTGAATCCTTAAAGTCTTTCTTTTCAGTGTGTGTTGAATGTACATGTGCAGTGCACAGTGAGAGGGCTGGGGGTCGCTAATTTCTGGAAAATAAGAAAACATGCTCCAAGTGTTGTTGCCTCTCTGCACTGCTTTTATGACCTCCCTGCATGTCTGTTAACTTCTGCTATAGTGAGAGGCTCTGGGTTTTGTTTAATATGTGTTACCTGAGTCACTATAGTAATTCTTATTTTTCTCTCTTTCTAAACATGGGATGTTTTGTATATTGTTTTTATAGGCAGTGATATGGAGTTGGATTTGTTAGCTGCTGCTGAAACAGAAAGTGACAGTGAGAGTAACCACAGTAACCAGGACAATGCCAGTGGGCGCAGAAGTGTTGTCACTGCAGCTACTGCTGGGTCAGAAGCAGGTACACCACATCTTTTTTTGTTTAATCTAGCTGTTTAAATTTAGATATTAGGATTAAGTTCTGTCCTCCTTCCCCACATTTCCTCTTTTTCCTTTGTTCTGATAGTAATAGTAAGGTACTATGCAGACTTTTTGGACAAGATATGCGTTAAGATGTGATCTATCTTTCTTGCTCTTAAGGAGCTTCTGCATGTGTTAGAGGTCACCTTGTACTCTTATGAAATGAAATCAAATGTTCTCACTTTTTAGCATAGAAGTTTAAAACAATGGTTTATGGTTTAAAACAATACACAAAACCTGAGCAAACATTGTACAGCTTTTTGAGAGCAACTGCTTTATTGTCCAGTTTGAAAGCATAGTTTTTAGAATTCACTGCCCTGGGGTTAGAGTCAGCAAAGAATTTTAAAATCAAATTACTTCTTTATTTATATTTTGAAATGTAAGGAGTCTGCTTATTCATGAAACCTGGAGACAATTAGCAGTATGTTAGGGGGATAACTTATTTAACATTTTCAGTAGTCGTACTTGAATCCTTTTAGTATATGTAGTTTTTTCTCATGGAAAAAGTTTACAATGCCGACATGTATATGTGCACAGATGTGCAGTTGTCAGTTATTGTTTATTGCTTATTTTCTCAACAGGAGCAAGCAGTGTGCCAGCCTTTTTTTCTGAAGATGACTCTCAGTCAAATGATTCCAGTGACTCTGATAGCAGCAGCAGTCAGAGTGACGACATAGAGCAGGAGACCTTCATGCTTGATGAGCCTCTGGAACGAACCACAAATAGCTCGCACGCCAATGGTGCTGCCCAGGCTCCCCGTTCCATGCAGTGGGCTGTACGGAATACCCAAAACCAGAGGACCACTAGCACAGCTCCTTCTAGTACATCAACCCCAGCAGGCAAGTCTGAGTAAATTGCATGCATGAGTGTCAGTTAGCTCTGGCTTTGTTCCTTCCTCTGTTTTTGTTTATTCTCTCAAGGATGAAATCTTATCTCTTTGTCTTAGTGCTGACCTATCTTGACTGTTCCAGTTCTAGTTTTGAATTTTAAAAAAAGGAAAGGATCTGCTACAGTTCTTAAGAAGATCTGTGTATACTTACTGTAGCTAGTAATTTTTTGCTAGTTACAGTTGGGATGTCAGTAATATTTACAAGTTTATTTCTGGAAATCTTCATTATATCAGTCAATACACAAAACATATAGCAGAGATTAAATGAATTTATTAATATCATATCATCTTTTATGTTTAGCAAGTTCAGCAGGCTTGATTTATATTGACCCATCAAACCTCCGTCGAAGTGGTACCATCAGTACAAGTGCTGCAGCAGCAGCTGCAGCACTTGAAGCCAGCAATGCAAGCAGCTATTTGACATCTGCAAGCAGTTTGGCAAGAGCATACAGTATTGTGATACGGCAGATATCTGACCTGATGGGTCTGATTCCCAAGTACAATCATTTAGTATACTCCCAGATCCCAGCTGCAGTGAAGCTGACTTACCAAGATGCAGTTAACTTGCAGGTAAGAGCATGCCAGTTTTTGTAAAGGAACATAATTTCAATACATCTTTTCTGTGTTATGTGCATATTTTTTGGTACAGTGCTCTTGACTGTAGTTTTTTGAAAGTATATGTAAAATGCCTCTCTAGAGAAAATACTTGAAGGGGAAGGCTGGTGTCTGACGTGTAGAGGATTAAGTTTCAAAGACTTGACAACCCAGGAGGAACTCCAGTGTGTTCAGGAAATATGTATCAACTTGTATGTGAGCTGTGTGTATAGAGTGAAATAATCTGTGCTGAATTTAGTACAAAAAATCAATTGTCAGAATAACATAGCTGCTTCGGGGGGGGCCAAGTAATCAAATGATGCTGTTTTCTGTTAATAGTGCTGCGTGCTGGGATGTGAAAACCCGATGACAGTATATTTCCTTGTAATTGAGTCACATGGTATTTTTATGGCTCTATTTTCACAGTGTGTTGGGAGGAAAAGGCTTCTGATTTGAGAGAGGAAGGTTAGAAAGATATTCTGGTATCAAACACTGGGGTAAATACACAGGGAAAGAGATAAGGGAGTGTAATTTTACTATGGAGAAAGCTAAAATAATTTTCTGTTCAGGAGATTCTTAACAGTAAAAGTGAAGAGGAGATCTGTCCAACTGAGGCACCAAGATATTTGTTATTAGCATGTGAAAGTTTGACAGTAGGGGTTTTGTTTGGATACAGAAATGGGGTTGAGACAGCATTTTGTTAGTTTAGCGGACACAAGAACATTTAAGAGTGTGGGAGTTGTTTTTGAAGACCAGTTTGTAGAGGAATGAAGAAAGCAATCTGATTTGGATCAAAAAACCTAACAGGTCAATGGAGTTAGCAAAAATGACAAGAAATGCAGGTTTGCAGAGCCTGTGTTGGGTACACGTGAAGAGAAGACTAGATCAGAAGGAGAAGTTGTATGCAGACATAGTTCTCTGTGCAGGTATTAACTTTGTCATCTTCACTGAGTAAGTTGCAAGGCATGAAGAATGGTGAAAGATCTGGCTGGTGAATGCCATAGCAGGATGAGGGGTGTTAAAGCTACTAGGAATTCAGGAACTGAGCTAAAACCCCCAGGATGTGTGCACCTGGGAGATGCTGAGTGGTCGTAAGGTGAGGAGTAGAAGAGATTCCCAAAAGAGAGAGAGGGGATGGTGAGAATGCTTTACAGATATCAAAATATTAAGTGAAGAGAGCTGCATACCATGACAGTAAATCAACAGTCTCAGAAGAGCTTTCAAAACCTGATCATTGGTCATTCTTGAACATGGTTTTCAACCTCTTTGTAGGGAATCAGGTTTAGATTGCTTATGTTTAGATTGCATTATCATCTTCTAGTTCTATTGTTTGCAAAGCTAATTAAATCTCATTTTCTATAGAATTACGTAGAAGAAAAGCTTATTCCTACTTGGAATTGGATGGTTAGTATCATGGACTCTACTGAAGCTCAGCTGCGTTATGGTTCTGCGTTATCATCTGCTGGTGATCCTGGGCATCCAAATCATCCTCTCCATGCTTCTCAGAACTCAGCTAGAAGGGAAAGGATGACAGCCCGTGAGGAAGCCAGCTTAAGAACACTTGAGGGAAGAAGGTATAAAAATAGTTTGATTATTGCATGTAATATGAATTACCAATTTTACAGTCAAATCTTATTCACTGACATTTTATGAATTTGATTTTGTAGTGCAACAGTGTAGTTACTGTTTTGATTGAAGTAGGCTTCCTGTGTCATTGCTGCTGTTTGGTTTATTGGGATGCACTAAACTCCTCTCAATGTTGTTTACAATACACTGCATCTGAACTGCTTGTTGTGTGATTGTAACTATCAGACTGTTTTTGTGTGTGGTTTACTGAGGTTTTACATCCATATTTCAGATATAGAGACTAATACATAAAGGTTTCATTCTCCTGTGATGCCTGATCTCTCTGTATTCAATCCTTTTCTTTCACTAGACGTGCTACTTTACTCAGTGCCCGTCAGGGAATGATGTCAGCACGTGGCGATTTCCTGAACTACGCACTGTCCTTGATGCGTTCTCACAATGATGAGCATTCAGATGTCCTTCCTGTTCTAGATGTCTGTTCACTAAAGCATGTAGCATATGTTTTTCAAGCCCTTATTTATTGGATTAAAGCAATGAATCAACAGACAACATTGGATACTCCTCAGCTGGAAAGAAAAAGGTATTGAGGCTGACTACTAGAAAGAAAAACTTGCGCAAAAGTGGTGTTTGCCCTTTAGTTTCAGTCATTTGCGTTGTTACTCAGCAGCTCATATAAATATATACATCAATCTACAAATCTTTGTGTGTGTGTAAAACATGCATATTACAGAAAGAATATGCATGTGTGTAATGTGCCTGTGTTTGATAAGCCTGTTGCAGAACCCTGTTCAGATCTTTTTCTGCTCATCGCTTTAAAAGGTTTTCTTACTGTTGAAACTTGAGCTGGATTTTTAACTCCATGGCAGTGCCTCTAAAAGACATACTTAGGAAAATTTCTCAGCTGAAAAATGCAATCTGCTCCTAACATTTGACATAATAACAACTTATTTAGCTGTCTGTCAGACAAGTTAAAGATGACATTGGAGAAAATGTCAGTGTCTGGTATAATGAGCCTTAGTGATTTTGTTTTCCTTTTGGTTGTGTGTATTTGAGATTTACCTGGTATTTAAAGCACAGTAGGGAAATCAATGACTGAAAATGTCCTTGAGTTGAAAAACTCTGCACTTCAACTACAGCATTTCATGAGGTGCATTTATTAATTTTTAAGATGTTTTAAGATTTCTTTTTATAATTTCTTTTAAATTTCAAATGGCAATTAAGGATCATAGAAATGTCCACATCTGTTCTCATCTCTTACTGGGCTTTTAGGTAATGCACCTGAACAGTCCTAGTCAACAGTTAGATAAATGCAGCTCTTTGCCCCTTCCTGTTCCTAATTTTCAATACTGCAGGTCAAACTTTAACTTTTAATTTTCTCTACAGATTTAGTAACTAAAATACAAGGTGTATTTTAGATATATATTGGACTGCTACTTTAGTTTCAGTGTTATCTTGGTAATGTAAGGTTGGTTATGACCTCAAAATGTATACCAGAGGGTGCTGTGGTCAACAGGATTTTCCTCACAAGTAAGAATGATATAATACAATAACCAAGTTTTTGTACTGTCCAACTTAATTTGTTAGAGCCACAGCTTTAAGCCTTTTCCAGGCAATATGATGCTTCTGGAAGCCGCTTTTCCCCAAAAAACTGACATATTGAAATCTGTCAAATAACTGATCATCAAAGAACTGTGAAATTCACATGAAATACTTCTAAAACTGTGAAGGCCTAGACCTTTTTAATAAAAAATAAATGGTTCAGTCAGTCAGTTGCTTCTGTTACATGACATTTTAGTAGTCTGGGTCAAATGAAATTTTGTTGGTCTTCATCAAGTTTCAGAACTCATTTCACAATGCATAAGCTGCCAGAAATGAATACTAATTAAAGTTCTTGATCCTTTTTAATAATACAAGGAAGTCAATTTTTTTAATGTGCAGATTGCAGATTCACCTGCTGAAATGTGATCAATGACATTATTATTAAATTTTGGAATAGTATTCACTTGCATATTTCTTCTGCTAATGCAGGGTTCCTAGGATTTTTATATTGATATAGTCTTTGAAAACAAGCATATCCATCACTGCCTGAAGCTGTAACCTTTAAGATCAAACTTGGTAGGTGGCCAAGTGGCTCTAAGGGTAACTGTGCTAGTGACACAGTGAGTGAGTATATAATGAGAAGTTCTCTACAGTACTTCGATTTTAGAATGAGTTTGTTCTTGTTATTTATAATTCTTTAAGTACACTTCCTGATTATGCTACAGATGTAAATGTTTTGGCTAATAATTTCTTCAAGGCGATGGACTCTTTTTTATTTTTTTATTTTTTTTTTCAAGAACTCGAGAACTTTTGGAACTGGGTCTTGACAATGAAGATTCAGAACACGAAAATGATGATGACACCAATCAAAGTTAGTATACAGAAACACCTAGAATAGCATACCAAAATGCCAGACTGTCTTTGTGTTTTTTCCCCTTTACCTAGCTGAGACTTTGAATAAATTTTGCTACTTGTGTATGTTACATTTAAGTTGTTTTTTTTCCAAAGTTATTTTTCTTACCTTTGTTACTTCCCCGAATTTCTTCTGCCATTGCCTGTTTTATTTCCCCTCAGTTCAGGGCCCTCTTTTTTTGTCTCCTTTCTGTCTAAACTGCAGCATTTGTGTCCTTACTTATCATTCTACACAATGACAAAATTTAAAATTTGAATTTAAACTGATCTCTTTTAATCTGGTGAAACTGCTACTGAAAATGGTAGAATGTGTACCCTAAACGAAGTATATGCAGTGTAAGGGTGCCTGTTCAGTAATGCTAGGTATAGTAAAAAGGATGAAAGTGATGACTAAACAACTTAATAAAGGTACAGCATTTGTGGAAGCATCCTGTAGAAGTAAATTTGCAGAGATACTCCTCCAGTCAGATAGCTAAGAGGGAAGGATATTAATTTTCAGCATTTTAAATCCTTTTCTTTTATAATTGTGAAAACTGATTTGAAATCTTCTCTGATATTTAGGTGCTACGCTCAATGACAAAGATGAGGACTCCCTCCCAGCAGAGACTGGCCAAAACCATCCATTTTTCAGGCGATCAGACTCGATGACGTTCCTTGGCTGCATTCCACCCAATCCTTTTGAGGTTCCTCTGGCAGAGGCCATCCCCCTGGCAGACCAGCCCCACCTACTACAGGTGATATCAGAGAGGGTGTTCTGGAAGAAAGCTGCAGTTCGCTTTTTCATTCCTAACTGAAGTATATTATTTACCCAGAATGCTTTTGTTACTTTTCAGCCAAATGCTCGCAAAGAAGATCTGTTTGGCCGACCCAGTCAAGGTCTATATTCATCTTCTGCCAATAGTGGGAAATGCTTAATGGAAGTTACAGTGGATAGAAACTGTCTTGAGGTAAATGTAAAGCTTTTTTTATTTTAAACAATATGGTAGTTTAAACTAGTACCTTCATTCCTTAAAAAGACACTTGAATGTTTTCAGAGAGAATTCCAAGTAGCTTTCACAATGATAATTTCAAAGCCCAGTGCATGTGAAAACTTGGATTTTTTTTTATGTAAAGTATGCTTATTTTTTTTAAATACAGAAACTTTTATGGTCATTGATTTATAGCAAATGTCAAGTAATTTTTTAAATGCTGTGGTACAATCCCGAGTTAATTTTGAAACACCAATTATATAATTATTTGTGATAAAAAGATTTAAATCTCCCTGTAGCCCAGTAGATTTGAGTTGCCTACAGACTGAGCATTAAATGGCAAGCAAATTAAATGCAAACATAAAGTGGGGAAAATGTTTTGGGTTTTTTTTTTATTTTTTTTAAATTTTTGAAATTACGGAGATTACTTTGTTTTAACAGGTCAATTACTGTGCTCAGTTTAGTGTGGTTTAAAATACACATGTATGTATAGATGTGCTAAAAAAGCTGTCTAGAATGCTTTGAAAGTGCAATTAAATTTTACTTCTTCTTGTTTAGGTCCTTCCAACTAAAATGTCTTATGCAGCCAACTTAAAAAATGTTATGAGCATGCAAAATCGGCAAAAGAAGGAAGGGGAGGAACAAAATGTGCCTACAGAAGAATCTGAGAGTTCAAAACCAGGGCCTTCAGCTCATGACCTTGCAGCACAACTGAAAAGCAGCTTGTTGGCAGAGATAGGACTGACAGAAAGCGAAGGGCCACCTCTCACATCTTTCAGGTAGTTGAGTTAGAAATTAATCTATGAAATATATTTCTGAACTGATAAACAGATATTTGGGACTCTGAAAAAGTATTTTTAAATTAAAAAGGGTAGCTTAATTTAGTTTGAATTTGTAGTTTGTAAATGATGATTGTTTCTGAAGTGAAGAGTAGAACAGTCTTCGAAGAGATTTGTGGAAACTGTAGACAAAATCCTTTACTCCCTGACTTCCTGCTGCAGACCTACTGTGATGTCCTGGGTAGCTAAGTTTAACATTTGTAATTGACAACCATCTGTATCTGATGGGGCTGACCAAACTTTATGCACTTAGGGGTTGAACTGCACTCATGTTGAATTACAGCTTTTTAAAATAAATTAAAGTCTTGATTGAAGGAAGACCAATAACAGTTTTGGATGCAAAACATGCGTTTCAGCTGAAACTAAGCAGTTTCATATGCTTCTGTCCACAAACTTAGTGTACTGTGTTGTTTATCAGGAAAAAAAACTTAGTTGAAGTCAGAGGGTAAGAAAAAGGTGAAGTACACAAAATGAGTCTGAAATTTGACTTGATTTCACGTCTGTCATTTCTCCCTCCTCCTGTCAGGCCGCAGTGTAGCTTCATGGGCATGGTTATATCTCATGACATGTTGCTGGGACGTTGGCGCCTTTCTTTGGAGTTGTTCGGTAGAGTATTCATGGAAGATGTCGGAGCAGAGCCTGGATCGGTATGTACTTCTCTGTGTAAGGACAGTTCCTCTTGCAGCTAAGTTATGATCCTCTCTCATTATTCTGATTTTGGGTTTTGTGTTTTGTTTGTTTTTTTTATTTTAAGATCTTGACTGAATTAGGTGGTTTTGAAGTAAAGGAGTCGAAATTCCGCAGGGAGATGGAAAAACTTAGAAACCAGCAATCAAGGGATTTGACGTTGGAGGTAAAAAATGTTAGTTTATCTTCTGAATTTGTTTTCATTAAGAGTTGAATTATTGCAGTAACTTGATAGGAAAAGTTGTATTTCAGAGTCTGCAAAGAGGTGTCTTAAACCTAACTTTGGGAGCTGTGTTCCAATTATTCTGTGTTTTTTCACAGTCTGACTGGTATTTTCTGAGTCTATGCAGAAGTGTTCAGAAATTTGTCATGAAGCTGTAATGCTTTCTCTATGATGATTGGTAAAGAAAAGAAAACTATTTTTTTTTGATTTCTTACTAGGTTGATCGAGACAGAGACCTTCTAATTCAGCAGACCATGAGGCAGCTCAACAATCATTTTGGTCGCAGGTGTGCCACCACTCCGATGGCTGTACACAGGGTGAAAGTTACTTTTAAAGATGAGCCCGGAGAAGGCAGCGGTGTGGCACGAAGCTTTTATACTGCTATTGCACAGGCTTTTCTGTCAAACGAGAAACTGCCAAATCTAGATTGTATTCAGAATGCCAACAAGGGTACCCATACAAGTAAGTGATGCACAACAGTTAATCTACAGAAAACATTCATACAAGCCTTGGGTACTTTTTTACACTGAAATACTTGGCATTGTGTCAGAGATGTCTCTGAGGCAAGGAAATTGCTTTTTTCCCCCTGCTTTCAGAAACAGGAAGCTCTTGTTTTTCTCAAAACAAGAGTCTGCTTTAGATGCGCTCAGCTTTTTTTGAGCATCTTTTTCTCCAGTTGGTAATAATTGTCAAGATTTTAGCTATTAAGAGCTTACACATTTTAATATGGCTGCTCCATCTGACTTTTCACAAGTATATTTTTATGTTTTTGAAAGTATATATAAACTCTCAAAGTATTTTGTCATTTTTAAGTTGGTAAAAACATTTCAGGTTCCTTTATTAAGTTTGGCTCAACCCCAATCACTGCTTCGAGTGAAGTGGTTTTGTCTCATTGATGTCTGTCAAGCTCTTCCAAAACTGAAACTTTCCTTACACTGAAACTTAAGTAGGGGAGAGAAATATAAAGATGTTTAAGTTTATGAGGTTTTTTGCCCTTCAGGTCTGATGCAGAGATTGCGAAATAGGGGAGAGAGAGATCGGGAAAGGGAGCGAGAGAGAGAAATGCGGAGAAGTAGTGGCTTGCGAACTGGTTCTCGGAGAGATAGGGATAGGTAAGTGATAAATTTTAATTTGTTGAAGATACTTTGTCAAATAGAATAATTGCCTTGGATATCTTCAGGAAAAATACTTCACTTCCTCCAGTTAAGGGAGCCTTTTTCATTTTCAGGAGCAATTTGCTGGGTAATTTCTTGAAATTCAGTATATACTTCTAGTTCTTTAAAGAATAATTATGCTTACTTTAGCATTGATAGATGATGTCTTAACCATAGGCCATCAGTTTTACTGCCAAAACAATAACAAAACCTTGCATACTAGAATGAAATTGTGAGGTGGTTTAGAAACAATGTTGCCATTGGTGGCATGTCTGACTGCTGTATCCAAAATACTAGTAATATTAAAATCTCCGGTTCATTTTGGTTCTGTGTTTCTGATTCATTCTCTCCAAGCAGCTGTGAGCAACACTACTATTCCAGCATTAGAGCTAACACTAATCTGAATCTGTGTGCAAATGATATTGTTCCAGAGGATTTTTGCATATTTCCTCTGAAATACAAACTGCTCTGATTTTCTTAAGGGACTTCAGAAGACAACTGTCCATTGACACACGGCCTTTTAGACCAGCATCAGAAGGAAATCCTAGTGATGACCCTGACCCTCTTCCAGCACACAGACAAGCCCTTGGAGAACGGCTCTACCCTCGAGTGCAAGCAATGCAACCAGTAAGACTTCTCTAATACACTTAATGATTGTTCTTGTCATCTTTTAATGTAAAAGTTGATTTCCTTATCCATGAATGTTTAACATAACTGAAAATATTTGAACACATAGGACTGATTTTATATTCTTTGTCATTTTCTTAAGGTTTTGGTTTTGTAATTTGTTGTTTAGCTTAGAAGGTATCTTGTAATGCATTCTGTATTTAATAGAATTATATTTAATGCAATCTGTATTTAAAATACCCAAACTTTTGTAAAGTGGTATTTGAAAATGAGAGAATTGGAGGAGAACAGTAAAACCTATCATTCCTTTATCCCTAGGCATTTGCAAGTAAAATCACAGGAATGTTGTTGGAATTGTCTCCTGCTCAGCTGCTTCTGTTACTAGCTAGTGAAGATTCCCTTAGAGCAAGAGTTGATGAAGCAATGGAACTCATTATTGCGCATGGCAGGTAAAGTATTAAGAATTTAGATAAGAAGTGAGAACTGATTTTGTGGCCAAAGAACCAGTACTGTTCTACATCTACTCCGATAAATGCAGCTTATTCCTTGATATTCTACATATTTTTCTTTGGACGAGTAACTTATTGGCTTCAGTTTAATCTACTGTGACTGGTTTCAAAATACGACAATTCCTTCTCAAGAGCAGCCCTGCTGAAAAAGGACTTGAGGGTGCTGGTGGATGGGAGGCTGGACATGACCCAGCAATATGTGCTCACAGCCCAGAAAGCCAGTTGTGTCCTGGGCTGCATCAAAAGCAGTGTGGCCAGCAGGGCGAGGGAGGAAATTCTGCCCCTTCTCTTGGTGAGACCCTACCTGGAGTGCTGCATCCAACTCTGGGGTCCTCAGCATGGGAAGGACATTGACCTGTTGGACTGAGTCCAGAGGAGGGCCACCAAGTTGATCAGAGGGACAGAGCACCTCTCCTGCAAGGAAAGGCTGAGAGAATTGGATTGTACAGCCTGGAAAAGAGAAGGCTTAGAGGTGATCTAATTGCAGCCTTCCAGTACCTGAAGGGACCCTACAAGGGCATGCAGTGACAGGACAAGGGGGAATGGCTTCAAAATGAAAGAGAGTAGGTTTAGATTAGATATTAGGAAAAAATTCTTTGCTGTGAGGGTGGTGAGGCACTGGAACAGGTTGCCCAGAGAAGTTGTGGATGCTCAGTACCTGGAAACATTCAAGGCCAGGCTGGATGGAGCTCTGAGAAGCCTGGTCTAGTGGAAAGTGTCCCTGCCCACAGCAGGGGTGTTGGAAATAGATGATCTTTAAGGTCCCTTCCAACCCAGACCATTCTGTGATTCTATGATTCTGTGAAATTAAATCTACCTTTTTATTTCCTTTTCAAGGGAGAATGGTGCTGACAGCATATTGGATCTTGGATTGCTAGACTCTTCAGATAAAGTGCAGGTAACAACAAATGAAATTTACACACAATTCAGTTGTATGAGTTAATTTTAAAAATGCAAGCAACTTTCTTTATCATGCAAGACAAAGTTCTGTTTAATCATCTTGTGGAGTTATCTTTTTTATTTTCTTTTGAAAAGATTAAACAGTAATTAGTCAAAAGTATAAAATTACCATTGAGAAATATGGAAATTTTTAACGAATGGAACTTGAATCTTTGGGTCTAGTAGCAAATAGCTTGTTGATGTGTGTCAGTAACTAGAGGTAAGCTTGCTAATTGCCATTCTGACTTTCAAACCAGGAAAACAGAAAGCGACATGGATCCAGCCGCAGTGTAGTAGATATGGAATTAGATGATACAGATGATGGGGATGATAATGCACCACTTTTCTACCAGCCTGGAAAACGAGGGTTTTATACACCGAGACCTGGTAAAAACACAGATGCAAGGCTGAATTGTTTCCGAAACATTGGCAGGTATGCTCCTATTAACTCTCTGGTCTGAAAAAATTTAAAAGACAAACATACACAAGAGCAGGGAGAGTACCAATAGTCCAAGTGCAAACACTTTCTTTTTATGCTCTGTATTTCTCAGCCTGAGCTAAATAGGGGAATTTGCATACATCAACTTGAGGTTTCTTTTCCTGTTAAATTTTAATTTTTCATGTATTTATTTTTAATTATGTATGTCCATGATTTTCTTTTGTGGACTGATATGGCTGGAAAGCTAGCTGCAGCTTAATTCTTAAAATATATATGGACATTTTAATGTGAGTTTTCTGATAGATCTTTAGTGTCATTTCTGCTGTATTCAAAACAAATCCCAAACATTTATTTTCAGAATCCTAGGACTGTGCTTGTTGCAGAATGAACTATGTCCCATCACGTTAAATAGACACGTAATCAAATTTCTACTTAGCAGAAAGGTAAGTTGAACATATAAGTTTTAATTTCCTGTAGTTACTTAAAATCTCATCTTTAAAAATTGGGTTTTTTTCCTTAACCACTTATGTATTAACTATCAAAGTTGATACTGGAACTGTACTGATATCTTTAATTTGAGGAGTTGTCTTTAATTTGAGGAGTACTAATTCTTTCATTTCCTAGATTTTGAACAGAGTAGATGTACTAGAATTCAGGTATTTGACTAAGATGTAATGGCTTGTAATACGTTAGCCTTTGACTCTCTCCAGAAACTGCTTGTTGTCTCCCTTTTTCTATTCCTGAGAGAATCAGGAGAGACACTGTTAGACAGACATTAGTAGACAATAGTATCTTAGCTTATAGAAAAGTATTTTTCTGGATATTTGAGAGAACTCATTAATTTGTAATTAAAATTTTGCCTCAGGTGTAGGTATAATTTAATTCAGAGCAATAATTACCTAAACTTTTGACAAAAATGTTTCCCCGCCCCATTAAACTCTAATACTGTGCTGCACATCTCATGTGTTAGTCAATGGCACTGTTAATTCTGTCTGATGTAACAAACTTAAACCAAGATTTATTACTGCAGGTCTTTCCTTAAAAACAATTTGGATCACATAATCAGTTATACAACACAGGTATAATCTTTAATGGAAAAGGGTTAATGGCAGAAATGATCTCTGAATATCCCCTTGTATCTTCCAAGAGCGATTCCCTTCTAAATCTTTTCTTCAGGTTTTTCATGTTGAATATATATTCCTTCCAGTATTCTAAAGTAAATTCTAAAATGGGCTGAAAATAGGAGTTTGACTGCATTTATTTCTGTGTGTTTGTATGCTTTGTTGCATGGGCTATGCACTGCTGTATGCTAGTGCATAAACCAGGCACAGATCACATAATTTTGAATCTACTCTTAAACAACTGATATGTTTCAAACATCTGTCTTTTTTCTACAGGTGAACTGGCACGACTTTGCTTTTTTCGATCCGGTTATGTATGAAAGCCTTCGGCAACTTATCCTTGCTTCCCAGAGTGCAGATGCTGATGCAGTGTTTGCAGCAATGGACTTGGCCTTTGCAATAGACCTGTGTAAGGAGGAGGGTGGAGGGCAGGTAAGCACAGCTAAATCTGTGTCTCTGTAGTTTCAGAATTTAACAGTTTATGCAGGCTGCAGTGTACACATGATCCATGCTCTTCTCAGATGGCAGTCACAACACTTTTTCTAGATTCAAATACGGTGTTCTCCACAGACATTGAAGCATGGAGTTTTTTTCTTGAAGGTGATGTAAAGCCTACCATAAAGCCTGGCTAGCACAATCAATCCTAAGGAATCTTTAAAACTAACCTGTACTAGTAAATTTGCTTGTTTTTAGAGTTATATTAATCAATAAATCACTGTGTAGTGTACTGTGGTGGTTATAATAATCTCATTTCCTTCCCTCCCCCCCCTTTTAAATGGTCCTTGCTTCTTTTCCATAGGTTGAACTTATTTCCAATGGTGTAAATATACCAGTCACTCCTCAGAATGTATATGAGTATGTCCGGGAATATGCAGAACACCGAATGTTGGTAGTAGCAGAACAGCCTCTACATGTAAGTCTTTGGTGGAATGTTTTTAAAAAGAAGAAAAAAACCCTGTAAGATTTCAGTTAGTTAATTATTTTTATTAGGTATTGCTAATCAGGTTTTTTTGAAGTCTTTTCAACTTGATTAAAAGTATTTAATTTCCTATTTTTTTCTTAATTGTATAGCTATTTATGGAGTACTGTGAAGACCAAGTACTTTGAGCAATTTCTTTTTCTTATAGAGTGAAAGATAATTTCTTTTATGATAGATCTCATTGGTTAAGTATATATGTTCATTTTTTGAGCTCAAATGGCATGTATGCTCTTGGAACTTTGGCTTTGTATTTGGCAGCTACTTTGTTCTAATAATGTATCACCTTTGATTTGTTTATACTTATAAACAAAGATAGAAATTAAAATTCAAAATATTTACATAAATCGCCTTGAACTTTTGATTTGCATCTTTGTTTTAAAAGCAAAAATCAGTTATGATGCAGACAACTTTGTTCTTATATTACTAGCCTGGCAGGAAACCTAAAAATTGGCTAGGAAACCGTATTAAAATAATTTTCTTTTTGAAACTCCTTTAAAATAAAACTTAAGGAATAATACATCTTTGTTGACAGTTAATGAAGGTCTAGTCTGTCCTATGATGCTACATGTAAACTTGGTCACTTGTACTGATTGGGGTTTCCTGCTGCACATCTGAGATAAGTGAGCAGACTGCCTCTGTGCAGTGAACAGATTACCTCTGTACAGTTGAGGTCCAGAATTTTCACAGACAGAACATGTTCCTGGAATTAAGCTACTTGATTTCCATGTCTGTCTGTATTAATAGTTTGACTCTTTTTTTTTATTTTAAGAGTTGGAAACCATTACACCTGTATTCAACTTGGAATTTACTAAAGCAAATTTACTCATAATATTCCATTTTGAAAATGGAATTTCCAGTCTTTTCAGGATATTACTTATTAATATAGAACATAAGTGTGTGTAACATTTTTAAAGCAGAGTTGGCATATAGGTCTGAAGAAGAAAGGACATTCAAGATGCATTTTTGTTTTGAATTCTTATGAGATTCAGCACAGCTCAGCAAAATACCTGAACTTTTAGCATTAGAGAGTGCATGTGCTTCTGCTCCTGGTGAAATATTAGCTCAAACCATTACTGCTTTCTTTTGCTGTAGTACATAGGGTTTAACAGAGTGGTGCAGTTCTTTGTTTCAGAAAATTTGCATCACAGATGATAAAGCTTTGAAAGAAAAGAACAGCTCAGAGAATGAGTTTTGAGTTAATGGCAGATTTCACATGAAACTTTTCAGTAATGCATTTGAAGTCAGTCCTAAAGTTATATGTTTACAACGTGCATCCTGTGGTTTTCACTTAAGGCAATGAGGAAGGGTCTCCTGGATGTACTTCCAAAGAATTCATTAGAAGATCTGACAGCAGAAGATTTCAGACTTTTGGTAAATGGCTGTGGTGAAGTAAATGTGCAAATGCTAATCAGCTTTACCTCTTTCAACGATGAGTCAGGTATGAAATAACTTACTCATAAATAGAGTTGCACGGATAACTTAACACTGTTTGTTCTGTGTGGAGTAGTTACCGGCATTAAACTACTTCTTCAAATTTGACATTAGTTAGTAAGTCAATGAAACTTGTGATAAAATTATTACTTTTTTTTTTTTAACAGTCCTTTGAAAATATTTACTGTCAATTAGGAGAGGGTGGGGAAAGCACATTTTCCAGCTTTGCTGTCACATGATGTTAAATAGAAGGATTGTATTATTGGTAGTATATCTTTCTTGTGAAAATTATGACCTAACTTTAGGACTATAAATGGGATGGATGCAAGTCTAATATTTCTTACATAATTTTTAAACTGCATTTAGCTGTAGTTAGGCTTTTTGGGAGGGAGAGGTGGGAGCTGTACTGAGGTATGTCAGAGTTAGCCTGGCATTCAAAGGTATGTGTATCAGCTTTGAAATTATTAGTGTCTCCAATATAAGGACTTTGTGAATGTGCTTGTAGCTGAGATCCAACTTGCAGCACATGTAAAATGTATCTCTTAATGTTATTGTCCAGTGTACCAGCTGAATTGTGTATTGTATCTTTTTTATTTCACATAGGAGAAAATGCTGAGAAGCTTTTGCAATTCAAGCGTTGGTTTTGGTCCATAGTTGAGAAGATGAGTATGACAGAAAGACAAGATCTAGTAAGTTGCTCATTCCCAATGGAAACATGCAGGAAAATTGGAGTAACTGTGACATCATTACTGTTTTTAACTGTAATTAGAGATTTTTTACAAGAAGAGTTAATTTAGCAGAGCAGAGTGGTAGGGTTGGGTTAGACTGTTAGTCCTGGAAATGAGGTGTGAATCCTAAACCTTCTTGCAACTGGAAGTAAGCGTGGTGTGTCCTTATCCATAATTATTGGTCTCTTATGGAAGCACAGTTTTAGTCTGCACAGTTGTTCTTAAGCTGACTAACTGTGGTTACTCAACTGTGTTGTGGGCTAGTAGGGTTTTGAGGTTGAGTTCTCTTTATGGATCATCTACTCATCTGACTTCTGTGTCTCCCAAGGGCAATATGTGTGTCCTCCCTGGAAGATGTCAGTAATGACACTATGTCCTTCTCAAAGGCCTCTGGGAAAAGGCTGATGAGAAGCATGAAAGAACAAGATACTGTTCAGGGAGCTTAATTTTTTAAAACTTGCCTGTAAATTGTATTAATTGTACGCTTCCTAAAACTGTTTGATTTTAACTTTCTACTACTTAAAGTACTATCTCTCCCTTACAGTCTACTAAATAGGAACAAGGACTGCTCTGAAAACTGGAAACTCTAAAGCATATATTTTAAGGAGTATCTGTGGTTACTCTTTGGTGGTGACTCAGCTCTGCAAGTCAGTATTTCACACCTGAGACAATAAACCAAATACTCCCTGTTGCCACCTTTTGTCTGTACCAGTACTACATTCTGTAGTCACTAATTGGTTTGCAAGAGATTTCTGATACATTTTATATGGATGGCAGTCACCCCCTTCCCAGATGATTTGGGGAGATTTCATTTACTGAGGATTTGTTGATACAGGATAATGTTGAGTGCTGCTTTTATTAGTTTTAACAATGAGCAGTTGAGGAAGGAATGTGAAGGAAGCTACTACAGAAGCCTGGAGCATGACTACGGAGTCTAGTTGGCATATTGAAGAGAATGTAGTGTGATCAAACTTGCTGTGACTGTGCAGTTCTTTTTTAACCTATTCCCTACGCAGCATGTGGGCAGTATGAATTTCAGCCTTGTACAGCATAATTTTAAATGCCATCTTCTTTTTCCAGGTTTACTTTTGGACCTCAAGTCCATCATTGCCTGCCAGTGAGGAGGGATTCCAGCCTATGCCATCCATCACAATAAGGCCACCAGATGACCAACATCTTCCTACAGCAAACACTTGCATTTCTCGCCTTTATGTCCCACTCTATTCCTCTAAGCAGATTTTGAAACAAAAATTGTTACTCGCCATTAAGACCAAGAATTTTGGTTTTGTGTAGAGTATAAAAAGTGTGTATTGCTGTGTAATATTACTAGCTAAGTTTTGTAGATTTTTCCATTTGTCTATAAAAGTTTATGAAAGTTAATGCTGTCATACCCCTGGTGGTACTTCAAAGATTTAAATGCAAACATTCCTGTACTAAATTTGTAACGTAAAGGCCTAAGGAGCACTAGCAATTTGTGATTGCAACAGTTTGCTAGTCAATAACTCCTTTGCCTAACCCCAGCCAAAGATGACAGCAGAACAATATAATTTACACTGTGATTTATCTTTTTGCTGAGGGAAAATATGTAAAATGTTCTGAAAATTCACTGCTGCCTTTGTGGAAAGTGTTTCAGCAAAGGTTCTTGTATAGAGGGAGTAGGGAATTTCAAAATAAAAAATTAAGTATGTTCTGTGTTTTTAACTTTTTTTTTATGGTGTTTAATTTGTGGTTGGCTGCAGTTGTGTATCATGTATATTGAACTTGTAAAAAGTTCCTGACAGCTCAGATCCTGGAGTTGGGATCGTTCACTTATGAAACCACTTTCATTGCAATTTTTGTTCTATTGCATTGAACTCTGGCGCATCAGATACCATCCCTAATATTTTGCATGTAACCTGTACCTTTAGTGTTTTTGGGTTTTTTTTCCCCTGTACATATATGATGAGGCCAATGCACAGTATTTCATAGTTCACAATCAAAATTTTTGTATCCTTGTTACAGTGAACAGACAGTCAGGAGATTGTTCCACTACCAGTTCTAACCCAACACTTGTACTCCATTATCTAACTATGTAAACTCAGCCTGGGCACTTTCTGGTAACTGTAAAATGTTTATAAGATCATGATTATTGAAGATACATTTTTTTGGAAAACTTCAATGTTCGTGAGCCGCTTAACTTCTTTTGTATCTAGCCTTTTTTTAAGTATCTTGTTACAGTTTTTTAATAAAGAAATTACAGACAAAATACCAAGTCATACTGAGGAAACAATAGTTTTTATTTATTTAGCCATTTATACTTCAGCTAACAGCATACACTAAACATAGTTGTTCATTAAAAATCTGAATTTTGTAGCTGAAAAATTGACATGCAGAAGACATTCAGCCCACATTTTACAGTTAGCAGAGAATCCTGAAAGAAATGGGCCAGGCAACCCCTTCTTTTCACAGAACTGATTTGAAGGAAAAGTGGCTTGTTCTGAAAAATCTCAAGGTAATTAGGTTAGAATAAAATTCTCAAACTGCATTTTATGTTCACTTTTGAAGTGGTTGGTTGCTTTTGGGGAGGGCAGTCTTTGACCTATGACTTCTTTTCCCTAAGGCTTGAGAGATTTTTGAGAGATAGGAACTGATTAATAAAGGAAGGAGATACTTTTTCTGTGTCAAAACAAATTTCTGAAAGCTTAGCAGACTGAAGTATTGAAGGGGTAAGAGCTTTTGTGGTGCTGATGTTCTCCCTCTTTCTTGCTTTTCCAACCCCATGAGTCCATGTTAGTGGGTTTTTTTATTTCCTTTTGTTGGGAAGAGCTAAAATAATGTTTCATCAAAATCCGAGTTGAACTCACCTTTGCCAGAGCTCCACTGGGTCTTCCTTTCTGTCAGCTAGTCTGAGGATGACCAGAAGTTACCTACATCTGATTTTCAAAAATGTCTGTTTTCATCATTTATTTAGTTGCTAGAGATATGGAGTACAGTACAACAGTCTCATCACCAGTTGCCAAATTGTTGCTAAAAATCCTGTTTTCTAAGTAAGGCTGTTTTGGGCTTGTGTAGTTAAACTGCAGATAAATTAAATAAATAGATGTAGAATTATTTCTGCAGGTACTAATAGTTCCTCTAAATCAATCATCCTAGAAAAGGATAGTTTCAATATATGAGGATTGGAGGCTGTTCGAGATTTCCTGTTGTACCTTTCCAGTGTACCTTAAGTTCAAAACTTATCAGATTTTACTATGTTAGTATCAATTAAAAATAAAAAGCAGTACAGCCTCACAAATCTAGACAGAGGTGTTTGGTATGGCTGCTCTCTAATACTAAGGAGGGTGAGTTACAAAGGTACAGAGCAACATACACCTTATGCCAGGATTTCAAACTGGTGTGATTATTTCTACTACCAAAACCGCCTCTAACTGAAATGTGTAAACTTAGTGGAAAGCAACAAAAGAAACTGTTTAGAATAGGCATCAAATCTACAGTCTGTAAAATAAAGCTCCCTCCCTCACAAAGCTTTGTGAGGCTTGATGTACTAAAAAGTATCCAATGCCCTTGGATGAAAGGCCATATATACATGTAAAGTACTGTGTATATATATATATGTATTGTGTGTATATGTATATAAGTGTATGTGTATGTATAACATATAAATATATGTTATATGTATATATATTTCTGTATATAGCTTAAACATTTTTTAAGTCCTGTAATGTATAGCTAGACAAAAGTTATGCAGATAGCACAGTAGCTCACCATATATACACACACAAGGCATTCTGATAAGCAGAGAGGGAATTTAGAATGATTTATGCTGTCATCATTGACTTGAAATGTGTATGTAGCTTTATAAATAGCTTTTTTTCCTCTGTATGGTATATTTAAACTATATCAAGATTTTAATAAGAAAAATGTTTATTAAAATCATACACCTCCTTTCCCTTTGACTTAAGCCCTTCTGTTAGTTCACTTAAAATGTGGTAAAGAAACTAGCTAAAGGAAAATTTTGTAATGTTTAGACTTTTTTAATAGTCTAAATCCCCAGCTGTTCATAACTGCTGAAAGAGGAGATAAAGGTAGCTACTAATAAAATGTTATGATCAACTACTAGAGTAGTTCCTAATCTGAATCTAGGGAAAACTGACACTGTAGTTCTAACTTCCATGGCTAATTCTGGGCGTTGGTTTCTGGTTTTAGCTGTATCCAATACAGAAGGTAATTGCTTGCTCCAGCTTTGATAATTTTCCAGGAGTGAAAAATTGTATAGACTTACTTGACATCATGTGGCCTTTCTCATCTGTTTGATTTGGGAGTGCCTTTTCTTCCTGCCAGTTAGTCATTTGGTCATTAGATAACTGGTAAACTGGTAAATTTGTGAATCCAAAGCAATACCCTTGTACAGCAGCATTCAGGGAAGCAGAGGAAAGGAAATTTTCCTCATCTCTTAAGCTATGTTTATCTTTGCAATTGTGCAAATTATAGAGACCTGCTGTTTTTCAAAAGCTTACTTCCACATGTGGATCTGAAGAGAAGTGTGTAGGGAGCAGGTAGTTGCTGTGCAGGTGGGAGAAGTTCCCCAGTCACCACCACCACCTCCCATGAGTTGGTTTCTCAGGGGAGCCCAAATTCAGCATGGCTCTTGGTCACTCTTAACACCACATGAAAAATTGTTCAGTAGGTTTGTAGTAACCTCTTCAGATGCTCATTGCTGTGCCCTAACTCCCTTTTTATAGTGTCCTATGACCTGTGGACCATGTCTCTTGTGTGCGCATCTGTAAATGCCACTCTGAGCTGCTTCTGCATTTGTACTCCTTGCTTCACTGACACTTGAATTTCTCTGGCTTCCACTCTGTAGGGCAAACTACAGATACCTTGCTCAGTAGCTCTGATTCTCTTTTCAAGCTTTGTAGGATTTTACCTTTTTTCTGAACTCCTCAGTTTGCCTGTTTAATAACAGGTCTGCCAAAGTCAAATAGAAAATTCTGCAAGTTTGGATTAACTGCATTTCAGCACTTGTAGCATTAACTTACCCTGAGGTGGAATGAATGTCCACACACATTTAAAATGGGTAGGTGAATGGGTCATGTGAAAGCTTCAGTGACTACAGTCCTTGAACTCACAGTGCTGGAAGTTCCCACATGGTGTGTGTGGGGAGGATGCCAACAGGCTTCACAGCTGGAATCTGGCCTCCATCACAGTGTAGTCCTTGCCTGACAGGACTTCTTAGCATCATCAGGAGCTCTGATGCATCCTTTGCTAGTTGAAAATTGCTTTCGTGGTTTTCATTTGCAGCTCTTTGCAGTTCTTTGCAGCTCTCAGCAGATTTGCTAAATTGAGAAGCATGAAGGGCTTTTAAATTTTTTATATCTCCTAAGGATTTTTTTGTGGAGTTGTCCAAGAGGATAACTTGAGAGGATGTCTTGCTTGAAACACAATCCTGTGAAAGACTATTTTCCTCCCTTTGCCAATGGCTTAATATAAAGGTATTTTTTGTCTGTTATCACCGTGAGTTACTATCATAGTAATAGACTTTAGTATAACAAGGCACTTGGTTGCTCCCAGGTGTTTCAGGACTTTTTTTCTATAATGGTGAAACTTTTCAGTATCCCTTTGTCCAGTGGCTGTGGCAGCTAACACAAATGCCTATGCTTGAATACTGTAGTCATGTGAACCTATTGGAAAATAGCTTGTTGCCACAACCTATGATAAGGTTTCTCTGCTAGGAGATTTAGGGGAATTTTATGCTTTAGACATACTGAAATTATTCAGAAATTGATTTTCCTACAGTAAACAGTACTAAGCTGAAAAACAGATTTGACTCTAATTTGTAAATGAAAAATTTTCAATTTGACTGAAATGGTATTTTCATATAAAAAAAAGAATTTTATAAACCATTTTTAAAAGGCAGCTAAGTATTCCCCAAAAAAGTAACAGTTTTTGGGGGAGGAAGGGAAGAGGCATTATAGTTAAAGCAGCAATGACTGCATTTGGAATGCCTTAGATAAAATTTGGGGACTTAGCCTTTCTGTGAAAGTGCAAGCTTTGGGCATGCAAAGCTGTGCTAGTGAGCCTGTTAGGTCTGTGTCTGTCCAGTAGTGTCCTAACAATGTGTGCTGCTGCTGCACCTTCATTAATTGCAATTACCGGAGTGAGAGAGCTGTTGTGGAGCCTCAGGCCACCCTTGGGAGGGCCTGTTCTCATGGGTCTTCTTCCCTCCCTGCTGTGGAGTGTCCTGCATCTCCAAGAGTTGTGCCGTGCTTTCCGGACGTAACGGTGGACGTGGTCCTGTGGATCAGAGTCCCTCTCCATGCAGAAACACCTCCACAATTCCCAGCACATGTGCTTGTTGTGATCAGTGCAGGTACTGGGCCGTGAGGGCCGGGGCAGGACCACTGCCATGACACCTGGCATTTGGGAGCTAAGGAAGGACTACAGCTTCCATGCCCCCAGCAGGGAGCTTGTTCTAAACAGGGCATTGTAGGTACAGCTGAGTAATGTGGAATTTTGCAAAACTGAGCATAATGCAATATTGCATATGTATGTTTATTCGGCCTGTAAACTCTTCTATAGTTCAAGTGCTTTTCAGTGTTGTGTACATGATTTAATTAATTTATATAAAACAAAGCTAACAGAAGTTGGTGAATTTTTGTGGAGGTGCAAGAACAGCCAACTACTCTTTTGTTAATCCTTGAGGTACATTTCCTTTGCAGTATTTTTCCTTTGTATATGAATCTTTAGACACCATGTAAATAGACTTTTGCTGTGTGTTGGTAAAAGGGCAGGTGTGAGTTTAAGAAGTTATCTCCAAATAATTTAATTCCTATCTTTTGCTAATTATATTAATTTGTGGTGGTGCTTAAACCTTGTTAGAACAGGACATTCCATCATTTGGGGAATTCTGAAACAGCAGCCAAGATAATCAGGTTAGGGGACAAAGACAACTGCCAGGCATGTTGATGTCATTTAATATGAATAGTCTGCCGCTTGTTGTTTTTGGCCCAGAAATTCATGCCTCTCCCTCTTACCACCATCGTGCTCTATTACACACACCAGTAGACTTTGCCAGTGTAAATGAGTCAGGTTTGCTCTGCATCAGTGTCCCTCTAATTTTGTGCTCTGGACAAAAAGCTGAAATCTCTGGTATTCAATACACAAGTGGAGTGGTTTTGGATACGAAGATTAAACAACTTGTACAGGTATCTCTGGGTAATAAAACTTAAAGGCTGTCTCAGAGCAGTACTCAGGTAACAGCGGATGTTGTTAGTGTGAAACCACCTTTTGTCATTTACTGTTTCTGTGTTCTGGTGCGCTCTTTAGTAACTTGCTGCTTAGGCAGGTGTTTCTGCACCTCAGAAAACTCCCATGTAAGAAAACCAGAGCTGTTCTCATGCTTATTCAGGTGTGCTGCACAGATTTCACCACTTTCCTTATCTCCTGCCCTGGTGAGGCTTGACTTACTCTCACAAGGCATAAAAAACATGTAGGAAGCAGATGCAGTCCAGAGGAGCCCAGCTGGCCCAACTCCCACTTCCCATGCTTGGGAAGGGAGAAAGGGGAGGCCTCAGTCACTGTGGCAGCCAGGTACCCTTACAAAAAAAACAACAAAAAGCAAACCAAATTCCTAATGACAGAGAACTAACAAAACCAAAGGTTACCTTTGCAGAGAGGGACACCAGAATCCCTTGAAGTCCCTACCTGTGCACTGTGTCCCTTCCCTGGCTGCAGGGGGGCTGAGGATGTTTGGCCCACACTTGGACTGGGGAGCACTGGGCAGCAGTCACAGGGAGAGTGAACAGTCTTTACGGACTCATTTCCACTGAGGATCACCAGGCTTCCATGTCTTCCTTCTCCTCCTCTTCAAGGGACCACCCTGGGCTCCAGAGGACTGGCCTCCAAAGAGTGGGTCAGTCCTGCTTATGTGCTGCCTGTCTTGATGCTGAAAACCTTTTAGTTCTCACTGGTGTTTGTTTTTAGGTTTGTATCTTTGATTTCAGGTCTCTGTGACAAACTCTGCTGTATCCATTCGGTGGGGCCTTTCTTCTCTCCTATAGGACTGGTTATTTTGGTACAGGACTCACATGTCTACAAAAAAGGTGCCCGAGGGCCTGGCCACCTTCGGGATGAGGAGGGAAGAGGAAACCAGGGAACTCTGATGGTTCCCAGCTCTGGATGAGATCTCTCAGCTTGCAAGAAGGGACAGAAACAAATATTAATCATACGCACGCTCACAGGCCCTTGAGAAGCTGCCTGTGTGTTACGCAGTCCCCGGGGGCGGAGCGGCCGCGGCCATTCCCCTTCCACCGCCCCTTGTGGTGCAGTCCCGCCGGCCATGGGCGAGTGCCGAGGGCCGGCGGCGCTGCGGGAACCGGCGGGGCCGGAGCAGGTGAGGCCGGGCCGGGCCGTGAGCGGGGCCGCGGGCGGGCGGGGGCTCCGGGAGCGGCGACAGCCCCGGCCCGGCCTAGCCGGGCCCGCGGCCTCCCGCACCGCCGGGCGCTGCGCTGCCTCCCGCAGGGGAGGGCCGGGCCGGGCCGCCTCGGGGGGACCCAGGGCACTCCCGCCCGCCCCGGCGATCTGCTGGCACGGACAGCCCTGGAAGGGGCACGGGGCCGCCCCCGCGCCCTTGTCCCGCCCGGGCTCGGGAGGGCCGGAGCCTTCGGGCACCTCGCTGGCGGCGCCTGCGGGGGATGCGGACCGCTAGCCGGGATCGGGAGCAGGGAGCGCTGGCAGCATCTGCGGGGGATGCGGACCTGCCCCGGGAGGCCACGGGTTTCTCGGCACAGGACGGGGCAGCGCCGGTCCTGCCGCCCCGGAGCGTCTGGGCTTGCAGAGCTGCGCCTGCCGGGAGCCGGGAAGGCAGAGCTCGCCCCCTCTGCCCTGAGCTGCCACGGCGGCAGGTGTGGATGTTGGTGGCGGACCTGGCTTCCCAGGCCCTGTGTACCAGGAGGGTCTGCCCCTGGGAGGTGTCTCAGCTCCGTTCTGGTGTCTCCCCAGTATAACCGTGCTAAGCCGGGCCGCGGTGTGCGACGGTCAGGGGAAACCGTGTGGTCTTCTGAAACCCTTGTGTCTCATCAGTACTCATTTCCAAAAACAGGTGTACCATGTTAAATACAAGCCTAAGAAGCCCCTTAATGTTTCTCCCTGAACAGTGACATGCTGTACCCACAGTGGAGAGGCACATGGCAGTCAGTCCTGTGCATGCCCTTGGATGTGTGGAACCAGCGGGTGTTGTGCTCCTCAGAGGCTGTACAGCGCAAGCCGTCTCTCTCACGAATGCTGGTGGTCTTCCCAGTCTCCCTGCTAGCATGGCTTGCACTGCCTACAGCTAGCCTGAATGCTTTGGGAGCTCATGGGATGTATGTGCAGTCTCTTACTAGGGTTCATAGTATGTGCCACATGACAGTGCTGGCTCTGCCAGCACCTTTAGCTTTTTCCTTGGCTACAGCTGATACGCAGCATGTAACTGTGATACTTGCACATGTAGCCCAACAGCTCTTGCTGTGGGGTGATGGTTGTATGTTTGTAAATTTGTTAATTATTTCCTAGTTTGCTGATTCTGAAATTAATGGAAGAAATTTTGGTACCACTAAGCAGTCTTTGTTGTCCATTTGCTTTATTGACATCAGCAGAAGAGTTGTTTCTAGCAGTTGCGGAATAAGTGGGATATGACGTATTGGAGTGTGTCCAGCAAAGAGCTGATGATTAAGAGACTGCAGCATCTGTCATATGAAGAGAGTCTGTGAGTGCTTGGTCTCTTCAGCCTGGAGAAGAAAAGACTCCAGAGGCTCTTGTGAGTGTGTAAATAGCTGATGGAGGGAATAAAGGAAACAGAGCCAGGTGCTTCTCAGTGGTGTCCCATGATGGGACTAGGGGCATTGGTCACACACTGAAACACGGGAGGTTCCATTTCCATGTAAGAAAAGAGTTGTTTATTCTGAAGGGGGAGATAGTGAAACCTCATCTGGATGTGGTCCTGAGCAATGTGCTGTGGCTGATCTTGCTAGAGCGTGGGTTGGCCTGTGCCCACCAGCTTCAGCTCTTTTATGTGTTTGAGTCACATTGTCTGAACAGGGTGAAGCACATACACATAATAAACTGGATGCCCTTTGTTACTGTGGTAAGTGTTGACTGTTTTATGTGCCATCATAGGATTAAGTAAAAGATCTGGGGTGCAGATTGAGGGCAGTGTTGACCTAGTGGCTGTTACTTTCTCCTGCTCCTCATACCCCTGCCAGTGCCCTGTGGAGCCAGGAAGGCAGGGCTGGGAAACCATTTTGCTCCTTCAGCACGAGGTGGTGGCTGCTCAGAATTCCCAGCAGTGACCAGAATGTGCAGTGCATCTGAAATCGAGTTAGAGAAGATCTTCCCTGAATTTTCAGCTGAGTTGTGCCAAGACATGTTGGTACATGCCTGTGTTAACAAACAGGCTAGGTAACGAGTATTACTCTGGTAAAACTTTTGCTGAGAGGAATGGAAACCAAAATGGAGAGAGATGGGACTGTCCTGTAACTAGCAGCCTGCCAACTTGGAACCTGCCTGTGAAACTCCTCTCTACCCCGGAGGGGGATAGTGGAGGTCAGATGTAGGCTGAGTGGGAGGTTTCAGTATGGTGTAGTTTCTGTGGCTGATCTGTCCTTTTTCAAAATTAAAAGCCCAAAACAACTAAAACCATGTAATTAAAAAAATTTTTTTATACAGTTTGTAAAACTACAGGCCAGTCAGCCTGATCTGAATTCCTGGAAAGGTGATGGAATCTTCAGGCCACCTCTAAGCACGTGGAAGACAGTTATCATGAGCAGTCAGTGGGAATTCACCAAATGGAAATCAAGCTTAAGCAACCTGAATGCTTTCTATGATGGGACAAGTGGCTGTAAGACAAGGGGAGAGCATTGGATTTTGTCTGCCTAGACTTCAGTGAGGCTTTTGACAGTGTCTCCCGTGATATCCTCATAGGCAAGCTCAGGAAGCGTGAGCTGGATGAGTGGATGGTGAGTGCCATTGAGCACTGGCTGAATGGCAGAACTTGAAGGGTTGTGATCAGTGGCACAGGGTTGGAGGCCTATAATTAGTAGTGTCTCCCAAGGGTTGATACTGGGCCCAGTATTGTTTGACTTATTCATCAATGACTTGCATGAAGGGGCAGATGCCTCCCCAGCAAGTTCATTGACATCACATGACTGAGAGGAGTGGCTGACTCCCCAGAGGGCTGTGCAGTCCTTCAGAAGGACCTCGACAGGCTGGAGAGATGGGCAGAGCAGAACTATCTGAAATTCAACAAAGGCAAGCGCTGGGTCCTGCACCTGGGGAGGA
This sequence comes from Manacus candei, assembly GCF_025592945.1. Lineage (NCBI taxonomy): Eukaryota > Metazoa > Chordata > Aves > Passeriformes > Pipridae > Manacus > Manacus candei. The sequence continues at coordinate 5,294,077 of NW_026138067.1, read as the reverse complement.
ATAACCCCCTTCACCAGTACAGGCTGGGGCCACTGTGGAGGAGGATCTGGGGGTCCTGGTGGACCACTGCTGTCTATGAGCCAGCAGTGGCTGGGCTAACAAGGAAGACTTTTGCAGCGTTTCCATTTTTAAGGATGATGATAGATGCAGAAGCAGATCGAGATGTTGGCTGCCTGGCAGGCCCTGAGAAGGTGTGTGCTAAGACAAGGTGCCATCCCCGCTGAGCCTAAATTCTTCCAGTGGGTTACTGAAATCATCTCTGTGTCCTGGGAAATACAAAAGGTCTTGCACTCTCATGGTCTTCAGCAGAGACTTGGCAAGATGATGCTGGGAATTTGTCTCATGTAGTTGAATAATACTTAAAAATATAATAAAGTGGTAAAATTGTAACCCAGAATATGCTTCCTGATATGTTTTCTTTGGGAATCTGTGGTGCCTATGCCAGTTTTGCAATGTGTGTCTGGGTTTTATTTGTTTTCTTAAAATGTAAGTAGCTATGTAAATAAAAAAAAAGTAAGTAGAGTATTTTCCAAGTTGAACTACAGGATTACTTTTTATTATGTGAGTTGTTACAAGCAGATGGGTAGGGAAAAGACTTTGGCACCTCCTAGGAGGGTAGTAACAATGGTATTCAAAACCTTTAGCTCCCCTTTCCTGCTGTATTATGTGTAATACTTCATATACTGCCTGTGGTTGGTTATCCTCTACAGCAGTGTCAGTGGGATCTTGGAACTGACCCAGAAAGGCATCCTGCTGGCTAAACTTCTGATCAGTCACCAGCCCCTCTGGAGAGGTTGCAGTATGCTGTCCTGACAGCTCTTCACAATTGTTGTCTTCAGTAGGTGCTTGCTGATGTGCCTGGTAGAATGCTGCCTGGAATTGGTCCTGGCAGTAGATGTCCTCAGCTGGAGGTGAGGTGAAGGCCCTGCTCATAGAGTGCCCTCTCTGTGCTGCCTCCTAAATGTCAGCTGTCCCCTCTTTGGCCAGGCTGGGAGCTCTCTGAGGAAGAGCTGTGCTCATGTGTTCTCTGGGAGCCCACAGAAGGATCAGGGTGGAGATGAGTGACTCCAGGCAGAGGTTTTCCTGCTACCAGCTGTTGGAAAGAGAGTCACATAGCTGCATATTGGCCCTTGAGGGAGAGCCTCCAGAGCAGCCTACAGCGGTGTGCGGGCTGCCCTCTGCACACTACAGGGTTGCATACACAAACCTCCATGCTGAGACTCGCCGTGGCACAGGGCTGTCCTCTATCAGTTGGGATTAGTTTCTGTGATCTCATGGCATTTTTAAGCAAGTCCATCCAGGCCCCAGTGGCTCAGTGTAAAGCAGATGTCTGTGGGATACCCTGGGCGATGAGCCTGGTGGAGCTGTGCTGGCTGTGGGCTGCAGCTCTGAGCGGTGACCTCACACGTGTGAGTACCACTGCAGCTGATGTTGTCTCCCAGGGCAGGTTTCCTCCTCATGTTGCAGAAAGGCTTTGTCTTTGGCACACAGGTGTCAGGCACTTCCTGGCACAGGCACAGCTGGGAGAGGGTGTTTGGTGTGAGCTGTGCTGGAAAGAGCCGGTGGACAGGCAGTGCTGCTGCCCCAGGAGCACGGATGGAGGGCAAGGGGGCAGGTACCCCAGGGACAGGGCAGGTGAGTGTCTGTGTGACACGGGTGGCCTTTGAACCACACCTCTGAGATGTGGGGAAGAAGAGGAATAGGTCATGGTAACTTTAACCAGAACTGTGCTTTATTTTCAGAGCTCCCCACCGAGTGCTGCTGAAAATGGCTCGGACCTTGATGAGGAGCCTCTTCTCAGGAAGAATCACCGCCGCTTTGTCATCTTCCCCATCCAGTACCCAGACATATGGAAGATGTATAAGCAGGCTCAGGCCTCCTTTTGGACAGCAGAAGAGGTGAGCCCTGGGCCCAGTGGGTTGGCACAAGGCACTCAGACCACTGGTGTCCTGGTGCTCCTTTCCCAGCTCTGCTGCTGGCTTCTGTGTTGTAAGGATTGGAGTTAATGGCATAGAACAAGGGATGCCAGCACCAAAACAGAACTCCCTTCATGGACAGTGGAAAGCAAGCTGCTTCCACAGGGCAATTCAGCAGAGCTGATTTAGGTGTTTGGTTTAAGATGAGGTGGAGTTGTATCCTGGGTTGTTCCTCTGGTTATAGAGTGACCCTAAGCTGGATAGCTGTGAACTGTGGTCACATAGCTCCTACCCTGCTGTGATGTCTGAGCCTGCAACTAACTCCTTCCCCTGTAAGATGTTCTGGGCAATTTCAGGTGAATTCTGGTTTTTAATGTTAGGCATCTAATTTCCAGAAAGATTGTGTTAATCAGAGACACTTGCTAAAAATGACTCCTGATTGTTCTGGTGAGATGCTTGCCCTGTGTTACAATGCCAGCTGTAAGTTCTTCCCTGAGACTGCTGGTCAGCCAGACCTTAGCAATACTTGGTTTGCTGTCCTTGCAGCAGTGGAGACTTCTGAACACTGCTTTGCTTTGGAGAGATTATCTGCAAGGGGAGCTGTTTGTTGTAACTCTAAGCTTATGCAGCCTTTGCTCGTTTGTGAGCAGTGATCTGCAACTGCAGAGAAGTGAAGTGAAAGGCTCTAAATAGTCCAGAAAGTGTCCTGGGATGATGAGGAGCAGTGGTTCATAGAGGTACTATTCCATTGCCTGCCTGGAAGGCTTGCTGCCCTGTTGCAGCAAACGTTGATTTAAAGCATTAAAGAAAAGGCATTTGAACTCCTGCCTCACCAGCATTTCCCTTTTACTATGTTACTGGTTCCTTCTTACACTGTCCTACCATCTGTGAGTGCATTTCCAAACGAACTGGAAAGTTAACTGTAAAACTGGTTTATATGTGTTTTTAGACACATGTATAAGTGTACATGTTTATATTCACACATGTGTACATATATATATATGTTTTTAGGCCTCTGTATTTTTCACACCTGGCCCTACTTAACTGTTGCTGTGGTTCAGAAATCCCTCAAACAAACAAACAAACAAAAAAGGCCCATGGGAAGGAAGCTGTGGTTTTCTGCTATGTCTAGAGTTTGGTCTGGTAGACAAGAGCAGTTGCACAGCTTTTGCTCCATGCCGTTCTTCAACAGGATGGAGGCTGAACACCTGCCAAAGGCAAAAGTCCCCTCAGGCCGCCATCTTTTGGCACACTTGGGTATAGCTTGCTTGGAGTATCAGCATTTATTTCAAGTAAAGTTTAAATGCCTCAGAGTGAGCTCTGCTTATTGGTGCATGTTCATACTCATGACAAAAAGATAGTAATATTTTTCAAAATCTGATTTATTTATTTAATAGACACTGATTTTTATTCCATGTTACAAAAATACAAGCTGTGAAACAAGCACATGATATTACTGTTGCAGAGAGAGACAGCAGTACTTCAGTGTGTCTGTTGTCTTTTACAGTCACATGTATTTAAATTCTCTGCATGTAAAGATTTGAGAGCAAATGCCAAAACTCTGCCTCGGTTATTTGACTGGGCTGCTTCTGTTCTTACAGAATGACAAAGTCAGAAGTCCAATAATGTTTTTCTTTTTTTTTCATTAGGTTGATTTGTCAAAGGACCTTCCTCACTGGAACAAGCTCAAAGCAGATGAAAAATACTTTATCTCTCATGTTCTGGCATTTTTTGCAGCCAGTGATGGAATTGTAAATGAAAACCTGGTGAGAAAGATTTACAGAAGGATTGAATGCTTACTCATTTTATTGGCAAATTGACTTTTCATTTTAGCTTTCTCACATTAATGCATAGCTTTATTAGATGTGTACTTTTTTTCCTTTCCACATCACCTTTGCCAAGGGGAACAAGCAGCTTGTTCTTCTGGGAGCAGTATTTGATTTAAATTGGGTCAACTGGGGTCATCAGGACTCCAAATCACATTACTCTGGGTACTGTTTTTAGGTTCAGCCCCTGCTTGTCTGTGTTGATGCACATTTCTGAATGACTTAATAGAACCCCACATTTTTTCCTGTACTCATGTCAAATGGGAAGTAGCGAATACAGACCATGGCTGTGCCATGATCTGTACGGCCCATTTTGGTAAAATCCATTTTGCTCTCACTGAATGGCATCCTAGGACCTTTCAGGGCTGCAGGTGAGTGCTGTTAGAAAGGTGGGGAAATCTTTCTGCTGCAGTCTGTTCTGGGCTGGAGAATATCTCACCACAGGTTAGCAGTGGTATCTGTCTGCAAAGGCCCAGTTTAAATCTCGAATGTTTATAATGCGTAGAATATACGTGCACATATTGCACGAACATGTCTTATGTCATATTGTTTATTTTTTTAAAGACCAACAAAAAGTCTGAGGCTTTGTTCAGTATGAAATGTTTAGCATTGCAATATTTTGCTATTCTACTCCTGTATATGTATGCTCTCATGCTTCAGCTTTCTATCCAATACATGTAAGAGATGTATTTACTTCTAGTTAGCTTGCTTTATTTTCCTCTGCACTACACCTGTGCTATTGACATACCTCTGAACAAAGTAGGACTGAACTGCTCCCATCTTGTCTTTGTGGCAGAGATCTTTTGTCTCTCCTTAAGCTCAGAGTAGTGTCATGCAGGACTGTTTTACTGTACTCATTGTCATGTTTCTGGTTTTGATAGGTGGCACGCTTTAGTCAGGAGGTGCAGATCCCAGAAGCTCGTTGTTTCTATGGCTTTCAGATTCTCATTGAGAATGTTCACTCAGAGATGTACAGCTTGCTCATAGACACCTACATCAAAGATCCCAAGAAAAGGTAAACCTCTGAATGTGTTACAGACCCATGGGAAATCTGTCACTTAGGCCAATGGCACCGTATTTGGGCAGCAGCATCTGTCTCCTGTTTCATACTGACTTACTGGGGGAGTTGGGGAAGGTTCCTTAAAGTTTTCAAGGCCTGCATGCCTGACCCCCAAAATATAGAGGAGAATTACTGACCAAAAGACTTATGTGAGAGTGTCACAAGGTTAGTTAATATTTGTACAAATCTTTGCAAGAATTGCAGACTCTGTGAAATGTTGTTAAAAGTTAGACAAACTCCTAATGGTTATTATGCTGATGTGGTTCTTGCTCTCATATCAGCAAAGGATTAGCCTGAGGAAATTGAGTGCTCATGATCCAGCTGGTGTTTGTAATATACTGTGATCAATGTATTGCATCCTTGTGACATTTTTGTTGTCGGTGCTTTTTCATACAACTTGAACTGCTTATTTTTGAAGGATTGGGTTCTTTGGATAGCCCAGTCACCTTTGTTGTCTGAAGAACTTGCTAGTCCAAACAGTAATACATTTGAAAAGTAACACTTTCCCTCAGAGACTCCACCATGGTGATGGTCAGCCAGAGCTTGGTTTTCCATGGTGGCATCCTGTGTGGTGACAGTGGGAGAACTGTAAAGTTTCCCTTCATCGTGGGAACAGAGTCTCTGTGTGTGGGAATCCAGTTCCTTTTGTTAAGCTGGGCAAAATGAGGTTTTGCTCAGTGGGTAGGCTTGAAGTGACTGGCTTCAAGTCTGAGAGGCAGTGTGGTATGGTGGGTGAGCACTCCTGGGATGGGTTTGAGTTCCCTTCCCCTCTCTGCATCTCGCCTCCTCTGAGCCCTTGGGTTTGTTCTTTCTGCACATCTGCCTCTCTCTGCCCTTGCTGTCAGATATCATGTCGTGATTTAACCTGTCAGGCAGCTAAACACCACACAGCTAATCACCACACTGCCTGCCCTCACCCAGTGGTATGGGGAGAGAACTGAGGGAAAAGCTAAAATTCATGGTTTGAGATAAAGGCAGTTCAATAGGATGGAAAAATAAAATAATAATAATGTACAAAACAAGTGATGCACAATGCAGTTGTCCATCACCTGCTGACTGATACCCAGCCAGTTCCCAAACAGCAGCTCCCAGCCAGCTTTCCTCTTAGTTCATGTTCTGAGCTTGACATCATATGGTATGGAATATCCCTCTGGCCAGTTGGGGTCAGCTGTCCTGGCTGTGTCCCTGCCCAGCTTCTTATGCCCCCCAGCCTACTTGCTGGTGGGGTGGTGTTGGAAGCTGTAAAGTCCTTGGCTTAGTGTAAACACTGCTTAGCAACAACTAAAACATCAGTGTGTTATCAACATTATTCTCATCCTAAATCCAAAACAGAGCACTGTACCAGCAACTAGGAAGAAAATTAATTCTATCCTAGCCAAATGCAGGACAGATCATCACTCCTTTGGGGTGGGAATAATCTCTTAACTTGGGTTAGTTCAGAGCCTTGCATAATGGGATCCTCTGTCTGGTTGAGCCAGAAGGGACAACCAGGGCAGATTTGCATAAATCACTGTTTTGATGTTTTACCTCTATTTTCTTCTGTAGGGATTTCTTATTTAATGCTATTGAAACAATGCCCTGTATCAAGAAGAAAGCAGACTGGGCTCTGAAGTGGATTGAAGACCGAGAATCCACTTTTGGTGTGTAGCTTCTTAAAAACTTTTTTCCGTTGCGTATTGCAAACTAATCCTCTGTGAGTAAGCTGCACCCTTGGAACATGAAATGAAGTTCTCCACAGATGTAGTGGTTTCTGGGTCTCTGGTTTAACTAAAGAACTAGAAGGAACTTCTAGTGAGCATGTATGTTTTTATCTTCAGCTAATGAAATATAGTAGTGGCAGTACCCCCTGAAATTGTGTTATGAAAAATGCTTATGGAATTCTCTGTCTTTTTTTTTTTTTTTGTACCGAACAACCCTGGTTTCTTCAGTTTTTCCTTGTAGACCTTATTTTTTAGTTTTGATTATTTCTTCCACTTGGCTCCGATTTTGTACTCCAGTGTTCAGAACTGGGCAGCTGAAGTCCAGGCATTTTCTGTGTTCTGTGTTCATTCCACATAGACAAATCCATGGGGTTTTTTTTGTAACTGAGGCTGGACAAAAAGACTGAAGAACCATCTGTTGCTGGTGTTTCTGGTTTGCTATTGGAACCAGGTTTCTAATTTTTGTATCTCATTTCAGAGCTGTGACACTGGCTCAGCTTCCATCAGCACAATACAGGGCATCCTTTCCAGTGTTCTGCATTCAGCTTACAAGGTCGACTCTGAAGGGCCAACTGTAGCTGAAATGCATAATGGGTGGACTGGTGAATTTTTTAAACCAAACATCCTCTGTATTTCAAGAAAGTATAGGAGATGGAGAGATTCAGCCTGACAAGCAAAACAAATCTGAATATCATTCTTTTGCAGCATCTGTTGTTCACACTGTTGCTTGAGTGGGGTTATTTTTTGTTGCTGTACATTGTCCTGTCCTGGAGTGTCCCACTCCTTCCTCAGTCTCGCTTTGCTTGCTGTGTGTGGAGCTCCTTCATCATCTCCTTCATTTGGCTCCCAGCAGTGTGGGGTGTGCCAGGAATCAGAACATTCCCTAACTCAAAAACTACACTCCCCCTGCTCCCTGCCCCCAAACTTCGTGCATTCCATCCACACTCATACTCAGTCTCGTGCATCATTAAACTATATTGTATGAGGAACCTTTCTCCCCTTCTCTATAGAAGTAAACTGGGAGATTTTTAGTGTTGCCAGAAAAATTCTTTCTGTAATAACTTCTGTGATACTTTTGTGTTGCTCTCCATGCTTTTTTCCTAACTTTCTTCAAATGAACCAGTAGTTGGCATATGTATCTCATAGAGGAAGTGGGACGTCTGGCTATTTTGCAGTTATTTTCTTTTTTACACAAAATTCTGTGCAGTTCTCACTGGGAAAAGGCACCAGCACTTAGTGCAAAAGCCCTTCATGTTAGAATATACCCAAGGATCTTGTGAAGTTTTTTAAAGTAGTGTACATGGAATGGTGTGTCTTTAAGCAGTCAGATGGTCTTATAGTCTGAAGAAACACACACCTGTAGAAAACAGGGAGAACTGGAACCAAAAATGCTATGCTTTCCTTGGATGAAGGGTGGGATAACATAAATAGTTTTTTGTGTCTTGATGAATTATGTTCTGTCTCCTACTCTTGTAAGAATATGGTTTTATCTAGATTCTCAACAAGCAGAAGGTGTTAGGTTTTTTGTTTAATTTATAGGAGATTGGGTCTTGTCTCAGGTTGTCTGTCAGTTACACAGCCGTTTTCCTGCCTTTTAGGAGAAAGAGATAATGGAGTACTAATGTCTTGGCCACAATTATGTTCTTTCACTTCTGACCCGCAGCAGTTTCAGTGGGTGCCCTCGTTCTTCAGTTCTGCTGGGGTTGCCTGTGGTTGAGTCCTGTTGGGTTTGTAGACCCTGTATGCCTCGGGATCTACTGAAGGATGTGCTCAAAAACAGCACCTAGTGCTGCAAAGGGGATTGTTCCTCTCTGGCATTAGTCTGTCTGAGGGTGTATCTTGCTGATGAGCAATACAGTAATTTGTGTCTAACAAAAACCATGTTATGTTAAACAGGTGAGAGAGTGGTTGCCTTTGCTGCAGTGGAAGGCATCTTCTTTTCGGGTTCCTTTGCTGCTATATTTTGGCTGAAGAAGAGGGGCCTGATGCCTGGACTGACTTTCTCCAATGAACTTATTAGCAGAGATGAGGTAATGTGGCATGTCCTACATACTGTTTGGGAAAAGTGAGTTTCCAGGGGAAGGGCAGGATTATATTCATGAAGAATGCATAGTGTTGACAGAGAAAGGGGAAAGAAGCAGACTTCTAGCTATAATTATAGAATCATAAAATCATTTAGGTTGGAAAAAACCTCTAAGATTGCTGAGTCTAACTGTTAACACTGCCAAGTTCACCTCTAAACCATGTCCCTAAGTGCCACATCCACATGTCTTTTAAATACCTCCAGGGATGGTGACTCAACCACTTCCCTGGACAGCCTGTTCCAATTCTTGACAGCAATTTCCATGAAGTTGTTTTGATCTAACACCCTGTCTGATGGAACTTGGGGCCATTTCCTCTTGTTCTGTTGCTTGTTACCTGGGAGGAGAGGCTGACCCTCACCTGGCTACAACCTCCTTTCAGAGGTTGTAGAGAGCAATAAGGTCACCCCTGAGCCTCCTTTTCTCCAGGCTGAACACCCCCAGCTCCCTTAGCCACTCCTCATCAGACTTTTGCTCCAGACCCTTCACCGGATTTGTTGCCTTTCCCTGGACATGCTCCAGCACCTCAATGTCCTCCTTGTAGTGAGAGGCCCAAAACTGAGCGCAGGATTCAATGTACAGCCTCACCAGTGCTGAGTACAGGGGGACAGTCACTGCCTGGTCCTGCTGGCCACACTGTTTCTGACACAGACCAGGATTCCATTGGCCTTCTTGGTCAGCTGGGCACTCTGCTGCTTCCTGTTCAGCCACTCTGAACCAGCACCCCCAGGTCCTTTTCCACCAGACCACTTTCCAGCCACTGTTCCCCAAGTCTGTAGCATTGCATGGGCTTGTTGTGACCCAAGTGCAGGACCCAGCACTTGGCCTTATTGATCCTCATGCAGTTGTTCTCAGTCCATTGATTCAGCCTGTCCATATCCCTCTGCCTTCCTACCCTCCAGCAGATCAACACTCCCACCAAACTTGGTGTCTTCTGCAAACTGACTGAGGGTGCACTCGATCCCCTTTCCCAGATTATGGATAAAGATGTTAAACAGGACTGGCCATTGGGGCCAGTAACATATATATAGCATATATAACATAACATAACTGAGCCCTGGGGAATACCACCTGTTACTGGCCACCAACTGGGTTTAACTCCATTCACCACCACTTGTTTGGCCTGGCCATCCATCACTCCCTTCCCCCACTGTTAGGATCGGGGAGAGAATCAGAAGGGTAAAAGCTGGAAAACTTGTTGGTTGAGATGAAGAGAGTTTAACAGGGAAAGCAAAAGCTGTGCACACAAGGAAAGCAAAACAAGGAATTAATTCCTGTGAATAAAAACGAACTCTATCACAGCCAAACCCAGCACACTAATGCATATAGTATTATTAAAAAGGTGAACTTCTTAGATTGAAGGGGATGTTTGTTTTCCTCTACTGTGAAGGGAGGCAAAGGCCTGGCTGCTCAAGGACTGGGGTGGAATTGCATGGTCCCCAACTGTAGTGGGTGCTGGCTGAAGCAAGAACCTGGCTAGTGTATGACTCTGAACCTTCAGGCAAGTTCAGATGGTCTCCTTGTACCACTCCCCACTTGCTCCTAGTTGTGGGTTCCGACGGTTGCAGACAACCGCCTGCCTCTGTCACTAGGCCAGCTGTGGCAGGTCGCTGCAGAAGCAGCAGATACTGACCCTCTCCATGTTCTTGTGTTGCTGCACAGCAATAGAATCTCCTGGGAAGGGGCAGCTACAGATCTGCCTTAGAGGGGAGTGCTTCTTAGCTTAAGATGTGAGGGGTCTGAGGGGCTGCGTGTGATCACACCAAACATGGCAAGCCGTGTGCTGACAAGTGCCCCTTTCTTTCTCTGCTTCCTGCCAGTTGGCAGCTGTTGCTTGTGGTTGAGGCTTGTGCACCACACTACTGACATTGCTGTCAGCACTGAAAAAGTGGAAAGACCGGTTTTGTATGCAGTATAAGCATGCTAGTGGTTGTAACTTAAAAGAGTTGGTCTGAAAGAGTAAAGAACTTTATCGTAATGGAAGTAATTTTCATGGGTTAGATAAACTGATTTGAAAGGAGACATCTTACAGTATGTCTTTAAAAGACACTTGAAGAAAGTGATATGATCAGTAAGTAAAACCAAACAGTTCTCCAGCCTTGACCTTCCTTGAGTTATTATGAACGGATCCATTTGAGTGAGGAAGGACTTGTTTGTTAGAAGGATCACTTACAGGTGAACGAGTGTAACTGTGCTTCTCTGCGGAGTTGAGCACCAAAAGACTGAATTTTTCTTGGGCTCTGCTGGCATAATTCCAACTGCAGTGCTGTTATGAAGGGCAAGGCTTGGTGCACACAGTACCTGCGCCGAAAACCAGGAAATGCTGTTACAAAAGCAATAGCAGTAAAAAGAATCCACAGTGGAAAGCTGCACAAACTGTTTTTTGATGCACCTGAACAGATAAATGATTAACACTCAGTATGTTTTTTGAGCTGGAGGCTCTGTTCTCAGTCTGTTCTTGAGCTGGTACATCTCTGATTCTGAAAGGTGCAAAGCTGGTGGGAGCACCAGTCAGCAGAGCACATTGGTTCATTGGAGAAGCCAGGCATATCCTGCATCCTGCTAGTGATGTTGCCCTGGACATGACAGCAGCAGGCAGCTAAGGCTGTCCCTAGAGGCAGGATATTTCCCAAATTGTGGTATTTCAGGGCTGTTTCATGACCTGAATCACAAGGGTTTTATAGCCTTTTCAAAAAAATTTTCACTTCTTGGTTTTGTTTTGACCCTTGTTAATGGTAGTACTGGATTGTCTCGTAGCCCATAGTCTACCAAATCCTTCTGACTGGTTTTCACTCCGGATGTGCCATCATGGTGCTTATTGGCTGTAATGACCACCTTGCTGTTGAGAGGAAAGACAGTAGCACAGTGCTCCTTTAGTCTGGCAGTGGTGGATATGGCTGAAGCCAGAGGCTCAAGCTGTAGCCGTGCAAGTCAAATGGCAACCGAGGCACCTCTTGGAGTAGCTGTCTGGTATTGTGAGGGGTTGCTTATCTCCTAATGTTAGCTTATCTTGGCTGGAGGCTTTTATGGAAATCCTGGAAAAGAGCACAGTTTATGAGGCTCTGTGCAGAATAACTGAGTGAAACGTGAAGGTGGGATTAGTTGGGGCAGAGATGATTTGTTAGTCTTGGATTTGGTGACTCTAATCTGAATTTTTCTTTCTTAAAATACTGTTAGGAGAATCAAGGGAAGAAATGATACTGAAAGAACTTAAACCAAGTATTTTGAAGCGAAGAGTAGGTAAACAGTCTATTTTAACTTGCAGGTAGTTGTGCAGGTCTTGATGTAGGAGTCTTTCTGCAAAATCATCTCTTATGGGAGGCAGAGACCTAGCAAGGCTCTGTGTAGGATCCCTCACAACAGAGCAGCCCTCAACAAAATTTTACCTGAGAAACATGTATGCTGAGCATTATTTTGGTGTAGGTGGCATGTACTGGATTTGAGATGTTACTTAATTGTAAACTGAAAATAATGCACTACATGTGATAACAACAAGACTGTCAAAGAAGCAGGAGGCTAGGAAGCTTCAATCCAAATGAGGCTGCCTCAGGGTAAGAGCAAACTATGAGAAGGAGGGTAAAACTGACTTATTTTTTTCATTGTTCTCTTATTTCAGGGTCTACACTGTGATTTTGCTTGTCTAATGTTCCATTATTTAGTGAACAGACCATCAGAAGAGCGAGTCCGTGAGATCATCATTAATGCTGTTGAAATTGAGCAGGTAAGTCTGACTATGACAGCATTATGGGCAGTGCAGGACCAATCTGATGTGTGAAAATAAATAAATTACTCTTCCAACTTTTGGGATTCCATATTTAATCCTTGGCTTAGGCCTGAGTCCCTGATGCATCATACTATACTTTCTGTCTTCCTTAATGGTAACAGTAAGAGCCAGAGACTTTCTGAACGTGAGCCAGCAGTGTGCCCAGCTGGCCAAGAATGCCAGTGGCATCCTGTCTTGTATCAGGAATACTGTGGCCAGCAGGACCAGGGCAGTTATTGTCCTCCTGTACTTGGTACTGGTGAGACCACACTTTAAGACCTGTGTCCAGTTCTGGGTCTGTCACTTCAGGAAGGACATTGAGGTGCTGGAGTGGGCCCAGAGAAGGGCAACAAAGCTGGTGAAGGGTCTGGAGCACAAGTCCTGTGAGGAGTGGCTGAGGGAGCTGGGGGTGTTTAGCCTGGAGAAGAGCAGGCTCAGGGGAGACCTCATCACTCTCGACAACTGCCTGAAAGGAGGTTGTAGCCTGGTGGGGGTCAGTCTGTTCTCACAGGTGACCAGCAACAGGACAAGAGGACATGGTCTTTAGCTGTGCCAGGGGATGATTAGGTTGAACAGGAAGAAGAATTTTGTCACAGAAGGGGTGATAAGACGTTGGAATGGGCTGCTCGGGGAGGTGGTGGAGTCACTCTCCCAAGAGGTGTTTAAGGAAAGACTGGACAGGGCACTCAGTACCATAGTCTAGTTGACAGGGTGGTGTTTGGTCATAGGTTGGACTTGATGATCTCAGAGGTCTTTTCCAACCAAATTGATTCTGTGATTCTGTCATTCAGTTGTCAGGGAACTGGGAGAAGCTGAAGCTGGTAGCTGGTTTCTTCCCTAATGACAGTAGGGAAGAAAGGGTGTCTTATTTGATATTGAATAGAATAGTTCCAGTTGGAAGGAACCTACAAACAATTATGTAGTCCAACTGCAACTGTCTCTTAGAGAAGAGTTTGCTTATCTTGGGCCTTTAAGGATCTTTGTTTCTTCTGCTTGTCCTTGGGAAAAGGCAGGGTCTGTTCTGGCCATGTGTACCATGCTGGGTTTTAACTCCCTCTGAGACTCATGTCGAGTTCTTTCATGTGAAGTGCTACCCATCCACAGGTACAAGTTTCTGCACTGCTGAGTGTTTGGCAGGATTTTAGTTTGGTCTTTCTTTTCTGTTGTCATCCAACTACTGTGATGATGACAAATTCCCCAGCTTTATCTCAACAACACTGACAGGTGCCTAAACATATACATGACTGGGTTCAGCTCACATGTATATCACTACTTCTCTGATCTCTCATTCTCTAATGTCTGGAAGCCAAGGAAAACTGGTGATTTCTGGATCTATTCCTGGTCCCACTACTATGGTCTGTAGGTGTTATTGAAGTTAGAGCTTAAGCTTATACTGAAGCTTAAGCTGGGGGGTGGGGAAAAGCAGATGAGAGAGCAGTAATAAAAATCCTTGTGCCTTTTCCAGAACAACATACTAAAAATAAAGGAAGATACAAACAACTACTGAAAACAGAAGACACTTTTTGAATTTAGTGATGCAAGACAACTGCCTGGGGAGCCTGGGACATCATAAATTGTGTTACTGTGAAGCACAGCTGTCTTCTCTCCTTTCTCTTCTTAAATTTCGTTTATCTAAATGTCACCTGTATTTTAACTTCTAGGAGTTTCTGACAGAGGCATTACCTGTAGGTCTGATTGGAATGAATTGCACCTTGATGAAGCAATATATTGAATTTGTCGCAGACCGGTTACTAATGGAGCTCGGATTCTCAAAGGTAAGAGAAGCAATTGCCCCGAATGCTGGCCTGCCAGTGCAGCCCAGGAAAGCTGTCACCACAAAGCACTCTCTTATCATGCCTGGGAGCAGGTCATATTTAGCACATGGACTTTCTGTGGGTGACAGCTGAAACCATGGTATTAATATATCTGCTTCACTGTTTAAAAGAATAAGAACAGTTTAGGCCATTGTTTCTCTTCAGCTGCTTGGCAGGTTTGTAATGGAAAGAGTAAGCTGTGCTCAAGTGCTGCAGTCCTCAAAGAATAACAGGCAACTTGTACTGGTGAACTTCACCACAGACCAAACCCCTGGGAGTGGCAGTACTGAATTTGCTTAGATAGGTGTCCATAGATCCGACAGCATATTGCAGCAGGGATGGTCTAGTTTGAAGGGATTTTACTGTTTTGTTTGTTGGTTTTTTGTTTTTATTTTTAAAGCATTATTTCCTTATCAGAATCAGCACTGTAGTAGTTTTTTCCTTCCCCAGGTCTTTCATGCAGAAAATCCTTTTGATTTCATGGAGAATATTTCTCTGGAAGGAAAAACAAATTTCTTTGAGAAGCGCGTTTCGGAATATCAACGTTTTGCTGTTATGGCAGAAACAATGGACAATGTCTTCACTCTGGATGCAGATTTTTGATAAATAAATAGTGACTGCTTCCTGCTCCTCGTTTCCCTTTCTACTGTGAAGTTGACTTAATTTCATCTCCTGGAATCAGAGTCTACTGGGATTTTTTTTTCTGAGTTTTCGTGTTGTTTGTCAGAGGAGTAAATATATTTCTCTCTGTGTCATTTGAAAAAAAAAAAAGGAGGGGGATCATTTTTAAAGAATTTATATGGCTTTGTAAAAAGATGGCCTTTTTAAGATTCCCCTGACTCATCTGCTGTCATTGCTGTCTTTAAAAATTACCTGGATACTACTACTTTTTTAAGACTTTGGTAGTGTTTTAAGAAAGCAAACTGCATATTTACCTCATGTTATGGTATTTTAATCTGAAAACCAGATGAGGTATCACTCTGTATAAATGTTGCAATAAATTATTTTCATGTTTATAGATTTGGTCTTGAGTAAAAGCTCTTCTCTTTCATCCTGCTGCAGATAAAGTAATAATTGAATGGGGGAAGACATTATTCAGGTCGGAACTATAAACCCAGGAATAAAGTTTGATCTCCCCTCTAACCTGGGTTTTGTCTGAAAAAAGTTTTACTCTGGTTGAAAAGGTGATGGGTCTTGGTAAGTGTTTAATTCAAATACATGCAAAATTTGTCTTACAGCTGTTACTGAGCAAGTCAGTGGACTTTGAATGATCCTTGAAAAGGCATACCTCTTAACAGAGGAGAAAAACCACATCCTGTAGTTCTTTGGCTTGTGCAGTCTGTTTTTCCCTGCTTCACTGATTAAGTGCCTTATTAAGCAGTCTGTAGTTGTGCTGAGTTGTAATCGGCATCTGACACTGGAACAGCCACCTCTGGGTGTTGTCCATCTTTCTCTGACATGCTGGGGGAAACTTCAGTTTCACTTGTGCATTGATGGGGTGAGAAGACATATCCCTCCAAGGGATTTTCCCTTGAGGTGCTACAAACATACTGCTTGGGCAGTAAGGAAGCACCAATAATGTATGAAGGTAAACCAAGTTGTGGGTTTAATGTGAACCATTGGAACCGTTGTCACAGAAGAAGAAGAAGGTATTAAACCTTTCAAAAACAAACCTTGAAGTAGTATGGATTAGCAGTATTTTACGAAGGACTGTTGTTTGGTTTTTGGTGTGTTCCAGTGTGTGCCTGAAAGCTGTTTGTAATTTTTTGACATCACATGCAGAGAATGGAGCAACTGAAGAATGGCTCACGTGCTGCAGTGATACTTGGGGTGGAAGGAATACTATTCAGTTGTAGATGGTTTATCTGCGAATAGACACGCTCATTTCTTTTCAAAGGTGAAGTGAGTGTTTACACAAGCTAGACAAAGCTTTATTAAACCCAAGAGTTTTTCATAATGTTCAGCATTTTGTGTGAGAGCTTTTATAAGTCTTATCATTGCAAACATCTTTTGCTGCTTTCGATAGGCCTGGCATGAGGTGAGCTGACAGCCCAGGGTTATCGGTGATGGGATGGTCTAAGTGTTATTTCCCTGTCAGCCCACATCAGCCATAGCCCTGGGTACCTGAGTTTCATAAACAGGTTCACTGCCTTAGCATAGTTCTTAGTGAACAATTGTCCCTGCTGTAAAAATAAGCAGTAAAACTGACTCTGTTTGGTCTCTGTAAAAGATCAGGAGGATATACTGATCATGGAAATGGGACAGCTTTTTTTTTCCTAGAGAGGAGCCTGCATCATTTGACATAAGCTACTTGGAGGAGGGCAGAGGGCAGCCTGGAGAATACAGAGAAAAGATGGAACCAGTGTCCCTAACTAATGTCCTGCAGCTGCAAGAGAACTGTGGACTCAGAGAGGAAAATCAAGCGCCTTTTGGAAATACTGTGTGGATAGGGAGAAAGAGAAAATATTGTAAATGGGTCTGTTGTTGAGTAATGGAACCTGTTATGTCACTGAACGTACTAAAAAGCATTTGTTTTGAGTGTTGTTAATTAAGATGAGAGTATAGAGAGTATTCAAATATGAAACTGCAATGTCCTCAGGTTCTGTAAATGTATATGAGATACCAAAGTCTGGTACAACAGCTCCCACTCAAATTGTGTGTAAAATATGTGTATAGTTTCAATAAAATGTGAGCGTGGAGAGAACCGTGCCTTTACTTACAAGTTTCATGCTTCCTTGTGAAATCCAAAAATAGAATTGGGCTGTGACAGTCGGTATTCACACCTTTTGGGTTGTGGGAGAAAGTTATGAGTGCTCCATACATTGTCTTGTGGTTTGAGAGCTCTTGACTTGCTATTTCTTGTTTCTGGGAATGGGGTTTGCAGTCCAGAGAGAAAACAGATGTTTTGAGTTGGGTTTTTTTGGTTGGTTGGTTGGTTTTTTGTTTGTTTGGTTTTTTTTCTGAAATTTTTTGTCTCAAGGAGAAATCTCCTAGGAGTCCCTAAGATTCAAAGAAGAAAGATTGCTAAAATATATTTTGAGTGGGTGGCCCCTGATATATCAAGGGCATCATGCCCTCGGGGCAGGCACCCTTACTGCCTGGGCACAGCATTGCAGGGTTCAGCCCCCTGAGCTGGGGCTGGCTAGGCACCCAGCACTGGGCAGCTGGGGCTGAGCTGTCAGAACTTCACACCTGCTGGTATCGGTGCCCTCAAGGCTGTCAGGTCAAAAGTCTTACTCCTGCTGCCCCTTTGTGCCTCCTTCAGAGGCACGAAGGGCACAAGATCCCTTCCTCTCCCACTAGTGGGAGAGAGTCTGGAGAGCTGGGTCTTGGACAGAAACCTAATGTGCCTGTGAGGGCTCTGGTGGACAAGGTGGGTCTGGCTCTGTGTGTCTGGCTCATGCTGTGGCCATCGCAGTCAAAAAAGCCTGATGGGGGCGTGTGAGGGAAGTTGTGATTTGTCGCTTCAGTATATGTGGTCTGTGTGCTCTGGGTTGGAGTAAGACTGACGTGTGACTTCCATTATAGTCAACGGGACAAAGAAGGTGCTTCTGGAGGGGTTGTCTCACGGTGAAGAACATATCTGCAATGGTCAGATGAGCAGAAACCTGTCTGGGGGCTACAATAGGAGCCAAGGCTCATGGGTACAGTCACACCTTTTAAATTCCAATTGAAACAAGAGGCCATTTGACTTGATTGTCAGTAGCCACAAGCCGACAGTGTGCTCCCAGCCCTGCACTCTGGCCACGAAAGCACTGCGGAGTGCGGTAGGTCAGTGACTACTCCCAGACCTTGCTGGAAAAGGAAAGAAAGTGGGTGAAAGCAGGGCAATTAGCAACCTCTTTCTTAGTGTTTCTGGATTGGTAAAGATTTTAGCAGCAGATGAGGATACTGTGTGCGTGGCAGCACCCTTGGATCTGTGGCCAGCCCCTGGCCGGTTGACACTGTGCTAACCCACTTCAGCCACATTTCTCATCCTTGTCTTTGAATGATGAAAGCTTTGAAAGGGGAAGTGTGGCCTCCCTGCCAGTCACCCCCCCCAGCCTGCTGGAGGAGCACCTTCCTTCTAAGCCTTTCCTAGGGGATGATCCGAACTGTTTTTTCCTCCTGGTGGAGCCCTTGAGTCAGCAAATATTAATGTTTCTGTCGCTATATTAGGTAGAGCTCCTTCTGGGAGTCAGTCGCCGGAGATGCTGATGTGTTAATATTATGTGTGCCGAGTATGTGTTTGCCAGGAGGATGCTTGTGTGCCTGGGGACCACTGTCTGCACTGCACTGAGCAGAAATACACATGTGCAGGTACAAACCATGTACGTTCATACGGGTGTGCATGTCTGGCACACAGAGATGTGTGTATGCACGACATGTACGCAGCAGCAGAGTCGAGGAGAGAGGCTGTCAAACGTCAGGTTTTAGCAAACCCTCTCCCTAAAGCAGAAGGGCAAGATGGGCACTCTAATATTGCTATTATGAGATGGTATTCCTGGTTTACCTGCAGATGCCTGCCTTGCCCTGCTCTTCACTACTTGGGCACAGATGATGGCAGCAGCACAGCCAGAGACTTCTCTCACCACAGTGCGTGTAATCTGGCTCTAGAAACCAGGCCCTGAGGATAGAACTGTGCTCTGCTAACCGAAATCTTAAGCTAAAGTTTTTTGAACTTTAAATGAAGGTAAAATGAATGGTTGTTTTTGGCCAGTGTGGAGCACACATGCCTGCTTTCAACAGTAGCTTTGGTATTTGGCTGTGTGAGTGTAGTCACATGGACAGGCTCAGGAATTCCCTGTTGAATTTTGATCCTTCTATTGAAATAAGAGCATTTGTGAGTGACAGGCATGAGATTTCTATGACAGGCAGCAGTGCTGCCAATATCGCACTGGAGTGCTGCTGACCAGGGGCTCCTGCCCTGCAGATCCTTCTTCACAAATTTGCTTGAAGGATATACATGGGAAAAGTCCTTCCCCAGGACTGCCGCTGCTTTGCCAGCACCATTCATCACTGCATTGGCTCTAGTGTGGCTGCTGATGGGTTCACAAATCCACATCTTCAATCCCTTTTGTTGCTGTAGTCCACAGTTTGGTTAATGTTACTCTGGGAATGGCCTCATGTAACTGCTGCAGCATCTCTAGTAAGCTTCTAATGGCATTAGGAGAACTGCCACAGTGAGCTGCGTGGACCAGCCTGGCATCAAGGGTGAGGTGGTGACTCCTGCCATGGGGACAGGCCATCTTTGGGCTTTGGTGGTGCCTGTTCCTTCAGTGAGTGTCTCTGTGCAGAGGCAAGAGGAGGTCCTCACCAGCAGATACTGCTCTCACTGAGCCCTGTGTGCAGGACCAGTGCCTGAGGAAAGGCCTACAGCAAAGCACAGGGCTGACAAACTGGGGACAGATGCTGATAAGAACCATGTTTGCTGGCTCCAGCCTGGGCTCAGAGCAGGCTGCATGCTCATGTGGCTGGTGTGATTTCTTCAAGCCTCTCAAACAAGGTCTTGTTGCAGCTCATCCCTAAGTCACTCCTTTTTAGCGAGGAGGCTCCCAAAGTCACACTGCAGGCTCTGGGTAGACAGCAGAGTAGTTGGTGAAATTTTTTTTTTCTTGTCTATTGGCAGATCCAGGAGAAATGTTAAGAACAAGTCTTAACATCCAAGTAAGTTTTACTGATCTGATGAAAGTCTCTGGCACTGCAGTCTAAGCTGAACTTGAGAGTTACAGGGAAAGTCTGTCTCCCCATCACTGTTCCCTAGCCCGCAGATGTGTTTATAGAAGAGATTATACTCAGTTTTTTTTATGAGGACATGCAAGAACCCTTTCCCCAACCAGTGGCCTTAGTATGCAGGAGGTTGTCCAGGCTCTCCACCTGTGCTGTGTCTGCAGATCTGTTACCAAATAGCCTGTCCAGGTCCATTGTGTGCTGATGGTGGCCACCGTCAGTGGCCTCTGCCATGGGAGTTCTCCAGAGTGGGTTGGGTTGTTTGCTGCTTCACAGGCAGCTTTGAATGCAGATTGAGGCACGTCTGTCAACTCCTGGGAAACTGGGACCACCCAGGGAAGGGCTGGGGGATCCTGAAAGCAGTGACATGCTTTGAGTGGGAAAAGTATGACAGGCAAAAGATGTGCTGGTGACAGTGAGAGTGGCAGCTGGTTCACTTCTCCTTGCCAGCAGTTGTGTGACAGAAATGATCATCATACGCAGACTCGTATGGTCACTTATGTCCTGCAAAAGCCCCATCACCCCAATTCTGGGGAAATGAACCTGATGGTGAGTAGCACAAATATTGGCTAATAAATGTCTAATAATAGTGCTGAATAGTAACACCAGTGATACCATCTGCTCTCTTGGAAGTCATAGCAGAAGCAGCTTTGGGGGCCTGGAAAATCACAAGTGCTGGGAAGATTTACTGCTAGCATGCAACACAAGGAGCCCAGAGCAGACCTGAGGAGGCCTGAGGCCGGAGAGTTTCAGTCCCACCATGGCTGTTGCCACTCTGACCTTGGTAGTATCAATGCAAAGCACCAAGATCCCTCTGCTCTGAGCTACAGCCCCCATCAGTGGAGAGACCCTTGTTCCCCAAAACAGGGCCTGTGCATGTGGGCAAGCCTGGGCAGAGGCAGGTCACAGAAGGCTTAGATCTCTTTGATAGTGTGCAAGTTTCAAGCTGGCTTCCCGCCAAGTCCCCGAAACTTGACAACAAGGACCTGCTTCCCAGAGAGGGAAGAAAAAAAAAAACCAAACTACTTAAGCAGCCAAAGCTATAGCAAAAAATATATATATTTTACATATAACACAGATATATACAATGAGAATATTATATACTATAACTCCAGAAATCCTAAACAGCTCCCTAAAAGGGAAGAGGAGGAGGGAGAAGGGAAAAGGACAAAATAGGACAAAAAGGACAAAAACCAAACAAGTCTACACAATCTAAAAACCCAGTAACCAGCAAACTGAAGAACTAGCCAAATTCTCACCACTTCCCTTGATGAGAAGCAGGATGGCTGGACACGGCCCAGCGCTCTCCCCTCACGCGTGGCAGATAACAGCAGTCACTGCAGGCCTCAGCTCCAGATAAGCCAGACTGAGACAGGGACCCACCGTTCTCGAACCTCGCCGGAAAGGAAGAGAGCGAGGTCCCTCCTGCTGGCTTTATTTATACCTCAAGTTACGTAAAGGAATAGCATGGAATACTTCCATGATCGCCTTCCTAGTTCCTTCCTGGTTACAAGCTGGTCTCCAGGAAGGCCTAGAGTGAAACCATCATAGATAGGATAATTTACAGCTTTGAAAAAAATATAATTTTCTACCAAACTGAATGTTCCATTACTAGGTCTCTAGCATTTAAAAGCATTTCTATGAGACTTTACTGGTTTATTTGCTCCTGTGTTAACTTTTTCTGAGCACAGGCTTGCTTTGTTCCTCATAGCATGGAGCAGGACTTGGGGTGTCCCTTGGGAGAGTGGCAGCTGTGGGACAACTCCTTCAGACCAGAGCTGAGTCTAAGGACATCTGGAGCATGGAAACTCTCCCAACACCTTCCTATCTCTCAGACTTCTCAGCTCTGCAGGTGGGAGGAAATCTGAGTTGTTGGAACTGTAGGGAGAATGGGCATTAAATAAAGGCTGCAGGAAAGCAGGAGGGTTTCTTTGAAATTTACCTCAGCTGGTGAGTTCCTTTTGTCTAGCTAGCTGTGGAAAAGAGTTTTCATTAATGAATTTAAGCCAGGTTAGTGAGTAAAGGCTGTTCCAGTGCTGGCTGCAGAGTCACAGGGCGGTGATAAAACCCATGGTGCTTAGTCATCCCTCTGTGGGTTAATGGGACCATGCCTGAGGGGTACTGCAGCTACTCCATCCTATAGCCACTACCCTATGTGCATGTTTTTTGATTAACACATTGGGAAAAAAGCATTTCTTGGTTCGTTTCTCCACAATTCCTGTTGTTACAAGCCCCTTCCATGCATCTGGTCCCATCTGTTTAACTTATCTTGTTAGCTGAGCAAGGCTTAGGGCCCAAAAATGTTTTCCCGCCTTCTCCTGCACTGAGCATGGTTTGAGGGCAGAGCAAGGATGTCACCTGCCTTTAGAGCCACTTTGAAAGCACAGCAGCTGGCCAATGCCACAAACTCTGCAGCCAGATAGAGGGTTGAGCTGCTGAACTTTCCTCCTTGTGCCCCCCAGTCCTCTTGAGCTATTAGGTAGCAGTCACATCCATGGGGTGCATATCCTGCACCTGGCACAGGCAGGATGCTTTATGGCTCTCGATAGGGTGCTGAGGCCAGACAAAACTCATGGAGAAACATTACATGCTGCTGCTGAGATAAACACAGACATTGTCACAGTAGGACATGGCCTACTGCAATGTCTGTTTGCAACACAAAGTCACTGGATAAGAATTCCTCTGTATAATTGGAAAATAATTGTATTTTTAACTCGATTTTTTCAATTTTTTTTTCCCCACTGTCTGGCTGTATTCACTTTGGGCCCATTAGATTTGCACGCATTAAAAACTTGAGTTTCTTGCTGGGTGTTAAACCTCTTCTGTTGCTTATAACATCCTACATGCACTCTCGGTGCTGCTGCACTTTGTGGTATGATACCTGCCTAAGCAAATCTCTTTCTCTCCCACATCGATCAGATGGAAGTGACAGCATTAGCACATGCTGGCTGTATTTTAAGCTAAAATGGTCTTACCCAAAGCCTGTAAAGCAGAGACCAATCACTCCCACTTCTGTTTCATTTGTGTCATGGATGCTGATGTATTTCCCTGTTGCTGCTACACGTAGGTCTGAATTGACAGGGTCTGGTTATTTTCACATCAACTGCGTAAAAAGGTCAATTTTTGCCTGGGAGTAGGAAAGGCAATTTTTCCCTCAAACATTTACTCTTGCTTGTGGGCCTGAAAAAATGAAGGTTACCACAATTGCACATGCATCAGGGATGTTCAACACAAATGCTGCTTGTGCAGAGTGAGGGCTGTGGCTGGGGTGAGAAGCACTTTCCACAGACCTTGAAGATGGCAAGGCAGATCCTTACCCAGGCTGCTGGCAAATACAGAAGCATAGAATCACAGAATTGTTTGGGTTTGGAGGGATCTGAAAGATCATCTAGTTCCAACCCCCTGCTCTGGGCTGGGACATTTTCCACTAGACCAGATGGCTCAAAGCCTCATCCAACCTGGCCCTGAACACTTCCAGGGATGTGGCATCCACTGTTCCCTGGGCAACCAGTTTCAGTGCCTCAACACTCTCACAGTAAACAATTTCTTCCTAATATCAAATCCAAGTCTACTCTCTTTCATTATCATGTGGAGCCACTGGAAGCACTGAACCCTGTCAATGTCTGATAGATGTGAGACTGGAAGTGTGGCTTTGGTGTGCTAAGCAGCTATAAATTCCCATTCTCTGCTCTTTCTGCATGAAGTAATACTTATACACAGGTGAGGTGGAGAATAAGTTAGGATGAAGTTGGAGTTTGCACCATCCTGGGCAGGTATTCACCTTTCCTGAGGGCCAGCAGTGTTTCGGACTACCCTAGAACAAACACGCATTTAAAACAAAACCAAACCATAAACACATGAAGCTGCAGTCCATTAACAGAACATGCCCAGAAGCAATGCTGTGCTCTGCTCTGCTCTGCTCTGCTCTGCTCTGCTCTGCTCGGCTGGGCTGTGCTGTGCTGTGCTGTGCTGGGCTGGTGGGGATCCAGCCCTACAAGCAGAGCCCAGCAGTGCCCCTTCCTCAACAGCCTGGTGCCTGCTAGCAGGGTGAAGGTTGGCAGAGATTTCTAAGGGGGAATTTACAGTGCTGGCTTAAACAGCATTCATTCATTTCCCAATGGCCACCCTAAAGACCTTATCTGAAGCTAATTAATTGTCAGCAGCAGCTGTCCTAATTTTATCACAACTGCAATGAAAAATTCACTTTCAATGAAAGGCAAGAACATAAGACCATGAGAGGGTGAGAGATTTTGATGCAGGGGCAGAAGTACCTCTAGGGCCATGTCCAAAACTGCAGGGCAGCCCAGCTGCCAGCTGGCCTGAGTACCACCATGGCAGTCTTGGGCTGGAGGCAGGTGGTGGTGTTTGTAGGAAGGTGCTCAGCCTCCCTGCACTCACAGCTACCCTCCCTACAGCCCCTTTGGAGCAGTCTGCACCACATCCCGGTGCTTCTCCTGTTAAAAGGCTTGTGGTAAAGATCACATAGGTTATCCCTTGGCTCCTGGGGCCATTTCATGGCAGGGAGCATTTACAGGCTCATAAACTATATTTGAGAGCCCTTGTAGATAAGCCAATAAACTTTACAGGAGTGAAACATGATTCCACCCACAAAGGGTTTTTACATCCAGAGGTTTTTCTCAGTGGCCAAATGTGTGGTGGTCTGGGATTGTACCGTGCATGGATCTGTCAGCAGAGATAAGCAGCGCAGGCTGCCCTTGCCCTGGGGTTTAAGGAAAAGGAAGATATTGTCTCCATGAAATGCAGGCACATCTGTGAAGACAGCTACAGCAAGCAGTGAGATCTGCAGCAGCTCTGTGCTGTGGCTCAGTCTGTTGGGACCTAAGTATGCCATTTACTGTCTCTCTATTTACATGTGCTGTGAGAGGAAGAATGAGAGGATCATGTGGAAGCAAATATACTTTACAAAATTAAAAATAAGCCCCAGCCCCCTGCTCAGCTGTTCTTTGGCATCTACTCCTACATAGTAGGAGCATCTCCTGTGACTCTCCATTAGTGACTGATGAGTTATTTTTCCCAAGGCCAATGGCCAGCATGATGCAGCACCCTCCCATATGGAGGTGGAGGCCAGCTGCCCCAGGGTGCCAGTGGCTCTTCCTGCTCAGAGGCTGGCATGGGCAGTGATGAGTTGTGCCCATGGGAGGGAAATGCCACCAAGAAACCTGGCATCTCCTTCCCTCCCTTCATCCCCTTGAGCAGGGCTCTCTGCTCCTGCCCTGGATGGAAACCAGACCTGTGTTCCTATGGCCCCTTGGGTGGGTACTGACCATCCCCTTCCTGTTTTGGGGCCAATGAAATGCTTTTTGCCCAGGACAGCTCCCTGAGGACACAGAAGGGTGCTGGTGCCATTGCACTGGGGTGTTTTATGCACCACTTTTTGCTTTGCAGGGACACTGGGCTATGAGGTAGAGTGGACCATCTCTGATGGGCAGCTGTACGGTAATGCACTCAAATTGCATTTGTATTTCTACCTACACATTAGCATGAATCTTGCTTTAGGAGCCTAATTAGTGTAAGCTATGAACTGGGGTGCTTGAGGTAGAAACTGAAGTGGAAGCCAACTCTGCAAGCACCGGAAGAAGTAAATTAGAATAATCTTGATGTGACCTAGTTTAATTTAAACCTTCCTTGCATCCATGAAGCTTTCCCAAACCCGCAGAGTGTCAGCCACACAAGTTTTGGCTGTTGATTAATAAAATTCATGGAACCTGTTATGTGAAGAAATCAGGAGAAGATTGCACTTCATTAACTTATGTTCCCTGGGGATACACAATATCCTTCTCCTGGGCTTCTGGCTAACATCCAGACTGCAGCTCCAAATAAAGTGCATTGTACAGGACTGTAGCCCCAAAGTAAGAAGTCCTCAAAAAATGTGATGGAGACTGGGACATTGATGGATGCACAGCAAGTTTTACCCCATAAATCTCCTGGGGTTTGCTGCCAGACCTGTGTCGTCCAACACTGAAGCCAGAAGAAAGGAGATACTATTGAGTTTTCAAAGTCCTTGGGGTCCCCTGGGTGAACTTCTGCCATTCCTCAAAGTGGCAGGTGGGAGAAGTTCAATCATTCACTTTTTGTGCTAAAAGCTCCCAACATATTTCCCAAGCACACTGTTGAGTAGGATCTGTAGGTATTAAGGGTAACAGGCAACTACAGTCATGGTTGCTCTGTAGCCACTGCATTCCTGTCATTTGTTTAGCATGTTCATTCTCTTTCTTTTCTTCTGAAGTCATGAGACAACATAGCTTGTGCCCATGTGGCTACAGTCTTCTCTCCTGCACCTCCACAAACTATGCTGGTAGGATTTGTGTGTCTCTATCAGGAGATAGAGACTCTATCAGTCTGTCTCTATCAGCTCTGGTCAATGCTGGTCCCTGGGCTATACCAGAGCACCAGCTAGAAAGGGGCTGGTGTGGCTAACAGGGACTTTATCCATGGTGGGGAGCATGCTGATGATTAAACTCTGTGCATGGCTACAAGACAGTACTTGAAATTGTTTCATCCCCTGTATACATAGGGACATATCACCCATGCATCTGGCATTAGCTCAACATCAAATCTTGCCTCTAGACCTGTGGAGGTGGCTTTCTGAGAAACAACTCGGGTTTAACCACAAGACACTGGACTTGATTTGAGACCTCTGGGGTGCAGTTTTAGTCCTAAATCATCCTGGAAATTGGAGCAGATGATGAACATCTGGCATTAAAATATATTGGCTTCCTCCAGAAACAGAAATGGTTCATGATGATTATTCCAAAGCTATCACAGCTGAGCAAACGCTTGATAGATCCTCAACTGCAGGTTGCTTCTGAGGATTAGCAGATTTTGAATGCAGTCTCACGTCTCTCAGGGAGTAGTACCTGGGGGAAGTCTGTTTCTACTATAGACATCTCATGGCTTTGCTTGGGAGGCAGATAATTGTTCAGGCCTCATAAAACAAAAGATGCTTTTCAAGAAAGAAGAAAAAAAAGCACCATGAAAGCTCTTTTTGGTTTTCTAACCTGGGCCACTCAAGGCCAGGCCTCACTCCTCAGTTACCTGCTTCATATCTTGATTCATTAGCTCTGTCATATCTGCCTTATCTGATCTGTCAGGCCCACTGCTTGGGATGACAGATTTGCCTCTGCATGGTGAAAAGTGCTCAGGGGATTTATTTTTAGCTTGCATGGACTTCAGCACCAAGAAGCCTACTGTGTATCTGATCTTTTCCCGTGTGAAGCATGTCTCACTCTGTGGTATTAGTAACAGTTCTTAATCTTGATCTTTCTCCCTACATTTTAGCATAGTGTTTTCAGTGGCTTCTGTGTTCTGGTTTGCTCCTCTGGAGCTGGGAGGGGAACTGGCACATACTATTTACCTATCCCTATTTCAAATTGTCACATCCATCTAGAGGAAAAAAGCTCCATCCTCCCGCCTCTTTGGAAGGTGGAGATGTTGGTATGCTATTGCAAAAGAATTTAAATGCATATAAGAGATATCAGCTGGGACCTGATCATCTCTTGTTACACCAGTGTAAACTGGGGAAGAAGGTCATGAATGCCGGGGATGTTACTGGAAGGGACTGATTTCTTCCATGTGGAGCTTCCATTCATATAACAAAACTCAACCCCAGGTTTTTTTAAAAGACCACATACACTACTACAGGGTCATATTACAAAACTGCAACTTTGTAGTTATGTATTTGAATTTTCGGAGGATTGTTATTAGGTCTCAGTGTGCCTTCTTTTCCTCTAAAATATCCTTTTTCCAAACAATGTTTTTCCTGTCACTTCATGTCCCTTTTCCTTCCCAGCTCCACTCCTTGCTCCTAATATTGCTGCCTGGCAAAGCAAGCACTAGGAGGACACCATGGGAAGGCACAAAGATTCTGACATTATTGTGATGTTTGCAGGAGTGTATCTACTTCAGTAAATTGAAAAGGGTCTCTGGGAAGTGGAAGTTTTCTCTAACAGTGAGGAATTGGCTGCCTCAGCTGGTTGTTTCCTCAGTGCCTTTAGGCTGGGACAAGACAGTTTAGTTCTGCTTTTAGGGTCATCCTCATTACCATTCACACAGACTAAGCCATGTGAAAATATATTAGATAAAATAAAGTACATCAAAGAGTTCTTTTCATGGTTGTTTTAAGGTAGCAAAATCACTGTAACTTAAAGCAAAATCTCTATTTAGTTGTTAACAAATTACATCCATTTTAAAAAATTCAATACCTGTTCTTGATTAAGTTTCAAAGAACTGTGTGTACTGGATAACAAGAAGAAATTGCATTAACATCCATAATTTAATTTCTCATCAGACTTCAAACTAATTTTCTACTCACGTGAAACAAATTTCAAAGTTGTTATGCTTCATCTTCCAAGAGTTCCTTCTTTTTGAGGTTAGTGTAGAAACATATTTCACAAACCATGGGACAAGAAAAGTATGAAGTAATTCCCTTCAGCATCTTTCTTAAAAAGGCATAGAATTTTGACTTGTTTGCAAAAGAACATATGCCAAAAGGAAAATCTTTTAGTTAACCTGAGCAAAAATGTTTATTTATATTATCCCTTTCGCCTAAGTTGTTTCTGAAATATCTTACTAACAGGCTCAAAAAAAGTATTTTAAAGTAAAACTATGTTAGTTGAAAAGTAATGTCATTGGTAAAATATGGCAAAAATATTAGAAGTGTCCAGAAAGACAATTCAACAGTTTAGTGTTGATCTGAACTTTAGTTGCCTGCAGGAAATTTAGAGAGGTTCAGTAAGGAGGGCCTTAGACACAATTTCATAGTATTAAATCTATGTTTCCTTGGTTTTGCCAAGTTTCCACTGAGTCTGTAACAACCCTTCTGAATAAGAACATGCTGTTGTTGATGCTGTCTTGCCCAAAACTAATAATTCTGTGGTTATATTAAAAATCTTCTCTGTCAATTACCATCTTTTAAAGAAACCCCAAAGGTTTTTGTTTTTAGTAATGTTCTGAGGTGCAAATAGATGACAGGAAAGATAAACAGTCTTGAACTACAATAATATACTGAGAAAGAGGAGACAAAATTGCACCTTGTATTTTGAAGGAAATAACATGGTGGGAAAGAAATACATAAAAGGAAATAACTTTGAACACTGTTGTAGGATTATCACTGCAATTTGCTAATATATTATTCAATAGCTTAGTCTCAAGGCAATGCCCAAACCCATTAAGTCTATAATTGGAATTTGTATGTTGATTGGGACCTATTTTGGTCTGTAAGTGTGAACTGCTCTTGTTCTGTAGAGAAGATAAGATTATTTGAGAACTCCTAACAAGAGGACTCATTAAGATAATTCTAGCTGGCTCTGAATAACCAAGAGTGTACCTGTTATTTTGCTAATAAATGTCATGACCACAAAGATTTCTATAAACTTCAGTGAAGCTGTGAGTCACAGAATGTTACATTTTCATTATAAGCAGGTTTGTACCTCATAAGGGAAATTATATGGTGAGTAAAATTTTGGCTTTGGCTACATCATCAGCACTAATCAGTCACTGGTGCTGCAGGGTGGTGCCCAGGGCAGCTTCTGTGAGATCAAGTGGTACAGGGCAGCCTGGACGTGCAGTTTTAACATCTCACCTCCAGAGTGGGGCTGCATCCAGAGCATCTTGTCAGACAACACTAATTCCCATGTCAGGGAACATGTTTGGGAGAACATCTCTTGGTTGGGCCAAGCCCTGCCAGGAATTCCTAAAATAATGTCCACAAGGCGTCCTCCAGGAAAGTATCTTGATGCTCTTTTGATTTCCAAATAAAGCAACAGCATGTTAGTCTGAAAGAGAGTATTCTGAAGCAAGGTAAAAGTCAGAGAATGGTCAAACCCACCTGAGGAGAAACAAGGCCCAGTGTTTCATCAATGATGTTTTCAGTTTCTACCCAATGAAAGTCAGGTTTGGATTGTATTTAAGGCTTTCCTCCCCCCTCCATGTTTTATATATTTGTGTATTTGCATATGTGTTTGTGCCTTTTTTTGTTTGATTTGCTGCCTATCAGATGTTTTCTGATGTTTTCCATGTGATTGGATAGGAAAAAGTATTTATGCCATTTTCTCTTTAATCTTGTTAAGTTTTCATCACTGCACATTTTCCCCAGACACTTTGATTGGCTTAGCATACTACTCAAACATAATAAAAAATATATTTAATTAATAAAGATATGAGAAAGAAGAGCTCATCCGGACATGGTTAGGGCAGCCTGCACTGGATGGTCCTGGTTGAGCAGGGGGACTTGGACCAGCTGACTCCTAAGATCCCTTCCCACCTCAACCATTCTGTGAGTCTGTGAGGGAATGGGTGTGTGTGGGGTCAAACTGCATTACCACTCCCCCAGATTTGCCATGGCTGATAAAGGTCATGGATCAACACATTCTGGGGAAATGGTCATGGAAAGTGTTGAAAGTAGCCCAGTTCCCATCAGGCTCATCTCATGCTGATCCAAGGGCTGTTGTAGGTCAAATCTTGTCTTCCTGCTAGGGATGCATGGCATCACTGCCTACTGATTGCCAAAAATGCAACAGGATTTGGCCTCATTTGACAGCCTTGTGAGTGATTATGCTATATATATATATATAAATTTATGTGAATAATTACTGTTTCTCTGTGATTTTTGTTTTACTCTAGAATGCAATCTGTTTCCAGTGCAATATTCCAGTAACAATATTCTTGTACATATGGATGTCCTATAATACCTTGCTACAAGTGTTTTCTGCAGTACAAATACATCAGTATGCCAGCAGGTTTGTGATCAGCAGAGGCTTGATTTTAGTGGAGTTCAGATACAGCACAGAGAAATATGGCAGCTTAAGGTGAACAGTGAGGAGTAGGATTGTCATTATTGTAATTGGGCAAAAGAGAAGGAAATAACAATTGTGAGGCATGGAAGAATAGGACTGGTAGGGGTCTCAAGAGATCACCTTAGTCATTCCTGTTGGCTAAGGCAGGATGAATCATACTTCTGTCAATCCTTACATGATAGTCAAGCCTGTACTTGGCAGGATATTCCAGTCTCCAGTGCTGAATTCCACCATCATCTCAGGCAGTGAAGTCCAGTGTCTCACTTTAGCCAGTCCAGCGCAAGCCTTCCTTCACACTATTTTTGAATTCCTTTACTTTCTTCTCATCAGGAATGCAACCCCCTCCCAATAACAACAACAACAACAACAATAATAATAATAATTTAACTCATTGTCACTGTGGTTTTTAAGTTTGAAGAATATTCCAAATAAGCTGTCCAGCCTTGGCTTTCTTGCCTTTCCCTCAGCCATCCTTCCCAGTCCCCTGGCCATGCCTCTCAATATTTGGTACCTCACAAGCCATAAGTCTTAGGGACAAATGTCACAGATGTCATTTCTTAAGACATCTGGCTCCTCTCATCAGCACTGGCAGTGCTCTGCACCACATGCTCTGGCCTTGGCAGTTGGGACATATTCTCTGTTGGCCATTACCAGAAGAAGCCTTGCAACAGGAGAAAAGGATGGGGAATTTTCACCACAAAACAATGAAGAAGACAAAAATCAACAGGGACAGAGGACAAAAAGCATCTGAAGTTCAAACTGCCCAGAATGAGTTCCTCCATGATTACAAGTGGTCTAATGCTGGTCCTAGTGGAGCACCTGGCACCTTGGGCTGTTTTTCTCCTAAATACGTGATTTTCTGGGTAAGGGAGGCAGCTTCAAGTGCCCTCTGTTGAGATCCTGTTTGGGAGTTGAAATTACCATCCTGCTGTTACTGGCTACTCACTGCTAACTCATTCCTCCTAATGCTGGCTCAGCCATTGGTACTACACAAACAGAACCAGACTTTTTTTTTTGAAAACATAATTTCAGGTATTTTTCTGGAAGGATTCCTGAAGGAAAACCCTCAAAGACCTTCCTTTGTTCCCATCTCTGCAGGTGATGATCTCTTTTAGTCTATGAACACACTTCTACTCTCTGAGAGCAAGGTATATATATGGTTCCACCTGAGAGCACTAAAATAGGTTTGTTGTTTTACTCCTGGTTTTGCATTTTTCCTTAGTACAGGCTGCAGAGATTTAATTTACTAAACTTGGGAAGTGGTTGTTTTGGACAGTGTCACGCACTCCCCGTGTGTAGGGCTGCCAAGGCCAGGTATGAGCTGTCAGGGACCAGCCTCTGGTCAGGTTTGGCAACAAGAATCACCTCTTGAAAGTAGGTTTTGGGACCATCCTGTTATATTATTGTTTATTTTCAGACAACGAGATTATTAACAACATGGGACAAGAGGAGATAGACTCAAGTTGTGCCAGGGAGGTTCAGATTGGTTATTTCTTCACTGAAAGGGTTGTCAAGCATTGGAACAGACTGCCCAGGGAAGTGGTTGAGTTACCTTCCCTCGAGGGATTTAAAAGACACACAGACAAAACCTTAGGGATATGGTTTAGTGGTAGACTTGGCAGTGCTGGGCTAATGGTTGGACTCAATGATCTCAGAGGTATTTT
Source organism: Manacus candei (assembly GCF_025592945.1). Lineage (NCBI taxonomy): Eukaryota > Metazoa > Chordata > Aves > Passeriformes > Pipridae > Manacus > Manacus candei. The sequence continues at coordinate 5,261,730 of NW_026138067.1, read as the reverse complement.
CCAACCTAAATGAAACCAATGTCTTACAGTTATTCAAATGAGTTATGAAACATCTCAGAAAAGTTTATGTAATTTCCATAAGGGCAAACAATTTTCTGGTCTTTGCCCTAAGTTTTCATGCAAGATAAACTTTTGTACCTGGTGTGGCCCTAAAGTACAGTCTAAATGGTCAGCCTTCCAGAAAATAAGCACTCATGCAAGGACACTTGGATAACCTTAACTGTTGTTCCCTACCACTTTAACCAAAACATCTTGATTACTAGAGTCATACTGTGTTCCCACTGACATGCAGTTATCTTTACTGAATTCAGCTGGAGCTGCAAGGTGTCCTCACATTGCTTCCCCTTTTTTTTCTCTTTGCTTCATACAGTTGTCTTGTAAAACAGTGCCAGCTGTGACCATTGCCACCGTGCTGCAGTGACAGCTCAGGGATGCTGCTCCAGCAGGCCACGCTGCTCGTGGTTTGCCAGCAGCTTCTGGAGATGTTTCTCAGGAAAACCACCATGTGAATACACGTGGTGGTGCTCTGTGGTGGATGCCCCTCACAGCTGCTTTGTTTTGTCATTCTGGGGAAGCTATTGGAAATGACATTCATCGTAATGTGTTCATCCCACAGAATTTAATTAGAAACACTCAGCTTTGATTGTTTGTTTTGCAGTCCCAGTAGCTCTATTTTGATAAGACTCTGTCATGCGAATCCTAAATGAAGCTGAGGAAGTAAATTACTGCATGTTATAGCTCTTGAGTTGCTGAGAGTGGGAGGTAACTCAGTGCTTTTCTTCAAATAATCACCTCATGCTTTCCAGGAAATTTCCTGTACTATTAGTTCTCTATGTCCTCAGACTCATTATTTCCTTTCCAGCATCCTCCTCACATGACTTCTTCAGGGGCTGATGGGGGTGCAGTGAGGACAGGGGCTATTGTGCCATGCCACTGACCCCTCCATCCTTCCACCCAGAGAACACTCAGAATGGGAGAAACAGGGACAAAACAGGGCTCTATGCCAAAATTGTAGGCCTCTTTTTCTCTCTCTTTTTCTCAATAAACCTTCAATTTTCCTTTTCATGCAGAGTTTGGGTGCTTATGCTGCAGCTCTGTAACTTGTCCATGCATGGCCCACTCCTTATATATAAAAAACTGCATACTCTGTAGCTCCTGCCTCTCTTAATGGTTTTCTCTACCTACCCACAAACCTCTATTGACAAGTGTAATTTGAAGCTTAGCAGGGAAGTAGATTTCAGTTATAATTAATGCATAGGGAACAAACCTAAGAGAGAGTTTTCCCATGAAGTCTCACTAATGCGTGAACTCTTGCTATGGGTTTTACAGATAAAAGTATCCTCAGAAACGTCCCAGGCCTCTGGATTAAGACAGATTTCTATATTTGCACAACAAGCCAAAGCTAAGGATAGTGAAGAAGGTCAGGCTGGACCTGGAGGGGTCAGGTATTGCTCTTCCCTTGGAAGTCCCTGCCCCTCTGTCTCTGAGTAGGTACATAAGCAGATTGTGATTTGCTTTCTCTTCTCTCTCTTTTCTGTGCTAACAGCCTTTCCCTCAGTCTTCCTACCTCCTACTCTCACCCTGTCCTTGAATCTCTTCATTTTGCTCTTGGAAGTTTTTCTGCTTTTCTTCTGTCCTTCCCTTCTTCCAGCTTGATTTTCCCAAGGTGATCTGCCTTCAGTAAACAGCTGCTGAGCTCAAGGACCTGCTGTTGTTCCTGGCAGAGACAACCCATATAACCCACAGATAGACACTCCCCAGCCAAGAAATGACATTGGAAGAGCCAGATCTCCAAATCACAGAACAGAATCACTGAATATCCTGAGTTGGAAGGGACCTACAAAGATCATCAAATCCAACTCCTAGCCCTGCACAGGACCATCCCCAAGAGTCACACCATGTGCCTGAGAGCATTGTCCAAATGCTTCTTGAACTCTGTCAGGCTTGGTGCTGTGGCCACTTCCCTGGTGAACCAGTTCAGTGCCCAACCACCCTCTGGGTAAAGAACCTTTTTCTAATGTCCAACCTAAACCTCCCCTGACACGACTTCAGCCATTCCCTTGAGTCCTGTCACTGGTCACCACAGAGAAGAGATCAGTGCTTGCCCCTCCTCTCCCCCTCAGTCTCCTCCAAGCTGAACAGACCAAGTGACTTCATTTGCTCTTCATATGGCTTCCCCCCAAGGCCCTTCACTGTATCTATTGCCTTCCTTTGGACACTTTCTAATAGCTTAATATCTTTCTTATACTGTGGTGACCAAAACTGCACACAGTGTTAAGACATTCATGCAAAAATGATAGTTTAATATGGGAAATGTTAATAGTATTTACATTTTATGCCATAGCATTTAAAGAAATGCAAATTGCCTTCTTTAAGTCTATTACATCATCTGGCCTCCAAAAATCCATCATAAGAAGCAGGCATGACAAACAGCCACAGAAGATCCCATGGTGGTTTGAAGCCTGCTGAATACACCACAGACAGCAACAAAAGCCTTTAGAAGTCAGCTTTGGCTCCAGATTTAAAGTGTTCCTTGGTTATATAGTTCTCTGCAGTGCTGCTGGCCAGTTTCCCCATCCCCACTGGAAAGCAGGCTCATATGAGTTACAGGGAGGAGCCGAGTGGTAGCTCTTCCTATTGCAAAACATTAGGGGGAGGGAGAGTCTCCATGCATGGGGTGTTGGGGTGAACACAAGGGCTGTGGACCATCCCCACCTCACCAAAACTCATGCCAGGGATGGGGCACACCTGCTCGCCTTGGCTGTGCCTTCCCTCCTCACAAGGCCTCGTTGAGAAACAAGCCACAGTTTGTTTCTAAAGTAGAAAGAAAATGTCAGAGAGAATGCTTTAGAAAGTGGAAAATGAAGACTACCACACAGCTGCTCTGCCAGCTCAAAAATGTTTCAGTGCCATGAAAACAACATCCTCACAAGTGAAGCCTTTCCCTGCTGGAGCTTGAAACAACTGTGCAGGTGGTCTGGGGGAATGAAGGGAGGATGTAGGCATGGGCATGGGCATGGGCTTGGGCAGGAGGATCTCCTTCCTTCTCACAGCAAATGTGATGCTGCAAACCTCCGTGGTGGATGTGTTGAAGTTTTATGAGGATGCACCTTGGTGCATTCCAGGGGCTGCAAACAAGAGGAGGGGACCTTTGCTGCAAGGTAGATTAGACCCCCTGCTACTAAGTGAGAACAGTGAAACTGCTGGGGATCTGTGTGGGGGCTGTGGCACAACTAAAGAGTGTGCCACCTTAAGTGCCTAGAACAGTCATCCATTCTCACCTCTTTCCCCACTTAATCTGGGGGATAAGTGCTTGGGCATCACCCTTGGGAGAGATATGGGCTGTGGGGCACTGTGGTCCCAGAATCTGAAGCCCTCAATTTAATAGTGAGGGCTAGTAAGACCTTTTTAAATAATATTTGTTGTCTGAAGCTGGCAAGTGATCTGAAAAAACCTGAAGCCTTATGTAACTCTGTCTGGGTAGATGAAAGTTCTCCCCTCACTCCAGCCTAAAGCAAATTGCTTGCAATTTACTTCCCTTTTGTCTTGACAAAGTAGCTGTTATTAAAAGCAGATCTTAACCATTAGGAAGTGCCCTTTGCTTTATTGTCTCTCTCTTCTCATGCTGCAGAGGCTGGGATGGCAGTTCACTAGTGTACTTTGGGATTCTGGAGCACTGGTAGCATTAGCCTGCCTCTACCTCCCTGTGCTGCCTTCTTCTGCTTGTCTGTGGGATACACTTTCCATAGCACTTCTTCCCACACACTTCAAATTCACTCTCCCAGCATTGTAGCAGTGATTTATGTACTTCTGTGCTACAGCCCACCCCTGTGTAGTGGTAGGATTACATAAAGACGGGTGACAGGGAGAGCTCTTAATCACTACATGAAAAAAACATTTAACTGTTACCTGTCTCGCAGTGAGGAGCAGTGCTTTTAAAGCCCTTGTGACATTTCCACACTTCAAGCCCAAAAACTTATTTTAAATCTCCTGTCATCACACATGAGCTTTGATATTTGGTACAGGAATTAAAAATATTTATGTGTCAACTTTTAGCGAAAGAACATGCAGGGTGTTAATGGCCTTTTGAGTTCAGGGTTTTGCTCCCATTCTCAGTATCTATTCTCTCTGGATACCATGGATAAAAAAGAAGTCTCATTCTCCTTTAAAATACGCGCAGATACACAAAGACACTGAGAAGCAGCTTGCAGAAGTGAACTGACATGCTGCCTCTTTATGAATAGCCATTTCTCAAATGCGTTCTGGAATAATTTCCTCTGTTAACTTTTATTTCAAAATAGTGTTTATACCAGTGGGTTATAACCGAACAGCTAAAATACAGCAGGGCATTCTTTCCCCTCATAACAAGACTTAAAAACACTTCCTTTCTATTCCCAGTGTGATTTATTATCTGTCTAAATATACAGCCTCCCCCCACCCCCCTAGGCAGACACCTCATCTTCTTTTGTATCTTGAACACACAGCAGATGCTTAGAAAGTAACAAACTAATACTGTAACAGTAATAGTTAGAATATAAATATCTGTGTATGTAATAAATGTTGTGGTAACAATATTAGATTTTTGTGGTTTACAGTTTCAACTTTGACTTTCAGAAAGTGACATTTATATGCGCTCTGGGAGTGTGATAATAATCTCGGTACTCTAAAGTACTTTTCCAGTTTGAAGGCTAATATAGAACAAATTAATTTCAGTTCTTAGATTAAGCATCTCCCCTTCCCTAGATGGTAATGAGTCAAAGCTACTACAATAAAATTTAATGTCTGCTGTCTTGTCTGTGAGGTTTTTGTCTTAGCTCATATGCATTCAGTTGCTAGTAAAAATGTGAATCCAAAATTGTTGATTAAAGGCTTTTCCATATAAAATTAGCTCCTAATGTTGACTGTTCTGTGCACTCACAAAATAATTGCAACTGTAGTGTTTAAGCAGAAAAAAACTCAACAAACCCACAAAAACCCAATAAAACAAACAAACAAAAAAACTTTATTGCTCCATATCTCTGTTTGCAGAGACCCTACTTTTTCACTTTTAAAATATTTGCAAGGACATTTTCCATTCAGTATTTCCTGTGGAATGCTGCCCAAGAGGTTGTGCAGCACCCAGTGGGTGTTGGCTGCAGATGCTACTGAATTTGATGAAGGTGGAAGGCAGGATAAATGCAAAGAAGGCTGACAGGTGCACTACTGGCTGAAAATAGAAGGTCCATTTGAAACACTGGTATTTTGTAGTCTTTGATCAGACAATACAAGTCTTGAGCAGCAGAACACTGTTAGAGGTGACAAAAGTGCCCTAACGAATTATCCAGCTGACTGTGTTAATAATCTGATGTTGGTTTCCAAGGAAGCCTTTCTTGCCTCAGTACAATACACTGTCAGAAAGAGCATCATAAAATCATAGCTCTGTTCTGGAATGAAACAGACATGATCTGTCTGGGGAAAAATTCAGAGGTGACAGGAACTCTGTGGGGAAAGGATTGCTCCCGGGGTGTGTGGAAACCAAGCTCCTACCAAGAGAAGCATGGATACTAAATTCCACATTTGAGTAACTTCTAAGGTTGTCACATATTCACACAGAGCCTTGGCATATTCAGATGTTGAACATGTAAATAACACACAAATACCCTACATCTAACTGAGTAAGCCTCTGGAGATAAACTGGTTCCATTCTCTGTAGGTGCGTTGTTCATCATAAAAGTCAGCCAGTAGTTATCACACTTTGGAGGCTGGCAGGAGTTCACATGAATAAACATCAATCTGTCACTGATGCTCTTGTTATAATCTTGTCCATGGATACACAGAGGGATGTGCTGAGAGGCATCTTTAAAAAATGTTTGTAATGTGTCCATTTCTGCAACTCTGTCCCACAATATTGAACGATTGTGATTTCATACCTTTCAGTCATATGTTTTGCAGCTAATGGGACACTGAATTTTGTTTTTCAAGACCATAGAAACATCCAGAATTAATATAATCAATCTGTTAATGTTTGCCTTTACTACAAGACTGATGTCTTCTTTTTCTCAGTTTTCAGTAACAAAACCAGTTGTTCTCCAGATAACCAGCTCCCCGAGCCAGAAGACAGGGACAGGAAGCAGATTGAAGCCCTCATAATCCAAAGAGAAATGGTCAGCAATGTGCTCAGGTAGCCAAGAAGAACAGTGGCATCCTGCCTTGTATCAGAAATAATGTGGCCAGCAGGACCAGGGCAGTGATTGTCCCTCTGTACTCGACACTGGTGAGGCCACACCTCGAGTCTTGTGTTCAGTTCTGGGCTCCTCACTAGAGGAATGACATTGAGGTGCTGGAGCAAGTCCAGAGAAGGCCAACAGAGCTGGTGAAGGGACTCAAGCACCAGTCTTATGAGGAATGAACAGACTTATGAGGAGTAAGGTTAAGGGAAATGGTAGTGTTTAGCCTGCAGAAAAGGAGGTTCAGGGGGGACCGTATCACCCTCCACAACTCCCTGAAAGGAGGTTATAGTCTGGTGGGGATGAGTTTCTTCTCCCAGATAACAAGTGATAGGACAAGAGGAAATGGCCCCAAACCAGGGAAGGTTTAGATTGGATATTGGGAAAAATTTATTCGTGGAAAGTGTTGTCAAGCACTGGAACAGGCTGTCCAGGGAAGTCATTGAGTCACTATCCTTGGAGTTATTCAAAAAACCTGTGGCTATAGCATCTGGGGACATGATTTAGTGGTAGATTTGGCAGTGTTAGATTAACAGTTGTACTCAATGATCTTAAAGGTCTTTTCAAACTTAAATCATTCTATAATATTATGAAAAGATGCTACTTTGGATTTGGGGTTTTGCATTGTCTTTCTTATGTACTTCCCAGTATAAAAAAATGAGTTTATCAGCAGAAAGATATCGAGGGTATTTTATAGTCCTAAAGCAGAAGTTTAGCTACATTCATTAACACAAATATCCTAGCCAAGGCAAACAGGGAAAGCCTAGTGTTTTGTTTACAAAGAGATAGCTGCCCTTCAAATATTTACAAAGAATGAAGGCAAATTCAAGAGCAGTTGGCAGAAGGATTGGAAACAGTAATGAGTATCTTCATGCAAGCTTATTATTCTTGGGCTGAAAAAACGACTTTGCAAGAATAGTTAATCCTGAAAATATGAATGTAACTATGAAGAAAAAAAGGATTTAAATGCAACAAATGCCAAACAATTTCTGGATCTGCAGTCACATTATTCAATATTACCCTTTCAGTTTCTTTGGTTTAGGAAGATTATGTGCCCGAGGGAGAAGTCATTGAGTTAGTAAACATGAGTGAAAAATGGGTTAGGAATGTTCACACCTATCTGTGGACAACATGTGCTACACATTTTATTAAAAAGGCATGGCAGTTCAGAAAAGAGGAGTGTCTGAACAGGTTGAGTTTCCATGCCTGGGGATCAGAAGAGATGGTTCACCTGGGAAAAGTGCAGGTAGTTTAGGACAGGGCAGAGAGGAGGGGGGAGAATCAACTAACAGGGAACTCGCAGTATGTGGATGGATCAGGGGACTTTGGGGCAGAGCAGACCCACAGTTCAGCCTCTGAGATGATGGAAAGGAAGAGACTTTCTTAGGGAATCATGAGGACAAAACTGCTGATGGACAGAAAGCAGGATACTTTCTCCATGAGGCCAGAACGGACTGGGGGAGATTTGTTTTCTGGTCTTAGTTATTCAACATTTTACTTCCAGCAATTCATTTGTTGCTTTTGTTTACAGACAGCAACAGTTTGCCTGATTCTACTTTATTATTTTGCCTTGTGGTGAGCTATTCCCCCAGATGTCAGAGGCATTTCAGTGTGCCTTTTTGAAAGCGCAGGTGAGGCAGGTCTGTCCTGAGCCAACATGAGGGCTCATTGTGTTGTTCTGGCCATGCTATGCTAACCTGTACACAACTTGGCAACCCAGAGGTCTGTCTGCCAATTGTACTGTGGATGTCTTGCAGTTGTTTTCTCTTTCATAGACTTTGCACTGTGAATAAAGGAAGTGAGAATTACCTGCTTCCCATTTCACATGCAGATTTTTCAGAGCTGTTTTTGTTTTGCTTTGAATGCGAGTGGAAGGTACTTGGCTCTCTCAACATGGTTCAGGATGAGCTTTTTTGGACAGCAGTGCCCACTGAGGAAATGTCTGCATCTCATGGCTCTTCATGCTCCCATGGGCATGAAGAGCTGATGGTCACCGCCTCCTTCAGTTCTGCCTTGAGGAGCTGTCAGTGCATGTGGTTTATCAGAGATTAATTTATATTGTTTGAGGACTGTTGGACTTTTTCCTCAACTGACTTAGAGGGAGAGCTTCATCTCCCCCCTCTTGAATTAAGGACAGAAAGGATATTCCTAAACATGCAGGCTGTGAGATTATCTTTGCCTCCGTACACTGATTACTAGTCCCAGACCCTCATCGGTTCAGTGGTTAAAAACTCAATTTCCATCATAGAACTATTTGAGGCCAATTTATAACCATTTGTTCTTGTTCCAAAGCTGTCTTCCAGTTTGAATAGTTCTTTTCACTCCCTGGTATTCCCCTTCCTGGAGGAATATTTATGAAAAGCTATCCTATCACCTTTCAGCTTTTGCTTAGTTATAGGCTGAGCAAGGACATCTCAATCTCCTCTGACAATTCTGGTAGCCCTTTTCCTGCACCTCTTCCTGTGTGAACTCTTCTTCTCGGATATGGCTGATGAACCTGATCAGCAGCAGCTTATTATCTGAGCTGCTGTAGATTGAGGAGAGCTTGATTTAAGATCTGTCTGCTAGAGCTGTCTATTTACTTTGAAGCCTGTTGTGCATGTAACAACAAGAGTGCTGTGGGAATAAATAGCCCCACTCACTGCTCTGAGGCAGATTCATCCATCTCGATTATTGGATAGGGGAGAGAAGAAAAAAAGATATAATACTGCTGACACAAGCAGAACTTCACATAAACATCTTGGAGCCCTCGGATTTTGCAAAAAAATTTTCAGAAATCCCCACCCTGATGAGCAACCCTTGTGTAATGCACTTGATAAGCAAACAGGATGTGCAAGCCTGCCTGGAAGACCCAGAGCTCAGAAAATCCAGCTCTTAACACAGGACAACTCCAGTGTTTCTTCCTCTGTGTGGGTCAGTAGCATAAGGCAACCTTCCCAGGTCAATAACTGGTAAGGCAAAGATCTGTCACAGACCCATCCAGTCTTGTTCCCCAGTGACAACACTGCAAATGTCAGAACTCTTGTCAGCATTACTGGGCTCTGCCCTCATACAGTGGCTCACTGTGCCCTGATCCAAAGGGAAAGCTGCAAAGATCAAGCAAGACCAAACTGTCCTTTGCCATGGATACATGTTTTTGGAAAGCCCTCTAGCGTGTCATGTACCAAGCTCTGAAGGTACAGCACCATGGCCAGATGCTCACCACTGCCCAGCACTGTATGCTCTGACACCTCCTTTCCTGCTGCTTGGCCCTGCTGCCCAATGCCCAGCTACCTGTCCTTGCCACCTACCACTTGGTCATGCAGCTATGGACCCCTTCCATCCACTGCATGGAAGATGGGTTTGATGTTGATGAACAAGGAAGTGTTGTTGATGAACAACCAAAGTGGTAGTGATGGCAAAGACCATTGCCTACATGTTACACTTGGAACAGGCCAATCTCCTGCTTGGTTTCCTGGCACTCAGTTGTCATCTTGGAATGCTGTTGTGCTCGGTCTGATATTTGGTGCCAATGTTTTTCAAGGTTCTTTTGTGCCCACAAAGCCCTTCTACTGTGAGAGATTTTCATGCCATGGAAGAGATACTAAACTCTATTTTGAGAAGCTACCAAACACTGCAATTTAACTGCTGGATCAGTCTTCGAATTCAGGAGACCTAGGCTGTAATTCCTGTTCAGTTGTGCATTTCCTCAACCCTCTCTGTGGAAAAGATTGTACTTGCTGGAGACATAGTGCTGCTGAGTAACTGAAAAAACAGTGGTTACTGAAGTCAGTTTTCCACTGCACTACCCAATATGGACTCAGTTCCTGCTCTCATTGGGATCTAAATTACCAGAGAAGCATAGATATTAAACAGGCTGATGTCTACTCTGATAAGCTGCTTATTGTGCTGCCTGGCTCACAGCGTGTGTCATGATCTTGTAAACGTAAGTTATTCCTCTCCTACACTCCACACAATTTTTGCCTGGAAATGCTTCTCAAGGCTACAATATCATGAGCTAGAATAAGACTGACCTGCTGCTGTTACGTGATTTTTCTGCCTGCCATACATGACAGAATATTTGGTCTCTGGGAGAGCTGAAATTATTCCAGCAGGAGCACCAGTTCTTACATTGTGCTAGTCCTGGGTTACTGTACTCAGGCTGTTTTCTTTTTGCACCACACACTTGCCCATCCATTACTTTCTCCGACATTCTTCCTTTCTCCCTATCTTTATGTGCTATATCTTTCCACTCTTTTCTGTGTGCCCCTGAAAATTTATGCTGTCAACCTCCTCTTCCAAGTGTGTGTTCTCTTCTCTTTTTCTTCTTGCCTTCCTCTGGTAAATTAACATTTGCCTTGTTTGTCTTGGTGTCTTTCATTTCCCACAATTTCTTGGTGTTCTCCTCTTTCCTTCATCTGTTTGTTCTTTTTTTTTTTTTTTTCTTTTTTTGGCTGTTGATTTTCACACACTGAGGGATCTGTTGCTGGCAGCCCATGCCATGCTTGCTTACCAGTTCCCTTGGGCCTCTCCTCCAGCACTTTTTACAGAACTGGTCATTGGCCACTGATTTTATACAAACCTCCAACATGATGAAAGCTCTGGCTGTCTCTGGGCAGGATGGCAGTTTGTGGAGGGTCAGGCACCTTCCCTCCCCTGCAGGAGCTGCTCATGGCAACACATCAGAAAGCCAGAAATGGGGAGAAAAGTGCCCTGTGCCCCCCACCAGTGCACAGCAGCACCAATTCTTCCAGCATCATTCCTGCTGTCTGCAGGAGGTGATGGTGCTAATTAGGACTTTCCAGCATGACAGTACTACTGCTCAGCCTTTACAAAACTGTTTCACAGGTTGACACAGTTAATGATTTATTGCCAAGAGACAGAATGAGGGGAGAGAAGGGGCTGTGGGTGGCAAATGGAGGATGCAAGGGGAGGGATGGTAGAGAATGTTTTTTGGGAGTCCTGCCTGCAGGAACAGGCTGCTCTGGAGTCCTACTTCAGCCAAACAGAAAAATGAAGACATAACTCTGATTGTGTTTATAGCAAAAGCCAGCAAGGCAGAGTTTTACTGGACAGCGTGTTGGATACATTTGGAGTGGGAAGTCCAGCAGCAAAAATATTCAGCAGCATGGTTAGGGGCTCATGCAGTTCTCCTTGTGTTCCCCCAAGCAACACACAGCAAACTGGTGTGCCTGCTGTGCAGGGTAGCTTTTTCCTTCTGCGGCTGCTTTTCTTGACTTTTTCCCTACCTGTCTTAACCTTTACTCTTTGCAGCTCTTGATCATATCTTATCCTGGTTGCTAAAGATGAAATGCTGTTTCACACGAGCTTGTGCTGGTGCCTTGTGATTTTTTCCCTTCTGGTTGCTGTTTCAGATAGAGTGGACATGAAGCCTTGGAAGGAATTTCAGTAGAATTAAAATGCTGATAGAAAATGTTCATTGGGTTCTGGACAAACCTAGAAGCAGGATCTACTGGAAGATTTCAATCTGCTCATGAATGTGGCCTGCTGCTGAAATGGGGATTCCTCACTGCACAACAGCAAAGATGATTGGTGATGGTGAAGGCAGGGAAGCGGGTATTTTTGGCGTGTGGTAACAGCTCTTATTAAAAATATTGTATAGACTGGGGTTAAACTCGAAATGGTCGCCTGAATAAAAGCCAGGGGATGTTGCCTTCATTAGTATTTCAACCCAGTCCCCAGCAGTGTGTGGCTAATCCAAAGTGAGTTATGCATCTCTTTTTTTAACATTTTAGCACAGGCAGGTGGTTTTCAGATATTTTTTTCTTATAGCTATCTGATACGTGATATTGGGTTTTTAGATTTATTTATTCTGAAAAAGAAATGGTATATTTGAATATGAGATTTTACTTGTTCCAACTGGTTTTCATTAAGTCTTTGACTGAACTCTTGCTATAATCAACATAAGAACCATATTTGGGATTGCTCCAGCTGTTTTTTATGAAAACGGCTTTGTGTTTCCAGGCCAAAGTATGAAGTGATCCTGACTCATGCTAAGAAAGTCTAAACTGCCATCATTTTAATAAGATTTCAAGGCATTCGGGAGTTTACCAAGATCGGTAAATAACATAAGAAACATTCACAGTTTTAATCCAAAATTTCATAAAATTGCAATAATTCCTTACAGTGATTTCCTAACAAAAACACCAAGAAGTTTGTTCCTTTTGTGCTCAAATCCCAACATTTCAATAGTACTGATGCTGTAAGTCCTGTCTGCCCCAATTTAAATGTAGGAAAAATTTCAGATTCTACCTTGACAGCTTGGAACTTCCAAGTACAGTCTCCCAAGGAAGGTGAAGCACTCTAAGGTTTCTACAAGGCTTATATCTTAGTCATTCCCCCTCTCTCCACAGAAGCAGTTGTAAAGAGCACATGTTACAAAATGTCCAGACACATGAGATTAGTTTCTGACATATACAAATGGTGCTGATCTCTCAGTCTCACAGATTATTCTGGAGAAGGCTTGGGCCCGTGGTGATTAGCGGGCATTTTACAGCACAAAAAATTGTGTGCAAGTCCTATCAAAATATCAGTTAAGCAAAAATGTTATTGAAGTGAAATATCTATTAATTTTTATACTTCAGTATAAACTTCCCTGTATCTAGAAGGGTTGTCATGTGATTGTGATATTTTGTGTTCTAAAATCTGGCAAATTGAATAGTAATTTGATTTTAAATTTCTAGTAACATTTTAACAAAAGAAAAGAAAAATAATATCCTTTCTGAATGGCTATAAAGCAGATTTATGATGGACTTTTCATGTATCTTCCCTTTGCTAGTAGTATAGGTAGGTTCTAAAACCTACCTAAAAGTTTACCATTTGAGTTTTGGGTGGGCATGGCTATTCATGGCTGCTAAAGGTGAAGATAGAGCATATACATGTTGGCATGGATGACTTCTCCTGGAAGGAAGGATGATCTGACAGTGTGAGTTTCCTCAAAATGATTATTGTAGCTTCTTATCTCCACTCCACCTCAACAATAATAATCATGAAAGGGTAACCAAGGGTGTGCCAGTTTAGCCTTTGAATAGGTGAAATACTGCTGTCCCAGAAGTTACTAACCATGGGGTGGGCATGCACATATGTAGGACTGCACATTAGTAAGAATGATTAAGCAATTTCTGTAGTTTATAAATATTCCCACTAATAGAACTGGAATTGATCTAGCTAGCTCTTAATGGGAAAAAAAGAGATACAGGAAAGTAAGTAAAATTCTGCACTAAAGAGTTTAAAAAACCTCCATATCATCATGCCAACCCATAAATTCATGGGACAACTTCATCTACAATATTTCTTTCAGTTCTCATAGTCCTGAAGAAAACACATGCCAAAAATTTCCAGGTGTTTGCAATGGAGATGGTGAAACCGATTTAAAAGGCTGGAGAAATTTCTGTGGAACTAAATGGAACATCTCAAATGTGAGTTTCACAAGAAGGACATAGTAAGCACGCTTGGAAGATCATAAGGAGAGGCAAACTGCATTAAACCTTCATGAAACGGAATGTTACAATGCATCATATATCCAAAAAAATGATGAGAAATACAGGGCTGGCTCTGTATTTGTAGCATTGCATTATCAATGAAGAGTGTCTGTAGCTGGTTTATATAGCTTTAGATAGAGGGTTCAGTGTATGGACAATAGATTAGGAGGGAAGTGAGAAGGGGGAGAAAAGTCCTAATGTATCCCTTTGCTCTCTTGTTTTCCTCCTAAATGAAGCTTTTGTTCTTTTCTTGAATAGCTGTTTAGAAATCATAGAAAAGGCTACGTTTGCCTGTTTTGACATATGTGTTCATGAACATACATGTATGTAATTCATTCTAAGCTCTTGCCCTTGTACCAACTCCTGCAGCACTGGAAGTGGCCCTTCCAGCAGGGTATCCTTGGCCGACCATTTGAAAGATCATACCTGATACTGACCTCTTTCTGGAGGTTAATTAATTAGATGGACCAGTAGCAGCATTTGTGTGATGAAATGGTAAAAAAAGAAGTGGAGCTATTGTAAAAGTGAAAGCCTTTGATAAAAATATTTCAAGCAGGTTTGCTTCTGTTCCTTATTGCAGCTAAGCCCAAGGAGCTCTCAGGGTGCATGTGTGCTTGGGCACGCAGGCGTGTAATATTCACTCTGCATCAAGCAAATTGCCTTGGCAGCACCCTGACAGCTGTGGTCCTCATGCCTCTGAGGCTAGGTAAGAGGACTGTTCTGTACGATAGCATCAAGGGTAGACTCTTTAGTTACCACTAAAAATATCAATGGCTGCCTATAGGTAGTGGTTGTATCCAGCCACACATGACTTTTGTATTCAGCTGTTTTTTCCTGGAGTGAATACTGACTGGATTCTGAAATTATGTATGTTGCATATTATCAAAATTTCTGTGCATGGGTCTCTGAACTGTAACTTACTTTTTTCTAAAGTGTGATTCTGTTATTCTTTCCAATAATGAGAAAGATTCTGTACAAAAATGATAAAACAAAACTTTTTGAAGCCAACTCAAAAATTAATTTTTATTTCCACGTTCAGCCTCTGCACATCCCAATGTATGTAAAAGCAGCACAGCATTAACAGCTATGGGCAGGAATGCAAAAGCAGAGCTTACAGCCAAGGGCAGCTACTCACTTACTGACCCAGAGCTCTGAAAAATTCTTAGTTTTCCTGAGCCTTAGAGATACATTTCTTTAAAAAAAGGACCACCTCTTGCCATGGTAAATAGTAAATAAACCATCAAGTCTGTCTCTTGCAACCTCTCATGTGGCACCATGCTCATGTATATCCCCAGGTGTAACAGAAGTTGGAGCCCAGGGACAAGCTGGGGGACAAGCAGTGCTCAGCACCACAAACCACTTTGCCTTCGCACTAAACATCTCCTTTTCTTTGGCTCCCCAGCTACACCTTTCCACCCACCAGGATTTCCTCATTTTCCCTTTTCTTGATAATTAACTTCACCCAGCACTGAGGTCTGTAAGATGTTTCCTCCCATTGCACTTCTGCTTCCCCACTCCTGTTTGTAAAGAACATACCTGGAGAAGGGAGAAATTTAGTCCTCAGTGCCTCCCTCTCTTCCTTCCCATCTTTCTCCTACCTCCCACTCCCTCCTGCTTTTCCCTATAACAAGACCAAAGGACTGAGAAGCATCCTCTGGTTTGATCTCTGCCCTGGTGCCTTCCTGTAGCATGGAGCAACAGGGCGAGATGTGCTCTGGCTGTGCAACCTGCAACTGCCTGGCTCCTTACCTTTTCCCTGGCACTCCTGGGTGCTGACAGGCATCTTGTTTCCATGTCTGTGGTGTCCAGGGCCAGGCAGGGAGCTGTACTTAGCTGGCAATGACAAAGCAGTACCTGCAAGGTAGTATCTTTTTTGAAAAGTTAATTAACATCTTCCTATATGGAGCATTTTAAGCTACAGTAGCTGCCAAGTGACTCTCAAAGCAGTTTAACCTTCAGTATGGATGGGGATTGTGGATTTCAATTTAAAGGGTCTCAAACACCATTTTCTGCCTATTTTCTGTCACAGAGCTCCACTACCCCACACACTGATAGTCATTGTTTTGACACAGCTGAATACAAAGGAAAAAAAGGCAAATCATTATTTCTGGTTGTTTCTAAAAAGGATTTTAGGGCAGAAGAGGAAATGCAAGGGAAAGCTTCCTTTTGCTGTTTGGTAGTGTGCCCCCATGGCAAAGAAAAGATGTTACCAGGCTTTTGCAAAATGTGTGTGTCTGATCATGGGGCAGAGACCCCACTGAGACCTCATTGAGAGGAGAATATTATTAATAGACATAACATGAAAAAACTCAAATCACAGTTCCTCACTTAAGCATAGGAAAAGAAATTAGAGATGGAGACTGATGAATATCTTACCCAAAACTGAGAATATGATCAGACTAAATCTGTCTGAATACACAGTTCACACAGAAGAAACTACATCCCAGGAAGCCAAACAGCAGCGTACAGGTCTGCCTGAGCATGCACTATTTTTAAGTGACAGAAGACTCTACAAGTACTAATGTGTTCATTCTCTACAGTCACTTCATATGGCATGTTGTCCAGCTGAGAAGAAATGTGAAAAGTGTTTTTGTGAAGAGCAGAGCATCTTTTCTCACTGCCAGGGTCTCTCTCTCTCAGAGCAGAGATGGGGGAATTCTCTGCATGGAGGGGCAATGTGATGCCTCTCCGCTTGCCCTGTGACACTGAGACAAACCAGGATGGAGATGGGCTCCATTTATACCCCAGCAGGGAGCCATCCTTTCTCTTCTGTACAATGGAATCAATTTGATGCATGGGCTGAACGATCAGATTTAGATTATGAACATTAGGGATGCTCTCTTCTGTGACACTTGATCAGAACTGAAAGATGGTGGGAAGGAGTGAATGACAGTGTATTCAATAGCTTATTACACTTTTCCTTTGGGTGACTTTCTTGTTAACCCACGTAAGTGTCACTACATCATTCAACTCTGCTTCCTAAGGCACCTACCAAAACCATTTATTTCTCTATTAAATCAATAAAGAATTGTGAAAACTGTAGTCTGGAAGCCTTTTGTTCCTTTATGACAGGCAGAAGTCACTGATTCATAGGAATCAGTGTGCTACAGACAGGAAGAGTTTGTATATATCAAATCTGCAGCTGTTCTTGGAGCCAAAGACATCTAAACTGTCTCATAGGCTTTTAACTGCGGAGATATAGTGTGTAGTGAGAAATAAAGTATTTTTCTTTCATGGTCCAGGCTTTTACCCCGGCTGAAGTGACACTTGGTGACATACCCATACTGTGCAGTGGTATAGACAGAGGAAATTTAAGCTGTTCTTAGTGACCTCAAGCCTTTTCAGAGGCTGGGGTTTCATTTTTCTCTAATGTAATATGTTGCAGAACCCCATCTTGGGTAACTACCTGCTGGTGGGACAGGCCAAGTCTCTACTGACAACTACTGTGGAAGAGTAGAGTTGTGGTGGAAAACATAATCCTTTCTCTGACTCAGATGCTTGTCATATCTATGTCCCCTTCCTGGAACTTCAGCTCCAAGCATCTGCAAACATACCGTGATTCTTTCTCTCAAATATCATCAATTCTTGTCATCCAAATATTACTTCTCTCCCTTTGTGTTTCATCCAGTGGCCGCTAATGAAATAGTTAATTATGATGATTCTGGCAGCACTCAGTGCCCTGCTGGGGTGAATGGCTTCATGTCACAGAGTTGTGGTGTTGGTTAACTTGATTTGTGCTTTTATACCTATCTTTAATAACCCTCATCATCAGTCCCTTATGTCAGCAGACACAAGGAAAGATTGCTACTGCAAATCACACAGCTAAGGAAGGGTACAGCTGAATGGAGGTAACATCAACCTGGCCATCTGGCACTAGTGGGGTTCCACAGGGCTCCATCTTAGGCCCTGTGATCTTCAGCATCTTCATAAATGACTTGGATGCAGGACTGGAAGAGACACTGAGCAAGTTTGCAGATGATACAAAACTCACAGGACCTGTTGACTCCCTAGCAGGAAGGGAGGCCCTGCAGAGAGACCTCAACAAATCAGAGGACTGGGCAATCAATAATCATATGAAGTTCAACAAGGGAAAGTGCCGGACTCTGCACCTGGAATGGGGCAATCCCCGATGTACAGACAGACTGGGGAATGAGGTGCTGGAAAGCAGTGCCACAGGAAGGGCCTGGGGGTCCTGGGTGACAGCAAGTTGAACATGAGTGAGCTGCACCCTGGCAGCCAGGAGGGCCAATCATGTCCTGAGGGGCATCAGGCAAAGCATCCCCAACCGGTCGAGGGGGGGGATTGTCCTGCTGTGCCCCAGGCTCTTTTGCCAGCAGCCTGCTCAGGTTCATTTGCATGCTGGCAATGAACTATTTGCATCATTCTGCTGCATGTTTCAGTGTGAACTGTGATGGCCAGTGCTTATGGTTGGATGAAATGTAACAGGGCCAAAACAGCACATACACAATTTTGAACCTGTCTGTGACAAGACAGAGAGTGTTTCCTTGCAATAGATGGTCAAGTTGGGTAAATTGAAGTATTGGAACAATTACTAAAAATTTTTATTTTCTGTCCAGATAGTGGCTCCATCTTTGCATGCCTAAGGAGTGTAATATTTGAAGAGAGGTGGAGGGTGTCAATAACACTGGAAAGAAAAATTTAAACTAGGTAATTCTAATGGTGCATTGAGTTGTTGCTACATCATAGGAAATTCTCAGAGGAGCGGAAAAGGCTTGAATATGGCAAAAAAACCCCCAAAAAACCAGGGAGAAAACTTGTATGTCAGGATGTATCGTGAAGCCATGATCACTCTGAGGGTCTTGTTTAAAGATGGAAAGCTACATAGGGTTGGGGAAAATAAGGAGGAAATCCTGGAGCTGAATACATGAGTCTCTAACTCTAGAAAATACTTTGTCAGTCTTCAAATTGAAGTATGTAATTTAAATCTTTACTTCTCCATAACAATCTATTGCTAAGAGTGATTTTCAGTGAAGGTGACAACACAGGATTTTATGTCCACGGTGTGAAGCATAGGTAGAAGAATTGATCTAGTTTCATGTTGCCCACCACTCTTGTACAAGGTCAAGAGTATTTCAAAGTGAGAAGTTTTCTCTAACAACCAGCACAGGTCAGTGTGGAAGCTAATAATTTGTAGCATTACTTCTGAAGAATGTTTTCCAGTGACAAGCATGAACCAGACTCTCTCTGACATTTAGCAAAACAGTGAGAACTGTTCCTGACTTATGAAGCTCCTTCTTACCATTTTGTGGGTGAAAGTCATCAAAACATCCTGTAGCCAATAAAATCAATGGATTATTCATAACAACATCAAGAAGTTATCTTGAGCCTGCAATATTTTGAAAACCTAAACATGTTTTGTCACTAATTAGAGTCATGTTTCATTTTAGTAACTGATGTGACTGACCTGTGAAAATGTGTACACAGTTACTTAGTAAGGGTGATAATATCTTACTGGAGTCTAGGGTTTTTTCATATAAGTAAAATCTAATTCTGGATACTTAGTCTTAAAAATATCTGTGTAAAATATATTTTCAGACTATTACTGTCTTACAATATCAAAAGTGGATACGGGACTTTCCAAAGTAGACCAAAGTTTTTTCCAGGGAATTTAAGAGATCACATTTTATGGTGTATTAATAATGTGGTGTGCAGATGAAGGTTACAGAATAAATAATCTCCCATATCATATGTAGACCTTGGTACATTAGCTGATGGAAGGCTGTACTCCATTTGTAGTTCTTGTGGGCCTTTAAGACCCTTTCTTGATGTTTTATTAGAGACATTGCTAGTGTGTTACACAGATATTCACATCTAAAGCTGGATCTTGCACTATTTCCCATGTTCTTCTAATGGTGCAACAACATGTTGAACTGAAGGTACAGGAGGAGCAAAGTAAATCTGGATCAGAGCTCCACAGCACTCAACTGCAAACGGCGAGCTCTTGTGAGACTGGATAACTCCCTGTCAAGATTGCAGTTCAGCTAATGTAAATTCAGAGAGTCAGTTGTTTCGTTGATTGTTTTAATTTTGTCAGCCTTTGCTGTAAGCAACATCTCTAATGTATGGGATAGACCCTTCCAGAGACTGTGATGGGCTGCTCTGGTGTGATCCAGTGGAGAGTACAATGGTGCGATGCAGATGAGTTGGATTCCTCATATGTGTGCATGTGCTTTGTGCTTTCTTTGAGCAGCATTGGTATTGCAAGTCTGCACAGCAGTCCTCTCATCACACATTTTTCTCTTTGCAAAGGGAGCACCTGGGGCTGTTCTTCCAAGAGAGCAAATCTGTGTTAGTTTTAAAGCATCTTTTTGAACACTGCCAAAGCTCTCATGGCCTTCTCAGCACGAAATTCCTATCACTCAGGAGCTGTCGGGGCCACTGCCTCTTCAGCTGGAAGTAATTTAAGCAAGCAAATGAGAGATATGCGCCCAGACTGTGTAGAAACTTTTTTAATGTTTTTAAATGACAGCCATTTCTCTCTTTCTGGCAGGGCAAGTTCAGAAGTGAGGCCCCTCCTGTGAACGCATCCTCAGGGGTCTCCAGCGGGGCCTGGGAAGTTCTCTTAGGCTGCTGATGGGCTCCTACAGGGTTTTGGGCACTCTGGGCCAAGCTCAGTGGGAGTACAAGGAAGAGCATCACTCACTGAGATCAAAGAAGCAGTGTTTGCTTACAGCCTGGCTCCACCTTGCCCACCATCCAGGAGCCCCAGAGGGCAGCCCTGCTTGCCCAGAGGTCTCTGAAAAGCAACTGCTTCTGCTGTAGTTTTAAAAATGAGATTTTTATCCCTGTATGTCTTTTTTCTGTGCTGTATATTATGGAGGAAAACAACTGCATTAGTGACAATGGATGTAAAGTGCTAAAAGAAGGAGCCATCTGCAGAGTGCTACCTTTCCTGTTCCATTCCTGCCTCCCCCAGCCTGGAGCATGAAAGAATATTAAAAAGCATCTGTGTCTCCTGGGAGAAACACATGGATGCACCAGCCACTGTGAAATCCCACATATTTGTCTGTGTGGGCGTTGAGAGCCCTGCATGGCTGACCACTGAGAGGTCACCATACTGTTGCCTGCAGCAGGCTGAGAGGCAGGCAGGAGAGGGTTGGCTCCCCATCCAGCTATGATGGGCTCTGAAGGTTTTCCATCCTACCAGAATGGGAATGTGAGTGACAGTTGCATTTTTCTTTCATTCAGAACCTGTTAGTCCTGCATTTTAATTTGTTTTCTTCACAATGAAGGGAAAACAAAGCTTTGATGAAACGTGACTGTCAAATCACTCTGCCCCCTGCTTGTGCTGGTGGAGATCCCTCTCATTTAGCAACACAAAGCTGAACATCGTCTTTGCAATAGAGATATAACAGTGAAGGTTAGGAGGCAAAGCGTGACTGGGGGCCACAAAATGAAGTGGTCTGGGCTGCAGTTCAGATAACATCATATGCTTCTGGATGTGTGAGGTGCCAATGGCATGGTGTGGATGCCTGGGATGTCCATGTCCTAGTAGTGGCCAGAGACCTTATCTGGGGACATGGTGGACACCATGAATATCCAAACAGTGGTAAAAACTCCAGCAGGATGTTTTGTTGATGACATATGAACAAAGGAGACCAAAAGGGAAGAACTTGCCACCTTTAGCTGTAGAGATGTGCCACAAATTTCCCACTTTTTGATGTGGCTGTTGACTTGGTGGATAGCTTTGCTCATTGTGCCTGGTGGTACATGGAGGTATCTCATGGGCTGGGATGCAGCGGAGAAATTGCCTAGTGCACACAACATGCAAGACCTATTGGAATATACATCTTGTTTGTCTGGAACATAGAATGTGAAAAAGCCTGCAAAAACCATCACAGGTTGTTTGGAGAACTTATTAATAACTTCCTTTACTCACAGAAATTCTTCTCCTGGGTCATTTTCATTACCCATATATCATTACCTGTGGGAAGAGGAAGTGGATTGAGGTGTCAGGATTTCCCAGGAGGGAAAGTGCAAGGTGACCTGAGTGGTACTTATGGAGAGCATTGGCCATGGCCATGGCCATGTGGTGGAGATTCTTTATGCTGACTGGGAGCATTCTCCAGCCCAACCCACGGAGATGGGACATGGTAGAGTAGAAATCCTTTCCTTATGGATGAAGGTTTTTCCTTTCCAACTCCCTTGCTGACAAAACAGATAGAAAAATATTCAGATCCTGATCCTGACATGATATCCCAGTCATAATGAGGGTCCTCTGCTGTGGCTTCTGCTTACACAAAGGGGCTCGAGCCATTCACCTTTTTTCTTTGAGGTTTTTACCTTGCTATCTTTTCTGGCTTTACAGTTTTGAATAAGAAGTTGTGAAGAAATCATTCAAAGGAGGGTTGCCAGAAATGCCCAACCTAATTTTGTACAGGGACTCCAGACCAGATCTCTCTGAACAACCGGTAAATAGAGTGGGGTTCTCATTGAACAACTCCACATTTGCTTGATATTTCATCCCAGGCTTTGTCTAAATATACATTCAGTGGAGGTGTCTCTAATGAATTATAGTTATTTCCAAATGAAAAATCTGTCTCAAGAACTGACTTCTACTGTGACCGGCTGAAAGCCCATTAAATAATGCAATGATGGCCTTTAAATTACAGTGTGTGTTGTGGCAGACCTGCTAATAAGGTAGATTTTCTGTGGACTGAAATTTCCCTTTTTACTGTGTTTGTGCTCTGCCCGTGTCCTTGCCTGTCTCAAGCAGCAGGCTCCGGGGACTGTTCTGAAAGCTTCATTAAAAAATGCTTTATGAAAGCCCTCTGATCTCAGCAGCAGGCAGGAGAGACCATGGCTGTATAACCTTGCCATTTGTACAGAGCAGGGGGTAAGCACTTCTCCCTAATGTCCACTCCTTTTAATGCTTTAAATAGCTCTCCTTGACACATGGCAATGAAAATGGCTTACTGACATGTTTCTCTTAGCCCTGTGGCTATAAAATCTGTTCTTTAAAGACAAATAGATGTGGAGACCATTTGGCTTAACCCCCCTTGAGCAAGTGAATAAAATTAATCAGCTGTCTTTTAACTCTGATTCATTTTTCCTTTAATTCAATTTGCAAAAATGTGCGGGCAGAGTCTGAGCCTCTGGGTATATTAACATTAATAAAACACAATTAAGCAAATGTTATTATGTTGCCAGCAACAAAAGGAATGCCCCTGAGTATAAAGCTTCCCCTTGCTGTAATAAATATACAGACACAAGAACTATGTCTGCAACCCATTGCTTAAGCTGTCTTAAAAACCTAAAATACCCACTTTGGTTAATGCAAAGGAGATAGGAACAGGTTGAAAGTTAGCACAGCAAAGCATAGTTTCCTGAAGAGGAGAAATGAGAATGACAGGTAGGAACATTTTGCCTTTTGTAGTAGAATTCAAAGGTTTGGACTTGACTGATAACTGTGAGGTGCAGAGCATTTGACTGAGACCTGTAAGAATGATCATATTTTCTCATTGCTTCTAGAGTGTGCCACAATCAAAACTCCACTCCCAGCAAGAAGAACTGTGGAATAAAAACTAATGAGGTAAGGAATCAGGCACACTAATAAATAAAAAGGAAAATAGATTTTTTGGGGTGAAAATTGACCTGCCTAATGTAACAAAAATATATAAATACATATATATATTTATGTATTTTGTATGGTTTGGAAGAACTGCTGACAAATTAAGACATATATATATAAGAAAGTTAATTTCTCGTGCTAATGCAGACTTTGCAGCTGCAGAGGGAGTATGCACATGCTGTGTGGGATTTAGAAGGACCCCGATTTATCAAACTCAATAGTGAAGTAGATTCATAATTATACCAATAGCAAGACTTTACGTAGTGACACTCCTCTTCAAAGCACTGAATTAATTGTTGTCAAGTAACTGTTAAAAATATCAACAAAATGTAAACATCTGATCAGCAGCATTAATGTTGTTTCTCTGAAATTTCTTCTGAATTCGGAAGTGTATATTTCAAAAGACTGGGGTTTGGAACTTGTGTTGAGCAAGGAATCTTTTCCCAGGGTTTCGACCGCAGATACTGAGGTTCTCTATTATTTCTTCCTTTCTTGGACTCTTTTCCTCATTACTTCCAGCTCTGCCAAGTTAGGATAAACATTCATGCTAATCCACTAGAAGACTTTGAGCCCATTTATTGTTTCATGGAGAAAAAAGTGATTCATTGAGGAGGCACTAGGGACTTTGTTTTGCCAGGATACAATCCCTAACGGCATTCAATTATAATTCTTTAATGAGCTAGTCCAGTGGGGAAACACAAATCCATTTGAAAGGGACATGGTGCATTTTCTCTTATGATCAATGTAGGCCACGTTGTAGGGCTTATGGATGCTCCTGCCTGCAGCCATCACTGCTGGGGGCTGTCATGGTCTCCGGTGCTTTGTTGGACAGAGGTAGGAGGGACACATTCTTCTGCAAAGAAGCAATGCCTGTTATCCAGAGGATAAACTGACCAGGGTGGATGTAAATCTGACCATAATGCTGTTAGTTTGAGCACATTCCCTTGCCTGATCAGGTGGAGCTGCAGGGCTGGAGGCAAGAGCCCAGACAGGGTCTTGTTGCCTCTAGCCCCACATTTGTCCTTTGCTGGGGTGAAATGGGATCTCAGTACAAGGGAAGGGTCCACTCCTTGTGGGCAACTCCGGCCTTTGCTAGGTCCTGGTTCTCTTCTGATGCAGTTTTCTGTAGAAAGGCCAGAGGTGAGGACTGATCAGTGAAATGAACAGCATCAGCAACAAAAGGGAGGTGAACTCAGAGGAGGACAGGAAAGGAAAGGGAAAGGTCATCTGGGTCCTGCAATGCCTGGAGAAGTAATGGCCACAGAGCTAGAGCTATCTCTGCTGACTGGGACTGGGAGGGTATGTTTAGTCAACATGCAAGGCAAGAGGGAGTATAAGGAGCTGGAAAAATAATCCAAAAGAAATAGGAAGCAGTTCAGTAAAGATGTATGAGCAATGTAAGGAAAGCCTGAGCAATGCTGGAGTTGTTTATCTGATAGAATACTGGTACATGATAGCCATTCCAAGTGCACCAGAAGTTGCTAAAATATTGTGTATTATTCTTTATGTCTGCTGCATTACAGCAAGCAGGATTGGAGCAAGAGAGGTTTCCTGTGAGAAGAAATTCTTTACTGTGAGGGTGGTGAGGCACTGAACAGGCTGCCCAGAGAAGTTGTGGGCACCCCATTTGTGGAAGTGTTCAAGGGAAGGCTGGATGGGGCTTTGTGCAACCTGGTCTAGTGGAAGATATCCCTGCTTGTGGCTGCAGGAGGTTGGAACTAGATGATCTTCAAGGTCCCTTCCAAGCCAAACCATTCTATTCTATTCTTTTCTAAGTTAGAGATTTCCCAACATTTTCTAATTGTTGGGAGAGTCAGGCAACTGAGCAGAGTGCCAAGGAAAGTTATCTACTGCTTAGGTTTGGAG
This sequence comes from Manacus candei, assembly GCF_025592945.1. Taxonomy (NCBI): domain Eukaryota; kingdom Metazoa; phylum Chordata; class Aves; order Passeriformes; family Pipridae; genus Manacus; species Manacus candei. The sequence goes on along the minus strand of NW_026138067.1, from coordinate 5,236,585 downwards.
GTTTTGGAAAACATGTAAAGTGTTATTGATAGTAATCAATTTATCCTAACCTAGTACTTAGGGATGGACTAAGACTAGTAAAACTAAATGACTCCTTGAGCCAATTCCAGTCTATTTACTGAGATTTCTACCTTGTGTAGACTCCAGTGTAGGTCTGACCTAAACAGAATGTTTTTGCCATTAAGCAAAACAAAAGGCTTACAGATGTGAATAGCAAATTAAGTACTGCAAATTAAACCTTTAAGTAATTTTGCATGGTATTTTCACATTGTATTTATATTATATGAATGTTATTTTAGTTCACTGTGTATAATTAACAAGTTGAGAATTGATGTTCTTAATTGAAACCATATCTACTTGTCTATGAGAGAGATTAACATTTTTAACAGACTCTTTGTGATCCACTGGGTTTATTGGAGGATTTCTTTGCATTGTTGCTAGGCAGCTTCCTCCCTGCCAGCAGACAGACACTGCTGGGTATGTCATGGCTAATTAAAAAAAATCTCTATATTTTTGAGTATATAGCAGCCCAAGTTTTCAGAGCTTGCTGCTTGGGATAAGGTCAATTTAATTGATATGAGGACTGATGAGACAAAATAGTAGAAACTGTGCTGTGTTCTAAAATAATTTGTTGCTTACAGTCCCCTGAATCCACAGGGTGAATGAAGTGGCAAATATCTAAATATTATTTACGTATAAGAAAAGAGCATTGACATGAACTATTCTGACATTAGCTTTGTTCAGGCAATTTCAAAGAATCAGGTATTATATTCAAATAGAAGAAGAATAAATATAAGAGTATTTAGCATGGAATAATCATGAATTTTTAAAGGCATGTAAATTATTTTATTTCTACAGTGCCATTTGCCATTAAAAAGCTGTTCCAAGTTATTATCAACTCCACGAAAGCCTTAATTTTTGAAGATTAGCCAGTAGACTAGGTAAAAGTGCCTCTGCAGAATGAGATGAGGAGGTTTTATAGTAAGATAGAGTAGTGCTAGGTGCTGAGCAAGAGCAAAGGTGAAAGGTGGCAGCTGTGCCTGGGCTGTCCCTGGGCAGGGGAGGTGTGGGATGCTGCTGGCTCCCTGCAGCCCTGGAACTGAACATCACTAGAAACAATCTTGTGCAGGGAGACAAGGCAGCACCATTCAGTAGATTTAAAGCCTTGGGTAGCTTTTCTTCAGATGACTTACGCAGGTTACCAGTACATACAGTTAGCAAATATTAGAGAAGAATCTTTGTATAAGTTAAATGTGCACAGGATCAGTTATGATTGCTTTGACCCCCATCCAGCCTCAAGAGAGCATCAGAAACTTATCATTTCTGAAAAGAGGAATATAGGTCAAAGAATAAATCTTCATTTAATCTCTTAGGAAAAAGTTATTGAATGGCAGGCTGAAGTACAGGGATTATGGAAGCTGAGGACACCTGATGCAGATACAGAGATTTATTGGAGGGAATAGATTTAATAGGTGCTTGGATTTTCTTTTTCTTTGGAGGGATTGCTTTTAATCTGGATCTACTTCAAGGAAATGAATAGACTGAAAGAAGCTTTAAACTGCTTCTGCATCTAGGCAAGAATTAGGTTCATAGGGATCTGTGTTGAAACTTTTGAACTCTTTATAGATGCTTTTTACATAAAGTGGGTGAATAGTCTTACAGGGAAACTTTGAAAGGACACCTTCTTCTCTGCTTTAAAACCTTATTTAACTAGTTGTTTTCCTGTACCCTACCCCTTCCTCCCTAAGTATATCACATTTCTTTTACCAGTTTGAAGGAGACACCGGGGCTTGTCCTAATAGTATGGCAGTGGGTCTTTGTGCCTGGCACCACTTCCAGGGGTGCAGGTCTGGACTGGTGACCTTTTCTCTCCTTGACAAAGGTATATATTTTTACTGTTGTGTCTGCCACTGGCCTCTGAGAGAAGAAAGTTCAATCTCCATTATAACAGGAAATCTGTGGGGAAGCAGAGCTCCTTAGTTTCTTGGGAATCCCTGCCTAATGCTTTTTAAAAATAAGATGTATGTGAACTGTGTCTGTAGAGAAGTGGTACATTCAGTTCCAAGCCTGGACTGGCCGTGACTAACATGAGGACAACTTGAGCAGTGGCTGACACACAGAAGCTGAGTGTGGTGAAGCTCATGATGAAGATATGATGCCTAGATGAGAAATAGGAATAGCTATAATCAGTGGAACAAGGGTTTCGTGCATATTTTAGCTAAAAAAATGAGTACATCTTTGCTTGATCAGTGGTTTTTTTGAGGAATGGTGTGTTTCAGGGCACTGTCAGTGAGCAGCCTTCTCTCTCACCCCACTGCTGCTGTAAACTGAGCAGGTGTGTGGCAGTGTTCCCGCAACCAGGGTGGAGGAATTTGCACTGAAAGCCCACTGAATAATTTATAAGCCATTGCATTCTGTAGGAGCACAATTATAGGGCTTGAGGGATGCTCTGACGGCACCTTCTGGATTTAACATAGAATGGCTGTGGTGGCTGTTGCCCCTGAGTCCTCCTGTCCTCCCTTTGCAAACTGTGGTAGCAGCACAGGAGCTGGCAGTACCAGATATGGGGACAAAGGATAGGTTCATTCAGAAAGCCCAGGCTCTGCCAGGGGGAAGTTTGGGCTGTTTTCTGTGCTACACAACACCTCACCACACATCCATGGTGGGGAAAGGAAGGGCAGAGGGAGTGGAAAAGTATAATGGAAAAGATCTGTGCTGGGTCAGGATTCTGTATGTCTGCTGGATTGCCAGAAGTGCTGAACATATACAACTCCTCTTGCCATGAAGAGACTGTACTTATAGCCACTACTTTTAACATCCGAGGAGAAAGAATTCTTGTGATGGCATATTCCATTTTCTGCATTCCTACAATCATATTTCATCTGCCTCCACCAGCATAGGTAATCTGCTTAGTGTTTATGTTATTTATTCCTTTGAATTCTGCTTAAAATGGCACCTATTGCTGCTTTCCAGTATTCCTCATCTCCTTCCCAAATACTGCTTTTTTCTCTCTTGTCGTTCCTACAGAAAAAAACAAACAACTTCATTTTGTGCAGAGGTTATTGACTCTGGATTCCTGCAAAACTTCTTTCTCAGTGATGAGACTAAGACGTGGGAGCTGGAGGCTGGTTTCTTGACATGGCATCACTAAGGCATTTGAGATTTTTCATGTAGAAGGATTTTTAAAAATAAATGTATAAATCCTGCTAGTGTTAAATTACTGCAGAAAGTGCTCTAAAGTTCATTTTAGGGCAGTCTCTAAGATCTAAATCTCCTGGCAGGGATCTTTCACATCCACTTAGCGGGTCAGTCTGTAATATTTTGGCACTGCAGTGACTCTCCTCCACATCCTCAATACTGCATGCTGTGCACTTACTCTTCAGAAGATGCTTTTGAAGGAGAGTCGGGTGGAACTTTCTCCAGCCTCTGAGGACGGACCCCAGAAATACCTCTGACCTCAGCTGTGCTGCAGGCAGTGCTGGAACTGCCCTGGCACTGCTCTTGGTGTGCGGAGAAGGAGGAGGAACACAGTTTTGCCTAATTCTATGGATCCAGCACTGCAACCTGTTTACTGAAGGGGTGTTTGATGCCCTTAAAATCTCAGTAAGAGGTAAAGAGTAACCTGATTATGTTACAACACAATTTAATTACAAGAGAAATGCTGTCCAGAATCAAAGATTGACAATTCTCAGTATATTTATTTAACATAAAGGTCTGTGTCAACTTTCACTCTGGAGTGAAGGATGGGTTTAATTAACTCCCTCATTTCTTGGGTTAAAAGAAACTAGATTTTCTTAAACACTAGGGGGGAAAAGGCTATCATTTTAGACATCTCTAGAGTAGTAAATTATTCATATGAATTTTTTTTTAAGTCAAAACACAGGTTTGCCCAAATTGGAGATCAGCTTTCATTTTACGCACTTGCCTGTGTTTACAGGGATGCACCTGGTGGTGTTCTGTACCCAGACTGATCATTACTTCTCCAGTCATTACCACATATTGCAGCACCAACCTGTTTGCTGACAGCCGTGGACGTGCATGGACTGTAAACCTCCACTGGCCAGGGAGGATTTCCACGTGCAATGGCATACGTGTGTGTGCAGCCCAAAGGCTCATTCAGCAATCTGAATGATTGGCTGGTCTGGCGATCTGGATGACCCTTTTCAGTGACAGCCCCAGAATAACCTTGAGTTTGATCTTTGGTGGCTTGTGAGGCAGCAGCATGATAAATATGTGCCCACCAGCCACCATGGCAAGTGACCTTTCAAAATTTTTTCCATAATATTTCTTTGCAATGGTATGTTCAAAATCAAACATTAGAACTCAGTTTTCTATAATTACACGAGTTTATGGAACTGTCATCACCATGTCAAGACAGCTAAGAAATTAACGTTTGGCTTTTATTTCTAAAAAATAAAAAAAAGTCTTTTAAGGAGAATGGTTCCTTTCAAATATTTAAAATGAAACAGAACATGGTCAGGGTAGAATGGGCTGGCAGTTTTAATGACCTGATTTATATTAAATTAATTACTGTTAAGAATGGATACACTCTGTCCATATTTTGTATGAGTTAAATACGTTTCTCTGCCTTAGCTATACCTTTGAAAATATATAGTTGGAATATATTAATTACAGCTTTGTGGCATTATAACTGGTGAAACAGAAGTCTGAGCATTTTCTGCATTGAAACATGACTGAAAAACTTTAATGACTCTTGTCTCATCATAAAATGGGAGCCCATTTCCTCTTATTTATTATTATTTACAATAGTATTATTATATTTTATTAAATATATTTATTCTTATTATATATTAATGTATTTATGGATTTATTATTCCACCTGTATTTGCACTTGGTGATAGCAGCAGCAGGAGAGTGAATGCTAGAGATAATGAATAATTCTTCACTGAACTGCTAATTTTATTTATTTTAAGAAAATGCTTTTGCCACACCAGTGAACACTGATGAAGATATTTTTCCTCATTTTCTTATTTTTTGTAAATTTTGGTGAGAAGATCATATTATTTAGAATAGCTTGCTCCATATTGAAAAAGTTTAACTTGTTGAATTATGTCAAACAGAAAAAAATCATCTCTCCATTGTAATGAGGGTCATAATTTGAGTCTTATACCCCCCCTTGTCCCTGTTATCAGTGCTTGTTAGTCAGTGGTACCTCTCTCAGTAATTATGCTGCTGACTTTTCCCTCTCGTTTTTCCTTCTAAAAAGCCACCATAGTTGAATTTATAGAACAATGAGATGCCATGTTTGTGAAACTCATTCCAGGAAGGACATCTTTATGAAAAGATGTAGCAGCTGGAGTCCCTCAGCTCAGTGTAGTTTGATGGTTGTGCTAAGTGGTGGGGGTTGTACCCACGAGAGTTAGAAAGCCTGCAGATCCTTAATGATAGTGATGTGTGAAGAAAGAGGAAAAAAAAACCAAGAGAAAAAGAGAAAGATATGCTTATACCAACAGGATCCTCAATTAGAGGAAATCCTTTGAATCAGGTGGTTTAATAAGGTGGTAGGCATGTGCAGAAAAGTGACAGGTATCCTTTCCATTCTCCTTTCTCTCCCCACTTCCTGCCTGTTTCTTGCTGTTACATGCTTCTGCTTGCCTCTGAGATGGAAGATGCAGTGCAAGACAGTTTTGGATATGCCAGTACGACTTCCCCCTCTCAACCCTTGCCCAAAGGCTACAGGACCACAGCCACAGCTTAATCATCCCCTGTCCTCTTGGGGCCTTCAAACCTACATGCTCCCTGCCCAGCAGCTCTGCGCTGCTCCAGTGCACTGCTGAGAAGGACATGGCTTGTACTACAGAGCCAAGAGAGCAAAAGGTCCTTTCTGGGTCTTCTGCTTCCCCACTGCTCTCCCAAATGAGGCTATGTTCACTGGGGCAGGAAGGGAGGAGGTGCTGGGGATGGGCGGGCGTTGGGCTGACCTCACTGATGCCGCAGGAGCAGTGGTGCCTCACGGTTCTCTGCAGTTTGGTGTCACATCTCCATGGAGTCTTCGTTTTGCCATGATTTCTCCCATAAGCTCTGCCATTAATTCTCACACCAAGGGATGTGGAGGAGGATGGTTGGGTTTCACAGACACACAGTGGAGTTTTCAGAAAGGTGAGTGCATAATACCACAGCAGACAGTTCACAGTGATGCCAGCAGTGAATCATAGAATCATCAAGGTTGGAAGAAACCTTTAGGATCATCAAGTCCAGCTGTCAACCCAGCACTACCACTGTATCCCCTGAACCACTAAACCTGGTGCCAGGTCCAGACACCTCTTAAAAACTTCCAGAGAGATGTGATTTCACCACCTCCTTGGGCAACCTATTCCAAAGCCTGACCACCCTCACAGTGAAAATTATTTTCCTAATATCTAATCTGAATCTCCCCTGTCTCAGTTTAAGGCCCTTTCCTCTAGTCCACTCATTTCTGACATGGTAGAAGAGACAGACCCCCATCTCACTACAGCCCCCTTTCAGGTAGTTGCAGAGAGAGATGAGGTTCTCCCTCAGCTTCCTTTTCTTGCGACTAAACAAACCCAGCTCCCTCAGCCACTCTTCATAATCTTTCTTGTCATTTATCTTGCTGATTTTTCTTACTAGATGTTACATCACACTCTATGGAGGTGCCTGACTTAAAGACAGACTTTAATATGCTACCAGAAATTACTGTTTTCATGAAAAGGAGAGATCTGTAGAGAGGTGTTTTAGCAGAAGAGCAGCCAAGAAGTAGAGCAGTGGGGTGAGGGAGAGGGCAGAAGGGAACTGAATGGAAGAGAGAATCTGAGATAAGAAGGGACAGAGAAATCTAGTGCTGTAGAAGTCATAACATGTTTCTATTGCTGCAAACTGCAGTGATGCTAACATGCTGCTTCAACACTCAAAGAAAGTGTGGCTATGAACCACAGACTTTGAGTTTGCTAATAGTGTAGACAAGGACTCCAACATAATTCCTGCAAGCAAAGCTCCTTAAGAGGGAGTAACTAAACTGAGGAAATGAGAGGGCTTAAAGTAAAATGTCAGTACAGGGAGTTATTTTAAGAAAGTCCTTCATTAAGGGAGTGCACTTTATAATGTAAAAAAAGGCCTTTTTCCAGCACAAATGCATGTTTGCAAATGTACCAACAGGAGTGCCTGTTCCCATTTCCTTGACTTGGGCAGGAGAATGATTTAAAAAAGGCATCTGTGGGTAAGTGGAAGAATATGCTTTGCATTTGTGTGGGAGACCCTACGCAGTCTATTCCCACCACACACCAGCGTGCCCATTGTGTGCCTCACGCCCAGGGCCATGGAGAACTGCCTGTGAGCAATGCCCGCCACCCTGGGTCCCAGCCTCTCCTTTCTTGCATGACTTTTTTGCAAGTTTACTAGGGTTGGCTTTTCAAAATTACTCCTGAAATTCCAGCTGCTAGATGTCAGACAACACAATCTAATTTTCTAGAAATGCAGATCCTCTGTGTCTGTAATTTGTAGTGTCAAGAATAGCCATGAAATCTGGAGTGGCCATTGAACTGAAATCCAGCTGAACTCATGGGTTTTGCATAGGTTTCATAGCATTGGAGGTTAACATCAATCTTTCAATATTGATTCCCAGAATTGCAGCTGTTTACTTGAAAAAAAAAAGTTTAAAAAACCCCAAAACCCCAACCCCATCAGAAATAATCATATTTTTCACTGTATTTCAGCTGCTTCCTCAGTACCACAATCTGCTTTGGGTTTCTGTTACAGCTTTATTTGTTAATGTTTGTTTGCTGCCTTGCAATACTTAGGAGAGAAAGTGCCTTGTAAACAACGACAACAGTAACAGTGGAGTTATTTGCTGTTCAAGTATCCCAAAACATTCTGTCAAACAATAAGTAGGAAATCATTTAATTACCAACTCTAATCCATTGCTGCAACCTACAGGAAGATTATTTGTCTCGTTAAGTAGAGTCTCCTTCTCATGGGTCTTTTTATTGCATACCATTTAACAGAAGTTGGTACTGAGGCCCCAAATTGCCTTTAACCAGGACATTATATCCCTGTATCCTGGGTTGTGTTTGATTTGAGTAATGCGATGCTCCTGGGTTAAACTTCTTGGTGCAATTTCAGTGGAATACCGCTTTCCTTATGTCTAACCCTGATTTATTACAGTGTCAGGGATGCTGCAGTCCATTGAAGCTCATTGGCAGGATGAATGTGGTGGGAGGACAACAGATCTCTTATCTAATAAAGCCTAGTGTAATATATGAATTTTAAAAAGACTAGCAGATTACAGCATGTTAATTTAGAAAAACATGCATGATCCTTAGCTTCCTATAAGAAGAGAGAAATAGGAAATGTGCTAAGATGACAGGTACTTTTTCAAAAAGTAAATAAACTGATTAAAGTAGGTCACTTACGCAAGGAAGGAATTAGACATTGGAAGCACTTTTTTTCTAATTGTGAGTTGTGTAATGATATGTAATGAGTGCTGCTGCTAGATATAGAAGCATGGCTAGAAGTATCTCTAATAATTGTTTTATATACAGTTACCATGGAGACTTGTCTATGAGTCTTAATTTAGTGTGATTGGCGTATGAATTTTAAGATTTTATAGAGGCTTGCTAGACACAGGCAGGGCTGAGGCCTTGGCTGGGCCAAAGCAGATGGCATGATGAACCTGCGGACCCAGGGCAGTGAGGGACCTGACAGATGAGAGGCATGGCTTGGACAGGGACAAGGGCTGAGTGCCTGAGCAGCTCCCAGGCAAGGGAGTGGAATTCCCAAGAGGGTTCGTTTCAGCCCCTTGTCATGCAAATCCTTTTTCAGGGCTGATCCCAGGTTACAGATGCACCACATCAGAGCTGTCCATGAGCACAGATAGTCAAACCCCATTTTGGTAGTGGACATGGTTGCAGAGTCTCTGGTTTTGCTTATGCAAGATCTGAAACCAGCTCGTGGTGTCAGCAGACACCCTTGCACCTGTAGGCTTTTAAACTCTCATGCTCTGCTTGAGTGAAAGCTGGCCATCCTGTCCTCTCCCCTCTGGAAAAAGAGATGTCTTTTGTCATATGCACACTGAAAAGGCAAAACTAAAATGAAGTCTGAGACTTGGAGACAGTCAACTGGTGGGTGCTCTGTTGGAAGGAATGGATCAGCGATGGGTTCTGGAGGTGTCTGGATTTCATGGGAGGGAAAAATCAGGATTGAGAAGGAGAAGAAAAGAAGGAAAAGCCACTGACAAGAAAGTATAATTAAACTGACTGCCAAGGAATAAGGCAGTGAGTCCTTGGAGGATTTGCCTGAAGCTCCTGGACTATTGAGGTGGTGAGGAATGGCACTTCCAGGGCAGGTTCCAATGGGTCTGGTCGCTGCACACCTGTGCAGTCTTCAAACAGAAGCAGTGAGTGATTTGTGGCTGCATCCAAGACCTGCATGACATTCTGATTCCACAGGCTTCTGGAGGAGATGAACCACTGATTTGGTGGGCATGGTGGGCTGCCTGTTCAGTGCTTGTGCTGTTCAGAGGTATCACTGCCACACCTGGGGCTGTTACTGAAGATGGGCTGAGAGGACCAGTCTTTGCAAAAGGGTAAGAGAGAAATAATTTGTCTTCAGCCAGCACGAAAGGCCTTCCTGAAACAAAAGAAAGAGGCATGAGTTGTTTGAGTTGAAAGAGGCATTTCATTCATGAGTTGTTTCATTTCAGGCATGACCTGAGCATTTTGGTGAATAATGGATTTATTGTTTTGTATCTGCTGCCTTCCACCTCGCCTCAACAAAAAACTAAGAGCCTTCCAGCTGGAAAATGTAATTCCTTTCCAGTTTAGAGAGATTTCCCTCCTACCCCCCCTCCTCCCATTTATTATCAGAAAGAAAACCTGAAAAATCACTTTGGACTGATTTGAACTACATCATTCAGTCAAAAATTAAATTCTTCGTTTCCATTTTAAATAACTTACTTCCATGCCATAATTTAAAAGTAAATTTTAGAGGGAAAATTGTCATTTTGAATGAAGTCAGGTCAACTTTATAGTTAATAAAAAGAGACATTACATCCTAGAAATGCTGAAATTAAATGTTCTGATACTCAGCCTCTTGTGGTAACTGATTAGTTTTTTTCTCTCCTACCCTTAATTCCCTACGCAGTTGTATTTATTGAAATCTTTCTACATGTTCTAACTGTACTGCAACATATCACTCTTTTGAGTGACCAAATAGTGCAGTGTTACTGATATCATATGACAAAGGTATCTTTGTTTCTAATTTGTTACTGACTACAGAGGATAAAACAACTGGTAGTCCTAAAATAGGGCAAATTCAGTTGTTGCTTATGACCATAGTGTGTAGTTACTCTGTATCTACATTGCTTACATTGTATCAAAATTTGAATTTTTAAAATCGTGCTTTGGTCTCTGCCTTTAACAGAGAAGGTGAAAAAAATCAGATGAAGGCGATGCTAATAATATAAGAGTCCATAAAGCAGCAGTGGAGAACTGTAGCAATTATTTTCCAAATAAAATTGAAGAGAATTTAGAAGTAGTGCCATAGTACTTTGGCACTGCACACAAAAAAAATAGAAAAAATAAATAAACTCACCAGAACAGGAAGAGAGAGGATGAAAGCTTCTGTGACTTGCTAGGAGATATTTGGAAAACAAAATCAGTTGTCCATCCAAATTAGACTTAATCATTTATTAACAGGAAAGAATGGGTTTACAGTTGAGTCCCATGAGTTTCATGATCTGCGCTTAATTACTTAATCTCTCTTTGTCGCCTGTATTCACTTTGTGCTCAAGAGAGATTTCATTAAAAATTTATAATGTCTGTGATCGTCATAATATTTACCTGATTTGAAGAAATGCTTCAGGACTGGGTTAACCATTTTGTAGATAGAGTTGTGACTGTTGAGGAAGAGGTGATATGATCAGCTCTGACAAACTCACTATTGACTTTAGGACATCTTAGGGCTTCATTTTTGAGGAAAGTTTTTACTAGGGAAGATTAAACTCGGCACTTTTAATCCTTAGTCTTAGTTTATAAGTGTCTCCTAATTATTGTTATTTGCATTATGAAGTTGTTATTTGCTTCCCGACTTTAAATTCACTTCAGAAAATGCCTCAATACATGAGCTAGGAAAAAGGTGACCAGAAATGACATGGATTCATCATGGTAAATTTATCACATCTACAAAAATCAAATTTGGAATTAATACAAAGCACTAGTAAATATGCTCCAATGGGAAAAGCAGATGTGGCAGAGGTAGAGGAACATTTAGATACCTTTCAGATGTAGAACATCATGGTACTGAGATGTTCCCAAAAACGTTTGGATAAAGGTCAGCCAAAAACTGTGAGGGAGAAGGATGAGAGAGACCAACAGAAGGCAAACACTATTTTAAGACTTTTGGAAAGGAAGATTGCTGCATAAGGAGCCCACGAAAGGAGGAATAGAGCAAGCCTCAAGGAGCTGGATACTTTGCTTGAAGGCTGCTTCAGAGTAGGCAGGGAGGTACTGATCCAGCTGGGGTCTTCATGAGCAGGTATGTAAATGTCAGCTTAAAGTGAGTGTGTGCCTTTATCAGAAGGGGAAGGAGACTGGGGCAGAACAAAGACTCTGTAAAATTAGCAAAAAAAAAAAAAAAAAAAATCCCCAAAACCAGTCCTGGAAAAGGAAGCCCTGAAAATATGTCAGGCAACATCCACTGCATGGAAATAACAGTGTTATAAAGTACAGCCTCATGAGCAATTTTGGACCTTACATGATTCTGTAGAACTTCATCTTCCAAGCTGAAGAATGATCTCGAAAAGTCGTGTTGATATGGTAGCTCTACTCTCCATTGCAAGCCAAATATTGAGAGCAGCAGTGGGGAGAGTAGGGAAAAACATCCTGAACAGCAACAGAGTCCAGACTAGAATTATCAGAGCAGATTATACCACGGGCAAGCATCTGGTTTTGGGGCTGGGTTTTTTGGCAGAGTGGGGAAGACAACCAGCACTCTGGGCATGCTGTGAAGGTGCGGAGCAGCAGAAGTGCTCTCTGCAGCCACCTGATTGGACAGAGAGTGACCAAAAGGAGATGAGGTGCCACATTTGGCACAGCAAGCCGTGGCAGCAGCCCTGCTAACCAGCCACAGACAGCACAGGCAGCTGCCTGCAGGTGTGTGTGTGCTGCCAAGGCTTGGCAGCCCATCCCAAACCCAGCAGTGCCAGATTGCGGGGATTTGTCAGAGTCTCTGGAATTTGATTCACTTGTTTAAATTCATCCTTAGGATAAATCCACCAGTCTCAGCTGGGTTATATAAGAGCTCAGCTTGGCTGGGCATCTGAGGAAATTTCACTTGCAGAAGTAACTCAGACTGGCTTTTATGTGAGCAGTTTGCAGTTTCTTCTTGACTGAAAATCGGCCAAGAAATTGTAAACAGTGTGTAGTGATTAACAGCAGTAAAATAAGCCACAAGGAGTGGCCAAAGGGATTGGAGTTTCATCTTCCTCTGCATCTTTAATCATAATTAAAAACAGACACTGCAAGGATAGTAAAGTCAAATTTCCACACAATAATCAGTATCTATTGCATTACCCTACTAACAGAATAATAAAAAGATGAAAAGGTGGGTCAAAAATTAAACAGGATTCACATCTGACAACAGTAAACTGGTACCTGGGGAAAGCAGTTTGAAATACTTATTCTGGGAGAGGGAGAAAACTTAGGAATGAGTCATTCACCAAACACTTCCTTGCAGGACAACAGGAATCTGTAATTGATGCTGACAGAAATTCAACATAATTTTGGACATATATATATATATATATATATACACATACACAGGCACACAGAGCTCCTAAGGAAACAAAGGTACTTTTCCTGCAGGGCTATGCAAGTGCAAGTGCATGTGAATGAACCCCACCTCAGGTATTGGATTTTCCTTGGAAACTGCTGGCTAGCTGAGTGTGAATTAATTCACTCACAGTACCTTTGGTATGATAAACATCAAACAAAATTAACACTAATTCTAGAGGAGCTTTACCTGAATCAGGATAAGCAGTTTGATAAGGCAGTGCATCTTTCCTGATCTACTTCCCTGGCAGTCAGCAGTGTTTCCAGGCTCCATGTCTTGGGACCAGAACAACGTGCATGCACTCACTACATAAACGAGCCTCCCATGTTCCCTACAATGAGGTTTGGCAGTCCTCAAGCAGATTTCTGAGACACTAGGAGTGCAGCCTGCCCTGAGGCAAGAATCCTCACTACTCTTGTGGTCTGCAGCTACAGGAGAGCAAACCTGGTGTCCTGTCACTAGGTCAGGACAGGTCAGGTGTCCTGGTGTCCTGTCACTAGGTCAGGACTCTGCCTCTCCAAGTCATAGAATCATAGAATGGCTTGGGAGTTAAAGGGACCTCTAAAGGACATCTAGTTCGACCCTGCTGCCGTGGGCAGGGACACCAACTAGATCAGGTTGCTCATGGCCCAACCTGACCTTGAAGGTTTCCTGGGAAGGGGCATCTACCACCTCATTGGACAACCTGTTCCAGTGCCTCACCATCCTGACCATAAAAAATTTCTTCCTTATATCTAGTCTGAATTTACTCACTTTAAAACCAATAGCCCTTGTCCTATCGCAAGAGGCCCTACTAAAAAGTCTTTCCCCATCATTCTTATAAGCCCCCTTCAGGTACTGGAAAACTGCTCTAAGGTGTCCCCAGAGCCTTCTCTTCTCTGGGCTGAATAACCCCAGTGCCCTCAGCCTATCTTCATAAGAGCAGGGGGATGGGTTGAGACCCTCAGTGGTTCCTGTGAGTATCAGTGATTCTAGGGGTCAGGAGCAGATGCAAAAGGGCTGGTTTCTGTAGACCAGGGGCTTTAGCTGCATGCTCAGGCATGGAAGCTCATCCCAGAGAGGAAGGGAGAGGGCGCTTGGTGCATGTTTCCTTTCCTGCCACCAATCAAGGAAAACAACTCTGCAATACATCACTTGCTGCACTGGGCTGTAATTCCCTGCCTTTTCCACTCCACAGCATAGATAATGGAGATGGGTCAGGCCTGAGTTTGGGCTCTGCACAAACTTGTGCCAAAGGTACAACATAGGCAGCACAAAGCCACGACTATAGAAGACTGTGTGTTGAATGAGAAACTGCAGCTGTGCATAAGTCCATGTACATTTGGTTTTAAAGCCCTGTGTGGCCACAGGCTGCATTCCAGAGTATCACTGCTTTTCCTAATTTTCTGTTGTGATGTGTCTAGAGCACTGAGAGGTGCAACACATGATAATCCAGCACTACTTGGTATTTGCCAGGTGTGTTTTACGAAAGCTGAAGACTGCTCTGCTGGTGTCCTTTAGCTGGTTGAGATTCCCCAGTTGATGAGAAGGCAGCTTAGACTGGAGCAGGAGAGCCTGTGTAGTACATGAATGAAGGCTGCAGCAGAGTTGTCCTCAGTGGGTGAGCTGGTGTTTCCTGGCGTGTTTTCTGCCATCCAGATTGTATGTCCCTAGCCACAGGTAAACCATTGCATAATCCTGAGTGAGTTTATTTGAAGAACGACTTGTGAAAGGTCAAAATTAAAACAGAAAGTAAAGGGTAAAGGTGGCAGAAATCCAAGCACTCATTCCTAACACTGGCTGCTGGGAGTGGGTGGAAGTTTGTCCTCTGAGCCACGCCGCTTCATGATTCAGTGCCTGCGTTTTCTCTTGATATCTGGTACCAGGCTTCTGACTTGATATGGCACTGCAACATATGCTTCACAAAATTATTATTTGGCTCTTTTTCTTCTCCCTCCCTAGTGTGAAATCATTCTTCAGGTTTCCTTGTCATTGCAATGGATGGAAATCCACAGCCATGTGCAAATGCCATCCATGCAGCAGCATAAGACATGATGTGAACTTACTCGGTACTTACCGAGCCCCTGTGAGGAGGTATGAGTTGCTGACTGCTGTTGGCAAAGGAGGGAAAATCACAGAATGACTGGGTTGGAAGAGACCTTAAAGATCATCTAGTTCCAACCCTTCTGCTGTGGGCAGAGACATCTTCTACTAGACCAGGTTGCTCAGGGCTCCATCCAACTTGTCTTTGATAGATATTGCAAGGATGCTCAGGAGACTGAAGAATTACACTGTCAAAGGAGATGAGGAGCTGGGAGGGGTTTGTAGAGGCAAAGAAAGAGAGGATGGGGAGCAGGAGAGAGTGAGACAGTGAGATGGAGGGAGAGATGGGTGCAGATAAGTCAGATTGCCAGCAAGGGCAGGAGGGCTGGTGCAAGCTTCGACAGCTGATGAGGCAGGGTTGGGAGGTGGGATGGGCAGCTTAATGCTGTGGGGACAAAAATAGAGGAGTTCTTAAGGACCAAAGGGATGTTTGGTGGTCATGCTCTGACCCTGGGGAGGTTCCACCTTGGCCACTACTGGGAGAAAGAGCAGATGGAGATGAACATTGTTCTGGCAAGATCCTTGGCACATGTTCTCCCTTTTCCCGTGTTGAGGGTCCCTTCTCAGTGTCCCTGGTGGGGTTCAGGGAGCAGGTCCTTCTTGTGTACCCCTGGGCAGGTCCTTCTTGTTTACACCTGGACAGCTCCTACAGAAGTGCTGGAAAGTGCTTAGCAATGTGCTGCTCTGCCCCAGCCCTGGTGTGCTGCTTCTGTGCCAACACTGCTGCCACATTCCTGCAGAAGTGTGCCAGTTGGGAGTGCAAACAGCTAAATTGAATCTTAAAAAATTAAAGGGATAACGGCTTTTCAAATAAGTTATATAAATGTTGTAAAATGAGCTGTAATGCTGTGCTTCTGTGACCTCCAAAATGAATTAAACAAATTGCTTTTACACCCACCTGTGGAACAAGGTTTGATTGTTTACAACTCTCTTCTTTTTCACTAAATATTATAATTGTCATGAATAGAGTTTTTGTTTGATGAAGAGACAGCCAACCAGTGAGAACCGTTTGCTAAATACTGAGACCTAAGAAGATCCATTTTTTCAAAGTCTGTGGTGCTTGTGCACTGGAATGAATGGTTTTCAGGTCTAATGAACACATAAGGTTTCCCAGTGGTGGAAGGATGCTGAGCTGTGCTGCTGGTGGAGTGTGTATGTTTGCAGCCAATCTCCCTGTGGTGTCCTGGCAATGTGCCAGGCATGGCACCACGGAAAAGTGCTGTGCAGGGTACCAGTTGGAAATGGAAGTGCTAAAAATTGCTGTATTCAAACCAGCACTAGCAAGCAGACTCTCTTAATTCGTTGTAAAGCCAGATTTAAATATATACATGTAATATGCACTAGATAATATGAGAATATCATCAGATAGAAAATAATGGTTAGTAGTCTCAGCTTCTCTTTTCCCATGCAGGCCTCCTTGTCTTACAATTCCTATTCCATTGAGAAGTTGGCTAAGGGGACTTGATTTGTGAAGAAAAAAGACAAACTGTCTCTGATCTGAATAACAAATCTGGTGATCTGTGGGTCTCAGCTGTGACTTGTTCCTTGGGAAGGAGAGGTACTGACTTTCTCCCCTCTGAATTTCTGAGCCTCTTCCCTCAGCTGTACTCAGTAACAGGCACCGGAGAGGGGCAGGAGAGGGCTATGCTCTGCCTGCCTCTTTTGGAAGGTTGTAAGAAGTGGTGAATCCTCAGAGACAGAGGAGGAGGTTGTGGGCTGCCCCGCAAGAAACGAAGTGATGCAAAAGACTTTTTTTTACTGCATCACATGTGTTTTGATTGAATTTGGGAGGGGACACAGCTGGGACAGCTGACTGCAACTGACCAAAGCGTTATTCCATACCACGACATCATCCTCAATATATAACAAAACAGTAACAAGCCTTTTAAGTTTGTTTGTTGTCTCTAAGAATATCCTGCTCCATGAAATGAACTGCACAGAGCATGGTAGCAGCAGGGGGTTTGTGACTGCATTTCACCATGATGTTATGTTTCCATGGGTGAAGTTCCTTAAGATTCATAAGTTGGCTTCTTGTATCCCTTCTTTCTCCTTTTCCATTTCCTGTCATTGCAGCTTATCATATATTAATATTGCCAACATTACTGGAGCATTCAGCACCTGAAAAAAATACAGGTCCATTGTACTGTCCAGAAATAAAATAAAACCAAAGCAGTACCCTTGGCCACTGGTACATTACTTATAGCCGGGCCCTGCAGCACAGTCCCTCTCAGGCATGTCCTTACTGTCCAGCAGGGCTGCAGCCTGGAGTGTAAACCTGCATGGGAATTCACACATCTACATGTTTCATAAACTCCAGATGATCATTTTTTGTGGATAATTCGTTGAGGAAACCAAATTATAGATTTGATAAATAAATAAATACATATATATATATATACACATATATATATATCAGAATGAACATGACATCATGCTACATTTCCAATGCAACATGGAAATAAATAACAATGGAAATAAATTAACAATTTATATCGTTAATATAAAAAGCATTTGTTCCGATCAGATTTTTTTTTATTTAATTAGAAGAAAAATCAAAAAACCCTCCTTCAGTTTCTCTGCAAGGAAGGTCATTGAAATTACATGAGACAGAGATATTTTTAACCAGTAGAAAATTTCCTGATTATAAAGGCAGTAGTGCAAATTTGAAGGTAATATAAACTATGGAATGACTTCAATGAGCTATTTGGTGACCTCATGCTCTTCAGAGCTATTGAGTTAACTGTATTTCTGGTGGGTGGCTATGCAGGGGAAATGAAGTAAAATATGTTGTGAGGATGAGGGTGCTTGGCTGTTGTGATACATAAGTGACGATTTAGGGTTAGAGATCATCATGTTGCTTTAGTGATGGCTTCCTTAGATTTCTGTTAGTGTTCAGAAGAATTTGGATTGGGTCTTCACATGGGGCTGTTGGCAAAGCGCATACTGTACTTCAAATCCAACAGTAGGATATGGACAAAGTCACCCATATTTATCCTTTGCTGAGTACTTCTGGTTGCTTCATGTTGTGCTGGTTTTGGCTGGAATAGAGTTAATTTTCTTCATAGTAGCTGGTATGGGTCTGTGTTTTGGATTTGTGCTGAAAACAGTGTTGAAAACAGATGGATGTTTTTGTTATTGCTGAGCAGCACTAACACAGAGTCAAGGCCTTTTCTGCTTCTCATTGCACCAGTGAGGGGGCTGGGGGTGCTCAAGGAATTGTGAAGGGAATCATCTGGGACAACTGCCCCCAACTGACCAAAAGGATATCCCACACCATATCATGCTCAGCATATAAAGATGGGGAAAGAAGGTGGGAGGGGGAGTTGTTCAGAGTGATGGCATTTTTCTTCTTAAGTCATCATTACACATGATGGAGCCCTGCTTTCCTGAGGATGGCTGAGCACCTGCCTGCCATGGAAAGTGGTGAATGAATACCATATTTTTATTTGGTTGTGTGTGTGGCTTTCCCTATTGAACTGTCTTTATCTCAGCCTACAAGTGTTCTCACTTTTCTGATTCCCTTCCCCATCCCACCAGCGGGAATGAGTGAGCAGTGGTGTGAGGCTGAGCTACCTGCTGGGGTTAAACCACGACACATGTGAATCTTGCTCAGTTTAATTAATAAAAACTCCTGTTCATTGTTTTCTTGGATGGCGACTTGATGATGCAATGTGCGAAACTGATAATCCTTGTGCTTATTTTGTCTTTAAGAACTTGTCCAAGCCAGCAAACAGCATCTGCCACTTTCTTTGTCTGCCTGAGCAGTGGTTATCTGCAACATGGCCTGGCTGGCTCCTTCAGGTGTGTGGCTATAACTTGATAATGAACAGAGGTTTCAAACAGAAACCAAACTATTTTCTCTGGCCTTATTTTCCTTTATGCTAAGGAGTTATTACCCTTTAGTGATGTTGGAGAGCGAGGAAATTAGCAGAAATTATCTTTCTTCCTTCTGTGTTCAGAACATCTCATCATTTTGCAACTCCTCCGCCAGCTGTGATGTGCTCATGGGCTGAGAGACCCCATGGAGAGATGAGCACCCTCTGGCAACTGGGGACACAGCTGAGGGCTGTGCGGGGGCCTGGCCAAGCTCTCTCACAGTTCATGCCCCGAACTGAGCTCCTCTGTTGTGTTCCCATGCAACACTCTATTGCCCTCTCCCCTTGAAAACATAGGAATCAAAGTGTAGATGTTGGCTGTGTAGAACTCATCAGCTTGAACTTCCTTTCTTCAAGAGGAGCATAGTACTCCTCCCAGCCCAAGAGAAATGATCTGGCATAGCTGAGGCGGATGTTGGTGCCAGAGCTGAAAGAGCCCACTAGATTCACCCTGCAACCTAGATGGTCAAAGCATAGGTTGAGCTTTAAACTGCTCAGAAAAATCTATGTAACACACCAGCCAGCGTCCTTTTTTCCAATATATCACCTTATCCTGACCTCCAGCTCTATCTCAGCTACTGAGAAATCACTGATTTGGAGCACAGAGTCTGATGTGAGCAGCTGTGCAGAGAACTGTGAGCATGGGTTTGTTGGCATGGCAGAGCCAGGTGCCCGGGGTCCTGGCTGTGGGGTTCAGGAGGGTCCCGACTCCAGGGGAGAAGCAGAAGCAGCTTTGGTGTCTGCAGAGAGTTGTAACACAGCTTGCTTTGCTTATAAAACACTCAGCTCTTGGCTATTGTTAAGTAAGGAACATTTTTGAAAAAGACTGTTTTAAGCTTTTAATTGACTGCTGTTTATGAGATTATACATGGGTGAAGGCAAAAAAAAGCATAAAAAATGCCCCAGGTTCACCCTCCATAGCATGGAAATATGTCTAGACTGTTTACAAGTGCTCCTTGTTTTGCGTTCAGAGCCCGGATCTTTGACTTCCTTTTGGACTACTCTCCACTGGAAATGAGTACTTGCTGCCAAAATAGTCCACCTTTTCCTGAAAGATTCGGTATTAATAGTTTTGACAGAACATCTTGTTCCTGTGTGATACGGGAGTCAGTCTAGCAGTTGGTCTTGAACAGGGGGATACAAAATGCGGTTGCATAACTTTTATTTTGGGATGAAATATCTGCAGTTTAACAGAAAAAAGTCTGAGCTTATGCCAGCATGCATCTCCTGAAGTTGGGAGGAAGGCGTTGGTGTTAATGGTGTAGCAGATTACCGTGCTTGCTTTTGTTTAAGGAAAAAAGTGACTTTTATTAAAATGCAGTGCATAACTTGCAGTATTTCAGAAATGCAGCTGCAGTCCTTCAGGTCTCCAGAGAGGGCTTTTCTCATCCTGGCTCCCTGCTGCCCATGCCACCTGCCTCTGTGCCATGGAATGGGGACCGACCAGGGACTACAGTGTGCCCAAAATGGAGAACCTTCACACATACCTTTGCTGAAGTATCATCAAGCTCAGATGCTCTTGACCTAGCACACATAATAAGAGCAATTCCAGACTTGGCTAAAAGCTCCTTTGGAAAGGCTCATGACATCTAATTTATTCTTTCTTGGTTTCCATTGTTTGATTTTGGTTGCTATTTTTAATTAGCAGTCACTGCAGCCATGTCAGAGGGAATGAATGATCTTTGAGAAGGATTATTTGTTTCTTTTGGTAGGCAAAAAAAGGGGCGATTTGTATTCTTGCAAGACTTTTCCCAAGCAGTGCTCAGTAATTAATGCTGCAGACTGTAGCACACTAAGCAAAACACTATTTGGTAACACGAACAGCACCCAAATGCTTTCAGGCAATTTTACTTTGCTCTGTTTCTGTGATTCCTGGATGGCTGTATACAATTATTGCTATATATTATTTGATTTTTTACAGCAATTAAGAAATATTGTAATTTATTCTACTGGGCAAAGAATTCTCTGCTTTTACACAAAATGTTGTACATATTTATATACATCAGAAATATATCCTCTTTCCTCTTCTGCATTTTACAACACATTTTACGCACAAAAGATGAAGCGTAACTGTAGAAAAAGCATTTAGTAATGGTTTTAGTGGAATATAATTTTTACCAAGTCCTGTGATTGCTAAACATTCCATAATGTTCTTTCTAACATTATTGCTTAAATTTACCTGAATTAATAGAATAGACCAATTGATCAGTTCATGCAGGCTTTGAACTTCTACTGGTATGTCTTATGGAAAACTGGCCAAGATTTTAGGTTTTTATAGAATTTAATGATTTTTGTTACTCTTTTTTGTCTTTAAGACATACTCATTGCCATTGCCAGTTTGGGACTGGGATTCTGTTCTACAAGTAAAAATAAGGTACTAATTCAAACAGAAACTTATTTTGTACCATTTGACTGAGCAAAGCCAAAAAGAAGGTACCTGGCATACTTAAAGCTAAGAACAAAAAAATTACTTTAACAACACACAGATGTAATCCTTTTTTCCTATCTTGAATTTTTATTTAGAGAGAACCTTTTCTAAAGAAAAATGCCTGATAATTAAGTAAATAATAATAAAAAAAAGCATCAAATGCATTTGAAAAGGGCTATGAAGTGGATAAGGGGTGAGGGTAGGGAAAAACTGCACTCAGTTCTGCTGGTAGCTCTCAAGTTGTGTTGATTTGACCTTGTCTCTGAAGAAGAGGACAACTGGAGATGAACATGCACAGAGCAGAGAGAGGGGCGGAGCACAAAGCACAAGGCTGCACTCTGGCTCTGCTGTTTGCAGTTCAGCTATTGCAGCCGCAGGAGGACTATGGAGGCTGCAGCATTCCAGCAAAAATGTCCATGGCCCCACAATTCACTGCTCAGGTCCTTATCCTGGGGGCCCTCTATCCAAAAGACTTGCTAACAGATTAGTAGAAATTCAGAATGACTGCAGGAGTGGTAAATTTTTCTGGTCAAAATAGGCCAGTAAAAGCATGTTTCTCTGAGACCACAGTGTAAATCAGAAGATGGAAAGCAGAGAGAAATCTCTTATCAAGAATTCATGAAGGGGAAAAGAGAAGCTCTTATATTTAGTGTTTTAAAAGCAGATGACAGTGTGTAGTCACTCCTAAGGGTGTGTTGGAAACCTGCTGATGAAAAGAGCTGCAACCCTGAATTTTCACATTTTCTTTCTCACATCTGAAGTATATTTTTCTATAGTGTGCAGCACCAAGCAGAAAAGAACAGCAGTTTGGGGTTTGTAGTTTTTCATAAACTAGACCTATGTTTGTAGCCCTCCATAGATTTATCTTACCTTTTCTGTCTCAGTAAATAGCTTCTGAGCAGCGCAGTGCCAGCATAGCCAAATGGTTTGTACAATACTGTGAGAATCCTGCTCCCAGGGATAAGAGCACATCTTACTGCTGATTTCACTGGAAGCTGGGCTGAGACCAGAGAGTAAACAGCAGGATAAAGTTATCTATTAGATAAAAATGGTGTCTCTTCTCAGCATAGGAACAAAGTCTCAGAAGGATTTCATTGACTGCAGTGAGCGCATCTTCTGCTGGGTCATGGAGCACCTTCTCTCCTGGCTGGCAGGGAGAGTGGTCTCGCAGTGTGTGTTTGGGGGTGATGCAGGTTCTAGGGTAGGCTTGCTCTCATCCCACCTCGGGTCCCTGGGGGCTGGGTGTCTGCCTCAGAGAAATGTTTCTTCCTGATCCATGCAGCAGCTGGCAGTGAGGGAATGAGGGAAAGTTCTTGGTGGAGGTGAGGGAAGGTGGGTGGCAGCCCAGTGGCAAACAATGGTGCTGTGGGTGGCTGCAGTGCGTGGACATCTTTTCCACACCAGTGCTGCTGGAGACTTACATATTGTCTGCTTTATTTTTTATAATTATTCTTGATATCAAAAACTGAATTGTGAAAGCACCTGTAAAACCTGAGAATCTATCTTTTCTTTGTTTTCAATAATTTTCAAAAATATCAACGTAGTTTTTGGTATAACCCTATCCAGTTTCCTTGCAATATCTCTCTCCTCTTTAGCGAACTTGTTTTCCACAAAGTCAAATTCAAGCAGAACTTTCCTTACTCCTGAATGGCCTAATTTATTTTTATTCATTTTATAAACAAAGAAATGAAGGAAGCTAAAAAAACTATCAACATGTGACAGACAGAAGGAAACAAAGGGGTTATTTATTAGTTAACCAACATACAAGCAGGCAGGAGGATGATCACTTTATTCTAAGAAGTCAATATTTCAGCATAACTGTAGCCAAAACTCTTTGCTGTCTGCATCCCCGATGCACAAGTAGCTCTGCAATATGTCTACCAGGAGATGCTGTTAACAGTGTTTAAAGCAATATTTATATCTGTGAAATTAGATGGAAGATTAGTCTGGACTTTATTATAATAATGAAAAATATACACTATTCCTGGTCTCAGTCTGTACAGAGGTATCCTTTGATACCTTATCTGTATGGTTCCACTCAGGTGGGTGTGAGATGCAATCTGGCCAGAGATCCCAGCCCGCAGAGCAGTGTGAGGGTCCGAGGCCATGGTCACTGCTTGGTGACAGTGATAAAGCTCACCCTTAGGCCTGAACTGTCTGCAGAGGAAATTTTTTCCCACCTCAGGAACAAGAAAGCCAAGCAACTAAACATTCATTTTGGATTCATGTCCTCTGTGAGGAGTTTAAATCTTCCAGCTGCTTTCCTAGGGTTGAGAGAGGGAGAAACCACACAAACAAATGCTGAACTGTCTCTTGTGGTGGAAACATGATGTGGTGGTATGCCTGCCACAGGAGACATCCCTTTTCCTAGGCACTGAGCAGTGCAAGGACATAGGGATGCAGAGGGAAAGATCCTGTTTTGATTACTGATCTCCATGCTAAATTTAATACTGCACTCAGTACTGCAATACCTTGCCTGTCTTGTTAATTTAAAATTTATTTTGAAATTACTGTGGGTGCTTTGGTTAGGGATATAACCTACTCACTCTTTGCCAGTGTCTCTGTCTTGCCAGAAGCATTAGGCTCCTGCCTGAAACCAGTGAAGTGGGAGCTGAGCTGCCACCTTGCCATGGATGTGCTCCTTGACAGCAGGGGCACACTGATGCCTTTTTCACTAACCCCATGCAGCCGAGGGCACTCATGTCGGATGGAGGTGGGTGGAGTTGACATGTACCCCTCCCATACTCTAAACTCTTGTGTTAAAGGTAAAATTTGTCTTAGACACACAATGATCTTGCATAAAAGCCAATGCAAAGATGCTTCCATACTGTGTGGGAGAGACATGCATATCTGGTGTGCACATCCAGAGCAGATGGATGACTCTCCATATGATAAAGACTCAGATGTTCTGGCTGGCCCCAGACTGAGATGAGCAACAGGGTGAAGCAACCACTAGACAATAAAAGTGAACCTGTCTGATATCTTCAGTAGAGATAGGAACGTATTAGTGTCAGTGTGCTGAGACCTTTGAAAGCTGGTCTGAAATTCCAGGGGCTGTTTCCATCTGTAGATCAAGTAAAAACTGAAAGAGGAGTACAGACGGAGGGAATCAGGTCGAATGCTCATGCACATGGAAACCAGGGGGTGACAGGGACATTGACATTGCTGCTTTCTGTTAATAGGTCAGGGATGACAGTGAACAACAATTATTTGGGTAAGGACAAGGCTGACCCAAGATTTGTATATAAGCTGCTGTAAATAAAGGAGATATCAGAGAGATGTTGGTAAGTATCAGAGAAAGCAGCCTAAATTGTTAAAAATGCAACAAGGTTTTTTGCAAGGTATTAGCTGCCATGCCAGGTAGGAGACTTGCTAAGTTGGTCCCTTTCAGTTTATGTTTCTAAATTTCAAGTAATTAATATATTTACAAACTAATTATGTATATATATTTGCATGTACTACCATACAGCATGTGAATGCACGACCTACCTTCCCTCTATATGTAAATGTGTGTGTGGATATATGCATCTGTCTCTGAGGAGTGGAGGAGAAATGAAGGATACTGCAATTGAAAATGTTTACATGTTTATAATTAATACAATGAAATAATTAATTATAATTAACAAAGTTTTGTCTCTGTATCTGCTTCATTGAGTGCCTTTTAACAGTAATAAATTCTCATTTTTTTGGTAACACTCTCTAGCTGAGAAGGAAAGGTGATCAAATCGTGCACTACTTTGAAACAGTGCCCATTGGCAAGCACTGCTGAGTACTCTGGTTTTACACCTGTCAGCCTCTGTAAGCTATAGATGCTGTAACCAGTCATTAGTCTAATAGAACTCTCATTTCATCATCCAATCTTTTTTAGTTATTTTCTCTTTTATTTGCAAATTTACTACTACAGTGAGAATGCATGTTCTTTCTGAAGTTTGAGTACATCCCTCAGTCGTAGTTGCAGAAGTGTTGGTGAGGAAAGAAGACTCCTCTGACTCCAAGTCAGAGTTTTCTCTCACTCTGAGTTTTCTCTCACAGATGTTTCATGAACAATCCTTCTGTTTCTGTAGCAGGTGCTAGAAACTCAAAAATTGGCAGAGAACCCTATTCTAGCTCATGTCGTTATCTGACTGGTGAAAAATGCAGTGTGTTGGATGTTCGTCTTGTGTTCTTTCAGATACAGTTTAAAAAGATACTTCTTGATGAGTTGCTGAACCTTGTCTCTGATTACTGTTTTATCCAGGATCCTTGCCCATGGGTGTGCTGCTGAGAGCCTTGTGGGGAATCACATCACCTCTTGTACAGTATCAGCACTGTGCAAGAAAGCACCACAGGTCTGTAGGTGTCCTGCCTGCTTCCGAGCAATTACTGCCCTAAGAAAGCCACTGCATCCTTCTCTGCTGCCACACAAAGCACACAGGGAGGTGAAGCTGGGTGTTTTGCCTCATTGACCAGACGTAATAATCCTAGGTCAGCAAAATATTGAACAGTATCTTTCATCTGTGTGAACATGTCTGTTAACTAATGAGGTGTGTGTAAAAACCCACTGACAGGATTTAAAGCCTAAAAATGGAAGTAGCAGTGTCTCGAAAAAAATGAAGCCAAGGTTGTACATTCCTGTTTGGAGGAGAACAGAGAAGAGAGGATGTGAAAGAAATATCCTTGCAGTGAATCCCTCCCTTTCTGTAATTGCCACTAACTCAGTTTTTCATTGATTTAACAGTTGTAGATCTGAAGTTTGATATGTATCATACTCATCTGCTAAAATTAGATTGGAATCAAGTTTGCTTCCCTGCAAGTAGGCATTGCATGCTTACATGTTAGTTTTTCCTAGCTAAATTAAAAAAGGGTCACTTCTGAATGGTTGTGTGGCTCACATAATGTTTGGATATATTTGTTTTTATTACAACACTGTTGATGTTTCCATTATTTTTATTCCTCGGGTGTTGTGTTACTCCTATGCTGCTATTTCCCATTTTGTCAGCTCTTTCCTGGAGGAGGTTTCTCTGGAGTCTATTTATCTTTCAATTAGCAGTGTTTTCCTTGCAGCCCTACTGATTAATTTATTTTGCCTAAGCATAAACCAAGCTGGATACTCAGCATGGCAAATGTAGGAGTAAATCAGCAAAGACACTTCAGAACATTTTTGAGCTTTTTTATCTTGGATACTTTCCTGGATTCTGCTTACAAGCCTTTTGTTAAGTGTTCCCAAGGGCAGGATGCTGTTTTTGTAAATTCATGGATCTTGCACCTCATAATACATGCTGCAGTGGTACCTCCTGTCAGAGAGCTGTAAAGGGTCGCTGCAATTCCATCAGTATGTGTTCCTTTCCATTTCCCTAATAAGGGTATTAATTGCAGTGTGGCCATGGGTCAGTTTTCAAAACAGATTTTGATATCTAGATGTATGGATATAAAAACCCTGTAAGTTCCCACACATCTCATGCAGGTGGGACTAGGATACAGAGGTGCTCTAGGGAGGTTTAGGGAGCACATACCCCAATCTTTAGCTATTAGCGCCCTGTTTTCCATCCTCAGCCCCAGGCAGTGGGGAGCAGGGCTGTGCACAGCTGCACACAGGAGCTCATTTGCTTTGATACTGCGTGTTTTGACTGCCTGGACCCTCTAAGTGACCCTTCACTTGTTGATCCAACCAAGTCCTTCAGGACTAGTGCAACGGACAGGTATCAAGTCTTGCAGGGCTTCTCTGATTTGGGAAGATCTGTCATCTTAAAAAATAAATGTTTACCCACTTTCATTGCAAAGATAGCTTTGAAAATGTAGACCGATTGATTAGGGACAGCAATCTGTGTGACCTCTCAGCACCTCATTTTTCTTAGGCTGTCCTGACAGATAGAGTGTCTGCGTACACCTTTGGTTCCCACAGCCTCTCTTTGCCCTTCTTCCAGGTCTTGTCTGGGGCATGATTTCAATATCCTAACATGGAATAATAATAATAATAATAATAATAATAATAATAATAATAATAATAATAATAATAATAATAATATGTCATTAGGTTGTCCCAAGGATGCCTTACTGCCTTCTCTTACCCATCTCTTCTTTGGACTGCTCTGGGTAGTCACATTTCTGAGTCTCCTTCAGATGTTGTGCAGCTGGTGCAGAGCAGCAGTGTGCTGGGGTGTGCTGGGGACATGGTAGGCTGTGCTCAGACTCTGCTGGGAATGTGCTGGGGCTGCTGCACCATGCTGGGCACACTCCGAGGCCAAATTTGATAACAATAATGCAGATATTTCTGGGGGAGTGAAGGTCTCAACTCTCAAAGAGTCCTGTGGGAAGCCTTTGTGAAACTGGCGCTTTGCCTTTGATGCACTTGAACACAGCATCTCCTCTTTTAAATGCAGGTCAGTGCAAAGGCAAAACCTGTTGCTCTCCTGTAACTCCATGAGTAACAATCCTGTATCCATGCCTGCTCTGTCACGCTCCCAGGAGCCAGCTTCCTGCTGTGATCTTTGGCCACTGTACAGTTTATTATTTTTTACTTACCCTCAGTATCTTCACTCCCCACAATATATGAAATGTATCTTCACATGTCTTCACCCTTCTGGGTCAGACAGACATTGGAGTCTGTGCTAGAAGAGTGGACAAAGTAAATTGTGGCCTGAAAACTGCTCTTAGCAGGAACATGAAAGCTATCACAGTTCCACCTGTCCACATGGTACCAGTGTAATCACTAGCACTTGTCATCACCTTTATTTCCATCCAGATTTATTATAAATAGCAGTGCTCCTTTCTAGAGCAATTTGTACTACTCCTCATCTCTGCTTCAAAGGCATTTTGAGTAAACAACCTTATTTTAACAAAGCAGATGGAAACATTTTTATAGCTGTTGAGGCACCGGCAGTATATGCACCCCTCAGCTAGCTCTGTTCTGCTGTAATCAGGAAATGTCCCCAGTTGGATATAACCCATCCCACTTCAGGTAAGGTGGATTATCTAGGTAATAATATTGCTGAATTAAAGCTACTCCAGAGATACCATTGTGCAAATTATATTGATTTCTCTGACTTCTTGTCAGGAGCTGTTATCTGAAACCTTAAGGTAAAGTAGAGCCATCAGACTTCCTTGAGAAAGGCACTGGAAAACACCAATGCTCAAAGATCATGTGCATGCCAGCCTTGTGATGGTGCCTCTATGCTGGCCTGGCCATTGCATCTTCCCATCCATGGGTCAATGCTTGCCTCACACTGGAGCCTCAGCAGTGGCACTCAGACAGTTGCTGCTTTTAAGAAATTGTCCTCTTGCAGTGCGATGTTCGGCACAGGTACCACAGGAGGTGACAGTGTCTCTTTTTTGCTGTTTCTTCCATCCCCATGGGCAGCTGCAGGTTTCTGACCCTCTTCTCCATTCCTGCAGAACTGCCTCCTGGTCTTCAACAAAAGGCATCTCTTGCTGGGTGGACACATTATTAAACATGTCTGGCTGGATTATTTTTGTTAACCCCTGTCTCACTGCACAAGTCCTTTCTAGGTAGCTGACATAATTTCTAGGAAAAAAGACCCAGAAGAGAATACTCTATATACCCCTATATTAAGTGAAGCATGATCATGGAGTTATTCCTAAAGTCCTGGTCCTGGAATTCTCCCTCTTGCCCAACATGAAGTCCCTTTGGCACATGCCAGGAAATGCCTGGGTGCTGTTCTGAAGTCACAAGAAGAATTCATAGCATTACACATCAGCACCTACTTAGGGGCTGTTTTGAAAGGTAATTTGAAAAGAGAGGGAGTTGTATGGTACTCGTTTCACGGGCAGTACAGAAATGAAGGGTGAGTCGAGAACAAGTCACTACAGCTGCAGGGATTGGGGGTCTCTTAGTGCTACTCTGGCCATGCTTGTTTCCTCCTGAGCATGTTAATTAGATGAAATGTTATTATGTGGTGTCTAATCAAACTCTTCTTTTATCAAATTTCATTTATAGGAGATACAACTGACATTCAGATTCCCTCTCATTGAGCTCCTTCAGCAATTTTTCTACTTCAAACCCTACAAGAGAATAGACATGCATCCCTGACATCTCTTGGTGTGGCCTGAGCTGCAGGGAAGAACCTTCTGTTTCTGGGGCCAGGCTTTTTAATGCAAGTTAGTCATATGACCTGCACTTGTTTGAAGTGAAAAGACAAAGAGGAAGATGAATAAAACATTGTTATTTTGTCATGTGAAGTGACTTGAGGTAATTTCAATGTTTGTTTTCTTGCCCATCATGGGAGCATTTGTGAATTCCCAGATTTGTCAGGAAAACAAAACTTTTTTCATCGCTGATTACCCTCCTAGTGTGAACTGCATAATTTCTTACTCAGAAGAAGTTTATTGTAGCCATTTATTTTCTGGTTAA
Source organism: Manacus candei (assembly GCF_025592945.1). Lineage (NCBI taxonomy): Eukaryota > Metazoa > Chordata > Aves > Passeriformes > Pipridae > Manacus > Manacus candei. Next base: position 5,207,049 of record NW_026138067.1, on the reverse strand, counting down.
ACTGGTGTAAATAAAACAATTACACTGAAATGATTGAATTTGCTCTTTAACAGATGAAACACAGATGCAGAATACACAGTCCATTAAAAAAATGTTCTTACTTCCAATCAAATTTTTACAAGAAAATTATCACAAAAATATACATTTTTTGCTCTCTGTTTGGGGAGAAAAACATAACAAGGCCATATGCTGAACATGCATCCACAATTTATGGGGAATTCATGCAAACTAATGAGCTTCTACTCTATGCTAGGAGATATGGGGTTGTCCCTTTATTCCCGCTGAGGGGCTTTTAGTGTTCATGTTAATTATTCCCACTGATAAGGAACCTCAGGGAAGTCAAGCCACAAATAACAGTGTAGATGCTGCAAGGGTTGTATTTCTTCTGTTTTGAGGGAAATAAGGAAATGAGAGCTGGTTGCTCCAGGGCTGGGTACATGAGCAGATCTATCCACTGTGGGGTTGCGGTAAGCAAGCAGAAACCTAACTCATTATGAGCACCCAATTACAGGTCTGCTTTACTCCTTTGATGAAGGCTTATATGGCTTGGTTCTTCTTCTTTTGATGTCAATTTAAATCTCATTGGCATTTTATTGTAGCTCAGGGCAACAGACATCAGTTCCTTGCAAGAAGATAAACAGCAAGACGCCACACTCACTCCTGTGCAGAATCTAAATCAATGGCTGCTTTGCAATTGTGGTTAGCCTAAAGATGCCATCCTCTTGTTTCTTAATGAGTAGTTTTCTTGTGGTGGGCAGAAATACAGAATCCCTTAATACATTTGGATCCCCCTTCAGTAAATTAAGACATGAAACTAACTGTTCGTGACAAGTTTCTGGGTAGGTGAGAAGCTGGTGACATTTTCTCTGCCTGTTAACTATGTGAAATGTCTTATCTTAAATTTTGCCAAAGTGTTTATTGGTATCTGGAGACTACTGTTTATGGTGAGCTTTCCAGAGAGCAGCGTTGATACCTCCCTGGTGTTGAAGGCTCATAAGTAATCAATTCAGTCATGAATTATCTGTTGTTCACATGGGGCTCATTAGTGTGAAAGAATTGAAGTTGTACAGTAGAGACGCAACACACTTCTTGCCTTTCTGCTTCAAAGGTAGGATATTTTGGGTTTTTCACCTGCTCATCGGATGACTTGGAAACAAATAGCCATTTATCCTTTGTCTGGCTCTTGCTCTCTCTCTCCCTGCTCTACAGCAAAAATGTAATTTGATTTCTTGCTTTGAGACCTAGAAAAGCCATTTCCAAGTGAAGGAAAATGCTCAAACGGTGTTTTACCATTACTAGGTGCATCACTATTTTTCTAATAGCTGTAATCAGCTCTTGTACTGCTAAAGAAATTGTACACAAAATGTGTGAGATAATACATGACATATTTAAATACTGTCTTGTGTCAGGGCCTATCGACCTGCCTGCACCCTGAGAGACCAGCATTGGAAGAAAGGATTAGACTAAGGAGTTTTCAATTATGATTGCTTATATAATTTTTCAGTCCCTATCTCTAGCTGTATTGGAAAAGGTAAAGCTGGAGTGTCAAATCAGACCTTTACAGATGCTGTATTAAATGGAATTATTTTCATCAAACCTTATGAATGTCAATGCATTTCAATGTGCAAGTATGCAAAATACAGGAAAGGAACTGATGGCCATCAGGAAATACACAGCTCCCTGCAGGTCGTGGGCTTTTCTGAATGCAGGACAAGATCATCCCTTCCTTCCCTGACTTTTATACCTGGCTAACTCTGGGGTTCATTGCAAGCACCTTGCTGCAGTTACAGCAACAGCAAAAGCTTTTCCCTAGACTGCCCAAAGGGCTGCAGGGAGGGCTGTGCAGATATAATAAGGAAGAGAAGAATAACTTACTCATTTTGGCCAATGAACTTAGCTGTTATGTGGTCTCTGCTCCATTAGGCAATTAAAATGATAGATTTAAGCATTTGATGCAAACTCTCACTTACAAATAACATACATATGGGCTGTTTTTTTCCAAATGGAGTAGTAATAGAGGCTGAAGCAGAGGTCAGTTCTATTGGTCCTGCTCCCAGGTCCTACTCCTGCCCCGAACTATTCACCCTGAAAGCTGCTTTACTTTATTTTCTGTCTGAGATATATGCCTAAGTCTTCTCCTTCACCGGCCTGACCTCCTGATACTGCTCTCTCACTGCAAAAATGCTGCCTTTACCTAAGGCATTTTTCACCTGCCTGTGCATGATCTGTGTTTTCGTGGCGATTCCTTGGTTTGGTTATTGGACCCCACAAGAAGATTCAGGTGGGATGAAGACTTGCTCTCACAAAACAAGATCTCAGCTATAACAGGCACAGGTCTCATTTAGAGTCATACTTACCTAAAAGTGGTAAGGATTGCTCATTTGTGTAGGAGGTGAATTTGAGCTACCCACCTGCCTACACTGGCAAAAATTTAGTTTTTCAGGCATATTGTCCCTTTCTTTCTTATTCCATCCTCTCCCCTTTGCACTTAACACATTTGCATCCTTCTTTACGTCCTTTCTCCAAAGACAACTTCTCCTGCACACCCGCTAGCCTTAAGCAACCACAGGCTCTGGAAGTGCAGGTCCAGCCTGCACATCTTCCTCTTGGCCACCTACGCTCAAACCACCCTCCCCACCTGCCTCCTGTCACCCCAGTCTTTCCACCCTTCACACCTTCTCCTGCACCCCATCTCTGCTGGGCAGCTTACTTGCTTTATATCTTGCTCCTTTTGTTTCAAACCTCTCTGTAAACAGACTTCCCCATTGCAGGGTGCGGCATCGCAGGCTGAATATATTTTCACCTTCCATGAAACCATACTGAAAGCTCTATCCCTTTCCTCTCCAAATCAGTCACCAACCAAGTCCCAGCTGTATATCCTCCACAAACACAGCACCAGCACTCCTCCTCCACCCCCGGAGAGGCAGACTGCCGAGACCAGAAATAATAACGCAAGGAAAGTAGGTCATCTGCTGTCTGAGAATATGGAATACAAAACTCAGCCACCCAGTGCTGCATGAGCACAAAGAAGTTAAATCAACTATCAAATCGAACCGATACAGAGCAGTGGTTTCCCTGAATTTTGATACAGAAGGCTTTTCTCCGCAGTTGGCTGGCAGTGCTGCTGCTGGCAGTGCTGGCAGGGCTGAGCTGCCCGTGGCTCTGCCTGCTGCCAGCAGCTCCAGTGGCTCCTTCTGTGCTCTGCTGACTGGACACAGCAGCAAGCACTGTATCACTGATCTGGATCTGAAGGCACACAATTATATTGCATCTTGATGTTTTTCAGCATTGCCAAGAGTTTTTTTTCAAAAATACTGTTTGCTGCTCTTTGCCTCTTAATTTTGCTATGAACCATTCTGTAGTGTAACATTTTATATGTGGCCAGAAGCCACTGAATTTTCCTACACAGAAACAGGGACACAAATTGCAGTCCTTCTGTTCCAGCACCGTCTCTCCTGGGTTGATACACCTCTAAGAAATGAGAAAAACCATGAAATAGTCAGAAATGGAATAATCTGTTCACTAAGAAGGAATCTTTCTAGCTACCATAACTTGGCAGGGACTTATGCCCTTAAGCTTGAAGCTTTATTGAGGTGCATGTGCAAAGAACTGGAGAAAATTGTGTTGCCTTTGACAAGGCTACAATTTTACAATCAGGCAGAGAGAGTGCAATGTCATCATGTCTGGCCAAAGAGTCCCACTGATATTGAAAGAGATTATTATTAGTGAATCTATAAGCACTTCTCCACTGTTAGCCTGCTGCAAACCTGCAGCATTTAATGGACTTTGGAGATGGATTTCCACGCTGTTTGATCAGTCTGCCTTTTTTAGCATGTTGCTCTCTGCCAGCTCTCCTTTCTGCCTGCTGCCCTTCTCCAAGCAGAGCAGCTTCATTTCCCCACACCTCATCTTTGTGCCTCACTCATGCTCTGCAACCTTTTTCCTTTACATTGTCCCCTGTGTTTTTTTCTAGTTTGTACCAGACCCATCTCATTTTTTGAAATGCACCCTTTTTCCCTTTCATTGAGGTAAACTCTGAGGAATAAAGGAACATCTGATGTGATGGTGCAGTGTTGTAACAGCTGAGGAGACGTGAACAGTGTAAATGATCAGACATGAAAGGGGAAGAGAAGCCGTTGGCCTTATTTTCTTGCTTTCATCAAGATTGCACAGTGTCTTTGACTTTGTATTTTTCTTGGGAATTGTGTAGAGAAATGTTAGCAGCATGAGTGAAGTCACAGTTCTGTACAAACCAAGAGCTACTGGAAGTAAAATTAATGTTTCTTGCATCAAATATTTCACTGGAAGGTCGTTAATTCACAATTCTTAATTTTTTATTTTAATCCTAAAGAAATGCAAGCACAAGGCATACTCTAAGTAGAAAACGTCATGATGCAGGAATAATACAATTCCCTGTGTCTTCAGAGATGGTCAATATGTTGTTCATTGCAGGTTGCCATAGAGATACAGTATTATTTTCTTAGCTGAGTGATGTGCACTGAATTCTAATACTTTTACAGAAGTGGCATAAGTTAATAAAATTCTTTATGGTTCAAAAAAAGCTCTTCTTTCTCATCCTTCAAATAACATTTAAAATCAAGGGTTTGTCTAATGCCCAGTTTCCTTCAGTTTGACTGAAGTGTGGTGACAGAATAACGTAATTATGTTTATGCAACTGTGTTTAAATGTTCTGACACACATTTTGATTTTACTTGTGAGGAATGATGTTTCACAAGGGTGCAGTGGATTCACTATAATGGGAGCAAGGGGAAAGGAGGAATGGAAGTAACAGAGAAAACAAACCAATAGCTTCCCAGAACAAAAGTGCTTCCAGTTCCTTCCACATGGCCTAAGACTACATATGACCAACCACTTTCCAAAAGTTTGTGAACAGCATTCAGTTATCTGTATGAGTCTCAGCACTCCTCATTATAGAATCATAGAATCATAGAACAGTTTGGGTTGGAAGGGGCCTGAAAGATAATTTATTTCCAACCCATCTGCCATGGGCAGGCACACCTTCCCCTGGACCGGGTTGCTCAGAGTCCCATCCAGCCTGGCCTTAAACATTTCCAGGGATGGGGCATCCACAGTCTGTTCCAGTGGCTCACCACCTTCAGAGTATAGAATTTCTTCCTAACATGTAATCTAAACCTGCCCTCTCAGTTTAAAACCATTACCCCTTTGCCTGTCACTATCTGCCATAGAAAAAGTCCCTTCTAATGCCCCTTTTGGCATTGGAAGGCAGCAGTAAGGTCTCCCTCTTTTCCAGGCTGAACAACTGCAGCTCTTTCAGCCTGTGTTCATAGGAGAGGTGCTTCAGCCCTCTGATCATCTTCCTGGCCCTCCTCTGGACACTCTCTAACAGGTCCACACCTTTCTTGTGTTGAGGACTCCAGATCTGGATGCAGTACTCCAGATGGGATCAGTCTCATGAGGGCAGAGTACAGGGGGAGAATCACCTCCCTTGACCTGCTGGCCATTCCTTGTTTGTTGCAGCCCAGGATGCAGCTGACCTTCTGGGATGCAAGTGCACATTGCTGGCTCATGTCCAGCTTTTCATCCATGAGAACCCTCGTCCTTCTCCACAGGGTTGCTCTCAGTGGCTTCTTTTTCTGCTCCGTACTCATGTCTGGGACTGCCCAGACCCAGGTGTAGCACATTGCATTTGGACTTGTTGAACTTTGTGAGATTCTCATGGGTTCACTTCTCAAGTTTGTCCAGGTTGCCCTGAATGGCATCCCTTACTTCTGTCATGTCAGCTGCACTGCTCAACTTCATGTCATCTGCAAACATGCTTGAAGATGCACTCAGTTTCACTGTCTGAAGATATTGAACTGTCTGAAGATATTGATATTGGCTGATGAAGATATTGAAGAGCACTGGTCCCAAGACAGAGACCTGAGGAACAGGCCTCCACCTAGACATAAAGTCATTGACCACAACTCTCTGGCTGCATCCATCCGTCCAATTCCTTATCCACTGAATAGTCTATCAACCAAATTCTTGTCTATCCACTTTGAAAATAAAGGTGTCATGTGGGACCGTATTGAAGGCATTACTGAAGTCTAGATAGATGTCAGTATTCCCTTGTTGGCTGTTGCCATCACTCCACCACAGAAGGCCACCAGATTGGTCAGGCATGATTTGCCCCTAGTAAAGCCATGCTGGCTGCCTCAGTTTACCTCACAGTCTTTTATATGCCTTAGCATATCTTCTAGGAGGATCTGGTCCATGATCTTTGCAGGCACAGTGGTGAGGTTCACCACTCTGTAGTCTCCCAGATCTTCCTTACTCCCCTTTTTAAAAACAGGAGTAAGGTTTCCCTTTTTTTTTTTTTTCCAGTCACCGGGGGCTTTGCCTGAATTCCATGATTTTTCAAAGATGATGGAAAGAGGCTTGGCACCAATATCAGCCAGTTCCCTCAGGACCCTGGGATGCATGTCATCAGGTCCCATAGACTTGTGGCTATTCAACTTCATCAAGTAGCCCCAAATCTGCTCTTCACTTACACTGGAAGGGATCATTAGATGTTTTGGGTGCCGGCTTTGAAACTGTTTCGAGAAATTACGAGTTAGTGTAAATAAAATCTGCTGCTGCTGGAGTGGAGGGTCCAGGAGCAGGCACAGCATTGTGGCTGGGACCCCCTGGTGGCACATACAATATGGCAGCCAGCAGGGATGAGGGCAAGATACAAAACTCCACTGTGACTGAAGATGTCAAGCCCTGTACCCTTACCTCAGTAAATAAGGAAGGCAGGAAAGGCTTTTGGTTTGTCAGAGCCAGAGCTGTGGTTTAGATACATTTCTGGTAACTAATGTGAGCTCAGGCTGCTGCAGGCAACTCTCTGCCTGGTTTTGTTTTGTTGGTGGGGAAGATAAGTTTTGTTTGCTGAAATGAAGCAAACTGGCTGAACATTAAGAGACTACAGGTAGCTGTTGCTGAACTTATGACTTCCCCATCTGCTCAGCGCTCCTGGAGAAGTTGCTCATGAAAGTTCTCTGGACCATTTTGCACCACAGCCATGATGGTTACCTGTGTCTGCAGCTGCCTGGGGCAGCAGACCTTGAGTTAAACAGTATTAAATACTGATATTTAATTTGCCAAGAGTAATTCAAAGAGGAATCAAATGAATTTTTAGATAACATCAAAGTGACTGCCAGAGCTGGAAATGCCAAAACATTTCTTGGCAAGAAAAATCTGTACATCACCAAGAAACATTTTGCTCATAAAATCATCAGTTAGAGGTTGTTGGTCCATTTCCTGTGTTCTGCAGGGGTGGAAGATGCTGCAGGGAAAGGCATGCCAGGGCTGCTGCAGGGTAGGGAGCACACACACACCTGGCCAGTATCCTCACTCCATCCTGCACGCCCTGGGGACAGAGGGGACAGATGAGTGTGGCGAGGAGGTAGTTTCCAGAGAGGGATGTGCCAGCACAGGAGTAAGCTGAATACTCCCTTTGGATCCTGTGAAGTGGAGGGCTGCTGGCATCTCCTAATGGCTAATGTTCCAGGGGAAGGCTAGTGCATGTTGGTGTTTATAAGGCAACTAAATGGCTCTGGCTGAGCCTTTCTTGAAAGACTGTCATGGCTGACCTCTTTGCTAAAAGGCAACATAAAGGAGGGAGATTTCAGAGGGAGATTCTTTGTTGAATTCTAGGTTTATCATTTTAAAATTGGCATGCCCTGGATAAGCTCTATCCACCCTCTAAATTCCAACTGTTAAATTTTCCAGAAGGTGTTTCCCAGAGCAATGTTTTCAAGTTTTACAAGTTTAGCCTTCAGCTGTTCCCTCCAGTTGCCAGCTTTCCGTGAGAAAGGCCTGTTTGTAGCTGCTGCCAGGTGCCAGGGGAGCAACCTGCCCTCACTGCCAACACTGCCTTCCCTGTGGCTCTGAAACCAACTGTTCTTGATCCAGGGTAGGTGGCTCAAAGGACATGGTATCTCTCACTGCTCCCTCCTCTGGGACTTGCACAAGTGGCCCCAGGGACCCCATGTGAGTGCCCTCACCCCATGTGTTGGCCAGCTCAGCAGCTCTCACCCCATGGTCTCCCACTGGCTCTGAGCTGCTGGGTGTGGGATGTGCTGCAGCAGGAAAGACAGTGCAGGACCCTGCACTCAGCAGCACCCTCGTGGTGGGGACATCCCCTGGGCGCTCCTGAGGATCCTAGGGTCCCTTATCATCCATCTTCTGGTCTTCTGGGGAATACTGCTCTGTGACCCTGTTCACATGAGTGTTTGATGTGCCATACCACCGTGCCTGACCTTCCCTCCCCTACCATGTGTCCAGGACAATGGTGCCTTGAGCCCTGGGTGCCTGGCTAGTTGGGAGAACTACAGAGGATGCAGCTGGGGCGGGAGGATGCAGGGGACTGCAGTTGGATGGAGGTTCTGCATTGGAGATACAGATTTAGCCCAAGTTAGGAAAGAATGTACTCTTCCTCTGGCCATTTTCAAAACAGCTCACAGACAGAGATTGCTTCAGCAGAGCACTGCCTCTTTTGTTAGCAGCAGGTGTATCAGGAGCCTTAACATGTGAGAGGCAAACAGCCAGAATACAAAGGTGAAGAACCCTGCTGAGGGCTATGCTGTTGTATTGCATGATGGTGAGCAGGCTTAGGGGTGCACTACCAAGCCAGCCTAACAAAGAGCTTGCAGCCCTTTCAGCCCTGCAGGGAAGCAGCACCTCCCTGTGCTGGTAACATCAGGGCAGGTGTCTGATCTGGAGTCCAGAGCCTATCCCTTGAAGGCTCTCTGAAACTCATGCTCTGCGCAGTTTTTACTGTAATTAGAGTAAGATAGAAAAGTTAGATACGACCCAGTGTGGCAGATATGGAATTTCCTATATGTGGTTAATAAATGCCTCTGTCATGGAGTACGACACTGCATGCTTTGGGAAGACTGGGAGTGTCCCACATCAGACTGTGCCACAACTGGTTGTTGCTACAGGCCATGGGCTTTAAGTGTTTTGCCTTGCTCTTATGTATCTCTGCAAAGCCACCTGTGCCATGTGTGCCAGGCAGCAAGTGAAGGTGACTATCACAGTGTTCAGTGGCATTTGTGTGAGACTAGACATTATCCATGACAGGCTTTCCTTCTTCCAGGATAAAACAGTGCAGAGTGCTGAAACTGAGATATGTTAACAATATTTCAGGATAGTTTTTTATAGGAATAAGTGATTTAAATTTGGTAACTATTTGATTTAATACTGAATGACTGATGACATCAGAACTGGACCACACTAGCTGCTGTACAACTGCCTGGGTAAGAGCCAGGTCATTCGCTGCAGGTTAAAGACAGTCGGTCCAAAAAGAGGAGAAAGTAAGTGTGTTTTATTCAAGGTCACACAAATGTTTTGGATATCATACCTCCTTCTCCTGTGTGCCAGCCTAGTGCTCTCTTTCCCGAGCCAAAGTTTCTTTCAATAGATGAGCAGACACAGTCTGTGCCCTTACCTGAAGTTTGGAACGTGCATATGATGTAAAGAAAATCTCTAGTCCTATCTGCAATAGTATATCAGTGGAGAAGCTGGGGCTGGTTTTAGTATCTAAGTGTTCTTGTCACTGTATTAGAATTGCTGACATTTGTTTAAGTGTTTACATGCTGACTTACAATTCTCCTGGTATTTATTGCCAGGATCCTAAATGATTAAAAGATGGGGCTTAATCTAGAGACTAGACTGTAAGTGTAGATGCGATGGTAGGCTTCCTGTTTCTTTAAAAAGCCTTAATTTGTAACAACTCATTTGACTTCCCTTAACAGATAATACCAGCCCACTACTTTTTACATAGGGAGTGAAATACTGGCAATGCCTGGACACCAGTATTACTTCCTATAGGGTTGCAGAATTTGTTTACATTTTCTTTTGTGAAACCATATGTTAGGAGGATTCTTGAACTTTTTTTGGTAGTATTCTAACTCAAAAGCATGGGGCTTCACAAATATGAAACCCCAAGGTGATAGTTAGTGTGTCTTTGCTACAGGGAGTTAAATTCAATTGTTCTCCAAAGGTTTATTAAAATTGAAGTATTTTAGGAATGCAAACTCAGGCTTACAAGCCCCGCATGATCTAGCTATGTGTTTTTCTCCTTTGCATAAGTCAGAGCTGTACTTTCCCCCCCCCCCCGGTGCATCTGAAACATCCAGCAGCAGATAGGTAAGCACAAGGCATGCTGTTTCTGAGGAGCTTTAATATGGAAAGAGGTCCCTGGTGAAGGGCAGCCCATGGGTAGGACACCCCCATTCACTCTTGGACACATAATCCCCATGGACCAATTTGATTTTATTTTTCAAATGAGCCTTGCTTTGTCACTCTTCTTTTGCTCTACTGAGTGCCCTCACTTCTCACTCACACTGAAAGCCCTGGGCAGGTTACAACCTGGGATCTGTGCCAGGCACAGGGACCCACAGCTTGCCCCTGGCTGCTGTGCAGTGGGGCTAATGAAGCCCAGCAAGGTCTGTGCTGCTGGGAGCTTTCTGCAGGCTTCAGGGATCACTGACAGAAGCTTAGCTCTGACTTTTTTAAGCTGACTTAGCAGCATTTGCTTCACTTTCCAGAGCACGTCAATAAAATCAGTCAGGCCTTGTATCTGACCCAAATCTCTGTGACTGCGCCAGAACTGGTACCTGCTTGCATCAAACGAGGGCTTGCACTGCTGCATCCAGTGGAAAGGTCTCAGATCAGCTGAGAAGCCCAAGCACTTGGCACTTTGGGTGCCTGTAGATAAGATACAGAAAGCTTAAATCCTGGCATGGCTGAAACTTGGCACCTCAGCCGCAGAGAGAGACCTGACTTCCTGCTCTCCCAGTCTGTGTCCCCCTCTGCAAACGCTTTCCTGCGACATCCTCAGGTTGCACATCTGAAGATGTCCATTCTGGCCCAGGGGTGCCCACACTGGGGAGGTGGGCACCTCTCCCACCTGAGGTTTCATAGCTGCTAGGCAGGTGTGACCTGAGCTGTGGTTAAGCCCACTGGGGAAATCCAGATAAGCTTAAACACATCTGTCTTTTGCCAATGGATTCAATGGGTAGAACAACAACCCAGGGAACAGAAAACCTGGGTTTTACATTCAAAAGTCTTAATGAGACAAAAAGCCTTGCCAGTAGGTGAGCAGGATAAGATCTCTGTAATTGCATTCCTCCTTGTAGATCCAGCCACACATACACTGCAAAGCAAGACTAACTTTCCCCAGTCCTAGGGCAAAACTGACAAGTTCACGTCAGTAATCTGGGTGGCTGTTTCTAAACACAACTAAACTCTGGGTTGGCCTGTAGGTTTGCATCCCAAACCACAGAGCAACAGAGCTGAGACTATTGTGGGGTCTTAAAATTGCCTAACACTTTCCACTAAAGCATCATAGTTTCTCTTTCTTTTAACTTTGCCCATTTTCAATTGTTCAGGCCAAAATTTTGCATACCAGGTGTTTGCCTCAGGCTTAGAAAATCTGGAAAATTTCAGCCAAAAGGATGTGTTCCTTTTGTGCAGGGATGAAGTAGTGGGAGCATTCAGGTAAGATGCCCATCCAAGAAACCCTGGAAGGGTTTTCTCTGTGTGGTTCCTAGATCCTGGTTCTAGGATCCAGGTCTCTATCTCTGCCATCCCGCTATGTGTCAGGGAGTAGCTTTCTGCCTTCCCCAGTACAAGGGCTCAAATGAGAACCGGTCTGTGCACACACTCTGATTTCAGTAGCTGAAATAGCTGAGATTTCCCAAGTGTGGTGGAAACCTGCCTAATTCTGGGGCTGGACAGTGATTGAATATGTGCTGTCCTGGGCACCCCCAGTACCCTGAAACAAAGGAGAAGAAGCTGCTTTTCCCTTCCTGGACATGATGCAGTGCCAGAAGGAAAGCACTGATCTTGGAGGAGGTGCAGGAGATGGCAAGCAGTGGGTCAGACCAGCACACTGATTTTTCTTTGAGGACAGCCAGAAAAAACACTACTGTTCCTTGTCCTGTCCTTTGCATCTGGGGCAGAATGGGCTGTACCCTTCAAAGGAGAAATCAGAAAGTGCAGACAGTGCAACTCGAGTTGCTACTGCCCAGTTGTGCCCCACCAGCCGTATCCAGCCCATGTCCTGCTTGACTCTTCACTCCAGTCACTGCCCTCCCACTTCCCTGTATGCTGGAGAAGGTGGATAACTTCTTCCAGGTGGCAGCAAGGTGACAGTTTTAAGCCTTCAGATGCCAGAGAGCAGAACAGGTAGCACGCAGCCACACACACCTCCTTCCATGCTGTGACCAGTTGATCTGCCCCTTGCCCATGCACCCCATTTGCAGTAACCCTGCTCAGCGTGGGCAATTACCCAGAGCAGTGCTGGGGATGTGGGAGAGAGTTATTTCCTAATATAGATTAAAAATATAATTATCAAGTCAAATGGACAGTCTGCCAGCATGGCAATAAGCTTTGTCTTGTTCTTTCTATTTTTCTTTCTTGTTTCCCCATGACTATATCTTGGCTGGCAGGGCACGTCTCCAGGATGAAGGACCACTGCCTCCCTAAGATCTTGCTTTATGGTGAACTTGCCACTGGCTGCCACAAGAGAGGAGCCCCGAAGAGAAGATACAAGGACTCCCTGAAACAACATCTCAGCCTTGGCCATATTGATCAACATAACTGGTCTACTCTGGCCTCCAGTCGAGGGGCCTGGAGACACACCATCTATAACGCTGCTGTTTCCTTTGAGAACACACGCAGGATCACTCTCGAGGAGAAAAGACAATGCAGAAAGAATCGTGCCTTGCAGAATATACCACCTAAGGAGTCTTTCTGCTGTGCCTTTTGCAACCGGATGTGTCTATCTCATACTGGCCCTTTTAGCCACCAATGCACTTGCAACAAACGTGAGTAGAGCCCTTCCCAAATCTTCGTTCACGAAGCCTAGCCATGATGATGATGACCTTGGCTGAAATCCTGCATGGTGGGTTTTGGAAAACTCCAGTACTGCATCCAGCCAGAAACAGATGCAGATATGACTGTGGCAGTTATGTGCTGTCATCAAGGGTTCCACCCAAATGCCCTCCACCAGAAAGTGGCAAAGATGCAGATTGCATAAGAGGATACTGAGAAGATGCAGCACCAATGAAAAACTGATGTCTTATTCTCTGTGTAGACACATGCACCCCTGAATGTGCTTCTGATTCCTTCTACTTTATGTAAGGGTGCTGAGTGCTGTGTCAAACCCAGCTGGGGAAAAAACAGGAGGGATCACTGGAGTGCCCAAGGGCTTGTTCTCAAGGCTGTATGTGCTCTTGCCTTCTCTGTATCTTTTTGATCTCTTGTCAGCTTCTTAGGCTGTGCTGTTGGTCCAACCTTGCTCATTCACGCTTTCATAGTTTATCCAATTACTGCATTACTGGCAGTGAGGAAGTGCAATAGCCTCTTTTCTACCCACTGCTAAGAGAGAATGCCAGGGAAAAGTGTGTGAGTGAGTGTGTGTGTGTGTGTGTGTGTGTGTGTGTGAATGTAGATTGCTCAGAACATTCTCTAGAGCTATATGGTAAATTAAAGAATATGTTGAGTAGGTAAGAGTGGGTAGGAAGGGTTTCTTGCTAGAAAGACTATATTTAGGGAAAGTAAGTTGCATTAATAAAAACACATTAATATTTTTTTGTTGGTTTTTTTGACTGAGTTCCTTACACTTTCTAACTTGTTTCTACTCCTGCAGAATGACTCTCCAGCCCAGAAAACTTTCCTGATCAACTAATTTTTTTCACAGAATCACAGAATATGTCGAGCTGGAAGGGACCCTCAAGGATCATTGAGTCCAACTCTTATCCCTGCACAGGACCATCCCCAAGAGTCACACCATGTGCCTAGAGTATCATCCAAACACTTCTTGAATGCCATCAGGCTTGATGCTGTGACCACTTCCCTCGGGAACCTGTTCCACTGCCCAACCACCCTCTGGGTAAAGAACCTTTTTCTAATATCCAACTTAAACCTCCCATGACACAACTTCAGGCCATTCCCTCAGGTCCTGTCACTGGTCACCACAGAGAAGAGATCAGTGCCTGCCCCTCCTCTTCCTCTCATTAGGAAGTTGTAACTGCAGTGAGGTCTCCCCTCAGCCTCCTCTTCTCCAGGCTGAACAGGCCAAGTGACCTCAGCTGCTCCTCATACAGCTTCCCCTCAAGGCCCTTCCCCATATCTGTTGCCCTTCTTTGGATACTCTCTGATGGCTTTATATCCTTCCTACATTGTGGTGCCAAAACTGCACTCAATATTCAAGGTGAGGCTGCACCAGTGCAGAGCAGAGCAGGACAATCCCCTCCCTCAACCGGCTGGGGATGCTTTACCTGATGCCCCCCAGGACACGGTTGGCCCTCCTGGCTGCCAGGGCACTGCTGACTCATATTCAACTTGCCATCAACCAGGACTCCCTGTTCACTTTTCGTGGTACTGCTTTTCAGCACCTCATCCCCCAGTCTGTCTGTATATCCGGGGTTGCCCCATGCCAGGTGCAGAATCCGGCACTTTCCCTCGTGGAACTTCATGTGGTTGGTGATTGCCCGGTCCTTTAATTTGTCTAGGTCTCTCTGCAGGCCCTCCCTGCCTTTGAGGGAGTCAACATCTCCTGTGAGTTTTGTATCATCTGCAAACTTGCTCCGTATCTCTTCCAGTCCTGCATCCAAGTCTTTTATGAAGATGTTGAAGAGAACAGGGCAGAGAGATCCTGGAGAATTCCTGGTACAATCCTGTCATTTTTCCTAGTGCTGACCACACTTCAGAGCTGAGGCATTATCCCTCATGTCCCACTGTAACACTCACCTGCCTCAGCACTCCCTCCCATTTGCTCTTTACATCACTACAATCCTCAATTTTAGGTCCAAAAGGTATTAGGGAATGGCAAAAAATAAAGAAGCTCACTGATTTCTTGACTGCACTTTGATAGCGGTGCTGAACACCAGAGTTGAAATCACTTTACAAACACAATTTCTCTGCTATGTATTGGCCATTGCTGCTGGTGGGCCAGTGAGTGTCACACTGCACTGACTCTGAAACTTAGGCCATTGTAGCGACCTTTGCTTTGAATCAGTTTCTAAATTGTTTCACTTTTAGGTCTCAGGGCTCTGTTCTCACCTGGGCTGTGCTATTAACAGTGGCTGCTTGGGGCTGGAGGTGGTTTTGGTCACCACTACATTCACATAATGACAAAGAGAGCTGAGGAGGTGCAAAGTAACAAACCCTGGGGCTGCATCTCCTTCCCTGGGGCTTTCTCCTGTCCTGCTATCTCTGCCTTTCTCTTCTCCAGCACCACTCATCTGGTCAAACCCTGCAGCTGAGGCGCCCTTGTGCTTCTCCAGTGCCATCTCCAGAGGTAAATCTGCATCCCCTCTGTGTTCTGCCACTGCAGAAACTACAGCTCCTTTGAAACTGTCCACAGAGACATACTCCTTCTGTGCCCACCGCTACACCACCTTACTGGGATTGATGAAATACATCTCCTCGAGCACATTTTTCTCAGGGTTAGGATTTTTTATGTTAGTAGCTGATGACTGGAAGAGTTAACATGCACATCTGGGGCTCTGTTGCCTTCTCGGCTCAGATCACAGGCTCCTTATGCTGCTCTCTTTTGACCTCAGAGACATTTTACCAGCCTCGCAGCTTGGGAAGTTTGACACTGCGCTGACCAAAGTTGTAGGGCCAGGGAACTGGAATAGGTACTTGGTGTTTTCTCCTACCCATTTGATTGTAAGTCTTCCTGGAAACACATTAAAGACAAAGGTCAACTAGGTGAGATGTCCAGATCTTTCAAATGTGTAAGAGTCAAATCCTGGCAGGATTTTCCAGTGATTCTTTTTAAGATCTCTTACTGAGCACACCCTTGCGCTTGTGTTTTTGGAGGGAGCACCCTTGGAGTGACTGAGGGACAAAGTGAGGAGATGGAACATTTTCTTGTTTGCAGTATAGAGGTAGTGTAACCTGTGGTGTGATGTGAGCAGGCAAAGGGGAAGATGACCTTTTGGTTTTGTTTTTCTTCCAGCTGCCTGCAGTGACTATTTTTCATTTCCATCTTACAGTGTGCTCACTTCCATCTTATGGTCTGCTCACTTCTATCTGAAAAGAAAAACATATAACGGAAGAGCTGACTGCTAGCTAGGTGAAGTCTTTATGCCTGTCACTTCAAAAGAAATAACTCATCTTAAAAAACTAAACCTGAAATGCTCTGTGACAAATTATATTGCTGAAAAAAACATATATTGTTATAGGAAACATTTTTTATAACAGGGAGTTAAAAATAATTTTTATTAAAATTATTTTATTAAAAATAATTTAGATGATGGCCTGATTTGTGGGTGAAGGTGAGAATTTGCAGCTGTGTGAATTAAACACCACGGGCCAAAAATTATACTCGCCAAAAACCTAATCTGAAGAAATGATATATATAAGGAGGCCAGAATAAGGCTGGGATGAAAACCAGATTTCAAGTCTGATGACATTTTTAGGCTTCTGTCTTTTTCAGTAGAGAAGAGAACAATGAGTGCAGTAACAACTGGTAGCTCTCTCCTGGAAGTTTTAAAGTACTGTTGAGCTCTGAAGCTCTTAAATGAGATTTATTGCATCTACCAGAGTAAGGTACAGTGGATCCTCTGGATCCTCTGCTAAGGCTTTACATGTCTGTGGTTTTCAGTAGAATATTTCTTCAGTTACACGGTCATCAAATTGTTAACAGAGACAAAATGATACCCAGTCAGAAGCAAACACAAACTGTCTTAGCTATTGTTGAAAGAATTGTTTGAAAACATGTAATTTATCAGTTAAGGACTATTTTCTTTTGGGTGATTTAGCATGCACAGCATGGTTCCTGATTCAGCAGAAAGATCAGTATCAGGATGTCGTTTTGGAAAATAGATCAGGTGAAAGCAGCAGGCTTCACTTTTAAGTAGAAATTGCAAATATGTGGTACAGGTTATGTGACCAAGTACTGGACACTGCTGTAAAAATAAGGAATTCGGGCTAAAGTTGTGTCTTGTCAGAGCTTTGGGATACATTGAAAGAATAATGTTGTTGTTCAAGACTTGTAAAATACTTATCAGAAAAATGTTGAGAGGGCCTTCTTAAACTCTCATAATTTCCGACACTGAATCTGTAAATTACAGGGGTGAAATTGCCTTCCATCTGATGAGCTTCATTTGATCTAAAAATAACCTGTCTAGGGCCTCAGGCACCCATCACCATGCTGCTGCATCTCCTGTTGTAGATAGATGCTGGAAGGGAAAGATACGTATCAGTGCTGGGGGGAGGAGACCCCTTTTCCCACTTATGAAGCAGACACCACCAACCTGTGGCTCCACCCTTCTGCCCTCCACCAGGTTTAGGTTGCAACAGCAGCTGGTGTCAGAAGGCATTTTTCGTGGTATTGCAAGATCCCAGCTGCGTGTCATGAACAGTCACCTCCCAAAAGAGTCCTAGGGTCAGAACAGAAATATAGAGAGTCTTCTGAAATGGTTTTCTGATGTGAACAGATAGGGCTGAGGGTGAGCCTTCTCACTGTAAGGCTCCCTGAGGATCCCCCATGGGAGTGCCTGGGGGCTAGCCAGGCTGTGCACTCAGCAGCAACAGGTCCCACAGACATCACTCTGTCCTCTTCTTGGCCACTGGGAATAGGAACAAGTGGAAGCTACCACAGGACATGAGAAATGTCCCTTCATGGGTGTCTGGAGTCAGAGTAAGGTCTCGCACTGCATTTCAGCTCCATGCCATTAGGAACCATGTGCATTTAACTTGCATCATTTTCCATTACTAATTTGTGAGAGAGACAGCTTCTGGGCAAGACTGGATTTAACCTTGTGCTGAAACCTTGTTCCATTGATTATTCTTTGCCATCTAGAAAATACCAGAGAGCTTCCTTAACGATTTCTTTGGTTATTCTATGTTTTGTGGCAGGTCATTGTTTCCAGCTTCAAACCAGGTCACAGGTCTGTGACCTCACAGCAGCTGGACCACAAGTCCTGTACTTTTTTCCTGTAGGTAAAATACCTGTATTGATTTCCACTATATACCTTGTTCTGACAAGGAGATTTCCATGGCCATTGAGCTGTCCTGTGGATGGCTTTTTTTTAGCACATCTGATTTTCTTCTCATAGCACTGTTGAAGTTGTTGATGATGGAAGTTGCTTTAAAGCAATTTGCAAAGAACACCAGCCCAGCCATGAGTCAGCATGTGGGTGCCAGGGCATTTATTTCTGATGCAGTCCTGCTGTGTGAGACTGGTGCTTGGGACTGTATTTTCTAACACCTGTGAATGTTGTTTTCCTTGACATCTTCAGTAAGTGGACTGGAACACTCTCAGACTTAGGAAGAGGAAATCTGTATGAAGAATTTTCCTTCAGCACTGCTGCAAAAGGATCCTTCCCCCTTGTGTCAGTTTTACTCAAAGCTCTGGCATGAGAAAACTTTGCTATTGTTCCTTAGATGGTAGCTGCTAATGCTGAAATAAAATAATAAAAACCAAAAGCTGTATTTGCTAATTTGGTGCATAGGAGTTATGACAGCAGCCCATTTTTGAGTGTGTGCCCTTAGCTGAATGGCACAGTACTGCACCAGTGCTCTTTCCTCTGTTTCATCCCTGTGAAGTCCTCGAAGGTTTTTTCTTCAACCTTTTTGTAAATTAAGATGCCAATAATTTTTTTACTCTAGTCAAGTGTGCCCTTTTTACTTCTGCCAGTATTTCTGTCGAGACACACAAGCTGGTAGATTTGCTTCATGTATTTGTGCTCTGCATTCCATCCCTGATAGCTGCTTGACAGTTGCCTGTGTATGGGAGTTCAGTCCCTGTGCTCTCTACTGAATATTAGGCACATCTAAACAATTGCTTTTGGAACCAGGATGTTTACCTGTTGAGAGGTTTACATCAGTGTTCATAATTATGGTGTGCTAAGTGCTCATTTTCAATAAAATTTTTTAATATCACAGTTTTGATTGTTTAAGATGCAATGCTTGGAACAGAAAACCAGATTTTTTTAAAATATATTTGGATTTCCCCAGTTTATTAAATACATTTATTGCAGTTGATGTCATTGAGTCATCTTTGCTTTAAGCCTTGCTTTTTAAAAAGAGCAAACACATCAAGCATTAACTAAACATGAAATCCTTTGTCCCAAAGAGGGATCATCACTGATAAAAATTAAATAGAACCAAAGCTCTACAACAAAAGTGTTCAACACCATAATTGTCATTATTGCCGCATAATACTTTCTTTTGGCTTAGGACTCTATTAATGCAGACTAGGCTGGGGCCAGTGGCATTTCTGTGCCTGACCCTCCTGGCAGAGCCAAATTTGTGTCTCGTCGCTGAGTCACCTGCTCCGCAGCGGCTCTGAAGAAGTAGGTCTACAGGGTCTATTTGCACTTTGAATTAGAAAGCCACAGCCTGCTCTGCCTTGTGTGAACACCCATAGCAGGAGCAGGCTCCTGTGTGATCCACCAGCATGCAGATCCCACTGAACAGTGAGTCTATAGGCTGGCTTCACATGAACGTTATTTAACCAATTTATTGTGTTTGCATGGATATGTAAGTCTTGACAGGAGAGATGTGAGATCCCTCATCACTTCTGTTTGACTTGTTGCCGTAGCAAAGAGCTGCAGCAGTTATCTCCAAGCTGAGATGATTGACTAGAAGTGATTTTTCACCAGGTGACATTTGCAATAATTACATAGTGCTTTGCTTGCCTGGGAGGAAATAATCAGCACGACCTTCAAAAGGCTCTGCGGAAAGCAGCTCTTGTGAAAACAATTATTTGAACCTCCTACTACGGCGGCTCCCGGTACAGCGAGGAAATGAGGGGAGTGTACTGTGCATACAGGAGCTGCTGATGGCTGCTGGAAAGTCAAGAGCCAGGCGGGAGAAGTGGTAAACTCAAGGGAAATCAGATTGCCTTCTGAAATCCTACATCTTTTCAACCTTTGCTTCTCCCTGAAAGGCTACAGGTGGTGGAAAAATCAAAGTGAGTGGCTGGGGGATCTGGTTTATTATAGAGGCTGGAGCAAGTCTGTGGATCTGATTCCTTGCTACAGCCTATAGAAGAAAGTTTGTTGAGTACCCACTTATCCCAGATTTACAGTAGAATGTGGGACAAGTAGTTACCTCACATGCTTTCTGCCCTGAGGACAGGACTTTCCCCATATTCCTCTCATGCTACGTCTCTGAAAAATGACTCATTGTACCATGGGGAAACTGAGGAGCTTTCGGGGGAGCTAGAGGTGGGTGATTAGTGTGTGGCCAGCTACAGGATGAAGCCCCACGTGCGTCTCCTCTTCCCATGGCTGTGATGATGGTCCCAGCTGAAAACTGAGCCTGGGTTGTTTGTCAGGGTGCCATCCTTCCAGTTCACTTGGTTGGGATTTCAACAGGCATTGCCTGCCTAAACACCATGTAAAGAAAGAAAGGGTCCTAGGTGGCTTTTAAACCTCTCCATTTATCCTGACCACTGTCCCCATGCGTGCCATGAAAAGCATCCCAACACTGGGTGCCTGTCTCCTGTAACTCCAACCTATGGACAGAGATGTTGGTTGCAAGTGCTGTGTCTGAAGACACCTGCTTTAAACGGAGCAAAGCTGCAGCATGTGCCAGCCAAGGTTTCACTTTTCTGAACTCAGACCTCTTTTAAACAGAGTAATGCCAATTGAAAATAGCAACCTATGGCTAAGTGGTTTATTGAACCACCCAGCAGAAACAGCTAGCAATGAAGTTATCCAAT
Source organism: Manacus candei (assembly GCF_025592945.1). Taxonomy (NCBI): domain Eukaryota; kingdom Metazoa; phylum Chordata; class Aves; order Passeriformes; family Pipridae; genus Manacus; species Manacus candei. Next base: position 5,186,351 of record NW_026138067.1, on the reverse strand, counting down.
ATAAATAATTTTTCTGACATTCCCCCACCTACCTTCTTGCTGTCAAGCTGAGATCAGCTTGGACTATTTAAAATGGGTTTTTTTCTTTTCTTAAGTGAAAGTATGCTTATTATGTTTTAATTTAAAAAAAAAAAAACCACAACAAAAAGCAAACAAAAAACCCCCACACCAAACCCCAGCAAGACCAAACAACAACAAAAATCTGAACAGACTTTAGATAAACAAATATATAAATAATCATTCTCAAACTGAAAGATGGGAAAATTGCTCATTTTGGGTAATCCTGAAAAGGAAGCCAGAAGTCCTCCATCCTGTTCCAGCCAGTAAAACATGCTGTCTCATCAGAGAAATCTAATTAGCTTTTTGTTTAAAAGGGGGGTGTTAGACATATGATATCAAGGCACCAGGGCAGCCTGCTGTTGTCCATGGCCCTCCTCACCTCCTGGGACCAGTCCCTGCCTCAGTCTCCTAGAAGAGGTGCCAGGAAGCAGCCCATGGTGGACCACTCGATGGAGAGGGGATGAGGTTTTGGCTTGTCAGCTGTTTGAAAGAAAGTAGAGGCCTGCCTTGGCCTCCCCTCAGTTTCACAAGTCCCGTAGAAATCCCTGGTGCTGGCTCAAGTCTGTGCGGTGCAGCAGGAGCTGCTGCTGGGTTACTGAGCCATGTCAGCACCTCATTTTGCCAGACCTGGCCATACCACCAAGTCACTCTGGCTAAGGGCAGCTGAGAGATGATGAGTTAGAGATTCGGCTTGAGGTTCTGCATTATTTCCAGAGCATCTATCCCTGGAGGCACTCTTCCCATTGGTACGGCTGCTGGCTGTCAGAGAGCCATTCCTCAGATGAGGGATTTTAGCCACATTTCTGGATTCACTTGTCTTCTCGGCAGCACTGGCTGCACAGTGCTGGAGGTCTCTCTGCTCAGCTCTTTGGAGAGCACTGGCTGTGTTTACTTATAGCTGCCTTGTGCAAAAGCTGGCTGCACTCCAGTGGGAGTCCCCGAGCTCAGCCCAGTATGTGCCCTCTCTGCTGGCTGGGAATTCCTCCCTTCCTTGGGATTGTGCAGACTTTCTTCCACCTTAGGCTCTGCTTCAGTGCACAGATCCTGAAGGCTGGAAGAGCTGCTTTTACCTACTCTGCAAATAATGCAGAGCCTGTGTTGGTGCCCCCTAATACCTAGCATGTCTGTTAGTAAAACTATTGCCTATTGTTTTCTGAGGAGCACACCCTTGTAAGGCAATGGATAAGGTCTCCGAGTGTGCCAATGCTTGGAATTAAACGCCCCACACCTTCTGAACTGGAGCCCAACCATCTGCTGTACATCTGTGGATTGGTCAGAAAACTGCTGGTGACTCAGTAGAGGAAGCTAAGGCATGGGCAGTCTATTTTTAGCTGTCAGTAAATGTACTAAAGTGGCTTACTGCTGAGTTGAAGAAAGGACAGACAATCTCTGCTTGCCCTATTTAGGGAATAAATGTGAAATACTTGCATCCATTTCTAAAGCCTAAATTATAGGTGCTGCTGGGGAGAGGTGTGCTGGGGAGGACAAATCTCTGGCCATCCTGATGCGTGGCTTGGGGCAGGTTTTGCTTCATGCTGCAGCAACAATCCACAAGGCATCCATCACTTTCACAGGAAGAAAAGTGGAGGAGGAATGTGGGCAGTCACCTGTAAGTGTGCTGCAGCTACCTGGCAGTGCTCAATCCTCAGCCCTTCTTGAAAAGGATGTAAATAAGTGATGGGTAGCAATGAGCCCAGGGGGACTGTTAAGCTTTTCTTTTACAAAGGGGAACAGTAAGAAAGAAAATTATAAACCAAATTTTATACACGTATATATCTCAAATAAAATATAATAAACATATATAAAATAATAACAGTAGAATCATAGAGTATCCTAGGTTGGAAGGGGCCCACAAGGATCATCAAAGTCCAGCTTCTGGCCCTGGCCCAAGAATCACACCATGCATATATATACGTAAAAAAGCTTTTGTTCACCTTGTATTAGAATATGAGAAGATGTTTGGGAAACTAAGAGCTTGTAGATTTGCAGCCAACAACCATGTTTTGCTCATCTAGCAGAGAATTGGCCCATAGATACAGCAAACTTCAAGAGTATAGAAAGGCTGCAAGAAAGATGAGCTATTAGTGTGAATGAAAGGACACATAGAGATGTTAGTAAATTTTAACAAATCCCATTTTTCCTGAAATTTCTTGTGTGACTATCCATACTAACTCTGACTTTGAAAATGAGAAGAAGGAAGTCACTTTTCTTTGTATGTGGCCTTGCCTGTACCATGTTGCCACAGTTCCTTCTCTGGTCTTTGTTTTCAAGGCTTTCACACAAAGAAGACTGAGAAGCTTTTCAGATGGAATAAGAGCTGACATCCCAGGGGCAGATATTGGCTAGGATAAAGTGTCATCCCTACAACTCTCATAAATCTGCTTTGGAAAATGGGCTAGCCAGGGTTGTTACCGGGATAAGATGCCACAAAGGAATGACTGGACTAGTATGGGAAATGAGACAAATGGTAACGAGGACAGCAAATAGGTCTCAGTAGGGCACTAGCATGTGGGTGTCTGGGGATGGACCAGAATCTTCCTTCAGAAGGAGTTTGCCTGATGGGAACTGAGGCATAGACTGGGGGAGACACTTGGGGTTTGTTCTGCAGATTGTTATTGCCACTGCATCAGTTTTCTAAAAAGAGACCAGGAAAGCATATTCCATCTCCATCTGTCAGTGGCAGTGGGAAAGGCTGCTCTGCCACAGGCACTGCTGCTCTTCAAAAGCTTCCAAATGCTCCTCTGCTGAAATATTGTTGAGTTTTATTTCCTTGCAGTGGCTGTGGTCACAGAGGGATGTGATGGGCTCACAGTGGTAGTAGGTAGACCATCTGAAATGAAACAACTTCAGAACTGTAAAATTATTCAATACACCTGAAGAAAAAAAGCTGGTAGGGAATAGAAAGGAGCAATGACCCCTAAAATGGAAGAGGTAGAGAATAAACAGCCTCTTGGGTTTTACTCATTATTTTCTAAGCATTAGCAGTGAGTAATGGAGGTCTAGGGGGATCTGTGCAGTACAGATCAATACTCTAGGGGAAAGGTTAATTAAAGAAATGTATTTTCTCTTTGGTGCCATTATATGCTGGAGCTGTAGGGCTAGCCTGTTGGCTCTCCAATGCTATTCACACACTGTTGCTTGCAAAGCTTGTAGCTTTGCCCGGCAGGTGCCTGTGACCCACACCTGACAGTGTCCTTGCAGAAGCTGAAGTGGATGTGTAAAGAGCTTGTGCCTGAACCAGCCATGTCCAACCCCATGCTGTGCTCCTGGGACTTGCACGGCTGATAATTCAGCATGGCATCTGCCTGTTCTTCATCCTCACCTGCCTTCCTCCCATCATGTATGTGTCTGGAAGAGCAGGGCTTCTTTGTCTGCTTCAGCAGAGGAAGACACAGGAGCTATGGAAAAATAGCCCTTTGAATTTTCCATATTGTATTATTGGTGTAAACATTGGTGAGACACCAAAGATTGAATGTTTACAAGCATAGGAGGTATTAGAGCCTACATGGGTTTGGTGGTTGAACCACCCCACAATAATCTCTTTGACTTCATGGGCCAGGATAAGAGTCACATCTCTAGGAATACCACATCATAAAAAATGAATTTTAAAGTCAATATTCTTAAGTCTTCCCTGCAGAGAGCCTGCCTGGGTTTTCACTTCCTCACAGTTGGTCTTTATGTGCAAGATGTTCCTCACAGAGAGCTGCAGCTTCTGTTCACTGTGTGTTCCCAAAGCTCCAGCCCAAGGCTGGCAAGGCAAGACACCAGCGTTAAGAAATCTTGTGCTGCTGTGAAACGTGACATTTATAACACACCAGTTCCTTCTTTTCAAAAGTAGTCTTTGTAATCCTTTTCTCTCTGTGTTTGTAAAAGAGATCGTGCTGGGTGTGAGCAGGCTTACCATGCCCAACAGTCATGGCCATATCCCAGACATAGCTCCCTTCCCTCCTGTGCATTCAGGCATTTGGGCCTTATAGGGCTGCTCTGCAGCAGAGCTGCGATTGGGTGGCTACACAAAATAGGAGAGCTTGAATGTTTGCATTTTTTAGAGGATGATTTCAATGTTCAGCTCTGACCACCTATACTCTTTATTCCTTGTGGGATCCTGAATTAGAAAGGTTTTTCTTGTCATTTTGCATTGGAAGAAATTGAGCATTGGTAAAAGCACCAATTCTGGTCAGCAGAGGTGAGGGAGATGGTCTCTCCTCTCCCCTTGCTGCATCTTTCCTGGCTTCCCTCCAGTTTCCATCTGTGCAAAATCAGGGGGAAGACTGTGAAGCACTTCAGCATACAGTGGTGAAAATATCTTCCTCTCTGAGACTTTGGCAATTTTGAATGGAAATGGGTTATTCCAGTGCTGGACATTGCACAGCCCAGCCTTATCTCTGCTGATGCTTCAGTTCCTTGTCTTAGACCCAGCAAGATCATCGAACTTCACATTGCCCCTGGGACCTGTCATTAGGGGTATTTTTGACTTTGAATCACTCAGTCTCATAACTTGGCTCTTCTCTTGCACTTATCATAAAATTGCATAATCTGGGATCTCTTGCACTGGGATCTTTTCACTGATGTTTTCCTTTGGCTTAGTTTTGTGAAGTTTTATTTATCAAATCCTTCATGAAGCTTCCTGTTACTGCAGGCAATAATTATTCTTATGTGCACAGATGCTGCACTAAAAAAATTTCCATTGGTTCTGAACATACCTGTTTAGTATCAAAATGCAGATTTTGGCAATTGCCTTGTAATGGTCTCTGCTGCAGAGAAGGTATCAGCCCTCTGACCACTGACTTTATAGTCAATATGTTTGTCTCTTAGACCCCAGTGTTCTGTTGCTTGTTTACCATTGTCACTACTCCTCCATCTTTAGACATTCATTTCCTTCTATAGCTCTGAAGAGTAACATTTTATTTAATTATTTTTCTTCTGTTATGTGGGAAAAAACTTTTTTGTTGATTTGGCCACTTGCACTTTGAAACCTTTCGCCTTGTTTTCATTGTTTTGTTATGTCTTGGCTGAACCAGTGTAGTTCATCATCTTTAATTGGGGAGAAAGCACAGGGTGTGTTTGCTTTTCCCTGAAAACCATTTTCTGCTTCATAACAAATTTGAAAGGCTTATAAAATGCAGTAATAGCCTTCCCAAATGCAGCTGGTGCTGAAGAGAGCAGGGGGAAGTGCAGCCTTCCCCATCACAGCAGCAGGGAGTCCACCATCCTCCTCCCACTCTCTGAAGCCACCATGTGTCTTTTGGGGCTGGAAACACTCTAGGAGTAACTCAGTGAGCAGCTGAACCTTTGCAAATCAGTGGGATTTCTGTTTGGAAAGGGAGGTAGAGTGCTTTTCCTCTGGCAGCCCCTTTGCAACTCCCACCGCAGGACTGGGGGACCAGCATAACTGAGGGGAGCAGCCAGGGAGGCTGGCAGTGAGACAGTATGATTTCAGTCTTCCTTGGGGATAAGGGAATAGAATATGCCTTTTTTTAAATTTGGCTGTAGCAGAGCCTGTGATGCTGCCAGTTGTGCCTGTCCTGCATCCAGACAGACACCAACTGCTTATGAAAGCTGCACAGCGGGAGATGGCAGCTTCGCTCCTTGCGCCATCGAGGTTTCCTCTTTCCCACACTACTGCAGTCCCACAAGCCCCACAAGTCTGCTCAGGTTGGTTCTGGACTGAGTTGTGCTGCCCACTGCCTGCTGCACAATGGGACAGAAATCAGGCGTGGTGGGGCAGGAGGAAGAAATGCCTCCTGCACAGAAAGCTGCCATCTGCCTTGTAGTAGGTCCGATGCCGGTTTTTTGGGTCTCTCTGCTGAAGACACAAGGATTTCCTTCTGAATTAGAGCTTAAAATAGGAGGGGGATGGCCTAGGTGCAACAGAACTGAATATGGACATGTACTTCAGGAGGAGATCAGCTGCAAATTCCTGAGCTGTTCCTCACATGTTCCTTGCAGGAGGACAGGTCCACCTAAGGATGTCATGGCTGGTGTCTGGTCTACACCTCGTACTGCAAGGTGTTCATTGCACCTTCAGCTCTCGTGCTGCTCAAAGCCCAGGCGAGCAGTAGCTCTGCACACATGTGGGTTAAGTGGCAGCCGCAATTAACACACCTCTGTGCAATTACAGCACAGCACCTGGCCATGCCTATGAGGCTTGGGTAGAAGCCAAGAAGTGTGGGTGGAGGGTTTCCCCAGAGGTCCTGGCAAACGTGGGGCCAGGCAATGGATTGATTACAGCTGTGTGTGAGGGGGTTTAAAAATAGCTCTCCAGCTTTCCAGAGGAATGTATTTGTTATGGAGTCACTGAAAGGCTATAGTAAGAGATCCAGGAGCAGCCTCTGGGAGCAAGCCAAGAGACAGAGCTTCTTCTGGGCACGGTGCTCCCTGGAAAGCCAGACTTGGGCTGCTGAGCAAGGAACCTGCTTCTGTTTGTTTGCTCTCTGTGTTCAGGGAAACAAGACTCTGTGTATGTTTCATATGATAAATAAACATTGCTGCACCAAGGAAATGTTTGACGTATCATCCCTTGTATTGAAGTGGAAACAGTCTGACAAGACCTCACACTATTGGCTAATCCTCAGGCCAGATGGAGGTAACAATATGTTTCAAATGTTAATTAACTACTTCATTACATGTCTGATTTTCTGTTTTTAAACAAATTGTTAAGAAGGCTTGTTTAACAAATATATTTACTGCTGCATCCTGGTTCACTCTTCAAACCCACAAGATCTCAGCCTTAACAGCAAAATTGTTAGCTTGGGTGTAACAGCAGAGCTAATCACTAACACATGGGGAACACAGAGCCAAAAATCTGCAAACGGACAAGGAGCATGGCAGGGAAGTGAAATAAGGGACACACATTATGCTACTCTGCAAGAAGAAGGTTTCCATCTTTTAGAAACACACTGATCATAATTAACTCTTCATGATGGGTATGCATTAGGATGAGAATGGCTCCCATGAGTGTGAGATTAATGCACAGATTCAGGTGAGTGTTTTCCCAAAGAAGTTCTCTAAAACCTATCCAGCACACATACTGGGATAGAAGAGGAGGAAGCAGTGACATTGAGGTTGGTTAGGGCAGAAAACTTGTATGGCTTCAATGAAAAGGATGGTCGCCACCTAAGAAGGAGTGAACTAGAAGCAATGAGAGAGGCAAAAAAAAGGAATGGAACTGTTGTGCAGGGCGGGGGGAGATCACAGAGGCTGGGCTGGAGGGGATGCACCATGGAGCTGCAGGATTTTGTAATCTCAGGGCTTTGATAAACTCCAGTGGAGTGTAGACATGACAGCACAGTGGAGCAGAGACATCAGCTGTGTGTGCAATGAAAGGTCGGTTAGTCCTATTAGGAGTGAGAGCTTGCTGAGAGAGAGAGGAGTTGATTTAGATCTGTGGTTTACCATACATAAATCTGTGGAGTCACACCAGTGTGTGTGAAAGATCTATTTGAGTCTTGGAGATGTATGTTACAGGAGAAGTTGTTTTTTGTATTTCAGGTATAAGTTTTTGGGCATGGTCATGAGGAAAATAACTTTAATTGCAAGCAGTAGGGACTTGCCTGGGTGTCTCCGAGAGACAAGAGCTCTCACAGTGCTCTTGAACATGGTTTTGCAGATGACAACCTCAACCTTTGGCCAAAGCATGCTGGGAGTTTGCCTGCAGAGTTACATCTGCTCAGGGCATGACAGCCATGCTCCCTCATGGAGATATCTCTCTCTCTAGTTATATATAGAGAGATATCTCACTGTATTGACTAGGTGCAGGCAAGACATCAGGTTCTCTGAAGGCTTTGTGCCTGCCTTTCAGGACACTCCACTAGTGGAAAAATTCTTCCTGTTGGTGTATCTTACACCCCAGAAGCTGGCTCAGAAACCCGTGTCAGAAAAATATCCACGCTGGAAACTGCATCCTTTCAACAACAGCAGCCTAGAACTTTTATTTAGTCTCACATCTCAGGCAGTAATTTGCCTACTGCAAGGAGTCACAGGGAGGAAAGGTTTCTCATATTTATAATAAGATGGTGTTCATCAAACAGCTTCCAGACCTGTTGTAAGGTGGAGTCATTTTGGAAGACAGAAGGAACAAAATTAGGTCATATCCTTCCAAAGAAGAAACGATTTTTGAGTCTTATATGATCAGGTAGTACAGAAACGTGACTGTTTCTTCTCAGGTTGAGCCTTGACTTCTACTTCCTGCAATAAGTGCATGCACGGAGAGGTGAGTGTTCCCAACTAGATGATATCACCATTTAGGCTATAAATCAGGATTTTCGTGAGCACTGCATCAGCTTTGTTTTGAGAAGAGTCTGTGAGCTGTCTCAGAGCTGCACGAATATTGCAGAATCATTATTTTGTTTTTCTTATTTAAAAAAGACACTTTCTAACGTTTGTTACATCAAAATCAGTTAAAATTTGAGACTTCAAAACGGAAATATTTCTCCCTCTATGGCTTTCTCCATAGCATGAGCACAAACTTGGGTCTGATTGCTCCCATGAGCCTGCCAAGATCCCAGCACCACTGGGTCAGCAAGAACCCCTGGAGCATGTCCTCACTGCCTGTCCCTCCTTTCCTTGTCCTTGAGCACCCAAGGAAAGGAATATGTGGGAAGCATACCCAGGTGCATAGAGAAGTAAAATAGTGCAAGACATAATTTTAAGACATGGGTTAGGCAGTCCCAGGGCAGCTAAACCACAATGTGTTTTCATATGCAATGGCACTTGTGCCTGTTGGTCAAACACCTGGCTTATTGGGCAGCAGAACTATATCTAACCTGAAAACAGTGGTGACAACAGGTCAAAAAGAGCAGGAAGGACAAATAGCAAGTTTAGTTTGGTGTGTCAGTGACTGGGCATGGCATGTTTTGGAAATATTGCAGCAAGGTGAGCTTTGAAAAGGAATTTGCAGGCAAATATGACAGCTGCAGGTTGTGTTTTTCTGGAGTCGCCTTCATCTTATTCTTTTTTTAGGTGGAAAAAAAGGTAAAAATGGAGATAAAAATAGAGATTTCATGTTGGCTAAGCAGCCCTTAAAAGAGCTGGAAGAGAAAAATCCAAACAGCAGAAGTATTGCTTAAAAAAACAATTGCATGATATTTCACAAAATCTGAATTTTTCCATTGCTGCCTTTAGTTACATAAAGACCTTTCACATACCCAGGTCTGTTATCTCCGATAAAACTGCACAAAGGAGGCAGCTCATTAACTCTCGTTCTGCACTGAGCATGTTTTGATGTGCAGATCGCTGACAGCACAAAAAATCCTTTCTGGCTGTGTGTGCAGGGATAATAGCAGTATTGACAGTGTGTACCTGCTGCAGGCAAAACACAGGGGATCCTCCATCTCCTCGGCATTTCATCTTAGGAGTAATGACCAGGGAACATGAAGAGTGATTGTGGAGTTGAACCTAATACAAAGCTCCTGTAATTGAATGCCAGTTACAGTGTCTCAAGTCAGACTCTTAAAATGAACACAAAGTTTTAAAAATTCCTGCCATTACCAGCTAGTTATTGATTAAAATAATGATACCTTTTGTTTTTATAGAGGTTTTCAAGCTCTCTTGTGTGCAGAAGACTTCTCAAACATCTAAAAATTCTAGGCATGAACAGTTTATTCAAACATTTAGCTTGCAACACTGGAGATTACAAACAAAGCACTGTTATGTTAGTATAGGGAGGTAGAGAGCAAAACTAATCCACATGCTTCAGTTAACAAAACTGGTTGGAATTAAACAGCATAAGTAAGAAGAAAGTTACATTTAACGGATAATGTTTTAACTAGAGGATGTTAGACATCAAAGCTGGTATCTTTTAAAAGAGAAATCGTTGGCAGCACTCCTAAGTATGTGCATGATGGGCATGCAAGTTTGTGGTTGTGCTTTGATTTCTTTCTTTCTGCTTGAAAATCATGTAAGATCATGGATAAAAGTAAAATGGCTGCATTATAGTTAAATGCTGGTGTTCACTGATGGAACAAAGATAAAAAACAAACAACAAATACATTACTATGATGACTTGGGTGCTTCCTTCTCTTTCCCCAAACTAGGAGAAGATGGTTTCAGGCCCATTTAAGGTGGGATCAGTTTGCTTCTGTTAATAAAAACATGCTGGCTGTGTGGTGGGCTGCAGAGATGGGGTGGCTGTTGCTGGGACACAGCTAATCCACCACACCAGTGCTGCTGGGACAGCAGAGACCATGGTCTACCCTTCCCTCTCCCCTGCATTGCCATGTACCCAAGTCCCATTTAGTACCTGTCCCTGTGTGCTGACAGGCACAGTGAGGCACACCTGCAGGCAGTGACCCTGGGAGGGTAATGCCCGTAGCAGGGAGGTGGTGATTGCACAGGGACCTTCCCAGGTCCCTGACAATCATAGAGTCGTGCTGGTGGCACAGCTCTCCAAGCACAGGATGGGAACAAGCTGCTTTTTTCCTGCTCACAGCCCTTGCTGGTGCCCAGGTACTCACTCCAGTCTGGCACAGCCCCGCTGTGGCCATGGCGCTGTGGAGATAAACAGTCACGGTCTGCATCTGTGCTTCCCACAATCCCACCTTTATTGGTCCAAGAAATTTTTTTCCCTCCATGAATGGCAGCTGAAATTAAACCTGAGGAAAATTCAAGTTTAATGTCAAATGTCACTGTATCATTACGTACATTTTTCAGAGCTGCAGCCAAATCGGTCCAGTGCTGCTTAACTGCTTAATACAATAAATCATGATTTTTCCAGCTGCTTGACTAATTATGTATTTTATTAGTTGTAAACATCAGCTCTGAGACGATGGAAGGGAGGCCGCACAGAGTTTCCACAGCCAATCTGATGGGCTGGAGTACAGCAGCCATTTCTGAAGCTTTATTTATCTTCCTCTCCGCGTGTGACTGACACGGACCTCCAAGAAGTTATCTTTTGTACTCCACTCTTCAAAATGAGGACTCTCTTTGTCATTTCTTCAGGGAAGCTGTGTTTCTGAATCTATTATAAAAGGTTATTCATCTTATCTCCCAAGGACTTGCATATTTTCACAAAATATAATTTGGTCTTTTGGCATGTTTTCAGTTTAGAGTGTCAGAGGCCAGTCCCGCTTTGGTCAAGAACTGGGAGGCTCCTCTGTGTCTTAACTCCTGCTGCATCACACTTCGATTCATCATACCAAGATTCGTTGGGGTTTTTTGAGGGATTTTTTTTTGTGGATTTTACTCAGAGCCAAGCAATTCTGACAAACTGGAAAAATATTGTTTCTGAAGCCACTAAAATTTGAATTTCGAGTCTGACCAAATTAAGCTTTTTTAAGCTGTAAATGAAGGGACAGATTGCAGGTGGCAAGCACATGATGCTGCTGTGCAGCCCAGAAGGGCATCAGCACTCCCCTTGAGAGCTCACAACCTGATGGATGTGAGCAGAGGGACACCGCCTGTGACTGGTTCTCTGAAGGAAGGGGCAGGGCACTGACTGGGGTAGATGTGACCTCAGCCCACCACCAAACCCACTCCTCTTGTCAGGGTGACTGCTGTGGAGAAGCACTGGTGGAAGAGGCAGGACCAAGTGTGTCCCCACCACCACCTAGCCACAGGGTTTTGCTTACACCACTACAAAAACACACCTATCCAGCAGTGCCTCATGAACACAATACAGCTTTCATCTATAGAAATTCTACCAAGGTTCATGCATATTAGTACTCTTATACTGACTGCTCCTTCTGATCTGCTTAAATCCAAAGATAAGCTGAATTTCTTATTTTGTTCTGCAGTAGTAATTGAATTTGAAGCAGTACATTTTCCTGCTGTGTTCCAACTACATTTGAATTAAACTTGGTCATAATGGTGAAGAAAGCATCAACCTCTACATAAAATCCGTTTGTACCATGGGAGGTGTATAATGCTGTACTTTAAAGTGATGATCATTAGAAATAACTATTTGGGACATTATAGCTGAGGATAAAAGCATACAAGTCATCTGTATTAGCACAGTGAAATATAAATGTCTGTGTCTCATTTATCAACTGCTGAAAATGAAAGACGTTTAACTACACAGGATTTAACATCAGTTTTCGCTCTGGTAGTGCACAAGATGAACCTTGCTTGCTTGAATTTTGAGAACACAGTTCCCCTCTTGCAGATACACTATACTTTATTCAGAGAGAGCAGATCAGAGGAATGGAGACCAGAGGTCCACTTACAAAGGTATGTATATAAAATATGAGTATAACTGCAGAAATGACTATTAAAGTCACACGTGACAGCTGAACAACGCTGCACACAATTAGGATAAAAGGGCAGTTACCCCTGGCCAGCAACTGCACGATGGATGGCTGCAGCTCCCTGCACTGCAGCTGCACAGACACCCTTGGTATCCATTTTATGCACATTTATTTCATGTGAATGGAGGCCATGCTTCCTGTGTTGAAAAGTACTATAAAATATATTTCCATAGAAATTCCAAAAGTTATTAAATTTATTCTTGCATTTTGTGAGCAATGTCTATGTGCTTCCTGGCTTTTTTCTTCTTTCCTCTCTTTGTCCCTTTTTCTGGAGGAGATGAATAATTCATCATAGAAGTAGGCACATGTATTTTCATTTTTTGTTTTTGTAAAACAGGACTTCAAAGCAAGCACTGTCAGAGGTTTGCTCATTGTGACTCACAATGAAAAGGCACTGCAATGTCTCTGGGATCTCATTTTAGCATGGCCATATTTGTAGCGTACTCTCAGTCTTATGTTTTCTCAATATAATCTTGAAAAAATATCCTCAGATTTAAAAAAATCCTTAGATTTTGTCACTAAAATCTCTGTATATTTTGACTGAAAAACAACTTAAGATTATGGATTTTTATTCTCTGATAACAGCAGAAATTTTTAAAATTAACAAAGCTATGTACTGTAGATCCATAACTTTTCTCTTTTGTGTGTGTGTGTGTGTGTTAATCTCATGTGAATAACTTAAAAAGTTTCATCAAAATAATCTGAGAACTCTTCAGGAGACCTTCTTAGCAATAAAACTGCCATTGCATCCCTTTTCCATATTTGCCATGTCTTTTACCATTTTAAAGCCTTATTCTGTGTTCTGAAGGCCAGAAGTATTGGTCTTCAATTGTCCAAAGATACTTTCAGCTGTGATCTTTCATCTGGTTCAGAAGATCCTTTCAGAATCTTCTCGCAGCCAGAAAATCTTATTAAGACCTTGATAAGCTATAAGTGAAGTTAGGAATAGTTCTCAAGGCTCTTGTAACTTCCTAGATGAGTCTGGATTGATTTGTACAAGTTTCTTGCAATTCTGTGATCCCTGAAATCCTCTAGTTGACCTCTGTCCTTCTCAGAAAATAGGTAACTGTGTGGAAGACAAGGAGTGAGAATGTGCATCCATGTGGCTAAGGAAAGCCCACTCATACGAAGTCATCAGTACCCTCAAGAGTCTCAGGGGTTTAGAGTCTTTTCCATAACAACAAAGACAGCTCTTGGGAGGCAGCAGCATCTGTGCCTTTCCCCAAGGCTGTGGGCTGCTGGCCCCCATAACCTGCAAATCTCCCAAACTGTTGCAACTGTCCATTACAGATCTACATGCTGGACTCTACAGCTCTGGGTTTGGTTTGCTGAATGCCTCAAGGGCAGCAGAGTTTTTCATCCAAAAGGTTTTCTACTCGTCTAATGGTATCTCATTTACCGAACTGATCACTACCAGTAGTCCATCTCTAATCTCTCTGGGCGAGCGCCCTGCACATCACAGGTAGTCAGCCCACCTGTGCTGACTGAGCAGCAGTCCCCACTGTCACTGGCATTTCCATCTCATCTGGTAGCCTGGAGAGTTGGGGCACGGCTGTACCATGTAGGTGCAATCCAAGCTGTGGGAGGTAGTGCAGTTCTTGCCCCCTGCGTGTCACACTTCCAACTGCTTGTCCATGAGAACTAAGGTGTGTGGAGAAGGCAAGGTGGGAAGCCATGTACAGACAAGGTCATCTGGTAAACTGAAGCACTTGAGAAATATCTGTGCTGTTGAGGCTTCCATTTTGAACACACCATATTTTCACAGTGACTCAGGATGACACAGGGCTGTCAGCAACCACCTGGAGTGTGGTCACCCCACCCTGTGGACGCCATGCCCAGAGTACAAGCAATTAGCAATTATTTGCTTGCTCCTGGGTCTTAATCCAGCCTTTCCTTAGAAGTTTCTCTCCTTTTTGCCCATGCCACAATCTAGTCCTTTTCTTAATACATTCATGAATTAGATCACACTCTTGGTGTCCGTGTAGTGTAGCTCTTCAAGACAAAGTGCCAGACCCATTGAGAGGTCGGAAACAATGTCTCTGCAGTAGTAAAAAATTATTCCTTCTACCCTTGCAGCCTAAGAGCTGTGGGATGTTAAGCACAGGGCATACTTTTGGTAGGGAGAGGTTGTCACACAGGCTTCTCCAGATCCCTCACAATGTCTTGGCATAGCTAAATCTGATGGGGACCAGTTCAGAGGCTCAGAGGTAGATTTGTTTGGTTTTTGGCTCTGCTGTTGTCAGGCAAGTACAAGACATACTTAGGTACTCATTGCACACCTTAGGTACCCCTTCTTTTTTGAGTATTTGCCTTTTAAAGCTCACTGTTTAAATACCTATTTTTTTCCTAAAAGGTTAGCAAATCCTGCTTGCCTCCTGTCTCTTTGGGCATCACTGACATTTGTCAGGGGATGTGACACACTTGAGTGCTTTGCTCTTCAAGGTGCAAAGATTCAGCTCTCCATTGAGAGCTATTATTTAGGGCTCAATTAATCTTTTGTTCATTTTTGCCTTCAGCAGCTGAGCAAAGCTCCTCACAGCGCTCACTGTGCCGTGTGGTGGTTTGTGCTGGCCTTTGTCTGACACACTAGCTTGTCTCACTCTCTCCTGGATTATCTTCTGGCTCTGTAGTTCTTATCCAGCCATAGCTGTCCTCAGGATTTCTCAGAGCCAGCAGTGCATATGGTGTTTATATATGCTCAGAGGGGAACCCTCTGTTGCGAGTGCGTGGGGGTTGACAGGGCCCTTTGTGTCCTCCTTATGCTTTGCATGTGAATTTTGTATTGTTTCCAGACAAAATGAGACTCGGTTGTGTGTGGTGTCTGGAGCCCAGTACATTTTTTCTTTTCTTTCTCTTGGAATTACAAACTTGAGGAATGGTGTTACGCTCTTTTTAGAAGAAACTCAGCTCATCTATCTGACTTCAGCAGCAGTTATGTGGGCGGTGAATGGAGCCCCTTGTGCTTGCAGAGAAGTGCAGGGTTCAGTGCAGGGCTGCAGGCTCAAGCCAAAGGCCAACTGTGACTAACCCTGATTTTTCTCACCCAAACTCTCCAGCTACATCAGCTGAGGATGTTTTTTTTAATGGAAAACTGCACTTTTTAAATGACGATTCAGTGGTACATTTGAGGGATGGATCTTACCTCCTTAAGGAAGAAAGGAACTGAAGCACATTTTCAAGCACATACACCTCAGCAAAGTGCCCACAATACTGCAATGAGGGAAGATGCTTCAGAAAATCTCAATTTGGGTTGTTAAACTTTTGTTTGGTGTGGCTCTTACTTTAACACTTATGAAGAAATCAAGGCTCTGTGAGTGGTGTTAAAAAATGTCTTTCAGTAACATTTAAAGCCTTTTGAATTTTTTCTAGTAAAAGTAGATCCCTCATTTTCCTACAGGCTGGAGTGGAAGCAGGATTACCCCAAGCTATGCATGGCAGCTGGACAGGTCTCTGACACTCGTCATTTGGCACCAATGCTCAGTGCATTCCTTCTCAGGTGCTCACCTCTTGCATAAGCAATCAATTAAATATTTAATCTTTGTGACTGTGACAACCTCTTGATTTGTTTGTGATCTCATGTTTCTTTTCTGACCAATTTTATGCATGTATTATGCAACAGAGAGCAGAAGTGGTTTGATCTGACAGAGACGAGTGTCCTTCCTCATGCAGCATCCACTTGTGCCTGAGCCAATTACCTTGTTGCCGGTGTATTTTGGTTCTGAAAAAATCTCCGGAGCAGTAAATTAGGGGTGAGATAAGAAAGGGTTTATTTGCCAAGGCAATAGGTGATATAGACGCGCGCGCCGGCCGTGCCCGAGAGGTTACATTTTATAACATTATCCATCCAATCCCAGATGTGTCCACCCTTTGGCCCTTCCTCTGGACCGCCCCGGGCCCTCCCCCTGAGAATTGGGTCTGGGGTCTTTTTGGGACCACCTACTTCATCATCTTCAGCTTCATCAGAGTACAAAGGGTATATTGTTACCTAGTTTTTGACCGTACTCTGTGGTTTAGGCCCTGATACGCTGTTCTCCAAACAGTCTAGGCCTTTACCTTGACAAAAGACTAAACACTGCTACTGGATTCAGGGGTAGGTTGATATAGAAGGCATAGAATGGGGTAAGAGGGTTAGGGAATGTGTAAACAAGGGAAAGGAACAAGGGACAGAGGGGTTTCTGCTTTTAAAACCTTCCTATAAAATTTACAAGTCTTAAATAAAAAAAACATTAGGGGCTTAAGGCATCAACCTCCTTCTTTAAATGCTGTCAGCCTTCTCTACAGAAATAAATGCCCAATAGAGGAAGGAGACAGGGGACAGAAAAGTATTTAGGTGTGGATATACATGTAGAAATGTTTAGAAGTGCCTTCAAGGCAGGGAAACAAGAAAATTTTGACTATCATTTCCTCTGCTCCCTTGCTTGGGGCTTGTTTCCTCCTACTTATGTGAAGTGCAGAGCCTAAGCTGTAGACTGAAAGCAACAGAATGGGACAGAGAAGCCAAAAATCTAGGTGAAATTTAGTCCAGCTCGTCGTGCCCTTGGGAAATTAATACAATGGGAAAGCCAGTTCTTTCCCTGCTCTAATTGCAAATGTTGGCCTCATCCTTCACATTCTTTGTTCTCAGTTTGCTTGATGGACAAAAGAGCAAGTGAATTTCATTGGGTCATTATATCATAATAGCACTAACAAAAATAAAATAAACGTATCCATACATCCTCACCATCATTCAGATGAGTTAGTGGTTGGGTGAATAAATGTTTGAGCCTCCAAGTGTGTCTCTGTTTTGCTAAGAAGTCCTTGAATTCTGGTAGATTATTTTAAATGTTCTGATTTATTCCTCATAAATTCATAAAAGTAATCTGAAAGATATTTACCAGTTAAGTTTTGTATTTGTTCTCTGTGACTGGTCTGGATTCTGACATGAGGATACATTTGTGTGGGCGATCTAAGGCCTTCTCTGCAGCCAACTCTTGCCATTATCCATGCAAGGGAAAATGCTCTGAGAAGCCTTTCCTGATAAATCAAAAAAACATTTATACTTCCAAAATGGCCTTTTCAGTTCCAAGAGAGAGTAATAACTATTTTAGCTACATGCTCCATTAGCCTAGTTATGGTTATTAACCACTCCAAGGCTAACAGTTTCAGCTAATAAGATGCAAAGTTTGAGCCTCAGGAACATTTCTAGTAGTGAAGAAAATATGAATATTTATCAGGAGCTAAAATTAGCTCTCTCACAAAAAAAAAAAAAAAAAGAGACAAAAAGAAAAGAAAAGAAAACAAACCAACTAATCATGTACCTGAGCTAAAATACTGACCTAAATGTCTAAGTTTTTACCCTGAACCTTTTGCCTTATGTTTCCTTTACCCAAACAATAACAGATAAGGAGAATGCTAAATGCAGGGCTGCACATGAGGTTTTCACAGTACTCTGTGGTATCATAAGTCAGGCTCCTGCCCCTCTGCTCTACCTGCACCAGGGAGGTGGACTTTGCCTCATGAAGAGCACAGCACTGCCAGCCCCTTTTGAGGACAGAAGAGAGGTGTTTATTGCTAAAAATACTGCCCTTTGGGACAGTATATGTTAAACTAGCTTTGAAAAGCTGAGCACGGACAGGGAAGAGTTTTAGAAAGTTGTGGAGCAGATGAGCATATTTCTGCTTTCTCCCCTATGACATCTGGTAGCATTTTTTTTCCATCCCCATACAGATATGCCAGTGGGTTAATAAACTCAGGTGCAGGGCAGCAGATTGCCTGATGAAAATGAGTAATTACGTTTCAGTTTCCCTGACCAGAATTTTGATTGCCACTAACATGATTAATAAGATTTTCCAATCACTGCATAAAGAAAGCTGTAACCCCTAGGAAATCATTTAGTATATGAGAACTGTAAACAGGCTTTAAACCATCAGCAAAGATGAGGGATGAATACTGAGTGACTGAGGGAGCGGTAGCATGAGAGGCAGTCTGATATTTTATAAATGTCTCAGTGAATAAGCTGTTGAGAAAGGACACAAACAGCCCAGTGACAAACTGGACACACAACATTGCATCAGGTGGAGCTGCAAGGCATGGAGATCATTCAGAGGAAGGTGGAAGGACCGGGAAATAAAATCAGCCCTGCAATATCTTGGAGAAAGTAATACCACTCCTCCTTTTAAAGGGTTTGGGGAAGAGACAGATGTTCATGTTCATTTATCAAATAACTTTATTACAACAATAAAATACAGTTGAATAAAGTGTAGCTGAGTGTCAATATGCCAAGCATGAAGGAATTGCACTGCATTCTCAGAAAGCACTTTTTAAAAATAAGCCTTTCATCTTCTTCATGTTCAAAATTTCCAACACTCAGTTTTGAACTGGAACTGTGTTAAAAAACAGAAATCAAGGGTAAAAGTCCTGAGGACCATGGTTTCCACTGATATATGCAGCTGTGCAGTTTTCCTGGACATGACATGCTGCATGTGAGGAAGTCTGTCTTAGCCCACACAATTCCACTGGCACTGGAGCTATTCAAGCTTGGGTTTTGGGAAAGTTGAGTCTTAACCACTTGATTTTGGTAGGCAGGAAAAGGCTAGCTTTGGCAGGAGGTTCCTCTGCATTGGGGGTGCCCATAGGAACCCTGGAATCCTGAATCATTGAGAGATCTCCTGTGGGGACCTTCTGTACTTGGGCAGGCAAGGAGCTCTGCCTGGCTGGCTGCTAGCTCAGACCTCCCACCTGTGTTAGAGCATTTGACCTCCCTTCACCCTCCCTCCAATAAGTTTGCTTCAGTGCATCCGCAATCATGCTTTCAGTACTCCTTTCTCAAACAGCATCTTCTCCCTATCTCTGGGCCAGGCAGATGAGGAGCTGTGGGTCAATGTTATCAGTGCCCTGCTTTCTTGTTCTTGGCAGGGGAGATTTCTCTTTACAACACGAGGAAAATCCAGGAGTTGCATTTCAGAAGCTTTTATTCTTTTATCTCCTTCTCTTTTACTATATATTTGTGTCGGGGTTGACAGAGAACCTGTCAGCAGCCTGGCAATTAGTGATGAGGAATTAAAACAACTTTTAGGAAATATTTACTGTAATGCTGGACGGAACAAACGTAATGCAGCCCAGACCAAAAGTCACCAATCAAAATGTGTATAGTGTCACCAATAGCATGTCACAGCATGCACAGTGTCTTCAGTGTCACCAATAAGAGTGTGTGCAGTGTCTACAGTTTTTTATGCTTGAGACTTTTGACCAATTGTGTTGTGGCACGATAGTGTACAAAGAGTATAAAAGAAACACTTGAGAGCAATAAACAGCTTCCTGTTCACCTTACACCTGGACTACGTCTGATATCTGTCGCTTTGGCCGTTCCGACATTATCAGCAACATATTTGGGTGATTCTTTGTCAGCAAAAACAGCTTTTGATAGGCTTTCTGCTTGTATTTTATTATTTTGGAGATTCTGCATTCCTCCACTCAGACCATTTGCTCATTTGCTCTCTGAAAGCCTTCCAAATGGGAATCCTTCCACCAGCTTCAGTGAGATCTCATACTATGTCTACACTTTCCCACTCACTGCATTCCACTCCTGCTTTCGCCATGACAGTCCTTCCTCCTCAATCTGCCTCTCCCACCACCTCTCTCTGACACCCAAACTTCCTCTTCAGCCTGCTCATCTTGTTTGCAGTCCCCACTTCCATCCCCTTTCCTGTATCCCAGGTGTTGCAGGATCCCCTTTCACCCCCTGATGCAAACGGGTCACGCCCACTCCCTTCATCTGACACATCCTCCAGCCCTGGCATTTGTTTCTCCTCAGCAGCACCCAGACAGGTCCCTCCTTCAGGAGCTTTCAGGTTATTGAAAGGACATGGCAAAGAGACTCCTTGTTCCCATTTTCAGTGCTTGACTTCCCAGAGGGCTTGTCTGTTCCTGAAATGCCTGCTTTCCTCAGGGCATGTGGAAATACTCTCAGAGTGGTCACCAACATCTGCGTCTGGCCAGGACGGGAAGCAGACATGCACCCAACTAGGAGAGACTCCTGGAAAAACTTTAGTTGTTGAGACCTTGCAACTTTTTTTAAGATTGTACAAGTGTGGTTTTTCAGGCAGCTGGGATTTTGAGCTCTGCATAGGTGGGAGGCAGCCCAGAGCTGATAGGGTTGGTGCAGGTACCTCCAGACGGGTCACATGTCCAGCCAGAAGGGCAGGAGGGACAAGAGTCTTACAGGAGAAATTACTTGAAATTTCAATGTTGGAAAACAGTTTTGTCGTAGTCTTGCTTGTGTCAAAACAGCAAGAGCAGCTTGGATTTATTTTTCCTACAAAAAAAAAAACTAAAATAAAAAATTCAGCCTGTAATAGCTGGAATGGGAATTTGCAGCTGAATGGACAGGAACTGCCATTCATTTGAACATCTCACTGTGGCACCTCATAATGAGAATTCTTGGCAGCGTTAACAATATAAAATGTACTTGGGCAACCTGTCAGAGAGATTGGATGTCAGCTGTATAGCAAAGTACCGCTCCAGCCTAGTTATGGGCCTTCAGGAGGAGCCTCATGATTATGGATAAAAAGTTGGAAATACCCTATGACACCCAGTTAGTTCTTCAAAATGTTAATAATTGTGCAGCCATGATGAAGACTGATAAAATGTATGATTACTTGGAAAAGGGTGTCGCTGTTGTGAATGTTCAGTTAGGCACATAACAGGATATGAGAGGGTTTCCTACTCGATAATAACATTCTTCTTCCAACTTCAGTTACGGTGGCTCCATGATGCCTCCAAGACATTTGTCTAAATTTCGTGGGACAGATAAAACATTGCTGATTAAATATTGAACTGTGTGTGGGTGCACTTTAAAAATACCTGTGTAAGACCAGAAACAAAATACTTCAGTAAAGAAAAGTATTTTCTTTACCATTTATCACTGGATGGAGGTAGATGGCAGGGGGTGCGTATGGGCAATGGAAGTGACTGGGGGAGCTGGAACAGTTACAAAGAGGTTTGGAAAAGATACAATTAAAAATCAGTTTCATTTCTGCAACCTTTATATGCTCCCACTGCTCCATCCGACAACCTCTTGTCACTACACTCTTCCCAGTTGATGGCCTTGTCTGCTTGACTGGCATATTCTGGAAATATAGAACTCCTTTGAAATGTAGGATGCATTCAGGAAGCAATCACAGGCATCACCCTCCAAAGATATGCTGCAATACTCCTGCAGTACTTTATTATTCTGAAGATATGGGCTCCTACTTGGTATTAATATACATCTTAAAGATCTTTTTGTGTATCCTGTTAAGTTACCGAAATGCAGAACTGAGGAACAAATAGATAAAAATTCTGATAAGCAATTCTATAAGACAGTCAAATGTACTAAACTATTCTCAGCTGAAATTCATCATCCAAAATTCCTGTCAGTTTGAATTCTGCTAAATGACCTTTGTAATGATTTTTTTAAATCATTCCTTGCATGTTATGCTACAAATTGATAATTTTCTGGAACAATCATGCAAACCTCACACTAAATGAAATACATTAGTGTGACAGACAACAGCTCAGAAAACACAATGCAATTTGCCTGGATTTGAAGGATAACTCTTGCAATCCAGCTTTTGAGGGGAGGTTTGTGAATTTCTGCTTGTTATTTTGGATCACATATTACTCCACTTCTCTGAGGAACTTTGGTGGGAATACAGTAGATTGCATTTGGCTTTTCACAAGTAGGACTGAAGTGTTTAAGATGTTGCTCTGAATGACTTGTGCTTGCCACACTAGACATCCAGGGTTTTTAACTTAATGACTCAGGAGTGAGGAGCATGCCACAGCTCTCTAGAGTCTGCCCATCACTCTGTGCCAGCTGTGGAAACAACAACCCAAGGAGCTGTAGGCTGTGGGCTGTGCACATCAGTGCACAGATAAGCCATTGAAGGCTATGACAAAAGGTGTTTGTGCTACAAATGTACTTACGTTCTTTGGTTTTAGTGCATTTTATCTGGCTCTTTTGAAACACAGTCCTGGAGCTACATAGGAGGCAGGAAGGCTTGTTCATCTTCTTGGAAACAATGTGAATTCTTGCATACAGAAGAACAGCTGATACAGAGAGAAGCAATCAGTTTTTTCGGCACGCTTGAAAGTAGGTGGTTCCTGTTATGAATACCAGATGTGCCACCAAGTGTTTGTGCTTAAAACCATCCATCAGTTCAGGGCCATATCACCACTTTCCCTTGGCAAACAGATTTACATCTGTTGGGTCTGTCTGGTTGCATCTTGTGCTGTCTGAATTTGGAAGACAGGGGAAAAGTCTCACCTGTAAAGGGACTAAAAGAGTTTCTGCCTTGTTCTGGACCATTTTACTCCTCTAGCCACCTTCCCAAACCCTTTTCCTGTGCAAATATCCAAATGGATTTGATCAGGTTCATTTACTGAATTTTCTGTATTCCCTTGCCTGCCTTTGAAGAGAAGACCACATCTGTGTGGAGCTTAGATGGGGGAAAGAAGGGAGTTGTCTTGCAGGTACTACCAGAGAACAACATGTATGATGCATGAAGAACCCCCTCCTGACCCCCATCATCTACTCAGGTGCCCTTACAGAATAGTAACTAGGGCCCTGGATCTAGATGGTCAGACAGATGATACTTGAGAGGAAAATCTGTCTGGAGGGTCTCCCAGTTCCACTCTGGTTACCAGACAGATCACAACATCAGGTATTAAGAAGAAAAGAAGGGTAGTTGTAGTAGGCAACTCCCTTCTGAAGGGAACTCAGGGCCCTGTATGCCAACCAGACCCATCCCACAGGGAAGTCTGTGGCCTCTCTGGGGCCTGGGTAAGGGATATTACCAAGAGACTCCCTGAACTAACTTAGCCCATTGATGAGATTGATAAGAGGGGTATCAGGGTAATTAAAAAGGACTTCAAGGCTCTGGGTCGATTGGCTGATGGGACAGGAGAGCAGGTGGTGTTCTGCTCAGTTCCTGCAGTAGCAGGGATGAATGACGAAAGGAACAGGAAAACCCATGCTATTAATAAGTGGCTTAAGGACTGGTGCCATCAGCAGCATTTTGGTTTTTTTTTATCATGGAGCAATTTTTATTACACCAGGCCTGCTAGAGTCAGCAAGGGAAAAAGGATTCTAGCCCATGAGTTGGCAGGGCCAATTAAGAGGGCTTTAAACTAGGTCCAAAGGAGGAAAGAAGGGACCTCGGGGTACTGATTGACAGCAGGCTGAACATGAGCCAGCAGTGTGCCCAGGTGGCCAAGAAGGCCAATGACATTCTGGCCTGTATCAGGAATAGTGTGGCCAGCAGGATCAGGGAAGTGATTCTTCCCCTGTACTTGGCACTGGTGAGGCCACACTTCAAGTGCTGTGTCCGGTTCTGGGCCTCTCAATTTAGGAAAGATGTTCAGGTGCTGGAGCAGATCGAAAGAAGGCAATGAGGCTGGTGAAGGGTCTGGAGCATAAGTCCTATGAGGAGTGGCTGAGGGAGCTGGGGTTGTTTAGCCTGGAGAAGAGGAGGGTCAGGAGTGACCTCTCTACAACTGCCTGAAAGGAGGTTGTAGCCAGGTGGGGGTTGGTCTTTTCTCTCAGGCAACCAGTAACAGGACAAGACGACACAGCCTTAAGCTGCACCAGGGGAGGTTTAGCTTAGATGTTAGGAAGAAGTTCTTCACAGAGTGACTGGGCACTGGAATGGGCTGCCCAGGGAGGTGGTGGAGTCACCGCCCATGGAGGTGTTTAAGAAGAGATTTGATGAGGCACTTAATGCCATGGTCTAGTTGACATGGTGGTGTTCAGTCACAGGTTGGACTCAATGATCTCAGAGGTCTTTTCCAAACTAGTTGATTCTGTTGTGATTCTGTATGATTTTGTGTATGGCTTGGACCAGGCTGGCCCAATAAGTTCCAATAAGTCAGTTATGGTAATTCAGAGTTTGTTACTAGGGTTAGTTTCATTAGCTAGTGAGAATATGGGATTGTGGTTGGCAAGCACCTAAAAATGCCTCCTCTTCTTTTTTGTGGTATATGGGGACAATTGCCTTCTTGCAACCCCAAGAAATAAGGCACCCAGTCTATATCACATTTTGTGAATCAAAAATGCGGCCAGAACCTAGACTAGAGAGAAATGCATCTCCCATCTATCTCATTGGGAAGTGAAGAGAGTGCGCAAGACAGATTTTTCTATAGGCCCTCAGCATTCTCATTCTCTCTGATCCTGTTGTAGGGTTTTCCCTACATTAGCATCCTCTGAGTTGGCTGTACCATTAGATCCATCTCCCATTCCCCTTTTCTCTCTATAGGGGTGGAAGAGACTCTTTGTTTCCTTGGAAAAGGACCTGTCTTTCTGCTGATGGTTATGTAATTCCCAGATTTGGGTTCTTCAGTTTTTCTCTACCCAGACTCACAAGCTCTGTGGTATTTAGAAGGGTGGTCCTGGAAATTACAGAAATGGTTGTGTCCTTGCTCCTGATATGTGACTCATGCAGACTGATTTCCTGGCACGGTGCATTTGGGTACTCAGGGTACAGTGCATCTGGTTGGTGTCTGCCAGCATGAGTCTCATTTTGAAGGTGACCTTTTCCCCTTGTGTTTGGTGGAGATGCAATGACTCCAGGGACCAGTGCTGAGTGACATCATTTGTATGAATTTCATCCTGGTATATGCAAATCTGCATTTCTGCTTCAAATCTGCTTGCTCTAATAGTAGTAGTATCTCCCCTCTAGCCATCAACAAAAATTCAAGATACCTAAAATACAGATCTTGTTCTCCCCCCTAGACTGCACCTTTCTCAGGTCTTGGGCAAACACGTTCATCCCTGCATTTACAGTCAGGTTGGATGCCTCTGAAGGTCCTCACAACCAAGCAATGCCCACATCTTGCGGAGTCTTTCAGTGTGACTTCTGCACATTTCTGTCTATCTATTCTCCATCCTAAAATTGTTATCCGAATTTTCAAATGTCTCAATTATTGCAAGGTTATTGTCCACCCAGATCCTGCTAGGAAGTTTATTTTCCTAGCTTGATATTTTGAACACCTATCTACCCTACCATCAGCTTCCCTCCTCTCTCGCAGTGATATTCCATTCTTTTCCTGGGCTTCATCTCTCTTTTACTTTCAAAACATCAGTGCCTGCCCCAGCAGGATTGCCTCCCACCCTCTCTCCCACCATCACTCGCATGTTCAGTTTTGTTACAAGCATTTATATGTTGTTTGTGCTGGAAGAAACTCCCTGCAGTCATCCAAAATATTTCTTTCTCAATCCCTGAAAACTTTCTGAGCAACCTCTTTTGCTCTGTCTTCCGTAACCACCTTAGAACAGGAGAGTGGCTGGGATATGGAGGGGAGAGAGCACTCCCTTTGTATTGACCAACACTTTTGGGATGCTTCCCTGTATTTATCTTTTTTTTTACAGATGTTAGAGTGTATGAACTGGCCTTTTGTGCCAATAGGTCACTTAGAGCAGTGCTTAGTTCTCCTAGGCACAGTGTTAATACCAATGAGGAGAACAAATACCTCTCCAAATGCACCCCTTCTCTGACACATTTTAAGAACTGCCCATTGCTTCCCTCCAGCCCTCGGTGGCAGTCTGAACTTTTCCCTGCAGACATGTGCTTTGTGAGGCAGCATCCTCTGGTTCAGAAAGCCTTCAGTTGGGATTTTGGCTGCTTACCACTCCAGATGTACTAGCTCAGCATAGAAGCAGAAGGCAGTGGGAAGGAGAGGTGTGCATGTGCACACGCAAGGCAGCTGCCCCTCTCCTCTTCTGTTAGCAACGACCACAATGTGTCCTCTTGTGTCCCACGGTGGGGCAGTGGGATCGCAGTCCCCAAACCAGACAGCCCTCTTCCACTCCCTTAGTCATCTATGGCTTCCCTCAGCCTTGCATACAGGAGGGACAAAATAGTATTGGGACAGTTGGAAAGGGCCTCTAAGGTCATCAGGTCCAACCATTTACCTAGCACCACCATGTTCACTAATAAACCATACCCCCAAGAACCATATCAACATGCCTTTTGAACACTTCCAGGGATGGTGGTCTCCCAGGTTAGAGGATCTAACCAAAGACTTTCTAAAGTACTTTAGCTGTGGAAATAAAAAAGACCATGACTAGATGGAAAAAGTAGTCTCCTTTCCTTTTAAATATTCACCCTTCTAAAAAAATTAATGTTTGTTAATATTAATAGTATGAATTAATAAATATACAAGTGTTGAATGATATTATTACATCTGGGTCATTTCCCAAGTCATCAGAAGCCCACTTAAAGCACCAGCCACTGCCACACTGTGCTACTGCTCTAAAGGTCCATGTGAACCCTTAGACAGAGCTATGCAGAGCTGTCTATTCCGTTCTTCACAGTAACTGCTCTAAAATAACTCTTTCCCCAGGGTTAAAGCAGTTCTTATTTTCAAGGCTGCCAGGGAAGGTGATACCCTTGGAACAAAGTTGCATGCCTGACTCCTCTGAGTCATCATGGTCATGGGTCCCATGGCTGAGCAGTGACTGAAACCACAGCTCTCTGGAGCCCCAGTTGTGAGACCTCAGTACTGGTTTGAGCACCCTGGCTCAGATATTAGCTCCCTGTGGTGTCCTGCAGTGCTCTTTGATGCTCCACATGAGATAGATGAAATCACAGTTAACAAATGGCATGCTTATCACATAAATGGCTTCATTATCTTGATTAGACCCAACCACAAGCATAACCCAGCTTACCCTGCAGTGCCTGGCGGTGCAGCGAGGCAGGTCTGGGTCAGATGGCAGGGGACAGGGTGTAAGGGCTGACCTCCACACTAAATATGGATCAAGCCCTCTGCTCCATGAAGGAGTTTGTATCAGACATATATAGAGTCAGAGGTAAATGTGGTGGAGGTGTCCCTGGGAGGATGGACTGAGCTGATCTGGGCTCATCAGTTTGCAAATGGGATGACAGGGGAGCGTGCGATGCTACATGATCCCCTGGTGAACCGCATGAAGGAAGTGGATGGAAAGGGACCACTCACCTTTAAAACTCTTGAGTCAAATTTTCATGGGCAACAAGTTAAAAACAAACAAAAATACTTTTCTCTCGTACTCTCACTTAAGCCAAAGATCCCACTGCCACAGAGACTTCCAGACACCCGCTGATACTGCCTTTAGCATGGCTTCAGAGAAATGCATTCAGGAAAGGTCTGTAGAGGGCCATTTGACACAACGGGCCAGCTGTTATTATGCACTGACAGAGTCAGATGTGGCTTAAAAACTGATGTTAGTGACATCTCAGTGCCTTTGGGACCATACCCTTGGTGTCAGGTCCTTCTGTCTTCTACAGTTCCTTGAAAATCCAGGAGAAAAAAAAATACATGAGAACTTGGAAAGCAAGAACTAACAGAGTTCTAATTTTTGAAATATATTGTACATTTCGGCTTTATTCTGTAAAGTTTAGAACAACTCCTGCTTAGGTAATGTTTAAACAACAAAGCTCATCAAATATCTGATAATTTAGACACTAAATGATCATACATTTGTTAATGGGTTTGAATTTGGTATGGGATCACATGCTAACTCACCCTCCTGCTTCCATCCTGCAAGCAGGATTGATGACTTTAGGAGGGATTTCTCCTTTCACATTCTAAAAATATAATTCAGAAATATAAGCCATGTCTCTTTTAAGGGAATATTTCGGGAGGCAGTGGAGCTTGATAAAACAAGACAGGATGTGTGTCTTGTGTTGGAATATTTTTGATATGCATACAGAGAGATTTTGTTGCTACTTTGCCCTCTTACAGCACAGGAATCCCTATTGCTGTGCTGGCCCACACACATTCCATTACTTCAGGAAATCAGACACACAGCAGGTTTTGATGGGTTTTGTCTTGTAATGGAGATTTATTCCTAGAATGAATCACTCTTCCGGTTTAAAGCTAGTAAAAGTTGGTCCTGAATTTTTGGACCTCCTTCAGTGCTAACAGACGCGTGAACTTCAAATATATTGCTATATAAATTACAGTCTCATATTGTACTTTTTGGCAATTGATACACCAAGGAGAGAGAACACAGCCTAATACCAATGTAAAAATTGCTTTATATAGCCTAAAGTTCTGTTTTGAAGCATATTTCATTTTTAACTTCACATCAGCTATCTCCAAATATAGACTGCAGTGAAATGCAGTCAGGGGAGAGAGAAATGAGCTTTCCTGCCCCTGTGCCACATTGGTGCAGCTGGGAGTGAGGCACCTGTCCTGCTGCTCCTCTCATTGACATCCCACACGCTCCTCTCCTTCACAAAAACAAGGAGTGGATCTTGGACCTGCATTATACACCTGCCCTGTGCTGGGCCCATTTCTCCCATCCTGCACCCATTTGCAGGAGGTTGCAATGCAGTGGGGATGCCAGTGGGGCCGGGAGAAGAAGTGTGTGGCACGGGGGGGGGTGTGATATTTCGGCACGAAAGGCAGCAAATCAGATATGCAGTGAGATGTAATGCTTCTCCAGTCCAGGCACCCTGCTTCCCACAGAGCCTGAGGGGGATGGTGTCACCCTGAACAACTTCACAGGCAGCAACAGATTTGGACTTTGACTTCAATTGTATCAACCTTCACTCTTCCCAGGGACAGACCGGCCACTTGCAAGCTCCCCCGCTTTCTCTTGCCTTGTCTCCCCAGTAGCTTGTCTCATCACCTGGCCCTGCAGCCACAGCCACTTCCATGCATTTCCCTCACACCTTACAGCCCTATGAGTGGGACACGCAGGTGCAGCCCTTGGGACTGAGGCCCCTCTACACCCCTGACCCTGCCCAGTAGGAAGGAGCACATCGCTTGTCTGAAGGTTGGAGTGGGATGTGCTCCTCGGGAGGAGGGATGGGACCACAGGAGGAAGGTGCTTTGGTAATGCAATGATAGAGGGGGAAACTCATGTATGGGTTTCTTCACCATAGGGCACAGTTCAATCAGAACACTGGAGAGCATTTCTTCTACCTTGCTTGTCCATAACTTGGTGCTGGACACTTTTTTGAGAAATGAGCTTTCAGCCTTTCCATCCACCTGGCTTTTGAACAACAAGGGATGGATAAAAGCTGCCTGGGGAGGTGGCAGCCTGTGTCCCTGCTGTGGGTGAGCAGAGACACTGCGCTGGATGGGCATGAGCCTGATGGGCAAGTATTGAACCCTGGGCTTCAATACTTGCTCTGGTACAGCTACTACAGGGCCTTGAAATTGACTTTCCTTCAGCCTCATAACCATTTGTCCATGAGACATCATAGCCTGCTCCTCTCGCTCAGTTTTGTCTCTGCTTTGTGCTGGGAGCACTGTGCAGGCTTGTGAACCAGCCCACCTGAAAAGCATCGGCCTGTAAACTGCGATTCCTGGTCTGGCTCAGGAGCAGCAGGCAGCACTGCTGTGTGGCATGCTGAGACATGGCTGCCAGTTCCATCAGACGTGGGTGGGAGGCACAGGAGAACCAAATTCTGCTGGGAGAATCAGAAGGGGAGGACTCTTCTTATTATTAGCCATGTCACCCGATGACAGCCGCACCTCAGACGTCCACCCACATCACTTCCTACTCCTCTGAACCAGCTGCTCGACTTGGCTCTGTGGGGAAATGCTCAGCCAGAAGCTCATAATCCATATCTGACTCCTCAGTGTAAAATTAAACCACTCCACCATCAGAGCAAGGAGGAAGGCACAGCTGGTGCTCAGCTTGGTGGGGTGATGGGGAAGAAGGGCTCCTCATGACCAGGACCAAAGGGCTTGAGGGAAGTCAGTGGAGCAGTGGTGTTTGTGGACACCCATTACAGCAAAGTCATCGCTGAACTCCTTGTCTCTTCGCTGCTCTGACTTCAGCTCACTTATTTTTGCTTTTTTGCCTCTCCTACATTAAAGCTTCTGTTAAGCCTTGTACTTACCTCTAGGAATTCCTCAGCATTTGGGATGACAACCAGGATAGCTCTCTTTGTATGTAAATTGACTTAGTCACCTCTCAAGTTCTTAGCATAGGTGCTATGCATTACCTGGCAATGTTAAATCGTACATGGGTTCTTCCAGGGGAATTAGAAATAGATGAGAAGTTGGACATATTTCAGGAACTCTCCACACAGAAAGCCTGGGGGACCGTCATGACTAGCAAGTCTAGTAAGGATTCCCCAGTGGCCTGGTAACACAGATTTTTTAAAAACAATTCATAATTAAGCTTTCTTTATCCTCCCCTTGTAATGGTGCTGGTGCTCCTAACGCTGTAGACAGGTATCTCTAAGGGAACTTGTATTTCTTAAAAACTCAGCTCTGTGTGACATCTCACTCTTCTGGAAATCTCTGGGGCAGAGGGTATGGCAATCTGGGGGCATGAGATAATACAGGTATTTCCAACCATCTGTGGATAAAAGGGGCCTGATCTTAACCTGATCCCAGAAAACACCCCAGGATGTGGACTCATGAACTGCACCTACGCTGCTAAGTACAGTGGAGATGGGACAGCAGAAGTCCCTTCCTCCATTCTTCTGTCCCTTTATTAAACCTGCTCAGCAGCCTGTTTAAATGCTAATCATTACCACAGAGCTGCTTGTTTTTCATTATGTGTGCCACTTTCCCAGAGGATCACAGCAGTGTCTCACTCACGAGCAGGGTGGTCTTGGGGTTGTCCCCCCACAAAGGTCAATGTGTGGTTTGTAACTGCTCTCCTTGTAGTGACTGCTGCTCTCCTGGCTCCTGGGGCAAATGGTGTTTTCACCCTGAGAAGGGCTTAGCAACCCCACCTGGGCTTAATGAGTGAACTTTTATAATATATTAAGTATTTTATAGATTTTATAGTTTTATAGATTTATTTTATAGATTTATTTTATAGATTTTATAGTTTTATGAGGTAAGTCTGTGCAAGATAAAGAACTCTATCATCCAAGTTCAGCTGCCCTGGGGTTTTGTTGTCAGGTGGGAGGTGGCATTGATTCAGCTCTTTGGAGCAAGAGGAAGGATACTCACTGAGCAGTAGTTAAGCTGCTACTGAGGGGTAGGCAGGGGAAAGCGGTCCCTTCAATAGCCCTCTCCTTAAACCTCCCTCCAAGGTGAGCCTCCCGTGGAGAGAGAGGCTTACTTAGCTGCTGGTGAGTTACAGCGAAGACTTAAGAGATTTTAAAATGATCCCTGCCACTGTCTGGCTGCCTCATCTGAGCAGGATGTAAATTTTCCTAATTACTATTAACAGTTTGTCACTTGGCATGCAAAGTCTAACTGTGGGTTCAAATCCCCGTGTATAGTCTGGATCTCGACCTGACCACTTAGAGCTCTGTAATTTTTATAATTTTTTTAAGTTTCATTACTGGGCTATTTTATGCTATGCTATGCTATGCTATGTCCTTCTAGGTGTTATAACTGGTTCTGACTTTGCATCCTGGGTAGTGCTGCGGACCCTGGGTGGAAGGCAAGATGGGCATCCTGTGCTTAACACAGCAAAGGTGCCTGACACCTCTCCTGCAGGGCTTCAGGGCAGAAGAGGTGTTTTCCTCCTAATGCAAGGATCTGCACCAGGCCGAGGACAATGGCTTTATTTTAACCATATGCATTCCCAGTTGCAGGAGCTGTTCAGCACAGGATGTGTCTTCAAGCATGAAGGTGAAGGTGGTGGCAGGTGGATGGAAGCCCTCAGCATGCTGATGGCTGGGGCTGAGGATGGATCACCCCAGTGCATGATGAGGATGCCTCAGCTGGCAGAGAAAAAAGTACTTGGTGTGCCTCATCCCAGTCTTAGCTTGACCTGGTTCAAATAAATCCTCTGCCAGGGATTGTCTTCACTGCTGACTTTAAATAGCAACATCTCCATTAACCTAAGCCTTCTCTTGAGCTTTGTCGCTGCTCTGTCTGCTGAGCCTTTTGTTACTCCTATCTCAGACTGACAGACCAATCCTTCCTGTGCCTGCACTGGTGTTAAAGACTACAGGCTCAGGGAGATGGTTTAAAACCCTGGAGTGTGGTCCATGGGCAGCTGAGATTTGCACTAGAAGAATTTCTCCAGCAGTCTTCACAGAGCAGCAGGCATCTCTCTGCAAACCAAGCATCACAGATGCACAGATGCTGTATTTTTCCTTCCTTCCTTCCTTCCTTCCTTCCTTCCTTCCTTCCTTCCTTCCTTCCTTCCTTCCTTCCTTCCCTTCTCCTCACTCTTACTAGTCTCCTCTTTTATCCTAAACCATAAGCTCCCAACTTGCTCATCATCTACCCCAGGACAGAGCTCAAAATCCCATCATTATAGGCGTGATTTCCCTGCGACAAGGATAGGCAGTTGTACTGCCACTGGGTTTTGTAAAGCCATAGCCATTTTCAGTGTTAAGAACTGCAGTGGGTGACAGCCCCACCCCACCCACTGGGGTTTTTGGGAAGGGAGGGAAATAATCCTCAATCCTGCATGCACAAGTACATTAGTCAACTCAGGCAGACAGAAATATGGAACCATGAACCACACTGATCATCTCCACATGACCTCTGAAGAGGGTCATGAAACCAACCCAGAACCAAAAGAGGCTAGGATGACCTCCAGGGAATGCACTGAGAGGAATGAACCCTACAGCTCTCTTAACTGTGAAGGAGAAACCAGATTTCAGCTCAATGACAATTCACATCCACTTAGAGATCTGATCTATAGTGTTTGTATCTCTGCTAAACTGCCAAATAACCTCTCAGCATAGTGACTGTGGAGTACAGATTCACCTGCTGAGATGGGTAAGTGCTGTAGAAATGGAATAATTTAAATTCTCTGTTTGCCAGAGTGAAGCAAAGTAACAAACCCCCCATTCATTCTTTTTTGTAATCAATATGGGTCAGACCTCTTTTAAGCAACACAAGGCTCTAATTCAGCTGAGTAAGAAGTGTAAAGTAATTTTGAGAATCTATAAATGCTCTAAATGCGATACATTTAATAACATCTATCCTGGCTAACTAGGCAGCAGAAAAATTACTTCTGTGACCATTAGAGATCAAGTTTACTAATCCAGAGCAAACACCAGTAATTTTATCTCCCATATGCTGGAAAATCCAGTGCCTTCCAACAGTGTGGAACACATGTTCATTAACCCTTTACTGTGTTGAAACAGCCATTTAAAAACAACTTTTGACTAAAGGAGTGATCTGATCCTTTCCATTCTTCTTCAAACATGTTCACACCTAGCACTGCTCGGTAGGCTAACTTTATCTGGAACAAAAACTTCACAGTTATCAAAAGCTCAGTTTCAAGACTGGAAAGCGTTTCATTCCTAAAGCATAGCAAATCAGCTGGGAGAGAATGGAAGTGACTCTGGGCAATCTTCCTTTTGCAGGGTAATTTACTTTCAAATAAGCAGAGAGAGGTGTTTATAGAATCCCTGCCATCACCACTGGCTCTGTGACAGGCCCTTGGTCCTCCAAAGCCCTAGCCAACAATTTAGTCTCTTCCAAGGACTGTTCAAACAGGATGGAGGGTGGGGAGTATTGCCACTCTGGGCAACCCCCCACAGCTAGCTATGGTTGGATCTGCTTCTCCCTGCAACTTCCTTCCACATGTCACATGCAGGACAACCGCAGCACCCTGTGAACTTGCAAATCCTGGAGATAATCCAACTTAGTGTATTCCCCAGAATTGCTACACTGTTGGGTTTTGCAAACAAAAAGCGGCTCAATTCCCCAGTTGAATCCAAGCTGTAGTTTGTCTTGTCTTTCTTCCGCTCAATCATGGCCGCAGAAATGAAGATAAACTGTAGAGTTGCTCTCAGGGCAGGAGGTGTCACCACCAGCACTGCAGAGATGGGCCAGTAAAGAGGCTAAAGCATTTTCCTACACACCTCAGAGCAGACTTCATAATTTAATTCTCTTTCCTTTACAGTTATGCACATATCTAAGAAAGTCTGCTGACACAGGCAGGGCTGCCAAGCAGCCCCTGTGTAACTAAACAGCTGCTCAGCACTGTTGGCAGTACCTACCTGTGGCTGCTGGCCCATTGGACACAGCATCTTGCCCAGTGGGTGAGTGACAGCTCATTGTGAGCACTTTGCTAAGTGGAGGTAATTAATGGCTGGAGAATGACATTTAAATACGTGTTTGATACTTTCTCCTAGAATTAGGACAGAATTACACTACTTTGCATTCTGATTAATTCTTTTAGCCTGCAACTGACTTCAGATTTGCATAAGCAGTGTAGTTCATGCTTTCCGCTACCAAAAGCCTAAAGCAGGCCATTTTTCAGCTATTATTTTGCTTTCAGTATTTCACATTCATTTTCACAGAGCATTTGTCATTGTTCAAGCATTGTCAGCTCTGTCATTAATGCCCTCTCAATAGTGTCAGAACAATGATGACATCTTGCTTGCATGAATTCCAGGTTTTCTGATAAAAATAAAAAATTCTCAGCCCTATGTGTAATTTTTTCTGACCCTGCATGTTGCTCTCTGCCCTAAGGACCATCTGCTTAAGCCTGTGAATGGATTCTCCCACCATGGGTGGAGACTCTCAGCCCTGAGCACATTGCTGGTACATTTGGTGCTCACAGTTTTAAGGTTGTTTATCCAAACAGAAGCTAGCAGCTGCCTTAATAAAAACCATCACAACATTACAGTGAGAGGTTTCAAGGTGAAGTTCATGCTCTCTGCAGGCTCCCATGAGATGCTCTGGAGTGTGTGCATCTGGCAGTCACTGCCCGTCAGCTAAGCAGGGTAAAAACAAAAGCACAGGCAAATTAACTAGGGAAAAGGAAGACCCATTTTCTGTCCTCTAACTAAAGGTTCTTAGCTAGAAGAAAGGACCTCTTTCATTTACCTCAACTCCTAGTTCATTAAGTGCTTCTCCTTTCTGCCCCATGACACACACTCTATTCTTCATTATTCTGTTACCCTCCAATAAATCCCCAGAAGGGAGGATATTTTCTTCATTTGGGAAGTGTAATGAAATGGTCTTGATTTAAAGTCACATTTCCATACAAATCTTTTGTGCTTGTAACAAGTAGCCCCTTCATCCAGGCATGCCACTAAGCCTTTACCTGCCAGGCAGGAAACAGGGAAGCATTCCATGTTTTTCTGCTGGAGGACAAACACTTCCCTGTAAAGAGCATTGGGCACTCAAGCACAGAACCCTGCTGTTCAGACTGTTGCTTGTCTGTGACTATGACAGGATGACCTTGTGTTTTGGGGTGTTGTAGTTGGTATTTCAGTACCAGTTGAAATGCCACTGCTCAGGGGCAGTCCCCTGCCCCTTCGTGCTGGCTGTCAGGGTCATGCCATCAGTGTGGGACTCATGAGGGAGATAAGGCATCTCCTTGTTTTCCCATATGTTACAGGTTGAGAGAGATGCTCCAACTGCAGGCTCCCACAACTGGTGACAGTGACTAACCTCCCTGTTTGCTCAGACAGGTATATGAAAAGTAGAATCATAGAGTGGTTTGGGTTGGAAAATGCCTTAAAGACCATCTAGTTCCAATCACCTGCTATGGGCAGGAACATCTTCCACTAGACTTGGCCGCTCAAAGCCCAGTCCAAAGTGGCCTTGAACACTTTCAGGGATGGGGCAACCACAACTTCTCTGGGCAGCCTGTTCCATTGCCTCACCACCCTCACAGTGAAGAATTTCTTCCTCACATCTCATCTAAACCTACTGTCTTGCAGTTTGAACCCACTAGGAATCAGTAGGAAAGGATGCTGCTTTGAGGCATTGAACAGAAAGGGAAAAGTGAAGAACAGTGTTGAAACAGCAGCCACATGAAATTTCTTCTCAAAAGCCAGAGCTCCCTCTGAACTCAGGGCATGCACTGACTAAACAGACCAGATCCTCTCTGCTTGGGAGGTGTCGCTATGGCACTGCAGTTTTGCTGGCTGTATGCTCAGTGTGGATGCTCAAGTTCACACTGGTGTTGTCATGATGTTACAAGTCAAAAATCTCTTTTGCTGGGCTGCAAGTCACCTGGCAGAGCCAAACACCAAACCATCCTTACTGCCTCTGTATAAGTTTGGACATAGCGAACATGGAAGAAGCCCCAGCGAAGTTTTATCCGGAAGTTCACACTGACGTTTTTATCCCATTACAGTCACACACACACTCGAAGAGCCCAAACATTTCCAGCCAAAGGGCATCACAAGAATTCAGACAGTTTTGATCTCTTCTGCAACTGCTCAGCCATGTTATATTTTGGTGTTAGTCCTCATAGAATATTCAAGCTACAAATTCAGACACAAAATCTGTTCCTTCCCTTTCCTCCCTTGATTAAGTTGTGTGGCCAGATTGAGCCTGTCCATGAATGTTGTAATTTCCATGAGTCAATGTCAACCTTCCCTGAAGAGCAGTGGAAAGCTGCTGGGCTGTCCTCAGCCAACTTGTTGAGCTCTGAATTTATGGTATCGTTTATCAGATTTCTCAATATTTACACTCAGTTCCCATTCCAGTAAACAGATGACTTATTATATGATACTACTGTTCAAAAACCCCAAGGAAATGAAAACCAGAAACTCTCTGCAGCAGAAACCCACAAATTCAAAATATGTTGAATTTAGATTCCTTCCAATGCCTTTTTCTCTGTCCATTATTTATAGATAACATGCAGTTCATATGTATATAGAGCAGGCCTGAGCACTGTTGGCAGATAGGCATTGCTTGATTGGTTCAGACTCTTGGTATTTTTAACTCAGAACCTCTCTGCAACAGCAACAATTTCCAGATGCTTTAGAAGAAAGATTTCTGTAAGGAATGATAATAGGAACGTCAGCCCCTAAATCAAATTCTTCTTTACTGAAGGAACTTCGCTTGTGACAAGGAGCATGAGGAATTTTTTTTAAGCTCAGTTGAGTGGAGAATGAGAAAATGTCCCTCTTTGTACATCTCTACTTGGCCCTGTCTGAATTGTGCCTGGTTCTGGCATGCTCCAGCCTTCCTGGGCACTGAGTTGCCCTGGTGAGTGCCTTTCTATGAATGTGCTTGGCATTTTTCTTCTTTTACCAGAGTATGGTACCGGCAGTGCCTTTCATTTTTCTTCATATCTTTTTTTTTCAATATTTTGTTTATCTCTGTTGGCAGACAAACCTTCAGAACTTGGCAATGCCATTGCATATGAGCTCTCCATTGGCCTGTCCACCTGCTGCACAGGAAAGCCTTTTGGTAAGAGTGTAAGACAAAACCTCTCTCTTACAGGGTATTTTGTCTGCACTTTAAAAGTAAGGAAATAAGGTAGCATTTCCAAATCCGTGCTGCCTCCTTGTTTTAACTGCAGATTCCCCACAAGGCTGCTGAGTCTGGGCGGTAGACCCAGCCTTGCCCCAGAATGGACCAAGGGAGGGTCTGTGAACCACACAAGATAATGCTGGTGAGAACAGCTTCAGAGGAGCCAAGCACTGAGAAAGTCCCTGATTGAGGCAGGCCCATAGTATGTGGCTTTTGCCCCAAAAGGAGAAAATGCCTCTTGCTTAATTGCGGGGAAGCTGTTGTTGCTTCTGTATTGCACTTTTCTGTCCTTAATTAAATTGAATAGTTTTACATAATAAATTGAGCAGTGCATCTGCACTATGCAATGTAGGTTTGGTAAAATATTAATTTTAATTATTCTAAGTTTATTCAACCATGTTAATGCCAATAACTCCATCTGGTTGGAGCGCCAAGCATGGTTTAGCATTTGTTTCCAGGTATACAAAGCTTTGGTTTCTGTAAACTGAAAGGAGATGAGCCATCGAAGGGAATTAGATGGCAATGTTTGATTTAGCAGAATAATCCTAAGTTTCAAGAAAATTATAATGGCAAGTAATGTTGTATCAACTTCATCTGCATCAGAGTTATAGGGCGACATTTCCAGCATATAAATTAGCTTAATAAAGCAAAAGTTTTGGCAATGACTCTAATTCATTAATCTGTACATCAAAGAGTTAAAGAAATGAGAGGATTTTAAGCATTATATTTGATTGAATATTAGTGTGGTACTTTATTATAATAAAGAATAGCTGCTAAGGTGTGACAATTTTCTTTCAGGTTTCTTAGTTTGTAGCCATTTAGTTTTTGTTAAGAACAGAAGTTTTCTTCTTTTCTAGTACAGAGAGGAAGACAAACCACTCAAACACATTTTCAGAGATGACAGAGCTGTTGTTACGAGCTCATTCATTCCGTATCTGGACTTTGAAGCATCTGCACAACTACAAGGACCCTATATGAAAGCACTGTGTGCTACTTTTTAAGGGAATAAACAAATGTACAACCTCATTAACATGAGTTACTGTTGTTAAATAGCCAGGAGATATGGAAAGCAGCAGCAAGTTGGCAGGCCCTTGTGGTTCATGTGCCAAACGAGTATGGAATTGAAGAGGTTACCATGAAAATGAGACTTGCATAGTGATTTACAGTGCAAGTGTCTAAACATAAACCAGAAATACTTAGGGGCTAGGAAATACTGAGATTTAATATATATTTCTGTGATGATAAAATATATTCTTCCTTTTTTAATAGCATCTTCTGTAAATCTTCTTTTTAAAGAGGTTGGTCCACTAGATACACAGCAGATATATGGGATATGAAGAGCTCAACTTCCTAAAAGCCATTGCAAATGTAGGCCCTAGTCCTGGTATCTGTGGCTAATCTCACAAGTATTTATACAGACTGTGGCCAAGATACAAGATTTGCAATATACACTATAATACAAAATGGTTTCTTTATCAGCCTGAGGTTTGCCTAAGTAATATGAAGTTACGATGCTTTTTTCTCAGCTGATTTTGTGGAAAACAGAAGACCCAGGAACTCCTGGCCTTCAGGTTCAGTGTATCTTACCACAAAGCTTTTACTCTTTCATTAGAGAACCTCAGTGCGCAAGAAGGAAGAGCTGAATTGCTTATCATATATGGGACATTGCTGCAAGCAAACAAATCCCCTCTAGTGACTAGGGCAAGGTGTTATTCAGACTTGTGCCAGACAGGACTGCTCTGTTTCAAGGAACTCAGTAGACTTGGGAAATTAAAAATATGAGGTAACTGCTAAGAAATGGTAAACAGAAGGCATGTGCACATAGCATTGCCAGTGCTGGACTGGGCTCAGCTTCACTGCAAAATTATATCCCTAATGGAGATGTCACTATGAAGGGAAATTGTGGAAAAATAATTAATGTTAATGGCAGCTCAGTAAATTAAACTTGCAGACTCAATTACTTGGTACTCCCATCTTTGTAGGTGCTGTGAGGATCTCTAGTATGGTAGATAAATGGGTCTTGATCATGCAATCACCAGCTGATGTTTGAATTGAAAGGTGAGGATGATGCAAAAATGGAGACACAAGTCCCACCATTGTAGCAAACATGGCATCCTTTAAACATATGTTTTGGATACTAGCTTGTGGGTCAGTGTGGTGAGTTGATCCTGGCTGGAGCAGGTGCCAACCAAAGCCATTCTATCACTTGCCTCCTCACCTGGACAGAGGACAGAAAATATAACAAAAGGCTCATGGGTTGAGATAAGGATAGGGAGAGATCACTCAGCAATTAGTGTCACGGGCAAAACAGAATCTACTCAAGAAAATTAATTTATCCTCAGTCAAAATCAGAGTAGGGTAATGAGCAAATAAGAAGTCCTAAATCTTAAAACACTCTTCCCCCACCCCTCTCTTCTTTTCAGGCTCAACTCAATCTCGAGTTGTCTGCCTCCTTCAATAGCACAGGGGCACAGGGAATGGAGGCTGTGGTCAGTTCATCACATGTTGTCTCTGTCGCTCCTTCCCCCTGAGGGGGAGGACTCCTCACACTCTTCCCCTGCTCCAGTTCCATCTCATGGGAGACAGTCCTCCGTGAACTTCTCCAATGTGAGTCCTACCCACAGGCTACAGTTCTTCACAAACTGCTCCAGTGTGGGTCCCTTCCACAGGTGCAGTTCTTCAGAAACAAACTGCTCCAAAATGGGTTTCCACATGGTCACAAGTCCTGCCAGCAAACCTGCTTCAATGTGAGCTCCTCTCTCCATGGGTCCACAGGCCCTGCCAGGATCCTGCTCCAGTGTGGGCTTCCTGTGGGGTCACATTCTCCTCCAGCATGGGGTCCTCCAGGGGCTGCAGGAGGATCTCTGCTCCACTGTGGACGTCCATGGGCTGCAGGGGGACAACCTGCCTCTCCATGGTCTTCACCAGGGCTGCAGGGGTATCTCTGCTCCAGTGCCTGGAGGACCTCTTCCCCCTCCTTCTTCCCTTAACTTGGTGTCTGCAGTTTTTTCTCTCACATATTCTCACTCCTCCCTTCCAGCTACTCTTGCACTGCCATTTTTTCCCCCTTCTTAAATACGTTATCTCAGAGGTGTCACCACCAGAGCTGATGGACTTGGCCTTGGGCAGTGGCAGGTCCGTTTTGGAGCCTGCTGGCACTGACTCAATCGGACACAGGGGAAGCTTCTAGCAGATTCTCACAGAAGCCACTCCTATAGTCCCTCCACTGCCAAAACCTTGCCACACAAACCCAAAACCAATACATTCAGGGACCAGGGAGAGAGTTTCTCATCCCATAATGTATCTCTGAAGGAGCACAGAAGGATGGAGGATGATGCAGAGGTTGACTTTCATCTCTGAATTGGGATTGGGATGCAGTGTCATAAGAGACAGAGGAAGCAGGCTGCATATCACTCTCTGTCATTGAAGGGGGCAGACTGTCCATTTTCAGCAGAGCATGAAGCACATGCTAGAAAAAATCTTGAAAAGGAAGAAGGGGTCTGGTTTGTATCATTGCTATGGTAAAGTCTGCAGAATAGGACTGACATTGTGGTGGAGGACAAAAAATAATAAAGCTCTGTTTGTTGGCCCCTTTGTTGGCAGAGCTTAGAGAGGCAGTGGAAGCTGGGCTGCTGCCTGGGCCTGGCCTGCCCCTGCAGTGGCCTGCATCTCAGGTCATCCTGGAGAGGACAAGAACTTTCTCATCCACTCAGGGTAGTGGCCATGCCAATGTGCCCCAAGGAACACGGCAGCCCTGGCAGGGCAAGCAGGACAGTGGGGCAAGGGACACCCAGGACAGAGAGCTTCTGATTTTATTAACTTTTGTGTGGATGGTGATTTCCATCATGAGACCTCTGTCCCCTGTTGGAGAGAGTATTCCTGTCTGTGCCCTGCAGCTGGCTGTGCAGTGCATGACAGGCGCTGCAGCTTTGCCAGCAGCAGCCCTGACCCCAGCAGTAGCTGCGCTCCCTGGCCAGGGGCCCCTCCTGCTAGGACAGGGATGGTGCCCTCGCGGCCACTCAGGGACGTTGTGCCCCCTCACGCAATACATGTTTTCCAGAGCAGGTTTATTTATAGGCAAATATGCAAGAAAGGGGAAGATGAGCATTTCTGGTGGCATTGGGCTGTCTGCTAAGACATTCTCCCGTACCTCAGTGCTTATTTTTGTTTAATATATTGTCCTTCTGTGTTTATTTTGCAGGTGTTTATTTTGGAAAGGGTTCTGTTTACATTTCTGTTTTTACACAGAGTGCACATATGGTGATATTTGCTTTGCTGGGACTTGGCATTCCTCCTCCTCCTCCTCTTACATCCAGCCCTCACTTTGGCTGAGCCACCAGTTACAGCTGGCAAGTTAAAAGCTCTTTTGCTTTCCAGCCCGGCTCCCACCCACCAGCTCTCGACCTCCTCACTCAGGCAGCTCTGACAAAGCATGTTCATGCTACAAAGTCCCTCCAAGTGTGGCTGTTATCAGGACTCCACAACCTCTCCATCTCTTGGTGTACCAGAGGAGGACAGACATGATGTTCTTCACATGTAAAGCATCTGAATTATGCCACTGCAGAAGGCCTTTCTCTGTCTTCAATCCTTCCTTGCTCAAAGATCTGTGCTCAGCAAGAGCCTCATGTCCTCCCTGGGCCATGCCTGAGCAAACTCAGCTGTAGTTTTTCCACTGCTTTGTGCTGAGGTGGTGGAAAAGCTGATAAATCAGATCTTTCCTGTCCATGCCAGATGAAAAAGCAGAATGAGGATGTGCTACACACCAACCGAGCTCTCACTCATATTGTTTTTCCCACCAAAACCCATGGCTGAAGTTTCTAGGAAACGGGGAATAACATTCATTCAGCCTTCACTTGTGGATGAGTTCACTTCTTTTCTCTGATTCCTTTTTGCAGCAGGGTCCCATCAGTGGTACCACTGTTTCACTGGCAGCTGCTTCACATTTCTTTTGTTAGAAGTTTGGGGTTCTTGACCTCTTGCCTGATGTGTGGGCTTTGCCCTGACACCATGCCACCATTCTTGTCCTTTTACAGTGATCCTCACCAGGTGCAGTAGAGCTCTGAAGATGGGAAACCCAGCTGGTCACTTGAGGGCATTGCAGACCTCTTCAGAGCAAACCCTTGGAGCTGAGGAAGGGCTTTGTGAAGTTTGCAGCACACAGTGACTCTGCTGGAAGAAAATCCACGACACCTTTATAACTCTTACAGGTGGATGTTGAGGTGTGACAATTAAATAAAAACTAGTGACCTCTTGCCTATTTTTGTGAGTTTATATAATTCAGGAGTAAGAGCTATGTATGGGTTACATGCACTCAAAAAGTCATTCAAATGAATGTGCATCTGTCCTACAAACAGTGTGCATGTGCATTTAAAACTACTCGAGCTAGCAAAGTCTCAGTCTCACTTTAGTCTATTTCCTCTATAGTACAGCTGATTAACAAAAAAATGAAATTATGATGGGAGAACTGCCTTCTGAAAACCTCCTCTGGCCAGACAGGACAATGTCCCAGACCTCAGGTCTGTACAGAGCCCATAGTTCCTCACACTGATGGTGGCAGAGGACACCAGTCACCCCCTAAGAGTGACCTCCTATCCTTCAGGTACACCAGGAATAGCTTAGATAAAGGAAAATTGTGTTTCCAAGTAGAGTAAGACTGAGGAACAGGTATAAACACTCTGGTCTGTCTTATGAAGAGTCCTTGGAAAAGACAGTGCAGGCCTTATCTGCTTTAGATCTTCCAGAGACACCTTTCCTCACCTCTTTTAGCATCTGTTGGGTGCCTGCAACCAGGATACTCACAAGAAGATAAGAAGTGAGGAGTCACTTTGCAAGAGACAAGGATGAATTTGGGTGAAGGAAGAAGGATGACTTTCTGAATCTGGAAGTACCTATAGCATGAGGCCAAAGTTGGGTTTGTGTGCTTTAGGGACATGCAGAAGTGACAAACTGAGGACAGATGGATTCTCTCTGGGAACAAGGAGAGTCTTGGACTTTAAAGGAGGGTGCCTCAGTCATTGCCTCACTAGCACTGGTTTCCTTATGCTCTCTCTAGGGCTGAATTTCTCTCATTAAAACCAAGGTCCAAACCTATGAGAAGAATTAGACATTTCAAGTGGTCCCTAGCTAGGAAGATTTCACTTATGAACCCTCAGCACCAAGTCCAGAAAATGTATAAAATAGATAATAACTCAACTGTATAGATAATTTATGTATTTTATGCCCAGTTGATCTTTAAATATCCTAGATCATGGAAATCCTTGAAATAGCTATTTGCAGGGGTCTGTCTGTATATTTGTTGACCAGCATTTTAAAATTCTTAGTTTATTTTGTGACTGAGCTTATGAAAAAAAGCAGGAGGAAATTTGCATTCATCTCCCTCCTGTCCCTATCTGCTCAGAAGTACAGGAATGTCAGCTTCTAGGAAATATGAGAGTAGCCAGATTGGGACTTGAAATTGTATGGTAGTTTGTAAATGAGAGCTATAGATCCAATTCCTAATGTGGTCATGCAGCTTCACACAGTGTTATAGTAGTCTTATTTCCTTGGGAAGGGTTCATAGGTCTCTGCTGCCCAGTGAGATACTGCTGACAACCTCATGGAGTGCTCACAGTGTAAGTCAGAGCCCTAAAAATGGTTCCCAGGGGCTTTCAGACTGTAGTGTCAGCAGAGAAGCAGAGCAGGGAATGCACTTGAATGCAGAAGACATGGTGCCCACTCAGTCATACAGACCCAGTGAAAACACAGAAATAGTCTACGATCTTTTATGAAAATACATGGATTAGAAAAATTGCCATTTCCTTGTGAAGCATGAAGTCTGGTGGAAAGGCAAGCTACTGACCTATATCCTGTGGCTCCTTCGCATGGTGCTGTGCATCCTGCTAGAGCAGATGTCCCTCTGCCCAGCTCGCAGCCCCCTCAGCCCCCACAGGAGCCCTCAGCTTCCACCCTGCTGGTCCAGCCACCTCCCTGCTACTCTGCACAAGTGCTGTTTGGGAGGACACCCCTGTCTTCTGGGAAATCCTGCATCTTGGGAATCCTGCCGGGCCTCAGCAATGCAGGGATGACTCCTGCTTTGTCCCAGCCCTCATGTCTCCTGCAGCCACCAGACCCCTCAATTTGCTACTCAGCAGCAAACAGATGGTTATGCTCATTGCAAGGGGACAGGGGGTCACTCTGAAGACCCTGGCGACCTCGTACTGTTTTCTGTGTGTTTTGTGACGTACATGAGGCACAGATGAAGTCAAAATACCTTTAACTTCACTGGGAAGGGACAAACCACTCTCTGCAAGCACCTTTCCTCTATGACTGTAACAGAGGTTGAAGCAACCCGCTTGGGATCATGCTTAGCCTTAAGATAGGGGCTTTAGGGGCTGTGATTAAGCATATTGTATATAGTTACATGGTTATATACATATATACATATACATGGTAATATAAGCCCTTCCCAAATCTTCATTCACAAAGCCTAGCCATGATGACATGATTATATAATTAAAACTAATTTCAGATCA
This sequence comes from Manacus candei, assembly GCF_025592945.1. NCBI lineage: Eukaryota > Metazoa > Chordata > Aves > Passeriformes > Pipridae > Manacus > Manacus candei. The sequence continues at coordinate 5,141,434 of NW_026138067.1, read as the reverse complement.
TTATTGGTGAGCTCTGGCACCTGAAGATCTTGAAAAAAGTTATATTGGTTCTAGACTGAAGGAATGTCAAATTCAGGATTTTTAATAGGATTTCTCATTACACATTCTGTGGCCTCGTGGAGCATCTGATGTGTTCACAATAACTGATTTCTTTGTATTTGAATTTATTTGCAGTAATACTTGCTTCTCTTTCTCTGCATACCTCACCCGTATTCAGATAAAATTTTTTGGCTCAGAAATGGGACAGTTTTGGTGCCCTTCTTACAGACTCAGCATATTTGCAAAACAGTGACAATAGACATATTTTGAAGTTAATTACTGAATAGAGACTAAATAGGGGTTCTTCTCATATTCCTGCAAATATGACCCATGCCTCTATTTCAAATATTGTCCTTGTTAGTCACTCAGGCCCTTCCAACAACTTTTAATATGCTGGCAGCAGACACTGCTGGATTAGGCATTAGAGTGCAATAGCACTGACACTTGCAAGATTTTTTAAGCTGTTCTTGCTCGCATTATTCTGAGATGCTCGTTGTGTCCCAGCATCATGTATAGCGATTAAGTGCTCAGATGGCAGATTAGGAGAGGTTCTGGGGGCATCTCTCCTGAGCCACCACTGGCATCACCAGCAGAGGCGTGAACAGGCACAAGCAGCAGAATGTGTCTCCTGAAGGGTTGCAAATACATGAAACCAGGTTCTCAAATCATCTTCTCAGTGCCTGAATATACCAGAGATGTTTTTGTGTGCCAACACAGGCTGGGTGAGAAGAAAACTGCAGCCAGGTCTTGAGCCAGGTTTTGAAAACCACCCCCAGCCAGGCACTCTCTCTGATGCCACCATCACCACTGAAGCAGGACTTTCCATAGCAAACTTGAATCATTCTCCTCCTCCTTCTCCTGGCTTCCCATCCAGGGCATCCCACCTCCCAGTTCTCACTCCCAGCTCTCCATCCCCATCCCCAGAGCCAGCCGATATTGGCCATACATCCCTGCTCCTGACAGTTATTAAACTGATATCAATTTAGAAAATGTTCTAGAATTTAACTGAATTTTTGACATTTTGCTTTTGAAGAGGACTTCGTGTTCTGAAAGGCAGCTAAAAGGCCGTGCAAGCCCACTTTTACAAAGAGGCTGGTCCAGGATGCGGGACCAGGGTGCAGTAAGCTATCCTTCATATTTGGGTACTGACCTCTGGGTGAAGGAACAGACTGGTCAGAGACCTGGGCAGGAGCACTCACAAGGGCCATCATTTCCCATCAGTGTGTTTGCAAGGATGTTGAGTGTCCCACATGTCCCTCAGCTGCATAGGCTACAAGTGCGTGGGTTGTCTCTCATCCTTCCTGACCTCCTGCTCCTGTGACAGCTGCTGACACCTTTTCTTCCTGGGATGTATTGATCAGGGGTGGTTTCTTGTTGAAAGGGATACAGCTTCACTTCTGTTTCATGCTCAAAATAACAGTAATGCTCTGTCTAGGCAGAGGTTTAAAAGGCATGGTGGGAGGATTAGAAATAATAGAAATAGAAATAGACATCTAACATTTTGCAGTGTAGGTAAACTTTCAGTAGGGTCAAGGCCACTGGAAGGGGGATGCCAGACCTCCCTGTCCTACCACGTCTGTGATGTCTGCAGTGCTGGTCACACACATGCTGAAAACAAGTCCCAGTCTCCTGAACTTGTTAAGTATGACAGCACAGCAGAGTTGGACTGAAACACCTTTAACAGTCTGACTCTGGATACATTTCCACACTTCTTGGTCCAAACTCTAGCTATGGTGAACTAAGCATTATGTGCCTGAAAAAAACCAAATAGTTTCCAAATGTTTCAGGGTTGTTCATGTAAAGAAGTCTTTCATAAGTATCACTGAGACTTTAGTACTAACCTCTGCTGTAATTCATTTACTGAAATCTGGTTCTGACTTGTGGTTGTAACTCTGTACTCTGAACCACTGTGGATGTAAAGTATTTAGATGGAGCAACATCTTTTTCAGGTGTCTTGAAATGCTCTCTGAGGGTTTTTTTCAACTTTGAGTACCCATATGAGCACCTTCAGAAGGGCAATGTACTCTGCAACAGCTGTGTTGCTGTCCCACAGTCTTTCATCCCTCTGTTGATTACATGTGAACAAGCTTCACCGGGTAGGAAAACCCAGTAAGAGAAGGAATTAGCTCTGTGTGTTGAAGGGTCTGGCAGAAGGTAGGATCTGAATTACAACTACATTGCATTTCTGTAATGGGGCCTCTGGTGGTACTACTAGTGAAAATAACTACCCTATTTATTGCTTTGGTATATTTTCCCCTGTTCCACATTAAAAGTCATGTATCATAACAATGTGGGGGGAGCAGGGACCTTTAGGCTGCCTAAAGTCTTCTGGTTTTGGTCCCAATCAGCCCTGGCTCCATGTGATGCAATAGGAATCTGTCCTGGATCCAGCTGCTTTTTGATACTCCAGGGAACCTCCTGTGGTCTGGGCAGAGTTAATCCTTGCTTACACCCACGTAAGTAGGAACGGGACTGCAGATCATATATTTACTTTTTTTTTTTTTTTTTTTTTTAAAGCTGACTGGGCAACAGAGAGAGAAACAGAGACAGATTTGGTGATAGTGAATACTAGACTTTTCCAGACTTCTGATGTGGTTTCCTTGCAAGCCCTAACTTCTGGAGTGTCACTAGACCTCCTGTTTAGTAGGATGTAGTGGGAGCTAATCTCAGCACACAGGAAGGAATGCCCCTAACCCAGGTCCTAGAGCTGGTGTTGGTTTAGCTGAGCTACTGTCTGGGAGCGCTAGCTCTCAGTGCCAGGGAAGCAGATGAACAGGGGGCAGGGAGCTGTGACATCCATCTCAGCAGGTTTGCAGGTCTATTACCTGTGCTCTGACCCAATTACATTGGCTTGTACATTATTTAGAGAGAAAGCAGCAGGAACTGCTAAACTTTACTTCAAGACTAAGAGGGTGGAGCAGCATCTGGCAGCTCAACACAAATTGAGCTCAATACAAGTTCCACGCACATTAACCGGAAGACCTTTGCACAGAAAAATCCCCTGAGAAGAGACATTTGAGCTGGAGATGAGAGTAGATACCAAAGTGAAGAAGATCACTTGCCTAGAAAGCTGTAAAAATTACTAACAACTTTCCTATTTACTTTGCCTCTTGCCTCTTTTGGAGAGGGTTAAATGACCTGCTTGTGCAAGATGCCAAGGTGCTGTAGCTTTTCTTGACTGCATCAAAACCACCTGAAACTTTGGGACTTTGCCTTGAAGAGAGCTCCAGACAACATGGGAAATTCTTCTCCATGGTTAATAGAGGCTTGAGGTACTCCCTGGGAATATGGTTCATGTCAGAGGATAGCCCAGGGACACGCAAAAGACTGCATGCCCCAGTGGTGTCAGTCCCCCTTCCAGCATGGTTGTACGGGGTCTGACTGGGATGGAATTAACTTCCTTCAGTCAATCCATCACAACAATTATTAATGGGCTCTAGAGTCTCTATGCACAAGGGAGAAAATTAGGCCAATAGCTTTCCCAACATGCAGAGTATTCTAGGATGTAGAGGGCTCTTCTAAAAGGCTCTGCCTTTGTTGTAATGCACTGCTGTTGAAAATTATGTCCCTCACTGTAAGACTCAGTTGTTTCTTGCCAACTTCCCAGTTTCAATAATTTCGACACCTTGTGGCTTGTTTCACAGAACCTTTGGATTATGTGAACTCCAGTAGGACTCCTAGTACAAGTAAAGCTGCATGAGAGGAGCATGCCCTGCTCCATTACCTTCTGCAAGAGCAGTATGCCAGTCTGGGAGCCACATCCAGGATCTGCTGTGCTATATATTAGCAGGAGCAGAAAATTGTTTCTTTTGCCCTATTTGCCAGCTGGGGCAAATAGAATTTCTTTGAGTGTGCTGTCTCTCTGATCATGTCTTCATCTCTTGCCTCACTGTCCCTCACAAGCAGCTTTTGAAAACACTACACAAATCTAATCAGACTGGCAGAAGTCTCTCTTCTGGGGAAATATGCCCTGAAAATACAAGTTCCTCTGTATTTTGTGAAAACTAACAGCTTATTAAAAAAACCTAAAATTAACAATCTTCAACCCAAGGACATACAGAGAGACTTCAGGCCTTCTTTGTGCAGTTTAATCAGTTCAGACATACTGCTAAACCTGCTATGCAGCATGTGATGAAGTCCACCATTGCTACCAGCACATCATATCTGGTGCAGCTAACATGTCCAAAACCATCAGTGTGGAGGAGCAGGGGGGCTAAGACAGAGCACGGCTGGCCTATGGGCCCTGGGGGTGAGCTGAGTGCCCCATGGATGTAGCTCAGAAACAGAATGGATGAACTGGAAGGATTCTGGAGCTGCCTGCAAATGTGAAGGAGGCTTGGGAGCCTTGCAGTGAAGACTCATATGGGGCATGGAGCAGGTCTGGAGTCACTGCAATGGGGTGCACAGGGGCTTTAAGACATGACTCTACAGGAAGCCAGATATTTGCTTTGCCCTCTTTCATAGCAAAATAGACTTATTTCAACCAGTAGTACGAATCAGTTTCTACCTATCCTAGGAGCTTCCGCTGTTGCCTTTACTAGCATTATTTTAATTTTAGGTGTATTTCTAATGGCTTAGTTTGCTGGCTTTTTTAAAAATCAAAGGCAATCATCATGATAAGGCAAGGCAATGACTTTCCCCCTTCATTTTGGCCTACTCCCTTTCTTTTGATCAGATACCTCGATCTAGTCCTCTCCTGTCAGTGTCAGGGTGGCACCAACTTTCTCCATTGTGTAAATGCTGTTTACCGTGTAGCCCCAGTTTAACTGGCTTATGCTATGTTTATTGTTGCTAATCCACCAAAATCTACCTTAAAATCCTCTAAAAATTACCCCTTGGCAATGTGAAAATCTCCCTTATCCAATTCATCTTCCAACACAGAATTTCCAGGAGATAAATCCAGGCTTATTTTATATTGTTTCTGTTTTTGCATTGCCTAGTTATGAAATGTTGCGTGACAACAGTTCAAAATGGTGACTAACTACCAGCATAGTGGAACTTGCTTCTTTTGCCTTTTAGAAATGACTCCTGCCTTTTTTTCAGAACAGAAGTACCTTTGGGTAAAACAATTCAAAAGAGACAAATATGCAGACAGTTGAGAGAAATCAAATGCTTGAACTGTTTCTCCCTTTTGTTGTGGACTGTAGCTTCAAGGAGTTGATGCTCTTTGCCAAACACGTATCTTGAAAAGGAAAGTTTTGAGTCAGGTCTAACCAACCCAGCAGTAGAGTGAAAGGGAAAATGTGTCATGACTTCCCTTGTGTGCTCAGGGAAGTGCCTGTGGGACAAGCAGTGACTGGTGTGCTTGGAATCACTGATCGTCACTGCTCCATACCCTCATGCCTTTTTGGAAAATGTTTTTTAGCTCATCCAGTCTGACCAGAGCCAAAGGGAACAGAGCTAAGAGCTGGCTTTGGTTCCTCCAGCCAGGTAGGCTTCCCATTTCCCAGCCATCTCTGTCCCTTCCTAGTTTGAGTTTGTCTGTCCATCCAGCTCTCCTCCTCTGATGCTGTGATCACCTTCCATGTAAGCAACGTCTTCATCACTGAATTTCACAAGCAAATATTGCTTTTTGTGCCACAATAAATTAGAGCACTCCCAAGTCTGGCCCTTGAGGAACTCTGCCATTGTCCCCTTGCGAGCCTCTTCCAGGTTCAGGAAGTTGTTGCCCACAGTCCAGTTCCTCCTCACCTTACAATTCTTCTGCTAGCTTGCATAAACTCTGTTTTAACTAACAATAACCTGTGTTGGGTGGTTTAGCAGAGTCTAGGTAAATAACATCTCCTTTGACCAGTAAAATCCTATTATCAAAAACAGATATTGGCTAATCTGAACACGTTTGTTTGATAAAGATATGAGATGTATTATGTTTGTTCTTCTCTTAAAATTTGACTTTATGTTTTGCATGCTACACAGACCAGATAAAGGGGCCCATATTTGTGAGTATTACTTACAGTTCTTTGACTAGAGACAGCCTGAGATACAGTGAAGTAGAAATATTTGTTAGAAACACTTCCTACCAGACTTACCATTTCATTTGCCAGCTCTTTCATTATTCTGTGGTTCTTAGATACAGATCATCTGGTCTTTTGATTCAAGAACATTAAAATTCTTCAAATTTTATTCCATTTCAGGATTGGTAATTTTCATCCATATATTCTGCTACCACTATTATATTCCATAATTAGCTACCCTATCTTTGCCCCTCTGTTCATTGTCCTCTCGTAACACAAAGTGAGATGAAAGATTCAATTTGTTTTGGGACTATACTGAGATCATCTTTAATTTGGCTGTTACTCTGCATAATAACTCCTCTCCTTGTTCTTTTCTTACTGGACTGGCTTACAGCACTTAAATACTTTGGTAGGTTTCTTTTGAAAAGTTTTGAGGCAGCTCTTACTCAATGCATTTCAAAATTTTCAGTGTCTTTTTTACCAGTTTTGGGTAACAGTTCATAAAATTCAGCATTAATAAAATTTCACTCTCCTACTTGAATCTTCCTGAAGCAGATAAAATATGCAGCAGTAACACCTTGCACAGCCCTGGAGAGGGGAGCACAGAGCTTTGCTCTCCGGCCCCATGATGAGGCTCCAGGGACCTGGGCAGGGAAAGAGGGAAGCTGCAAAGGAGCAGCCTGCAGCAAACAGGTGCCACTTGATCCCTTGGGGGCCTGTGAAGACCTGGGAGAGAGGATGAGCAGGACTAGGTGACAGCAGTGCTCAGACTCCGTGAGTCAGAAGCAGAGGCTCTTGCATCTGTCCATTTTTGTCTTCCCTTTGCATCTTAAAGAGTTAATGCGTTTATAGCCTAGAAGTCATCCTCAAACAACTGGGTGGCATTCACCTCCTGAAGAAAAAAACAAGGTACGTAAGATGGAAAATGCTGCCCTTGACAGCACTGGTGAGGTGATGGAGGCGAGGGTTGGATCTGCAGCATCCAGCCATGGTCTGTCATCTGGCTTGCTGAAGTCGTGTCCCTCTCGTTACAGTGACAGCTTCACATTTGCTCCAGTTTGTTTTGTTTTGAGGAGTTTGGTTGCTGGGATTTAGCACAGCTGGGTGGCTCATGTTATCCCACTCAGAGATAACGTGGGAAAACAGCCTGAGCTTTCACTTTCTATGAGGAATCCAGGGACAACTGTTGTGGCTGGATAGGGTCATTGCTACAAAAGACAGGAAGGTACTTCACGCAATGAGGCCTTTACTCAAAGAATGACATTGTTCTTAGTTCCTGCTAAAGACAAATGACAGCATTAAATGCAGCAGTATTGGTAACTGAATCTTACAGAATTTGGCTGTTCCTAGGCTGTTTTTGTCTTATTCTTGGGATATTTCTACATGTTTCTGGCAGGCAGTTGTCGACTTTGTCTTACTTGTGCTCTACAGCAACCAAGCATTGTCTGAGTGTGCCTACACTCGTTATTTGGTTTTGGTGGATTTTTTTCCCATGTAAACCCTATTCACGTGGTTTCCAGTCAGTTCAAAATGGAGTGAGCTCATACCTGCCTGCAAAACACCGTGTGTTCATACCCACAGAGTCAACTAAGTCAACAGAAAGACTGATTGTGTTGATTTGTGGGAATCTGCCTTTACATTCTGTTTCACATAAAGCCCTGCCAGCAAATGTCTGCCTGTTTATCTGTGGGATCCAGCCATGGAGCTGCCTTACATGAAGGACTGCTTTTATGGTAGAGCAAGCTCTAACACCAGGTCTGATTTCAGGATAGACACAAAACACCAACTGGAGCCTGAAAAGGTCTAAAACATTTGGCTTAGTGTCCAGAGTCCTAACGGACTCCGTATTTGTCATCACCCCTGGAGAAGGAGTGGAGGATGACTAGGGAGAGTCTGTTTTGCTCTCCTCTCCCCAGAGATTGACAGCTTTTGTTTTCGTTGCTGCCACAGATGCCTGGCCATGCAGTAATCACTCCTGCTGCTCTGTGCCCTCCTCTTGTTGCAGTTCCAGGCTGTGCCAGGGCTGCAGAGCCTGTGGTATGAAAACAACTCGTGCGCTTGCCTTTGGGCAATTGCTGTGAGCTTGCACCTCAGGTTTGTGCCTAACTGGTGTCCACACATCTGTCCTTCTCACAGCAAGGTCAGGAACACAGGCAGGTGCTGGTGGCAGGTGCTGGAAAACACAAAAGTGAGAAGTGGGATGTCAGAGGGATGCAGTTGGCCACTGCTGGCAGAGCTGCTGCTCAGGCACAGCCGGGTCCTTCCTCTCAACTTGGGCAGAGTGGGTGCTGAAGTAGCAGGGATAGTCCGTGTCCCAACACAATAGCCTCTCTGGCTTCTACTTCTGTGTTTAGAAAATGGATGACAAATTTATCACCACTTATCTTTTGGGTATCAAAGAGAGAAAAGGGAAAAGTGTAGTGATCAAGGAAAGGCCAAAGTCACTTGGTGTAAGGCAGAAAACAGATGCCAAAAATGCTTTCATTCCTATCTCTTCAGCAGTTACTGACACTAGGAAACCTTTCTGTATTATCTGTAGGAACAAGTTAAGGAAGTGCCTGCCAGAGATGCTGTATAACAACGTGTGCAAGGACAGCAAGTTCCATTCCCAAGAGCAAAACTCCAGAGCATTCTTCTGAACTAACCTTTTGTTCCACTCTGAACCCTGCCTGCCTACTGATAAAAAGCCAGGCAAAGATGGCAATTTAGTCTTTGCCCATCTATCATTGAGGAGCAGAGATTAGCTGCTGGAGAGGCACCAGGTGCTTGTGAAGGACACAGAGACATCCTGATTGGGACTGGCAGGGAATTTAAGCAGTGAGTTGGTTATTCAATTCAACCCAGGTGAGATTTTCCCCGTGGCCATATAATGCCTGGGTGGCAAGCTGGGGCTGGGTGAGACAGTGACCAGAGCAACCCAAAGGCTCTACTCCCCCTGGTTCTTTTGGGGATGGTGTGTGAGCAACGGCTTCCTTTGCAGAGATGTACACACAGGCATCAGCTGGGCTCCTGGAGTGGGCTGCAAAACACCACCATCCTCTGATGGTATTGTTTTCCTCTCTGAACCTGAGAGGAAAACAGGTTTCCAATGCCAAGAGCTGACATGCCCCTGAGTGCCTCAGAGCCATGGGAAGTGCTGGTACCACTGTGTCTCCAAGAAAGAAGGATAATGTCGCACTCTTGTTCCTGAGAGTGGGGCAGTGAAACACCATGTCAAAGGTGTGCTGAGATTCAGTTTTTTATGAATCAGGCTGGTATATTTAACAGGAATGTGAGATGTGAGACTGCAGACTGGTGATTTGCTATTACAAATTAAATACTAGCAGCTACTCAGATAAGATAAACCACACATAAGTGGATAGCAGCAACTCAAGGAAAGGGGGAGGAAAAAGAGGAAGTCAAAGCACAGGAAAAGAAAAATAAGAAAAGAGCAAAAACATTTGAAATTTGCCAAATGTGATTAACACTGCAAAGAGTTTTTGAAAAACTGGAAAGGTTCCTTTTTAATATAGGTGGGACTTAAATACATATGATTGAATTCCTGTTACTGATTTCTCTTTCTCCTTATTGGAGAAAGATTTCTTTGGGAGCAAAAGGGTATTTCTATCTTGTTTCTTTGTTTTTCTGTACTCGCTATCACTGTGTGCATGATTGGTTTCCACAATGCTGTCAGGCACTTGGGCTCTCATCCAGCAAATACTTAACCACACATGTAACATCCCAGCCACCGTAAGGTTATCCATGTGCTTAGATGACTTTGGGTCAGGATCTTAATATCTCTGCAGCTCAGATGTGACTTCCACACAGTAAGGAGGAGATGTAGAAGAGCCAGACAATTAGAAAATGTTATTGTGAGACCACAGAGGTCCTGGCAGGGGCTCAGAGAGTAATTTGCTACCTGAAATATTATTTCAGTCTGGATGAAAAATTGGTAAATCAATTATTCTCCAGAAAGTGCTGCTTTTGGGCATTGGAAGCAATCAGCAAATTCAGTCCAAATGAACTAGGTTAGGTTAAATCATAAAAATATCAGAGTTTGAGATGGGGGGGGGGGGTTGGTGCTTCCCAGCCAAACAGGCCCCAAGGATGAGGGAGGGTGACCACCAGCAGGGCAAGCAATGGTGGCCCCTCCTGCCCACACAGCTCTTTACTGAAGTTCCACTATAGATGAAGACCTTTGTTTCCAAATATCCTTGGCTTGTTTTAAAAATGCCCTAAAAGGTTTCTTTGATCCAAAGTGCATTTTTTCTCCTGCATGTTACCAGGTAATCAATTCTTGTTTGATCCAAATTACTTTTCCCTGTTTTCTTTCAGTTTGGCCCCCAGACAAGTGCATACAACTTAAGTGCATCAATTAATGGAAAGCATCCACATTCAGCAGCAAAATCAGTCTTCTGGCTGATCCCTTAGGAGTCACTGATTGTGATTGGTAGATTATGGGATTTTTTTCCAGATAAGAATATTCAGCTTTTATCTAGTCTCTTCAGTTCTTGAGCTGGTCTTCTGATGTTTCTGTGCCAGTGAGGTGGGATTCCTGCAAGGGTGATCCAATCCCACATGCCTGCTACTACTTGGAGGCTAAATGTTTGTCATGGTGGCCAACCTCAACTCCTCTCACTCTCCTGGCTGTGATTTAGGGGACAGCACAGGTTTGAGGTCCTTCATATCAGGCAGAAAGGGATGAGGTCACCCTCTTGGGGGAGAGGCTCATTGCTGTAGGCTCCAGTGGTTCTGTGACCTAGTCTCTGGGCCAGGGAAGGAGTCCTGACTCCTTTTACCCATCGGAGTAGCTGTAATCCTGGAAGATGTGCAAGGTGGCAGAGAGCGAGTTTCATCTTACTCATGGTTCAAGATGCTTTTCACATCTAACCAACAAGTGGTACAGTGAAGGTGAGGGCATTGCAAAGGAAATCAAGGAGAATGAGTAGAGAAAGGAGAGGATGCCGAGTAATTGGCATAGGGTGTGAGGTGCAGGAGGGATGTAAAAGCCCCAAAGGTGATCAGCTCCTGTGAGGCAGCAGGTGCAAGCAAAAGTTTTAAAGAATCATGTGAGAAGGTGTCGCACATCTTAGCAGGAACAAAATCAGCGCAATGCCACCTAAGGAAAGATGATGACATTATTTATGCTCAAATGCCAGTTGTTGCAGACCAAGTGATCCTTTCTACAAAATATATCACAAAAGGCAAATCAGACTGCAAGAGCTATTCCCCACCCCTCAGCAGCACCCATCAGAGGTCTTTGTTTAGGAACAGGTCCTCACTGCTTATGCTTATACCCTCCCAGAACTTCAGTCTGGTGGCTCTTCTCACTGCTAGGAAGGGTGCTGGGGGCATCCCCAAAACACTGGTGCTGTAAGGGAAACAACAATTATTGCTTTGGAAAGCAGAATCATTCACCTTCCCTGGGAGCAGGAATTAGTGGCAGTAAAGAGCCATGACAGATATATGGAGAGCACAGGATCTTCTTACAGTGCTACATTCCTGGGAAATCATCTTCCACCTGATTTGATTTGAACAATAACTCTTTCACTGGGCCACCATCAGTGAATGTGGTGGGCTGAACTACCTTCTCTTCTTGTTTATGTTTCAAAGTCCCCTGTGCTGGTAGTGTCATGTCAGCTGTATCAAAACTAAAATGTCTTTTCCTGTGGGGTTTTTCCACGTTGTTTTTCTACAAGAACAAAAGTCAACATGACAACTTTGCTGAGCCCTGTTTCTGTCTCTTTTTTATCTATGTAACTGAAGCCAATGGAAACATTAGCCACTCTTTCAAACAGTAAGCTGCAAAGGCCAGCAAAACACATGTGGTTTGTTCTTTATATGTATATTTATTACACTGACATCATGCCTACTTGCCTTTTTCCTTCCTTTTATTTTTAAAAACACTAAAAGTCATGGATATTTGAGATGAAACACTTTTTAGGTGTTGTTTTGATAAAATGAAAGCCAAGAGTAGATTTTCAGCTGCTTGCATGGATGTACCTTCTTCCTGAGAGTGGGGATTGATGCCAGGGAAGATCTAGTCTTGTGGGTTCAAAGATCAACCCATATAGAGTTTCTGCTCCCTGTGCGTCTTCCATTTTATGGGCAAACATTATCTATTGTTATCTCTGTAGAGCCAAAAGAAGTATAGGAGGAAAAGCTGGATTGTGTCCTACCTTGTAGCTACCTTGTAGCACTGTATTTGTGTGTAAGTTATAGCATAGGTGCTGATACATGTATGTTATAGGTCTAGGTATTAGAGCAGTGAAGTTCTGGCAGACTGTCTATCATCTAAGAAAGGGGGAGCCAACCCATGTTCCCTAGTAGAGCCCTCCATGGCCCCCAGACTTGGAGGGGTGGGAGGAATGGAGGTGGTCCCAAATGCAGGTCAGAAACCTTTCCCCATGAGGCATCATGTTCTTGTAGCAGGAAGAGAGTGCCTTTGTGTCATGGTACCAGATGGATGGAACACATTTGTTTCTCATCAGGCTTCAGCTTTTAAATTATAGGATATTAAGGGTTGAAAGGGACCCTAAAGATCATCTAGTCTCAACCTGCCCTTGCCATGGGCAGGGACACCTCCCACTAGACCAGGTTGCTCAAAGCCCCATCCAACCTGACTTGAACACCACCAGGTTTGGGGCATCCACAACATCCCTGGAAAACCTGTTCAGTGTCTCACCACCCTCACAGTAAAAATTTCTTCCTAATATCCAGCCCAGTTTGTACCCATTACTCCTTATCCTATCACCACAATTCCTGACGAAGAGTCCCTCTCCAGTTTCTTTGTAGACCCCCTTTAGATACAGGAAGGTTGCTATGAGGTCTCCACATAACCTTCTCTTCTCCATGCTGAACAGCCCTAACTTTCTCAGCCTGTCTTCGTAGCGGAGATGCTCCAGTGCTCTTATCAAGTTCGTGGCCTTCCTTTGGACTTGCTCCAACAGTTCCATGTCCTCCCTATGTTGAGGATCCCAGAACTGCATGCAGTACTCCAGGTGGGAGTCTCACAAGAGCAGAGTAAAGAGAGAGAATTACCTCCCTCAACCTGCTGTCCAAGCTCCTTTTGATGCAGCCCAGGACACAGCTGACACTTTCTGGGCTGTGAGTGCACACTGCCAGCTCATGTTGAGTCTTTCATCAACCATCACTTCCAAGTCCTTCTCCACATAAAATATCTTTTTTGTATATTTCCAGTCAGTGCCCATATTTCATTGCTGTGAGCTCATTCAGTTGATTGAAACGACAGAGGAAACTGTTTTTATGTTGAGGGTTTTACCATAGAAAAGTTAAGCTCATTCAGGGAATATAGGTTTTTCTGTCACTTCTAGCAGGATACTTTGGCTCTCTGATGGACAGATGCCATTGCTTTCATTTCTGCATCTGTCTGCATTGTATAACGTTTCCCTTGACCCTAGTCCTTCCAAGATTTGAATGTTACAGCAAGTACTGGGAATAAGTAGGGATTTCAGTCAGAAATTCAGAAAATCTCCCTGTGGAGGAGCCATCCCCAGCCTCCATCATTGTGGAAGTGCAGGGAAACCTCTGCCAAGCCCTGAGAACTGGGACTGTCCAAATTTACACTGCCATTATCATATGTTCTTCAGAGCACTGGTCTTTTTTTTTTTTTTTTCAATTAGCATCTTTCAACTGGCTGAAAATTATAACCTTCTCAAGATATAATTAGTATGCCTTTATAAACACCATGGATGGTTTAAAAATTCCTTCAAGTTCTTGTCCAGTACCAGAAATATACTGTAAGGGTGAGTGCAAGGGTTACTTTTATGCCGGAGGATGAAGATGCTCTCCATACCCATGTCTGCAGGTGTGGAGATCAGACTTACATGGGAGCAGAGCAGACGTAGGTCCCCAAGGAGTTGAGAGAATTGGAGTTGTTCAGCCTGGAGATGAGAAGGCTCTGGGAAGACCTTAGAGCAGCCTTCCAGTACCTGGAGGGGGCTACAAGAAGGATGGAGAGGGACTTTCGACAAGGGCATGTGGTGACAGAACAAGGGGTATGGCTTTAAACTGAAGGAGGACAGCTTTAGATTAGCTATTAGGCAGAAATTATTTATGGTGAGACACTGAAACAGGTTGCCCAGAGAAGTTGTGGAAGCACCATCCCTGGAACTGTTCAAGGCTAGGCTGGATGGAACTTTGAGCAACCTGGTCTAGCAGAAGGTGTCCCTGCTTATGGTAGGGGGGTCGGAAGTAGATGATCTTTAAGGTGCCTTCCAACCTGAACCATTCTATGGTTCTATGACCCTGCCTGGCCATCTCTGCCCGCCCTTTAGGGCATCAGCAAAACGGCTTTTGAAATGTTTTGTGACCATTACAATGCATGTGTTGTAGTGTCCACTTTTATGAAAGGGCTTTTATAAGAATCAGAAACATTAAAATCTCCCCCAGGTGCACATATTTTTGTCAGACCAACAGAAAGGAATGCACTAGTAGTGTAGAGGCATATATTTTTAAACTGCAAACCCAAACTTTATGCAGTATTGTACAAACATTGCCATTAAGTGAAAAAATACATCTGTATGTTATGATACAATTTTATTGGTGGGTGTTGACATGAAGTTTCAGCCTTCTATATTGGATTAATATGTGGGATTATGTGCAACACATGTAGTAATCAGTGGGGGTTTTAAAATTCATTGCATTATTCTTGTTCTGTTAAACAGCCACTGGTTTTGTAGTAATTGTGAATATTTTCTTTTTAAGGCATGAATTTTAGACAGTGGGGGCTGCCTTATTCTATTGTAATAACTTTTCAAGCCCTCATCACTGCTTTGCACTGAGACCTGGGGGCAGCTCAGGATCTCAGCAGGCTTTGCCCCCTCATACCAACTGCCCTGGAAAGCCCCAGTGCAGCACCAGTGCAGAAGAGGTAGTTTATAAGTTGTGCTGGATAGAGGTGCCTTTCCCACTAAAGGTTGCATAAATCAGCACTGGCCGTTGTTGATCACAGAGTCACAGAATGGGTAAGGTTGGAAGAGACCACTGAAGATCATCTAGTCAACCTCACTGCTCAAGCAGGGTACCCCAGAGCACATTACTTGGGATTATGTCCAGAAGGCTTTTGAGCACCGCCAGAGAAGGACACTCCATAACCTCTCTGGGCAGTCTGTTACAGTTCTGTCATCCTCACAGTAAAGAAATTTTTCCTCATGTTCAGTTGGAATTTCCTGTATATCACTTTCTGCCCATTGCCCCTCATCCCACTGTTCAGCACCAAGAAGAGCCTGGCTCCATCCTTCACTCTCCCTTCAAATAGTTGTATACACTGAGTGTCTGCCCACTCAGATTTCCCTTCACCAGGCTAAACAGGTGCAGTTCTCTCAACCTTTCCTCATAACTGAGGTGCTCCAGTCCCCTCATCATCTTTGTATCCCTTCGCTGGACCTGCTCCAGGAGCTCCACATGTCTTTTGCTCTGTGGAGCCCAGAACTGGACACAACATTCCAGATGTGGTCTCATTAGAACTGAGTAGAGGAGCAGGATCACCCCAGGATACCCTTGGCCTTCTTGGCCACAAGGACACTGTGCTGGCTTATAAACAGCTTGTTGCCCACCAGGACCCCCAGGTCCTTCTTTGCAGAGTTGCTTTCCTGCAGGTCAGCTCAGCTTGTACTGGTGAAGGGGGTTATTCCTCCCCAGGTACAGGACCCTGCACTTGCTTTTGTTGAATTTCATAAGATTCAGCTCTGCCCATCTCTCCAACGTGTCAAGGTCCTTCTAAATGACAGCATGGCACTCTGGGGTATCAGCCACTCAGTTTTGTATCATCAGCACACTTGCTGACAAGGCATCTGTCCCTTTATCCAAGTCATTGATGAAGAAGTTAGATAATACTGGACTCAGTATCAACCCATGAGGAACACCATGAGCTACAGGACTCCAACTCCCTGTGCCACTGATCACAACCATCTGAGCTCCACTGTTCAGACAGTTCTGAATCCACCTCAGCATCCACTCATCCAGATATGATGCTAAATATCCCAAACACCTGCTGCTCTCACATTCAGGAGAGAGATGCAGAGCAAGGCAAGGGGGCTCAGTGGTCTTCCCACCGCCCACCAGTCCCATGTAACCTCCATCCTCCTGCTGCCTTGGATGGGGAGAAGGCCTCCCCAGAACTCCTTTATGCCCCACCTCAGGTTATCTTTTAATTTCTAATATTTTCTCTTCCCCTCTTGCAAAGGGGCTAAAGCCAATTTTGGCTGAGGATGTCCCAGTTGTTGGCATTTGCAGATCCCCTGCAGCTTTACATCTGCTTCCACCTTCACCAGAGACATCTACAGAGGTTGGTTCCTGGTATTTCATATCCTGGGAACTAGTCAGTAACCATCACTGACTCAGATGAGCACAGGAATATTTTCTTGTTGCTGACAATTCGTCTTTCCTCCCTGCTTCTTGCAGATTAAAGTCTTTCCCTTCTCCAGCATATTCCGTGTCCTGCCCCCGGTGCATGCACGTATTGTGGGACTCTGGTAAGGTGAAGTGCAGAGAGAAAAAAAAGGAAATTTGGAGGAAGGAGTGGATTTTAGCTAGAGTTACAAGGAAATCAGAGACACTGGCGTGATGTCTCTTCCTGTAGAATAAAGCTTCAGAGGTTGATCAGAACTAGGTGAAAACAGACAGTGCTTTGTCCCTCTTACTGGAATATTTTACTAGGAACAGCTGGAGAGGCATCATGGGCAGGCTAGCAGAGGGACCAGATGCTGAGGCTCAGGGATATGAGGCCAAGCTGGCCAGGCAGCTCTGGGGGCTGCCCCACAGCCCTGCATGGCTCCTGCTCCACATCACTTCAGCAAGGACCACTGCTGCCTCGCCCCAAATCTGGGCAGAGATGCTGGTGACCAAGAATGTGTCTCTGTGGCTATGAATAAAACTTCAGCTGTGTGTCATTTAGAAAGACCCTAATTTTAGCTAGCCCAGCAGAGTGTTGAGCTGCATGTCACTGAGGTGCCCCAGCACACTTGAAGGGTGGCGCTTGTGCCCCTTTGCTTGGGCAAACCAGGTGTATAATGTTTTGTTTTCTGCTGGAGGTTCGAGACGCAGGAGGAAGAGCAAGAGAGAAGCGTTTTCTTACAGGGACAGGGTTAAGAGAGCGTCTGGGACGGGACCAGCCCCCGGCGCAGCCAGCTCCAGCAAGGCTGTGGTGTTTGGGTTGTCCGGGCGCCCGTGATGGCTCCAATGTGCGCGCAGTATGACAGATGACCTATTGAAATAATTTCGGAGCAGTGCTGAGGTTGCCAGGACAACCAGTGCTCCCTGGGCCTGCGCCTGGCCATGTGACGGCCGCCTTGACGTCAGCTGGAGGCTGAGCCTGTGGTCCCGGCCGCGCAGTCAAAGGCTTGTGAGAACCCGGTGGATGCTGGATTCATCCCCGCCGCCGCCACCGCTGCTGATTCTCAGGGGCTGCCAGAGCATGGACTATTAAAAACTTGCATTTCTGCAGTGTGAGGTAACCATTTGCTTTACGTTCTCATCAGGTTTGGATTTTTTTTTTCCTTTAAAAAAAAAAAAAAAAGAATAGAAAGCAGCTTATCGTGACTGATATTTTTTTCCCTTGTTTGTTTTGGCTGGAAGTTTGCCTTGATGAACAAGCCCAGCACTATCAGATAAATGCAAAGCAGCTTCCAGTTACTAATTTTGTGTGCAGACTGCAAAATGGAGTTAAATTTAGATTAATGATCCATGAAAGGAGAATAAAATGATATTGTTCTCATTTGACACTTTAAGAATATAAATGAACACGAGTAATCCTAGGCTAATGCATTCGGGAGTTAAAAGAAATGATATCTAGGTATTATGTTGATTTGGGCATCCCTACAGCTTTTTTTATACCTCTGTTGGAACTTGTAGTTTTTTAATGCTGCCCAATTCAGGCTGGTTTGTACCCAGTGTATTCAGTGAGAGGAAAGCCAGCAGTCAATGCAGCCAGGAACAGCGTAAAATCCAAGTCTCAAAGTTCCAGCATTTAAATCATCTTTGTTCACACGGAGTCCCTGCTCCCTGCGCGCTCCCTGGGCTTTCTGCCCCTCTCCTGGGGCACGCGGCACTCTTGACTGTGTAGTGTTTACAGAGGAAGGGATCAGGAGCTTCCTGAAAAATTATCTGAAATATGCCAAGAGAGCAGCATTGCCGTTACACAGGCTTTTGCCCTTTTTCTCACGCGCGCACACAAGGCTTGTTTTTTCCCTTTTTTTTTCTGTTGTGCATTGAGACCAGTTAGAATAGCTAAAAAAAAAAAGAACCGCAGCATGAGCAGCATGATTTTTCAATCACTGTGGTGATTGAAAAATGAAATGCTATTTGTGTCTTTTTGTAAAAACGAGGGAGTTCAGGTCTGTTTCTGTACTGCACTTACTTCGAGGTGGCTCTTGTGGGGAAGGAGATCCCAGAGCTCCTAAAGTTTAGTGCCATGGGCTGAGTTTGGGGGGGAACATATAGATTCATTTTAAGAACAGATTACAGCTGAAGCATCATGTGCGTTGTTTCCTGGAAAAGTATGTTAGATCGTTCTTATCTTCTCTAATTATATACTCTTGTTCCCTTCCTCCCAAAGTTCAAAGGGTTTATTGATAATGGTAATGATTCTCCAAAGCAGCTGCCTGTCTGAAACGATCATGGAACTACAAAACAATTTAAAACACAGAGCAGAAAAAGATAAAAAAAATTCTATTAAATTATACTAATGTTATCAAATGAAGCATAAATAATTTTTTCAGAAAGGCAGCCAAGACAGACATTAAACCTGGAGGCACTTTCTAAGGAAAGTTATGGCTTAATGCTCTGGATTTCACTGCATTGGACATTCTTAGCAGAGCAACGAGGATAAATGCATCTGAAACCTTTAAATCATTTCATTTGGCGTTATCTCATCAGTTCTTTCCAGTTCAACTCTTGTGCCTAAAACATCACTGTTTTGGGGGGCTGCGATATTAAACATTTTCTTTATTAAATTATTCACCTGATGCCGCTGCACTGACTCCTCATGTGTGACTTTAACCAAGGTTTACAGGAGCCTCACAGCTTTAGTGTGGAGGTGCTATAGCACCCCAAGTACAGCCTTCTCTTAGGGAGTGGGGCTCTCGGTGTCCTTGCCCAGGTGACCCGCCTGGGCTGAGCTGGGCATGGCTTCTCCTCAGCTGGCACAGGGAGCTATGTTTCAGCTGACAGCAGTCCGACCCCTCCACCTGCATGTGAGTTCCCCCAGATTCTGGGCGGCAGGGTGGATGGGGAGGGCAGGGAGAGGCAGTCAATGTGACCCACCACCCTCTGAAATCTGCTTGTTCACGACCTTATACTGGCAGGACAAGTCTAGTGAGGGACTGGGGCATGGAGTATGGGGACAGATTTGAGCTGAGCAGCACCTGCCATTCAAGAGAAGCCATTCACTCTCATGCCTGAAGGATTTGCCTCCATGTATAGCTGCAGTCTCCTGCCAGGCTTGACTTGAGTCATCAGTGTGGCAATGATGCTGGGGGTGTGCTGGGGCTTATCCTCATTCATTTAGGCTTGAATACATTGTCCTGTAGCATTTGATGCTTTGAAAACACCTGCAAGGGGAAAAATAATTGATGCAACTTTTGCTCAAGAGCTATTAATTAGAAATATTTTTAAAATAGGTTCCTCATCTCCAGATGGAATGGACATATCTTGCTTTAGTGATACTGAGCAAGTCTTCAAAAGATTCTAACTTGACCTGACAGATGAGGATGATGGACTGCTTCACGTTGTAGCAGAAGGGTCCCAGACATGTTGTGGCAGAGTTCTGAGAGACAATATTACAGGGGAAGCTGGTGAGTGCCAGTGAGGTTGCACAGGGATGCGTCCTACAGTGCACATGGAGTTGTTGCACCCCATGTACTCCCCGGGCTTTCTGCCCCTCTCCTGGGGCACCCGGCACTCTTGACTATATGGTGTTTACAGAGAAAAGGATCAGGAGCTTCCTGAAAAATTATCTGAAATATGCCAAGGGAGCAGCATTGCTGTAACACAGACTTTTACCCTTTTATTCACGCACACACAGAGCGACAGCTCTGTCCCCTCTTGACAAGTCTTTGGGGTCTTTGGCATCCTGTCAGTCCAGGAGATGGGGATGGATGAGCTGCAGGCAGGCAGGCAGGCAGCTCACAGACAGCACCAGTCTGCAACTGGAGAAGGCACAGGTCTCTGCTCAGGAGAAGGGCAGGGAAGGGTCTGTGAGAGTCATCCTGGAGCTGCATGCCTCTGCTCAATGATTTCATGCTCTTGTTTCTGCTGGTCAGTGAAAACTTTTGTACCGAACCCTTTTGACAAGGACTGGGATTTTGCCTTGGCAGTGTGTAAAGTTGCCAGGCAATGTAATGCTAAGCATCCTGCCGTCTGTGCCTTGCCATGGTTTCACTCACCATGAGAAAAGAACAAACAGACTGTAGGTTCCTTGCAACCACCGAGAGAGGGGAAAGTGGCTGCAGCCCATCCCTTACCTTCTGCCCAACACCACAACTGTGCCACTGCCAGATTGCTCAGACTTGAAATCCTCTGGCATAAGGAGAAAAAACATGAGATGCACATGGGCTTGGCGACACTCCACCTTCTTCCAGGGAGGCTAGATTGACCCTCATGCTTCCCATTGTCCTTTATGTCATTTGCAAATGTCACCCTGTTTGCACGCACACAAGAAGGGATGATCTCTTCCAACAGTCTCCCTGTCCATGGCGAAGGGTGAGCAGACCAGCAATTCCTGAGGAATTCGGGCACTTCACCTTAGGAGATACCATGGCAAAACCAGCAGGACTGAGATCTCCTCATGTCTCTTCTCATACAACTGGATACAGCAGGGAAATTAAAAACAAATGGGAGCTGTTTATGCCTCTCACCTCATAATAATAACACACTCAAGCCTTTAGTATGCTCTGCCTTTATCTGGTTGATGGGCAATGACAATCTAAATTTAGGCTAGAATCATGGTAAAACCTAAAAAAACCTTGCAACGCAGGTTTTTGAATTTTTTCAAACAGAATTTGACTTCTGCTGTCTTTTTAAAGGTTCTAGCCTCTATCTAGGCAATATTTGTCAGGGGAATAAAATCCTCTGGATGGGGGGAATTGTCAGACAGTGGGAAGTGATGTTTCTGTATGGAATTTTAGGATCTTAAATTACTTATTGGTTGGTTACAATTGCTTAAGTTGGTTCCCACTCTGCTACAAATCATTACATTGTGATAATTTAATGCATCAACATTAGCAACAACTAGTTTAAATGACAGCTGAGCAGCAGTAGAGATTTGGCATTTTAACCAACAGTTGCTTTTCCAATTAAACACAGATGCCATGCATAGGGTAATCTGAATGCAAAATAAAAGTTGACCTGGCTGTTGGTTCCAAGCTAAAGGAACAAAAACCCTAACTCTGGAATGTTTTTGGTAGTCATATTTTAGAAATAATCTTCCGTGTGAGCCAAAATCTAAGTAGACAGTTATAGTCAGATAACAGTTTAAAAAATAGACTATGTTTTGGCTGTACTTTTGCTGCTGTTAAATTTATCTTCTTAAATAGCAGGGAGTATGAGTTGAGGTTTGAGAAACAGTAATTTTGTAATTATTTTATATGGATCGAATTATTCTGTCATCAAATTTGCATTTCAGACAGCATTACAGTATGAAAATATAATTAGAAACTGTAATTCAGGAATTGCTGAATGTGATATTTCCCAGAGGGAGCACTGTCAAGAAGCTGCCCTCACTACAACTTTAGCAAATATTGAAATCCTATAGGTGGAAAATGTGAAGGCTGAATTGTAAAGTTCCTGTCCCTTCTGTGGTCCCCACACGCTGTCAACTTTCTGCCGAACTTCATTTTTTCATAAGATTCATTTCCACAGAAACATCTAATCATTAAGAGCTGAAGGGCTCAGATCCTGTTCTGCTGAATTTCAGTCTGACTGTGCTGATAGCTGCTGAATTGCTTTCAGCCACAAAATGACACTGAGATAGTGTAAGGATCTGATTTACATGCAGAAAAGCCAAGAAGCTTGTCGTTTGGTCTGAAATGCTGGTTTTAATTTGCCCAGCACCCAGAATTCTCAAGCAATGCCTCTTTTCACAGAAGAGAGCTGAGGATGCGTCTCAGTTTAACTCTGCTTCTCTCCTTTTGTAATTCAAGGTTTTTCAGCATACATGTTCACAGCATTGTGCAAAGTTTTGGCTGTATAAATCTCACTCGTGTCAATCTTTACAGTTTTTACTATTCTTGTTGCAATCTTTGGCTTACCATAGACATAGTAGCTGGAGACAAACATGTCATATCTTTTTTAGTTGGGCTTGTGTTGATAAATCCCATCCACTTTTGTCTGAGACAGACACTTCTTAGGAGAGCATCATCCACGGCCCATTTTTCCCACCACCTTGTTCAGGCATTGGGCAGGTCCCTATGTGGAACTACGCCTGTGATGCCCAAAGCAAAGCCAACATTGTGAGGAAGCAGAAGCTGAGTGTGGGGCATACTTGATGCTTTGATGCCCCCATACATCTGTCACAGTCCTACTGAGAGACAGTCACAGTGCTACACCAGAGGAAATGTTAGGACAGGAAAAGGAGAAGTGTGGACCTGTGAACCCAGGACTGCATGGATAAATGGGCTGGCTGGTGACATGGTTCCTAGTGACTCAGGGACACTGTCACCCACAGTGTGCTCTGAGGATGAAGACCATTTTCTGTGCCTGCCCAGAGCCATCTTCCTACACCCACTTGCACTCAGCCCTGTCATTTTTCCAGGGTGCTGGGGAGGACGTCTGTCCCATCGCTCACATTTTGCATGATGCACATCCCGCAAGCCGTGTCTGGTATTTGCCATGTGAACACAGGGCAGGAGCTTCAGGGCATCAGTGGAGATGACCATTTCTGTTAGGGAGGATGCAGTAAGCTAGGTTGGCTCTTTAGGAACAAGTAGCACCTGGGGTGCAAGTGCTGGTTTGCAGGTGGGGCATGAGCAGTTCCTGAGCATCACATCCACGGTTTTGCACATTTACTTAGAAACTGCAGAGGAGCGGGAGGAAGTATTTCAACTGGCTTTGTCTGCACATGGGAGCTGAAAGGCTTTGAGACAGGTTTGTACCTGCCACATTTGTCACAAAGCCTCTTAGCTGTGTGCTGAATTTCATTGTCAAGAGAATGTGGCTTAAGGAGTGGGCCAGAGACAGGCTGTCCAGCCACAGGGGAATAGTGGACCAGGAGGGATGGGACAAAGTGAGAAGGAGAGCCCTTGGCAGGACTAACTGACTGGCTGCTGGCAGGATGCAGCCAGGGCAGGCTACTGTCATTGTTTCTGCACTGCTGTGTCTGCCCATGCAGGGAGCTCTGGCAGCACTGCCCCATGTCCCTGGGCATCTGCAGAACAGGCCAGACAAGACTTGTGTGAAACAGAGCTGCCTGAAGGAGTTGGGAGAGTGAAATAGGCTTCCTGCGTTAGCAGTGGTGCCCTGTTGTTTAGCTGCTGTGTGATGTAACAGTGGCTTACAGGGCTGCTCTCTCTGCTGGGCGCTGGTTCAAAGTAGGGCTGGAGGAATGCTGTACGGTCAACTCTTGTGCAGTAGCTGCTACTGGAGGACAGAGGCTTTGTCTTTAATAGTTTCATGCTTGTGTTATAGAAGAGATCAGGTTTTGGAGACACCCAAGAATATGTGTACGAAGGTTTTATTAGACAAGCAGACCAGGTGGTTTATAGGCTATCACTTGAGAGAAGACAACTTACAGCTGACGAAGATCAAAGTTAGTTTCTTTCCTTACCAAATTCCCTTGCTCCTAGAGCAGGCAGATTATGCTTCACATGACCTTTCTGTGTCTCCACCAGGACTGCAAACACTCAATGGATCCAGCTCATTTGAAGTGTCTAACTTCAGCTGAATAACACTCAAAGAGACTTCATCAAGCAATTCAGCCTCAAGAACCTTTAACTCTAAAAAAATATTCTGCTCATGTTGTCTGCGTGTTCCTAATTGCAAATCCGAGATACCAGGGTGAAGCGAGCACAAAGCCGTTGATTATTTCCACAACTGCTGTGTGCTTCCTATCACAACAGTATTCTTTTGTGCAGAATGGCAGCATGATTGCAGACTCCTCTTTAGCCTTACCATCTTAGTGAGCCCAGGTCCAATTAGAGCAATTATATCTCAGCAGAAGCACTATCTGTTGTCCTCTGGACCTGTCTGTCAAGTGTCCTATTCATCACTGTTTATGGTGTGTGAGGCTTTTCACATAAAGTCGTTGTGACCTGGCTGAAACCGTCCCATCAGAAGGGTAGCCTGCATTTGTGAAGACTTATTTCACAGGCTGATGTGAACAAGAAGAGTACAAAATTACAGCTGGCCAAGGATAAATCTTCAAGTCTAGCCACGTTTTCCTCTTGCTTGAGCATTACTGCTGATTTGACACAGCACACAGCTTTCACTTTCAATTATTTCACTTCACCCTTCATTTTCAATTACTTTACTGCTAAAAATTGAGAACATTATCAGAATTTGCAGCTCCTCCTTGCTATTTTGGAGGGTTTCCTTAATCAAAATCCCCAATGTGAGTTGCAAGACATGTAATGTTTGATGGCATATGCTATTAAACCACTTACAGCTCTGAGGTCTGTGTGGAACTCTGTGGTCTTTGAGTTATTGAAGAGCTACTGGGTAGTGGGGACTTCTGTTTTGCTTTACTTCTGCTATCAGAGCCTGATGAAGGAGCTGAGTGATTCCTGCCAAGGAAGTCCCCCTTGTCACCGCTAAGGTAAAAGCTGAGAAGCAGAGCTTGGTGAAAGGCAGAAGTGCTGGGACTTGGGAAGGTCAGGGGCAATGCAAAGAGGAACTCTTTCTGAACAGATTTTTGTTTTCTCATACTTCTCTTGGAAAGGAAAATCCAGGGAGCAATGTTTAGCATCTTCTTTCTGAAACAAAATGAACTCTTTTCTGACAATTAAGAAATGAGATTGCCTGTGAAAGAGCAGGCCAGTCCCTGCTGCTGACTTGATGGCATCCCTGGGAGTTCTGGTCAACATGCACAGCAGTGCTGAAGCAGAAAAGGATCACTTTAAGAACTGAAAACATGAGCTCAGACCTCGGTCATTCTTCCTCCAGCCTCATCAGGCTCCACCACATTTGTTTCTCATTTTACCTCTGTTCTGCTAGGTTTTAGCCCACAAGGGAAAGTGTCTGGTTGGTTTTGTCAGGAGGAACTGCAGAACCACCTGCATTGGTGGTCCAGATGTCACCTGTGCCTCCCCTTGGCACAGGATGCTGCAGGCAGGAGAGTCATGCCAGCTCTGACCAGGGCTGCAAAGAGACCTTACAGATCTGGTCACACTGGTGGCAAGAATAAATGAGAGCTGATGAAACAGCAATATAACATGCTCCACACCAGCTCCGTGGGAATCTTGGTGAATTTATTAAAGATAAGTTTATACCATTTACCTGGATCTGCAGCCTTGGCAGATTCAGTTTCTTTTCTTGCAGCGATGGCCTTTTCTGTGAGAACCAGGGGCAGTGAGCTACAGTGCTCACCATGGACACATAATGCATGTGATGGTTCAGTTGGGAAAATACAGTTCTTTCAGAGGTGACAAAAGGTGACAGAAACAGGGTGACTGCTTGCCTCACTTTTTCTCTTTTTGTTAGACACTGGGACCCTTGCAGAAACCCCCACCTCTATTCAAACAAAGCGTCTGATTGGAAATTGGAGTGTATTTCACTATTAGTTCACCATGTGCCAGTTATTAGCAGGCTGTGGTGTTGTTCCTGTACTGACAGCCTGTAGTAGAACAGACCTTTCCTGCGTGCTGCTCCTCCCATGCTTGCGGATTGCACTCCAAGCAGGGTGGTGGAGAGGCGGCTAGGAGATAAGGGGTTAAAACAAGCCACAGTTCCAATTTGAGACATTTTCAAAAATAGCAGCTTTTCTTTTGTTTGCTGAATTCCCCATGCTTTTACAGTGCTGTTCCCATTATTCATCTCTTTCCCAAAATAACATTTTTAAGCAGAGGAATGGCTTGAGTGGGGAGAGGAGGAGATCTGCAGACTGAGCAGGACAGCTGCATGCTCCTGTGTCTGCAATGAGGGATATTTCAATCTTTCAGGCAATTTTGCTTCCTCAGTGGCAAGCCCAGTAATTCTTTCCTGACAGGTCTCAGTGGTGGTTCTTGGGGGCAAGCTTCAGGCTCGCACAGCTTGAACTTGCCCTTGCAGAGAAACATTTATTCTTCTTCTTTTAAATGGGAAACCTGAACACATCCAAATGGATTCAAGCTACAGAGGGATATGCTTATGGCCAGCAAGGTGGGAAGGTGTCTTTCAGGAAGCATGCTCATGCTGTCCAGCATTTTTGTAGCTCAACTTGACCAGAAGCACTTCTTCCTGGTGGATACTCCTTTGAAGGAGAAGGAAGGGGTGCTTTTGGGAAAATAAGCCCAAGGCAGCCTGGCCCCAGGACCTGTGATGCAGGCAGATCCCACTGAGCCAAGATGCAGCTCCAGCCCTTGAAGCACCTTGTGTGTCCCATTCTTGAATGCTGGCCTGGGGAAGCAGCTGCTCTGGAGGGGCTCCCTGACAGCATGCACCAGGGCTGCCTGGGGACACCCCTCACTCATCCCTCACAGTCAGGCGTGCAGCCAAACACAAATACCATGAGCTCCAGAAACGGGTGCCAGCAACCTTCCCCTGGGGTTATAGGGAGAGATGATAGAAAAGAAGCCCTGAGAGGAATTAAAAATTAAATGCTCATGGCAGCAGCTTGCTGTCACCACATCCCAGCGGTTCATCTTCACCGTGGCTGGCCAGACGCCCAAGCGATGAGCAGGAGCAGAGGAGTGTCCCATTCTCACTGCCCTCACTGGAGATCATCCAGCTCTCCTGAGGCCTTTGTGGGTGGATGAGGATGAGCTGCCCCTGGCACTGGCTGCATGTACACAGGACCCACCAGAGCCAGCAGCACGTGCCTCTTTGTGGAAATCCCCAGAGCCATAGCGAAAGGCCAGCAGGAGGTGGCCAGACCCAGATGAGTCACATGCCTATTGGAGAGATGCTGCTGTCCAAGTATGGGGTGGTGGAGAGCTGAACCACAGCCCCTTCTCTGGTCTAAGATCAGGAATAACCCCAGCAACAGGCTTGCTTAGTGCAGGTGGAAGCTGAGCCCATAGGGGCTGGGATTTGGGGTGCAAGGGTCAAGCCTACCAAGGTTGGTATTTGGGTGTACAAGGACTGAGCCCCACGGGGGCATTTGGCCCTCCTTGAGATTCAGTCCAGCTCCTTGGTGTGCAAATGCCCTGAAACCACTTCAGAGCCACAGCAAGCCCATAACTGAGCCCAAGGCCGCTTGCTGACCATGTCCCAAATGATTGGGCCTTGGGTCTAGTTCATAATCCCCTCTCCATATCCCCCACTAGGTGAGAGTTTGCTTCCCCCAAGCCTTGGTATTTCTTGATTTGGCATTAACATTCAAGTAGGTGACAAGCTATCCAGTTTCCTGAGATAATGGCTGTGTCTGTACTATGGCTGCTGGCTGTGTCCATACTGTATGACAAAGGGAGCAACCCCAGCACCAAGAGCTCAGTACTTGAAACTGCTCTCTGTCTGGATTGGTCTCTATCCATTTAGCTCTCAGCCAATTCATATCCTCCCAGTTTGTGGCACTGGGCCTCTTCCATGGGGCAAGTGGCACATGGTCACTCTTAAGGAGGGTGCAGAGTTCAACAGCATGGGTGAGGGAACTTCTGTTCCAGTTGGTCCTCCATGCTGAGAAAGGCACCCAAATGCATCTACTTTGTAGTCACATCATCATCATCATCATCATCATGGCTAGACTTTGCAAATGAGGATTTGGGGAGGGCTCTACCCACGTTTGTTACAAGTGCGTTGGTGGCTAAAAAGGCCAATACGAGACAGGCATGTCCGGTTGCAGAAGGCACAGCAGAAAGACTCCTTAGTAGATACATTCTGCAAGGCACAATTCTTTCTGCATTGTCTTTTCTCCTCGAGACTGACCCTGCGTGCTTTGTCAAAAGCATCAGCAGCATTATAGATAGTGTGTCTCCAGACATCCCGATTGGAGGCCAGAGTATGTTGTAATAAATGTCATCATGCATAACTGGGTGGGAATCTTGGGAGGAAAAAAAAAGAGAATCCTGGGAGAAAAAAAAAGAGCCTTAAGAACAGCAAAGTGTTTTTTCTGAAGCCCAGGTCTAGGTAGAGCTCATGAGCTTCAAGCTCTCACCACAGCCACCAGCAGGAAATCAGCCCACTGGAGCATGACAAAAAGACTGGCAGCTCTAGTCTGTCAAACAAAGCAGTGGGGCTCTAATAGGAACAAAGTAGAGGAAGCGAGGAATCTGGCTGGAAGGAAGGATAAAGAAAAACCTTTGATCTACAGAGAAACAGGCTCTTTACTCATCTGTCTGTACAGAGAGACATTATCATGTACACATCTGACCTGACTCTTTAAAGAGTGTGGGTTTGATGCTGATTTCATGTCGTATCTTGGTACACACACTTCCCCCTGTATGGTTCAGTTTTAATCCTTTTCTAGTTTACAATCCATTTAATTTTAAGATGTGAAAATTGCAGAGGTCTGTATCCAGTACTACACCTCTTCTGCTCTGCAGTTTCTGCAGAATGAGTGAATTATTATCATCTGTATTAACCTTCTCAATGAGAGACCAACATGATCCACTTTTCTAATGCTCTATCACACCTAATATCTATTTTCCAAACCCACCATTGCCTGAAGTGAGCATTGTGCACTGCACGACACCCCTCCCAGCTCCCTGGGGGGCTGCCCGGTCCCCCAGCCCCATGTGCAGCACTGTCTCTGCCACACCGCACTGCCAGGTATTTCATGTTTCCCTCTGCAAAGAGGGAGGTGGTGTCCAGGTGCTCTCTTCATAAAACTTCAGGGTTGAAAGAGGTTAAAAGCAAAGGAGATTTCTGACTGCAGTTTTCTTCCAGTACTTCTGGTTTTGTTGAATTCAACCTTTATGGTGTTGACCTTGGAGCATAACATCAGTAGGATTTGAGAGCCAGGGGAGCATTTGCCTATCTCCTTGCCTGCAGCTTTTCAGGTAGGTTTGTTTGTTTTAATTACTTCCTCTGTTAGACATGGAGTGTTTTCCACTTTCCCTGGATTTCCCAGTCAGGTCTGGCTGCCCAAGCCTCTGTCCTGGTGCAGCAGCCTCCTGTCTTTGTGGCCATCATGCCGCTGGTGGGATGGGACGTGCCTTTCACCTTCCTATGTGCTGGAAATGCAGCTAATTTATCAGATGCCAAGCAGAGTTAGGCTATGTCACTTGGTAGATAGGAAAATCTACCACTCTGGGACTATTTAGGCAAGGGGCCTCATTTAAACCCCTCCACGGACTCACTTGTCACCACAGGCAAATCACTTAGTGTCAGTGGCTGTCCTGGTCAGATGAATGAGACCAACTACCCTGTCTTGGCAGGTGTTTTCATGGAAGCCGTTACATGGAACTCTGATATTATTTGCAGATTTACATCACAGTCCTGCAGAGCATGAGCATATTGGCTGGAAACTTTTGAACAGCGGGGTTTAGCAAGGCAGGATCCCAGCTTTTAGTGAAGCAGGACTTGGGCATGACTGTGTGAAAGGATAAGGTTTTCCCCTTTCACTTGCAAACAGGAGCTGCTCATATTGCTCCGCATAATACAGGGGATTTAGGAAGACTAGCATTAAGACATTTTTTTCAGAGTCATTGAATATGTTTTAATCCTTATTAGCCTTGAGCAATTGGCTCCCAGTGAACTTATGGAAGGATAGGTATAATTAAAGATCTGTCTTGCACAACCTGCTGTGCATTTACAGCTCCACAACTGCTCTTGGTAGTGAAACAGAAATATGTCTCTCAAAAGAAAGCTAACAACAGGAAATATTTCTTTCACAAATATGAACACAAGTGTTTCTTCCAAGAATCAGCAGATAAAAGCAAAAACGTTCTTAAATTTCTAGTTCCACTAAGCACCTGGGTCCAATCTACAATTCCTTGACTTTGTTAATTTTTTAACTCAAATGTGATCCTATTTTAAGACACTGTTGTTTCTCTGATAATAAAAGTCTATTCAACCATCTGCGTGTTTCATCAGTGTTTGCATTTCTTGTTCTATGTCATATTTTACATTTTTCTTCAATCTTTCCACTGAAGAATCAGGGTTGTCCAAATTGGTGATGCTGAACAGGATGTAACTCCCTACTCCTTGCTATTTAAAGTTGGGTACCTAACTCTGCTGGCAGGTAATTTTGGTCAAGATTTCACAGAGTGCTAAATTTGTCTGCACAGACAATACAATGAATGTTTTTTCTCCCAGCCATTGCTGAGATCCCCCACCAAATCCGTTGCAGAGGTTTATGATTGCTGCCTCTCAGGTGTCTGGCACAAATGGAAGTGGCGCCATTGTGGGACATGCTCATTACTTCAGGCATTGGCCTTGAGAAGTGCTGGGTAATAGAATAGTTTGTCATGTCTGTTTAAGCACATTATTCCTGAAACTGCTCCTCCTCCAATCAATAAAAGACTTCATAAAATTGTATAAACGTATTAAGAAAAATGTGATTTACTCAAGGAATTTTTATTGCATTTCATTATAAACTACTGAATCTAATATACAAAGAAGATCACTTTAATTATAAGTGAACAAAAGAAAGATCTACTCTTATGTTCCCACTAGGCAACTATCAGCAGGATGCACCTTCTCCATCTAATGTGGTTACATAAAGTAATTAGATTTGGTAGTTCTAATGGGAACAGCAGTTAACTATATTACACCCACGAGAAATTGATGTTAGGTGGATTTGTTAGGTACTGTGGTATCTGTTCTCAGTAGTTTTTTCTTGCGCTGGGGAAACTCATGAGATAGCCAAAGGTAGGCAGAGAGTTCAGATGATGGGCTGCTGATCTCCCCATCTCATCTTTAATCAGTTTTACTGCACTCAGTGCTGCCCTCTGGAAGTTCATCGGGTAGCAGAGAACTGTGTTGGTCCTCTTCACTTGCAGACCCATGAATGGCCTGTTTTTGTTTTACAAAGTGAAGTGCCTTGGTGCCATTCACTGTTGTTTTGTACTTTACTAGTATTTCACCAGAATGAGTATATCATCCTGGGCAGATAATTTTCAGAGGAAGAAAAAGGGAAGCTCAGTCCAAGGGAGCATCCTAGGACAAGAGCTCCCTGCCACTGTGTTCTTCCCTGTTAAGTGAATGTCTGACAACTGAGTGAAGGTTTGATAAGCAGAGGGATTCCTCCATGTCTGTCATGGTGTGGCTTGGGAGGGAGCATGAGGCAACATGGTGCCTTCCCAGTGTCACAACTGAGACAGTCCTGGGCATGCCCTGGGGCAGAAGGATGGCTGTTGGGAGGTTTAAGTGCCTACAGCCTCTGTGCCCTGGTAGGGTCAAGAAGTATCTGATGAAAGCCTGTTCTGTGCTATTTCCCTGTGAGTCTCTGCCAACTCAGGAACCTTCAAAACTGACCTCAACTGGTTTGGGAACACAGGACCAGCTGATACAAAAAGCCATACAGATGAAAAAATTGTTTCTTCCCTCTTCCTGTGCATCAGTTCAGTCAACACTGAAATGCAGCTGTCAGCTTCTTTGTGGTCAGAAGTCTTCAGATAAAAAAAAAAAATGATATTAGTAAGTTATTATGTTCCCTAGAGGAAACAAAGGGATCACAATAAGGAAGTAAAACTTTGTAGAAACCGTGAATTACTCTACTCCATCAATACTGAATAGAGATCAGGCACATAACTCCCTTTCAGAGAAAATTAAAAACTTGCTATTTCATGATTTGGACAACATAGTCTGCTAATCCTCTTGGCTTCAAGGTTAAGCCCAACCAACTGTGAATTTTATTGAGGTTACTACTAAATCTTAATTTCAATTAAATTTTTTGCAGTAATCATATTGCTGCTCTCAGTTCTGTCTGATGCTTGAGCTGACAGAGCTGGCCAGTTTTCCTGACCTGTCTGCCATGTTCTGGTACTCGTTCCTCTGCTTGCATAAACCTCCTCTCATAGTCGTGCCACTGCCCTTGACTGATGTGTAGTGGTGGATGATTACATACTGCAGACAAGACAGAGATATCGCAAACATATTTACTTAATGTCACTGCCTTTGGCTCTCCTTTGTGCCAGAAAGACTCTGCCCACTGTAAGAACCATGCTGGTTTTTTTTTGGTTCCAGAAGAAGGCAGGGCAGTAGGAGACCTCCTGACTCCTCCAGGCCACTGCAGGTATCTGTGTCATATAGACCCTACTTGTGGATTTTTCAAATTGCATTTTCACATGAGCTAGTCTGTTTGTCTCGTGATCTTTGAAGAAGGCTGTTCCACAGACTTCACTGCTCCAGTGGTTTGAGATTTGCTTCTCATTCCCAGCCAAAATTTATTATGGGTAGTTTATACTCATTTGTTCTTGTGCCAGCATTGTCCTTCAGTTTAAACAATTTTTCTCCTTCCCTAGTGTTTACCCCCTCTGATGTATTTATAGACTACAACCATATCCCCTCTTGGCCTTTCTTTAGCTGGGCTAAACAGCTGAGTGCCTCTGGTCTCCTCTGAGAGCAAAGGCTTTCCATTCCCTTATTTGGCTTAATAGCCCTGCTCTACAGCCACTGTGGCCCAAAATCCCTTTTCCTCAGCATACTTTCCTGACCATGTACTACAGTAATGCAGGTGAGTCTTCATATTTCCAAAACCTGCTGTGTTTTCATTAATAGTATTGGTATTTCACCCTCCATGGACTCATCAGGTCAGTCTCAGCAGGTTCACTAGAAAGCATCAGTTGTTTCCTGCAGGACATGTCACATTGGTGTTTTCCTGTTATCTTGTGACTATATAAAATCTCCAGCTCTTCCTCCTGCTCCCTTATTTCTAGTTAAAAGCATCAATTCTTCCTACTGGTCCCTCATATACTGCATTTTGCAATAACGAATTTCTTCTCTTTGCACTATTCCAGTGCTAAAATTATCCCATTCTTCTTGTGTGGTAGTCTTAGCTTGTCCAGCTGATGGTGCCTCTCGCCTTGGTGTCATCAGTAACTGTACTGCTTTGAGATTATGCATCATGGTTATTAATGAAAACGTGCAACTACATACATCCCAAGACTCATCTTGGAAGAGTCCTACTGTAACCATCTTTCACCTGAGATTTCCCCTTTAATTTCAACCCATGATCCATAAAGAGGAAATATCTGCCTGACTCTTCTAGCACATCCCCTAGAGAAATTCTTTGCTTTGATTTTAATCAAATACACCTAATAGATCTATATACTTATTAAAAATGAGTACTTATCTGCTGGTTCGAAAGCCAGAGCAGGCAGACTTTCTACAGGGTTTCCATATAAGGTCAGTTCTGCCAAGAAAACTTCAGTTCTAACCTCTAACATTTCTACAACTTTAGTTTGAGATCTCTCTTCAGTAGCACTTGCCAATTGCGGAACTCAAGTCGGGGTGTTAGCAGATGTGTTTTGCTCTGCTTCAGTCTCCCAGTGGGTTATGAAGCCAAATTCAAGTTTCAAATGACTACACTTATTTTTCAGACTTAGTGCACTTTTTTTTAATGTGAATTTGGAATGGGGTGAAAATTCTTTTGTGTTCTGGCCTATGTCCATCAGATCTTAGCCTGCAGATGAATAGCAAAAATTATGTTTGTACCCTTTGCATTCAAAATTTGTGAGACTGTAAATATCTTGTAGTCCTAAAACATTCCTTCTACTTCTTCAATTAAGACTGTGATACTTCTCCTGCAACATATCCCTGTGTTTCCTAACAAAGATCTGACTGTCTTCTCTTTGTGTGAAAGCATTGAGACTTTTGGAGAAGTTGGTGCTGATGTCCCCCAAACTAAAGAACAGAGCTACTTCTCTTTTAGGCTCAAATAGAGCAACAGAGAAGAAATTACTGAATATTTAGGTGACCTTTTGATGACAGGAAAAGCAGTCCTTGTCCTCCTTTCCGTGAGCAGTTCAAGTTTTGGATATTCAGTGTTATCAGCTGACTCTTTTGAGTATGTTGTGTAAATGAGAATTGAATTAACTGAATAAGAACTAATTCCTTTAAAAAGAAGAGGAAAAAGGAAGAGGAAAAAGGAGAGAAAAAAGCCTTCAGAAATATAAACTCAGTCTAGTTAAGTTTGTTCCCTACATTATAATTTAACTCTTTTTAATGAATATTAGAGCCTTGTCTGATCTGAAGAATAAGCTTCACCTTTTCATATTGAGGGCTGGCTGAAAAGCCTTGACCTAGTGCTACATCTGAGATGTAAAGCCGAGGATCAGATACTCCTATGGCACACCAGACTTCACTGTACTTGCTTGGTGGACTTGCTTATCATGGATGCAGCTCTAAGAATAATTGATTTGAGGATTTGTCTGCTGAGCAATCAGGTAGAAAAGGCTTTATTTTGGCAGGAGGTTGCATTTTTCCAGCTATTTTTGCTAAAATGAACTCCACATCAAGAAGAAATTATATAACTCAATTTGACATTGGATGTTGAGCAAATTGAGACCGTGTTCTCCTTAAACAGTTTTGTGGAACTAGTCTCTGATATTTCTGTTTCTACCTGACACCAGACCATGAATTTGGAGTTTGCTCAGTCACTGTCTGGACTCCAGAGATGATATTGACTACATTTCCACAGCTTGTATAGACACAGTGAAATTTAGGTTTCTGAATCCAGATTTTTCTGTAGGTAACTAATGTGGAGAGTTTGATATTAAAATGATCCCTTCCTGAGCTGTTACCAAAGGATGTAACTTGTTAAAGGTTGATTCTAGATTCAAAGCATGCAGTGTGTACCTGTGCACCTGCTCTGACCCAGTCAGCCCCCTCACTCTGTTCACGCAAAACTGGGGGCTGTAGCTGTGAATGCCCAGCAGCAGATCCCTTTCTTCAAGGAAGCTCCCTGCTGATCTGAACCCAGAAGAGGGAACACTTTTGCTGGTCTCTGCCTCTCCTGTCAATAAAGACACAGGCTGAAGATAAGCAGAGCCAGGCAGCTGGGTCCCCAGTGCATACAGAGCTCATGGTGTCAGTCAGAGATGTCCCTGGGAGCTGCAGCCCCCAAGCCAACCTACTGGCTAGTGCAGAGTCACAGTGTGCACCCATGTGCCTGGAGCCAAGTTTCTCTCCCTTTACTCCCCTCCCAGGGCATCATCTGTTGCTGAGAAACTTGGATGTAGGAAGCATCCAAACCAAAAGCATAGGGAGGGGACTGTACCAGACAGCAGCTGCTTAGGACCTCAAAGGGAAGACTGAATTCCTTGTATCTGATAATTGAGATGCAGGCAGTCACTTTATTGACAGAATTAGCTCATATTCCAGTCCATCACGTGTACAGATAATGCACTCTGGGATTAAGCTACTGTAGCAAAAAATTTCCTAACCTAATTTTAAAAGATAAAAGCTCCAGTGAAGTGAGGCTTCATGGCACACTCCACTCCATTCAATTTCCAGTGCTTCAGGGGAGCAGGCAAGAAAGCCCTCCCTCAGGGCGCTGCTCTGCACCTCTGACCTCCCCCTCTGAAAGCAAATCTTCCAGGGAAGGAAATAGAGCAGCACTAAATCTCGCCTCCCTCTGGGTACCAGCATCTGCTGTCATTCTTTGCAGCTTACGTGAAAGGTCATATGGAGCAGGGCTCTGAGAAGCCCTTCGAGTAAAATAACAGGAGTGCTGTCCTGCATCAGGAGAAGACCTGCTTCCCCTTGTCCCCTTCCTCCCCACTTCAATTCCTGACCACCCTATGCTCCCCATGAGTTTTGGGTAGCCACAAGCACTGCCAGTCCAGTCCCTGGACCTTTGAACTGGAAACAGGTGTAGCCTCTGAGTCCTGATGGCACAGGAGATGCTGATTTATATAAGCTGTTTTACCTCAGCATCAGAAGGAGGAGGGAGAGAGCAGCCTGTGGCACAGCTGTACTGGGTAGACATCTTAGGGCTTTGTTCATGTTTTGGAGTGAGGGAGGGTTGAATGCGCTGGGCATCACACAAGGTAAGATGGTGTCTGGGGATTGCTCAATACCCACAGGCCTGCTGTGGCAGCAATAGAGGGACAGAGATTGCAGCCAGTAAGGAAACCCCAAGAGCTGAGTGTTTTAGGCTGGATGACAGCTCACACCTCAGCAGTGGAACATCTGAACTTGTCCATCCCTTCAGCCTCAGAGGTGGAAATGGCTCTACCACAGTGTGGTCAAGCCCCAGGGAACAAGATGGTTGCGTGTGCATAGGGCAGCTGTGCCCAGAGGCAGTCAGGTGTTCTGTGCTCTCCACCCCCTCAAGGCATCACAAGTCACAGAATCAGAAAGTAGTTTGGGTTGCAAGGGACCTTTAAAGGTCATCTAGACCAACCCCCAAGTTTTAACAGGTCATCGATTTTCATTCATGATTGAGCTGCCTTGCATTGCTAGTGAGACCAGAGTTTCTTATGCAACTTCACTGAATTAAATTTTTTATCTGGCCATGCTGCAAGGATGGCATTGTTAGAAACCACAGGCATGAAGCCCATGTAATGCTGGTGGCAGTAGCTTTATTTCTCTTGGCCATGGTAGGGGAGTTCTCAAGCTACACCAAAGTTCCCTGAGCAATTGGTTGTCTTCACATTTGAAAGGCAGCATTTACATAGCAGGCTCCAGCAATGTTCTTGGTACATGCTAGTTTAACATAATTTTAAATCGTCGATCAGGACAAAAAAAGATCCGTGTGTTAGTGTGTTGTCTTCCTTTATGTAAATGCTTTGAACAGTGTGCTAAAAGCATCTGTATTAAGGAGACAGTGGTATCTTGTTCATTTGGAAACCCGCACAAAAAATATACATAGCTTCTATATTACCAAAATCCAAATAAATTAGTACTGTTTGTGCTGTGAGTGCTTACAGTGCAGTTCAAAGGGAAATCACACACAAAAAGGTGACGTTCTCAGACACTCATGGCCTGCCCATAATTGTTGCCTGCACAGAAAGCTGCAGCAGCCTATTTACTTGCACCAGCTTCACAGTTGGTCTCCAGCCAGCAGCTGAGGTTCACCCCAGTTCTATGTGAACCTCAGACAAGGTTTACAGGAAGCCTTCAAAAATACTAGTCGGTGGTTTCAGTAGGGTTCAGCAGCACCAGCTCCCCAGACCTTCCTTTTTCTGCTTATTTTCATATCTTCATTTCACCATGCATATTTCAAAGAGGAGTGTTTGCAATTTTTTTATGAACCAAGGTTGATACTAGAAAGTTGAGTGGACAAATGCTTTTTGCCTGGATTCTTTGGCCAATATGCACATTGCTTACAAGCTTCCATTTAAAATAGTTGTCACACAGGTGTATAAAGCACTCAGAGAAGCTCTTTCCTTCAGTGCTGGCTCTTGGTGCAAGCGGTTCCAGTCATCCAGTCATCTGGTTATGAGCTCTGTGCACAACACATCCGTGTTATCCCTCTCCACCCCTGCCTCAGCTTGTCCTGTCCCTATCTGATGTGATTTTTATTTTATTGGGCTTTGTTTGATTAATGGTCTTCTCCACTAGTGCCTGAGGATCTGCAATGCCTGGTGGGATGAAAGGTGGGGTGGACAATCCAAGCCATGGCCACAGGCAGGACAGTGTTAGAGAAGGCACTGCTGGCAGTAGGCCAGTGAGTAGGGTGTGATAAGGGAAGGTGGTTTTGAGGAATTGCATCTGTTTCTGTCAGTTCTCCCTCAGACAAGCCAAAGAGGTCTCCAGGCTCAGTTTTTCAAGATCTTGCAGAGACACTGCTTGTAGCTGCTGGCCTTCACTCTGATGTAAGCAGCTATCACTTACGGATCTAAGGGAGGAAGACAGCTGCATGTTAGGGGAAGATCTGGCCAACTTCCATCATGCTGCATTGCCATTTTCCACAAAAGCATTTACCAGGAATTGTTCCAGCCCCTTGCCATAAAAGAGCAGTTTTTCTTCCTTCAAATAAGAGTGAATGTAGAATTTGAACTACTTATTCTTATACATATGGTAGTTTCTCACAATAAATGTGCCACATGGCATAAGATGAAATTACATTAGAGGGACCAGCACACACGTCAAAGCTTTGATTGTAAACTTCCAGCTCAGGGAAGGAGATGAGCAATCTTTATGTTCAATTATAACTGCAGATATTTCCTTTTTCCTAAGCTAGTGTCTGTTACCATGGCCACAACCTTCAGAATTTTCTGGCTATTTTAAAGTCATTACTAGGAGTGAAAGAACAGATGTTTAATTACGTTCTTCTTATTCCATTCACTAGGTACAGCTGACATTTTAGGACTAATCCATAAAAAAATAAATCCTTTTTTTATTGTTTATCATTTTCCTAGAGAAAAATAAGAAGAAGTTAATTAATATGTGCCAGTATGGATTTTGTATACAATTTCTAAGCAGGCGTGAGGAAACCAGTTTCTTGACATTTTAAAGATTGATTATTAGCCTGGTATTAGCAGCAGTCATAGGTAAGTGAAGGCCATGCTGTAAAAAATAGACCAGGAGCTGCAAATTCTTGTCCTGGCCACTGACAGTTCCAAAGGACTGAACATTTGAACACTCTGGTTTCCATCCAAAGAAACACTGTTGAGCCAGAGCCCCTCTCTCCATGTATTTGCACATCACCAGCAGAGTCCTGTATGGACCCTGCTGCTCAGGTGTTGCGACTGTAGGTACACTCTCAGCATCCCCACTGTACATACAGTCCTCTGGGATTTATCAAAACACAAGACCTCACAAAAAAATTCTTCTCCACCAGATTGTGGCATTTCATGGTTTGTGAGAAGAGACAGTAATTACTCAGGAGATTGCTCAGCCAACAGGACTGCAGTACATGTGGTCCCCTAGATCTCTCATGGTCTGCTCATACTATGTTCCTCTTAGACAATGTTACCACTTGTGTCACAGTATGGAAGATCTGTTCATTAGAGTTTTCTGGACTTAGGGTTGCTTAAGTTTAACATTTGTCTCTAATGGTGGTGACCCCAGTATGTGATGAAGGCCTTGGCGTCTCCCTGTGCACACCTCCCTGCTAGACTGTCTCAAGCCAAAGGAACAACTTGATCATAAGAAAGATCAAGTATGATGTGCTGAATCCTACTGAGACTGGTATGTAACTTGGTTTGTATTGAGAAATGTGACAAAAACGCAACCTCAGATGTCTGCACACTTCCAGGGAAAAATGGCTGCAAGCAGGCACTTTTGAATGTCTGGCTTGAGCACATTTGGATAGAGGGATCCTACTTCTCATTCCACTCCTACTTTCACTGCCTAAGCTTATTTGGATCTGTGTTTTGTAGCTCTGTGCCTGAGCTCTTCAACAAAGACTTCCTTGGTGGACTGAAGTGTTGGGAAAGTGAATGCCCTAGAGAAGTGCATCATGAGATGTGAATTCAGATCTCCATATTTAGGCTGCTCTCCCATTCCCTTCCACAGACAGTTGCTCTAGACCAATGATGTTTAGCTCCCTCTTTAGTATTTTCTTGACTTGAAGCTGCTAGGTGTCAGCTTTCTGACGAGTTACGAGATTTCCTAGTTTTGCTGTTGTTGCTCAGCTCCTCTTGGTGGTGGAGTTTGCTCTAGCTAGTACTGCTACTAACTTGAAGCTATTCATGTACTAAGCTGATCGTAATCTCCTCAACAATTATGCTAATGAACACTGATTTAAATATTGTGCAAACTGGAACAAAGAACAGCACTGTCCTTCCCTCAAAAGCAGAGCTCAGGCTATGAAGGGAGATCCAGCATGGAATTCTCACTGAAACCCCAAATGGAAACTGAGATGCCAAGAGGGGGAATTTAGGTCAAGGCCAGTGGCTGCAGAAAGTCCCACGATGAGAGATGTGGTCAGCGTCCAGCAGCTTCTCACCATCCCTGCTACCATGTAATGCTTACAGGATCTCACCGCACAGCTGCTGCAGGGCAGGCAGTGGAAGAGCTGACCAGCGATGGATGTGCCTCTCAGCCATGGCGGGGAGTGGGCTGGCTGCCCAACAGCCCCCTCTGACCATGGTTGGCTGTCATGTTGCCTTTATTTTTGGTTATGCAATTATTTTGCTAAGTTGCAATCCCTTGTGTTGCTGTAAAAGCTGCTTTTGTCTATGCAGCCTCTGTAATTAAATATGTCCCCTCTTATTATATCATGCCTGAAGTGCACTATCCACTATCCAAAACTTCCATTTCCTTACAGTTTTTCCCATTTGCCTGTTTCTCACAGGTGGCAGTGAGTCCAGCAGATAGAGGGCTTGAGCTTTGGGCTTTAGGAACTGATTCTTCCTACAATAGTAGTATAATGCTGCAGACTTATTCTAAATAATTTGGTGACTTATCCTAAATAACTCAGCCATCTAGCCTCGCTGAGTCAGTGTAGGACAGAAACAACCTGCTACCTACATAGAGCAGAAACATAATCACCCTGAAGCAGGAAAGGAGGCAGGAAGGGGTCCATTCGGCAGGCAGCACATTTTTAGGCAGTTCAATTTAGGCAAATATACTTAAGGCACATTTTTATTTTGCGGTGATGGAAGAGAAGCAAGTGCCTTGCTTCCAACATCTGCTTCACGCTCCATGCATGACTGATCACATCTCTCACTGCAGCAGCAGCTCAACAGAGCTGCAGCCCCAAGGTCATGTGAAGGTGCTGTTGGTTCTGTGCAAAGCAGCTCTGACAGCTGACCTCAGAACTCTCCCATCTAACAGTTCTGAAGGACCCCTTTGGTTCTGTCTTCAGGGCATTCACAGTTCAGTCTGCCATCCCACTTCTGCAGCCTGCTTCCCACTCTGGGTTGTACTACCTACCTGGTCACCTAATCAGGAGATGTCTTGTTTTCTCCTCTGGAAAGTATGTCCATCTTTCCATATTATTTAAGATAATGCTATATATATGCACATATGTTGTATACATGTACATATACATACATAACATGAAAAGACAAAGGTGAATTTTTAAAGTCAAATAGTTGGAAATGTTGAAATTTAGGTGATCTGTGCTTTTATCTCTCAGCTCTTCTAGTTTGCATTTATTTTCATATAACAAGAGCATATATATTAATGCAGTCAGATATGACTTTCCATTATGCTTCATTTTTGTGACACCCC
This sequence comes from Manacus candei, assembly GCF_025592945.1. NCBI lineage: Eukaryota > Metazoa > Chordata > Aves > Passeriformes > Pipridae > Manacus > Manacus candei. The sequence continues at coordinate 5,100,362 of NW_026138067.1, read as the reverse complement.
CTTGGAAAGTAGTTGCAGAAATCCGAGAATGAATAATCTTTGTGAATAAGGAAGATTGCTTCAGAGAGGGATTTACTCATAGTTCAAAAGCTGTGTGCATTGCATCTCAGCTTCCCCCCCCCCAAATAGTTTGAGTGTACAAGGGCCTCACATGCATTACTATCCCATAAAGTGTAACTTTGCCTGTTTAATTGAGTATGGTCCTGTGACTATCTGAAGAGTTTCCTATTTTGAACAATCCAGTCTATGTGTCTTTCTCAGAAAGAAGATGCATCCTTGTTCTGTGGTGATTATAATGCACCTTTTAGTAGGGTCTCAGTGTGTTTCTAGAAGATCATCTCATTGAGGAGCCACAGTTTCCTCTGTAGCTGAACTATTCTAGACATTTTTCAGTCAAATTTTAGTTAAATATGCTTCTGTTATCAGCTAGCTTTGTAAATGAATGGGTTTCAAGGATATGAGAGTGGTAATCTACTGAGATAGACTTCTGCAGAAAAAAATCAACAGAATGATGCTTTTTTATTTGAGATTACTTTCACAGTTCACATACAGAGGCTCCTTTCTTTGAGCATCTCACGCATATTCTGAAGAAAGAATACTTTAAAGATAAACCTGAGCTGTCTTATCTTCCCTGAGCACCCTTCTTTACTTTGGGCCCACTTCAAAGCAATGCCTGAAAGGACTGGTATTTAATAAAGAGTAAAATTAGATTCTAGGTGAAATGTGCAAAATACTGCAATGTCCATGCTTGTGATTGTCCAGGGGGAGCTGGGCAGCACATGCTGTGCTCAGTGTAAGGCCCTACATGCTGCCTGGCGCAGAGGGCATTTGGAGGTACGTCTTCACATGGCTAGTACGTGTTTGGAAGTTCTGCCTTCTGCCTTGGGGCAGAAAGGAGTAAATCCTCTGCATGTGTGCAGAGATGAAAAACTCAGACCTCCTAGTTGGTAAGATGATGGCAAAACTGAGCATCTGCTTGTCTGCAAGGTGTGTGTGTTTAGCCCTGTTACAGCATTCGGGGTTGCCGTCTCCTTTTCTTCATTGTAATCAATCAAGAATTAGACAAGTGATCATGTGTGCATGGACACACCTGCCCATATAGTGTGAAACAAGTGTCACCATGATGGTTTAAGAGTATAAGAGATTTGTAAGGGAGATAATGTTTTCATTACATTAGTGTATATGCTGTGAAAAAGCAGAATGTACCTTTGGCATACACTGTTGAGTGTTACAGGCTGGCATCTACATGGGGAAATCATTAAAGAATTTCTGCCCAGACTGGAATGAGGTCACACCTGGAAATAAATTTTTTCCTGAGGTCTCCCACTTGGCTTCAGGTAGCCTCCATCCTTGCCCAGTTCATCACCTGAATTTAATTGTCCCAGGAAGCAAGAAACATCAGGTGAAATCAGGCCATTCCAGAGCCCACAGTAGTCTTCAAAACCAGCGGGTTTTAGTGAAAATGAGACTGCTCCACAGAGGTTAGTGACAACCTCCTTCTCCACTAATATCCTGCTTTGCTCCAAATGTGCTAATTACCCTTTTCTGTCAGCTTGTAGTGCATTAACAGTGATAAATTTACAGGCCACCTGTTCCTCTCCTGTGTTTAGCTCGGAGCTGACTGCTTTGTGTGACCCATTAAAGCACCTGTGAGGGTCCACTGATTTTTACCTCATCAGGTGGTCAAAGACTCTCCTTCACACAGTTTCTTAGCAGTGGTATTTAAACATTCTCATCCAGTTCTACAATATTTTGCCTTTTCTGCCAGTGTCACATGCAAAAGTTGGTGAGGACACCCAAGTTTTGTGCTGGTGAGAATTACCTGCTGATCCCTGCTGAGGGGCAGCATGTGGGGCCTCTCAGGAGCACTAATATAGACCTGCAGTCGGAAAGGAAGCCTATTATTGGATTTCCAGGTGCATACCTAAGCAGCAGGTAGATGAAACTTGTTTAGAAAGGCCTGGTTTTTTTCCTACAAAAGCAACAGGGAAAATCTAAGTGATGAGACATGCATTATTTCACAGCAGCTCCCCAACTTTCAATTTTGTGTTTGACGTGGTAACAACTCCTGTGTCAGGGCTCCATCAGACCATGTCATTGCCAGCATGTATCCTCACTTCTTGGCCCATACAGGTTTGTTATCACTTGCTAGCCACATGCTAAACTTAATTATGGCTAGCCAGCATCATGGGGCATGACTTGTCCTCCATATCCTCATGTTCCTGGTAGCTGGTAGCCCCTGCTAGTGGTCCTACTATGTCCATGTCCTCAACTCCTTTGGAAGGTTCTATGGATACGTGGGCAAGAAGAGTGCTTCCAGGTCTCTGTGAGATAAATCGGGATTTATTCAGGGACTGGGAATTGAGGGCTCGTCATGGGACACCCCCACCCACACAGCACTGGTGCACACTTGTTTCTGTGCACATATAAAACTCAGAATACAGAGATTTCACCATTTAAGTGAAGTACATGTAGTTGAACTTTGGCCTCCGCTGCTTTGACTACAGAAGAAAACAAGGGTCTAAAAATAAGGAAATGTTTGCCTCTTGGAAATTTTCTAAGCAATTAATCTAAGAATTATTGATGTTTCTAATTTTGTCAGCAGAGGGTAGACCATCAGTTGCACTCAAAAATGCCAGCTCTTTGCTGATAGCTCATAAAGTGGAATGGCTTTTTAATGAAGTTGCCAGAAGAAAAGTTTGCTGCCAAAATCAAGGATATTGCTTTATCCCACTCCTACTCCTTCATCAGGGAAACTTCCAAGAAAATTCTGGCTTTCTCCCAAAGATGTTGTGTGGGATTTTTTTTTTTTAAATTTCAGTGCCTGAAAACCAACTCCAAAGCCAACTTTACTGCCAACCTTTTAAAAATCAGAGTAATGACAGTATATGCTAATAGGAGGTTTCACAAATCAGTATGAGATCACTGAAACCAGTTCCCATCTGATCACACATGAATGAACGTGTGTGGATTTGAACTGTGTTCATGATATCATGATAGCTACATCTTTCATTTAGATTGAGATCAAATTAATCTTACCAAGTGCTGGGTGGTAAACTGTTGGTAAGTGGCCGTTTTATCATCCTGTGGAGACTAATCTGAAAACATCCTTATTTTAATTTAACCAAGTGTTAGATTTTACAGCACCTTGCAATGAAATATGTACTGTTTCTTTATGAATGGCTCCCTTTCCTAGAACATTCATTAAAAAGCAGTGAGCCTTGTGAGGTATATCCTTCTTTTTATAAGGAAAAAAACAAGTAGAAAATCAGAAGTCTTTATGTATATTTGCATAGTTATCAATTTCTTAATCTTTCTTGGAGGATTCCTTTGGCAAGTCACAGGAGGATCCCTGTTTTGCTCACTGTGATTTTCCAGTGAATTCATTAGAACATCAAGATATGAGACATATTTGGTGGAACAGGATGTGCTTTCATTATTGAATAAGTGATTTGTATGGTGATTTTATATGGTGCTTTACAAACAATTCTTCAGTGTTCATCATGTTTCTAAGTAGTGGAGTTTCACTGGTTTTCATAACATTGGTAGCAGAAAAGAGAACTGGGAAATATTTGATGCATGAAGTGAGAGGAAGTATGGAATATCTAGGGAGTGGGTTGGGACAGAACTTATTGGTGAAGACATGGAAGGGAAATAGAGAAAAATGTAAGAGAAATTTTTTTTATGACAGACTTTTTCAAAGATAATAGAAAAGAAAAAAGGTTGTGTTTGTTTTAGGAGCTAAGAAATAGCAGTGAAAAGTAAGAGGTAAGGGAAAAGGATAAATAAAACATCAAAGAAAGGATGAAGTTTTATAGACTAACACAATGAGTAAGTCCTAGGAAATGAAAAATCAGAGAGGCACTAGAAGTCACATACAAAAATGTCGGAGAAGCTGACATCCTGAGAACAGCAAAGAGACAAAAGTAAACCAGCCTAAAAGTGTAATAGGATCAGCATTTCTGTTTATTTACAGTCACTAGGAAGTGGTGAATAGTGACATTTTATTCCATGTTGGATAAAATCTGGTTTTCCTATAGTTCAACTTTGGAAAAATGTTTTCTGGTTCTGCCACTTCTACTTTTTTACAAAAATGATACAAATTGTTGTTCACAGGAGAAAAAACAGTTCATTTATTTGAAAACAGTTGTCTGGTGGACTTTGTTTACTTCCTTGGAGGATGTTAGTAGTGAAGGCAGAAGTGCTGTTAACCCATTCTTTTGTGGAGGAATTCATCTTAGTTGAATTTACAGAAAATTGTCAGTGATGGCAAAAGAGTTTTCAATCAATAATTCGTATTTTTCCATCCGGATTCAGTCCTGGTTTCTATACAGTATTTCTCATTGCAGTTTGTGTAATGCTATGAACATGTGAATAATTACTGTTGAATTCTTGTGAACAATTTTTTTACTACACTCTGATTATGACTGTATGATGTGTGCCATTTCAAAGGTTCCTTTGTAAAACAGTATTGTTTATATGAGTGGCTACTACCTACACTTAATGTTGAGAACTGCCAGAGGTTTGTTTACTGATAGCAAGTAATAGTAAGAATATCAAGATTATTCAAACATTTGTTTATGTGTGTGTGAGAGACAGAGAGAGGAGCATGGCAAATTATTTTTGCACTTAATTTGTCAAATGTTTTTCTATGCCTCTTAAGGGAGTTTGCTTACCGACCTTTACCATGTTGTTCAAACTCCCAAATTCATTCCTGTTGAGTAATTTCTAAAATCAGGCAGCACACTGTGTTATGCATGAAATAGCAGTTGGGTAAGACATGGGTCTGTGTTTTTCACGGCATGTTGTCATGACTAGATGTCATTCTGACTTTCATGGTGAATAAAAATCAAAATCTTCATCCAGTAACCTTATAGATTATATCCAAGCAAAGTTTCCCAAGCTAAGCTTTTTCAGGTTTGTACACAAATGATGCTCAGTGGGAACAGAAAGCAGCATCTCCACATTAAATGCCTGTTGTACACCCCTAGATCCAGCCCTCCCAGGCCAGGTGTCTTTGTAGAGTGGGGAAGAAGCAGGCGCTGTAAGGTGGCTTGAGTAATCATCAGATTGTTAAAAAAAAGAGGAGATAGTGTCATCACCAAAGGTAACCCCATTCTTGTCCGTGGGAAACTTTTGAGGGGGCACAACAAAGCATCTGAATTGGGGTCCATGGCCAAGCTTAGAAAGGTGACTGTATTGCTGGGCCAGCTTGGGGGCAGTTATGTGGTTTTCCCACACCTTATCTGCAGCATGAAGGTTATAACTGTGAAGGCAAAGAGGTTTTAGGGAAAAATAGCAAAGACATTGTCTTAAACCAAAATTAAAATGTTGCTTTATTTTGTTTGTACTAAAGTCTTTCATGTCAACAAAACTTCTCAAATACAATTCATATCGTGACTCATTTGGTTGAAGTTATCTTTGAAATCAAACAGATTTAATTTACTGTTAATATTCAAAATTAGGCATTTATCATGGAGCAAATATTCTATTTAAATTATCATTTTAAAACCTTTGTAAAATGGAAGTAGCTTACTGCACTGCAATTTGGGAATTACAAGTTCCTTTCAGATGTAGGAGCTGTAGGCTGTGCCATATGTCACTGGGAGGATGTTTTCTCATATATTCACAGGAAAATCTTGGATTTGAATGACGAATTCCATGAACTTGGCAATAGAGCATGAAGAATAAAATAGAAGTGGCTAGCCTCAGTCTCCCCTAGACAACTAGAAGGTAGAAACTTGCCATATGTCAGTGACTGCCATGAGCAATGCCCAACATTAGAATATCACCCTGTTTTGCAGCATTACATACTGCCCCAAGTCATTAATGCAAAGCAGATGGCTTTGTTGTTGATTAGAGCTGGTTAGAATCTGAAATTCCCATACCAAAGGAAATTTTGACATTTATATTTATTTTCACTGCAAATTGGAACAAAACATCAAAATTTCCCGGTGGGATGGAAGTTAAAAAGGACCTGGAAACACCGAGTTACTTCACTTCATTGAAAATTAATTGTTTTCTCAGTAGTATCAAACTACTGTAATTCTAAAATTAGTATCTAATATAAATGCCAAAACAAAATTATTAAAGTCACACTGAAACCTTTTTGCCTTGTTAAAAGGAAAATATTAAGTTGAAACAATAAAGTCTGACATTTTCCCAGAATTTGTTTTCTTCAATGTGACAAAACATTATGATTTCAGCTGAGCTGCATTACCTGATGGAAATGGGTTCTGCTGAAAAAATGTTCACATAGTGCTGTTGGTCCAGGGCGAGTAATTCACAGGATCATCTTGCAAGTTCAAGGACATAAAAATTCTCAGAAATAAGACATGCACAAAGAAAAAATTAATGCAATATCTTCCGTTTAGAAACTTCCTTGAGGACTGCTTTAAAAATTCCTGCAACTCCCACAAAATTTCTTTAGTCATCGAGATCCCTCTTATATTAAGTCCCTTGTGTCCAGTGCTAAGTGCTGACAAATCATCCCTGGTGTGGACCTTCACATTTATGAACTTGTAAACTGTGACATTATCTTTGTGCATCTTGTTTCCATCTCCTTAGCAAAATTCTGGTCCTGGCTGCCAGAACCTTCCACTCCCACTCTCCTGTTGCCTACTTTCCTGGAGAAAGTTCCACTAACTCTCTTCAATATGGAACAAAAACTCGCAGTTACTCTCCAGGTAGGAACCTCCACAATCATTTCTTTCCCTATGACAAGAACATCTTTAAAAATATCCAGTTTGCCAGCTAATGGCTCCATTTTTTCCAGTATCGTGCTTTCATTTTTTTTCTGTCAACACCAAGTCTCTGCTGTGGGATAGGAGACCATCTGTTAGTTTTTTTAAGGGTAGACTAAGCACGAATGTCACTCTTTGGGAGTCACATGCTATTTATTTACAAAGATAAAAAAATCAAGATCATGAATTCACATCAGCTTCTCGTCTTACTTTGTGCAACAGTAGCTTTCTGCTTTAGTTTCCACTGCCCTCCACCAAGGTATTGCATATATGGTTACATAAAAGGACCAAACAAGATGTAGGACAGATTAGAAACCTGATGAAGTTGCTGCTAGATGAGTTTGATGACTGGTGTGCTCAGGTGCATTGGGGAAGATTATGTTACTACTGGTGAGTGCCCTACACAAAGGAGAGAAGCCCTACAGAAGAAAGGAGAATAAACAGTTTGACATAGCTGGACATTTGAATATCAGGATAAAGACAAACAGCAGTGACGCAGGTGTGTAGGAAGGCTGGCTTTTCTAAAGCACTCAGGCCCTCATTAGATAGCAAAATCAGTGCTGCTATTTTCTGGCAGGTCTGGTTTACTGGATACATCTGCTTTTTGAGAAGCCACCTATTACACGGGTGCCCAGATGGAAGGTGTGTTTTGTTTCAGAAGCCTGAGTTTAACTGTAGGCATTGGGCACTAGGAAAAATGTGACCTTGAGTATTTTAGGATATGTGGTCCAGAAAGGGATTGTTAACCAAAGAGACTTTAGGCTCACATGTTGCTTAATAGGAGACACAGTAACTGCAGAAAATGTCCATCGTGTGGATCTTGGTATACGGTCTTTTTTTGAAAGAATGTTAATAGGTCATGTAGAGAGGATATTCTGAGTTGGAAGGGACCCATAAGGATCATCGAGTCCAACTTTTAAGTGAATGGCCTGTACAGGGATCAAACCCCTAACCTTGGCATTATTAGCACCATGCGCTAACCAACTGAGCTAATCTCAGGGTAAAGTCACCTCCAGCTGGAACAGGTGAGAGATTTTGCCAGCTCCCCTGCTGTCAGATTAACACCCATGTTTATAAATACTGCAAATGTCCTGTGCTTAGTGAAACAGCTGAATGCAGTAAAATCTGGAAAAGCAGCCTCCTGGGGGTGGATGTCCTAATGTACTGTTAGCGAAGTCCCTCTTGCCCTTTGCCATACAGAATTAGGCAAAGGCAAACATACTTTTACAAAAATACTATTTCCATAGAGTTTTAAGAAATGAAATACATACATATATATCTAATTCCCAAAAGAGTCATCTGAAGTCTGCCAAGACAAAGAGTTCGTTATTTTAAAGACCTTAGATGGTTCTACCCAGGATTAATGAACAAAATGTTGGGTTTTTTCTTACACAGCATATTGTAAACTGTTGCTTCTCAACTTCACAAATGAATGATTATGAACCAAAAAAGTGTGTGAATATTGGCATGGTTTTTATTCTGTGAGTTCTAAAAGAATTGGGAAGAAATTAAATTGAATAGTGAGACCTTTTGTGAGTGTGAGAAGAAGGCTTAAGCATATCTATATAAGTTGTCCCTCTTTTGTCTAGTTTCTCATTTTATTTCCCTATTTCTCTTTAAGAAGGAAAAAATTACTTTCAAGCTGTTCTGGGTGGGTGAAGTCTTTGCTGGCCCTGGGGAATGGCTGTCCAACACTTACTGCACCATTTTTCACACTGCTCATAGGGTGGTGGCATCACTTCCCAAAGCACTCCAGACAAAGCCTGGGACACTGAGAAAGGTTGGATTGCCAGATTCCCCACCGTGTGCTCAGGGGAGCACACATTTACACCCACTTACACCTTGGAGGGTCACTGCAGGATTTGGGAACACTGATTGCTTTGCATGTAACTCCAAGCAGTCCCTTTTCCGAGTGTCTTCACTGCCTGCCTACCCTGGCCTGAGGTTACACCTTAACTGAGCTCGAACGAGCTCCATCTCCCCTATGTTGGGGGACAGCCAGGCTGTTGGCACGGCAGCAGCAAGTACCTGATTGCCAGTAGGTTAAGGACAGACCTGGTTGCCCCATGCAATCAAAATCCGATGAGTGGAGGTGGAGTGAACAGACTCCGTCACATGAGCAAATACAGACGCTCCTCTTTGATGGGTAGATGTGCACCAAAGTTCATTCAGGAGCAGCTTCACAAACAATCTCTGAGTCCTAAATGCAGGGCTTTAAGATGGAAAGAGTTACTAACCATGAATGTGAGAGGAGTCACTGCACAATGTGCCACACTCTACAAATGCATGTAACATGCTCTTTTCCCCAGTTCCCAATACTAGAAATACTCATGCCTAGTCATTCTTTTCCTAGCACACACTCAGCCTTACAGGAAATGCTTCAGAAATAGAGACCTTTTCTGGAAGCCCCAATGATGCTGAAGGTGATGCAGAAGTGAGGGGGTGTGAAGGCATCAACTCTTTCACTGCATGAGGCTGAAACTCTGCTTATTGGTTTCAAAACAGTTCCAGCTGAGACGGTGGGCTTTGCTGAGAGTAACGTGATAAACACTAGGCTGTTATCTGGTTAAGTCACTGAAGACCACAGTAGTAATGTGGTAGCATTTATTGATGGGGCACTGCCTTTCTGCTGCTTCCTTCACCCTTGCATCAGCCCTCATTGCTAAACTGCACAAAGGAATTACAATGAAGAGGAATAGGAGACTATGTGGAACAGCTGTAGCATTTCTCTGCCAGAGCAAATCTAGGGGGAGAAGAGCCTGGGCTTTTGATGTTCAATATCCATAAGCACCTCCAAGTTTAAAACACATGAACTCCATGCAGCTGCTCCTGCTTCTCCTACTTGCACTACCCACCTCAATCAAAACACAGAGCTGTAAAGGTTTTGCTTTTAATTCTTGTCTTGAATTTCTCCAGGGGTAGCAGGAAAGCACAGAACAAATACTGTTAAAGGAGCGATTAGGGCCACTTTTGGTGGGGAAAGGATTCCCAGTAAGGGGACTGGAGGAGCAGGAAGGTGTCACTAAACAAAACAGGAATAGCAACGAAAACATCAGGATCCTGGAATCAGACTAAGATCCTAATACAAAATGAGTGAAATTTATTATGATGAACAGGTTATGAAGTACCAATGGGCAAACGGATGGCACATGTGTCCCCTCTTCCTTCTGTTGATAAATAAAGCATAAATGATCCCATCCACACCTTTTCCTTGGTTTTTTTATCTTAATTTCTGCATTAGTCTTCATTCCTGTTCTTTGATGTCAGCTACAGTTTAGCACATGTGTTTACTGCTGCTCCTTCTGAATATTAATAAGAGAATGTCAGATTTTTTTAATGAATCTGGCTCATGAATTTCATCCCATGTTTGCTGTTTGCCAATATAAACAGATAAATGGAGGGTGGCAAGGCTCAAAATTTTATTCTGCATATATTTATTTTTTAGCTAAGTCCCTCTGTGATTTTTAATAAGTTTGGTTTTCTTTCAAAAATATGTTCCAAGATGCTGTTAAAAAAAAATTAAGCAAAAGCCTTTCTTGGCAAATATCTCCACGCTGGTTACTCAGATGAACGTGTGAAAACAAACCAGCAATGGCCAGAAGGAAACAAAGTGGCTTCTTCCAAGAGCTTGTGGGGTAGTTCTCTGTGGAATGGAGAATAAAAAAAATAAATCTCTTGATCAGGTAGCACTTACGCTTCATGGCAGGAAGCTAAAACTGGAGAAGTTATTCTTCCCAGCGCTGCTGCTGTAATCAAAAAGCACTATGCTGTGGCAAAAAGCACTATGTTCCACTATTGGGATCCTGCACTGGCACTGGAATTTCCAATGGGATAGTGCAAAGCAGCACTGGAGGTGGCTCTGAAGTTGTGAGCACCAGAAGGGCCAAACAAAAACAATGCAAAAGAAGAGCGCTCTGCCAACCTGCTCTTCGGGAGCTCAAGGAATGGTCACAGAGTTTCCTGGTGCTGGAGCACATCAGAGATCACCAAACACATCCCCGCCTTGATCACCTGAGTCTTGCTGAAGAGCTCAATGATGACAGACAGTGCTTTGCCCACATTTACCGTTGGGTTTGCATTCAGGACCAGACCATGGCAACATCATTGTTCCAGCCACAGGGAAAGAGCATATGCGGATGGGAAGAGAATGTATCATTTGAGATAGCTGTTGCTTTGAACTATTTTATTACATAGCTTATACAGCAGTTAACAGTATTACAGCCCAAAGGAATAACTGACCTTATGAAAGAAATTTGGCTTTTATTCCAGAATGTGTTCACCAAGGCCTTGACTTTTGTAAATGCACATAACTTCTCCTATTTTGTAAGGGCATGGACATAGATGAACAAGAGATGCATTTGGAAGTGTACATACACTGGACCACAAATAACAACAGAATCTGAATACGCTGCCACATGCTATAATTGGTGAACTGGTATTTGGTATCTGAAGCTTTACCAAGCAATGATAGCAGCTGGCAGAGGAGAAGGAAGAGTGTAGATCTGATGCTGTGAAGTGTTGATAACAGAGCAAAATCTTGGCCTGGAATCCCTGGGGACACATCCCCAGGCAAAGTCCTGTGCTCTGAGATGCACTGCAGTCTCCCTTGACATCCCCCCACTTATTGCAGGGTAAGGGTCAGCCTAAGGTTTGCTCAACCAGGACAGAGCAGCACCCCTTCTTTGAGCTTGTGACAGAGTGGAGTTCCACAGTGACAGGCAGAGAAAGAACTGGCAGGAGTGGCAGAAAGTGGTGGCAGGACAATTTAGCTTGCAGGAGCCCTGTATGCTGTGCTGTGAAGCTGGTAGACAGTGACAGGCGATGACTGCTGCTGGGTAGGACATGAAAGAAGGTGAGATCCCTGCTGCATGCAGATGTGTAGGCAGCTTGAGAGGTAGATGATGTGTCTGAGTCCACTTGTCAGACATCCAGGCTTTCAGTAACAATCAACCATTACTCTGGAGGAAAAAACACAGCGGTGATGGTGAGTGGAGAGTCGCACTTGTACCATAGTCAAGTCATTAGGCATTGCCACAAGGGACTGACTCATGCTGGAGTGCTGCTCTCTCGCCACTGTCAGGTAGCAGAGCTGGGTCAGGTTGATGCTGTTGTCCTGCTTGGCCTTTAGTTCATTCCAGCAGTCATCAGGAACTTGTACAGCTGCTTGGCAAAGATTGAAATCCCACGATTGCTAATCTCAGGGAAATGCTCAAATTATGTGTTAGAAATTAATATTAGAGACAGCATTGCACCCATAAGCAGATTATTTCTTGGAAACAGGTCAAATTGTGTGTGTTAGAAACCACAAAGAGCAGTTTCTGAAGACAAAAATCACAAAAAGGAAGTTTCATTGCTTATTTCTGAAAAGTTTTCTGCTTTCACTTTTACAGAGTTGGTGTCTGTACCCGAGTCTGTGGTGTGATTCACCTTGCTATTCCCACTGGAAATAGATCAGGCAGGACTTGTCTTCAAGCTGATTATTACACCTTTCAGGTGCTTTGTACCCTCTTAGCTATGAAGTACCCAATAGCCTAAATTTTCCAATTTTAGAGTAAGGCTTCTCTGAACAAAAGCCCTTTTCTCATTATACTTTTTCTCAGCAGTGGACTTCCCCTCAGATTTAAGCCTAAATGAAAATTAAGATGTCCTCTTGTCTTTGGCAGACGGAGCTGGATCAAGAAAAAGAATACATAGTGTTTTCTTTATATGATGGTTGTCAAGTTTCAAGGGCAAAAGCACTGTTAGAAATGTGTTCCCAGAAGTTGCTTATTATAGCAAACCTTCAACAAAAAAAAAATTATTTCTTTTAAGGAAATGTGTTTAGATTCTTGCATTGCGTTCATGCAGCAATTCAAGAGCTGCGTGCTTGTGGCTGCTGCAGCTTCTCAGCTCCTGTGAGGATGTTGCTTAAGCAGACCATAAGTTTGTCTTACCCTGGGGTTTCAGATTGAGGTAACAACTCTGTGAGCAGCAGCAAACTGCTGACAAAGAGACACATGATGGAAGAGGTGTTCATTGCCTTTCAGTCCAGTCAGTCCTCCCAGTTTGAGGAGAAGGCTCTAACAGCATCGCTGTCCTGCCCGCACAAAACATACTCCCCTGCAGGGAAAGCCAGTCGGTGCAGTGTCACTGGCTATGCTGAATTGTCACAGGCCTGTTGTCTGTCCAACAGCTCTGTCTTCAGTCTCATCTTAAAAACGCCTCATCTAGACCTAAATAAAACAAGCTTTAAGTATTTCCTTTAAGGAGCATTGCCTATGACATTACCTACAATAATCAGTGAACAGGGATTCTTTCCATAGCAACTGCATAGCAGTTATGCTTTAGTTACTGATCTTATGTAGTTATTGGCTGAAGTGGTATCAACTCTTCAAGCCATAAACACATTACATTCTTTTTGCTAAATAATATTGCCTTAAGAATTAGGACCTTAATATTTTAATATATTGTTATATCTAGCAAGTAATTCATATTATGTCTAACACTGTTGTATCAGAGGAAGAAATTGTAGAAATGGAGTTAAACATAATTATTAAATGCTTAATTTGCCAGTTTTTTATACCTATGACATCCATTTCTCAGTATTGTCAATATTTGACGTGATTGCTGTTCGCTATTTACTTGTTGTATTTTTAACATTTAGTCCTACATTACAAATTCGATAGATCTACAGAGGTGAAAAAGTGGGAAAAATGCCTAAAATCAGGTTCAATTTTATTTCATTCTGTGCATTTATTGCTGTTATTGTTAGCTGACATTCTCTTAGCTCACTGCGCTCTACCCATAATCTAATCTATCCTGAAGAGTCAGGCAGCAGTCTATGAAGCGATTATAAGGATCTTCAAGTGTCTTCAAGGATTTTCTGTACTTGGACTGCAAAAGAATTTTGATCTGTTGTTGATAGAATGGGCACAATAAATTCCATTTTGACAGTTCCTAGAATGCCACCTATTAATAAGGAACGAGGGCAAAGAACACGATACAAATTCATCACAAGTGGACTCATAAATAATGCTCCTGGTTTTGACTGTGTCACCTGGCATCACAGTGGCTGTGGATTTCAATCCTGGATGGCAAGTCAGGTGTTGTTAGCTGTCCTTTTCTGCCTGGAGAACACACATTTTTCTGGTTGTGATGTTCTGCAAGGCAGTGCCGTCTTCTCTTCTGTATTTTTTATTATTTGGTAAAAATATGCTGCACCTACAACCTTGTGTGGCTATAAAGGCATTATTTTTTAGGCTGAAATATTTTTTTGCTACCTCTTGAAGAACACTGCCTGCACCTTACCTCACTGTTTTACTTTTGAGAAGATTCTGGACTGGAAATGTGCAAGTCGAGTTTTCCATTTTCAAATGTTTGAGTCATTAAAAAGCAGGAGGGAATTATATGGCTAATGCCAGCTCACTCCTACCACTGCTGACTTGCACCTTTGTCAGGAGTCTTCCCTTCCTACTCTAGTGGTCTGGAAATTGTACTGCCCTTGAGGCTGCAGAAGAGCTGCCGACTGGGGCTGTGGGCAGCTGCCATCTACTCTGGGGATTATACTGGGGTTTTTGTGTTAAATTGGTGCCACTCTAAACTAAGCCTAACCACCTCACTTGTCCAGTTGCTTTTCCATCCCACTGGCAGACCCTGACAGTTTTTTTGTTTTGCCTGACATAAAGCCCTCTGGCTGCCCTAATGTAATCTGTTCGCTCAGCTAATTCCCAGGTTGTTTATTGTGGGCCCTGTCCAACACCCACAGAAGGCCATGCAACCTTCAGCTGCCTCGGCAGCTGTTGGACTGGGCTTATAAAATAGGGACTTATATGCTATTTTCAGGACATTAAGAGCTTGGATTACTTAAAAACTGTACAGTGGTGTGTTTTGATCAGGATAAAATAAGGAAAGGCAGTAGAAAAAATTACCTTTGAGGTGGTATCTTCCACTTTTCGAGTGTTTTGGAGCCACTTTGGAGGAAAAGATATTGTTTGGATCAAGGAAGTCACCCAGGTCATTTCCTGACATGAAATGGTGAGGAGATGAAGAAGCTCCCATCGGGCAGGACTCTTCACCCTTTCCAACCTCCTCTCTGTAAACAGGGAAGCCCATTCTCCATGAACAGTGTAGGCAATGAGTTTAGACAGGACATCTAGTTCCCAGACTAGATATCTAGTTATCAGACAGCCATCAGCGGAACCTGTGGAGGCACAGGTGGATTTAGGATGGATCCCATAGTTTTCCCCTTGAGAAATAAAGCTTTTTGGTCATTCTGGTCCAAGAACACAGGAAATAAGGATGTCAGCCCTCTAGCTGCTTTGGGGAGTTCAAATTCCTTCAGGAGAAGGGGAGTTTCTCATCACAGAAAAAAATTAGCCTCAATTTCATCTGTCCAGTGCTAAACAGTAGATTAGGTTCAAATGCTGGTACATTTCTCAGTAGCTGCTTGTGACGTGTATTGACACTTTATTTTTCTTCAATTTTTAAAAGTGATACCTTTGTTTAGAAAGGACATATTATTGAATGCTTATCAGCCACTCCAGTCATTGTTCATAAATACATTTCTGGCCCAGAGACTTCATTCTGACAACAGTGTGAAAGTCCTGTTTAGATTATTTTGCAATTCTGCTTAAGTTACCCATATATCAGATCTCAGTTGTGACTGTCACTTGCATGACAAATTCTCAAGCAGGTTTCTGTCGATAGAGAATGGCTTCCCACAAATCAGGTATAATGGTAAGCTTCCAGTAAAACTGATGGTGCCATTTGAAGCCAACATACTCCGGCTCCAAAACTTAAAACGCAAAGGCATTAGTCATTAGTAAATCTGCTGTACAATGTGATATGTAGCAACTTGCCTTAAATGAAATATAATTAAGATGATTTGACAGAGCCTGTATCCAATAAATACTTCTCAATGGTTAATTTAAGGGAAATAAATTTCCAGTTTTGTTGTCTGGGTACTTTTTCTTCCTCCTTTTTTTTTTTTTTAAGAGTCTTTTTCAAACAGCTATGACCACCTGGTTTACTATTACTTAGTAATAGATCCAATTTTTGGTTACAAGGAAAATTAAAAAACACAGTAATAGTTTGAGGCAGGGGAATCCACCACTGATAAAATCTCTTCAGATTTTATCTTTATTTTGAAGTAAAATGGGAATTGGTCCATGCCAAATAACTGAAGCAATTTCTGGGTTGCTCTGTTTGATTTTGACTACAAAGATATATCTAGAAGGGCTTTGGAGCTCCTGGTTTCAGCATACACTGCAGTTGCACTTTGATCCCATTTTGAAGCAAGACCAAGGGAATATAGCCCTTTGTACCTGCCTGGTTTCCACCAGAGGTACAAAAAATGTATCTCATTATTCCAGGTCCTCCACACAATTGGGTGACTGGGATGGAGGGTGTGCTGCAACACCCAGCTACTGGTCAGCTGTACCTTGCAACATCCATTGCTTGCCTCATGCTTTCAACGTCAAAGTAGGATGGCAAAAATTCAGTGTAATCACAGTTCTCCAGACGGTCAAGACTATGTAATCAGCATGTAGATTAGGCTTGTTGATTTTTCAGAGTATATATATATATATATAGTGGTAGACATTGTCCAAAGTTTTAATTGATTCCCAAGAGTGAACTGTCATCAGAAAACTCAGAATAGAGCATACTGTTCTTCTACAGCCTCCAAACTAGTCAGTCTTAATAATAATTCATATGCATTTGTTTTTGCTCTGCAGGTAATATTTTAACTCCAATATGGGAAAGCAAAACAGCAAGCTACGTCCTGAAGTCATGCAAGATTTGCTAGAAAGTACAGACTTTACAGAGCATGAGATCCAGGAGTGGTACAAAGGCTTTTTGAGAGACTGTCCAAGTGGACATTTATCTATGGAGGAGTTTAAAAAAATATATGGAAACTTTTTCCCTTATGGGGACGCTTCTAAGTTTGCGGAACATGTATTCCGCACTTTTGACGCCAATGGAGACGGAACAATAGATTTCAGAGAATTCATCATAGCCTTGAGTGTAACTTCGAGAGGTAAACTGGAGCAGAAGCTGAAGTGGGCATTCAGTATGTACGACCTCGATGGGAATGGCTACATCAGCAAGTCAGAGATGCTGGAAATCGTGCAGGTATGTGCTGCTCAGAGGCACCCCTTGGCCTCTCTCCTTCCCAGCAAATTGTGAAGCAATGTTGCAATGAGACGCAGAATTAAAAAATGGCAGCATTGGTTTATGATCTTGTATAGCTGCTTGGATATAAAATGCTATTTCATTTGGCAAAGATCGTGTCACAATTCAAATTACAGCATTTGATATCCACTGCAAGTTTTTCCTGAGCAACAAGCTGCATGGGCATTTCTGTTGGGCTGGAGCACAGCAACTAACCTGCTGATAAATGTGATTCTCTCCTCTGGGAAATCACCATCAATTAATTATGATTAATTACAGTTGAACAAAGTAGGTATATTAGAACAACCAGGCAGCATGCTTTTAAGGAAGGCAGGCTTCCTCCACAATAAGAAACAAATGTCCTTTGATTTGTTACTGATGTTATTATGAAGAACCAGCTCACATATTTTAAAGGTGTCTATCTGCCTAATTCCAGTGAGGTCTGTGTACTCAGAATCATACTAGCTGTCTTCATATTAAGTTGCCAGTATAGATAAATCTTATCTGGGTAGATGATGAATCCACACACAGCCCCTTTGGTTGTGTTTTCTTGTGGTGTTAGTAGGAGTCCAACCTCACTTTGGCTTTCTCTAACATGTTTTTGCCCTTGAGGCACATCACTCTACTGAAACATTTTAAACATTTCTGATGTTGTAGTGTATTTACACAGCTTGAATCTGTATAATGCAGCACTGTTAAAAAAAAAAAAAAGGCTGTTATCAAAATCCTTTCCGTGGAAATTTTGATGTGCTAACAATGTGCTGTATTATTCAGACTTATATTTGTGCTGGAAATCAAGGGAAAGGAATGCACACAAATTTCTGGCTGTGATGCCAAGCTGCATGTAGGGAGGCAGCCTAATATGTGGTACTCGTGTCTACCAGGGCTCTTCTCACGTCCTCCAAACAGTGGCCAATAGCAGCACTTGCGCTGCTTCAGCAAGACCAGATACAAAGCTCAGCTGCAAATCTGGGGGTGCTGTGTTGTCTTTCACTTAGTCTGTTTGATGTTCCTGTGTCTGAGTTGAGGAGCAGAACTGCATTCAGACCCAGAGACCTCCCTGTCTCTGTGCCATGACAAACCTCATGGAATATTTGCATTAGAAGATCCTCTGTTCCTTACAAATCTTCCTCTCCCCCAGGCAGGATAAACAGCCTGTCAATTATTGTTTTTCTAGCTGTATTTCTCCTCATGAGAAAACAAAAAGAATCCCCAAAAGAACTAACATAGCACATAGCAAACACAAAGAGCCAAACCCGAGTGACCGCCTGCTCCTCAGGAGGAGGAGACACCCTGGATGCTGAAGGACCCCTCGCTGCTGTCAAGGAGCCCGGGAAGGCACTGAGCTGAGAGGCAGCACAAACCCCCCAGGCCAGGGGATTTACGAACAGGGACAACAAGGCCACAAATTTGTTCATGTCAAATTTAATGAAGGCATCGGTGGCTGGATTTTCTGTAGTGAGCCAAACAAGAACAGGCAAAGCCGGCAGCTTTTTCCAGTTATCCCAGATCTGCTTGCCAGGATGTTTAGAGGCTGAAATGCTCTGCCTTCTCTTCATATTCATGTCGGTACCAAATCGTAACGGTGTCCTTTACAGCCATCAAACAAAATTGCAGCCTAGGGATCAGCACAAGGCAACATTCTATTGATGTGTGTATCCAACCCCAAGCAGCACTTCGGCTGCGCGCAGCCCTCAGCTTGGCACTCCAGACCTTCCACTGCACTTCTTGGGAGGTTTTGCTCTCTCCTCCTTTCAGATTGAACCTGAAACTCAACCACATGATGCTTTGTCTCATATAATGTCACCTCATTTTGAGGGATCACACAAAAAGCAGTTATGGAAGTGAATAGCCTAATAAGCCTGAGCAACAGTTATTTCTATACCATGGAATATCAGCAGTTTTCCAGTCAGGAAAGCTGCCCTTTCTGTGATGGAGCTTCCCATGAGGCAGTGTGCTTGTAGATCTGACCCTATTCTCTTCTTTCAGGTTTTTTTGGATGCATTGATCTCCCTGTATTGCACTGGTCACTCACAGCTCCTCCCAGTGGGGTGGGATTTGTTGTATAGTCTCTGGAATGGTGTTCAGCTGATATCTGAAACTGAAGTAGATGAGCATATTTTCTTGCTTTGTTGAGAGGTTCCTTTGATGTAGAGTGATTAGATACAAAAAACCAGCAAACAACTATCACTTTCATTTATGAAAGATGATTATTTTTTAATATGGAATGACAGGATTGTGTATCACATGTCTTCCTGGGGGCCTTAAGCTGTCACAATCTGATAGTGAAAACCAGAACTCTGTTGTAACTCTGATATATGTCTCAAAGGAACCTATTACAAATCCCTTATCTGGCATAAATTTGCATATCGATAGAGCAGGATTATGTTTTCATTGGATTTTTGCATAAGACAATACACCAAAGTGAATGCTAAAAGAAACACCATCAGTCTAAAAATCTTAGTTTCACAGAAAAATTCTGTCCCTGTTACTGTGGGATTACTGTATCTTAAATAATATAGGGGCAAGGCACACTTTTCTTCTTTTTCAGTCTACTTTTCTTTGTGCTTTGAAAGCCCTCTCTCAGTGATTTTCACTGTTATGCCGAAGGTTCTTTGCATTTCTCTTCCATTGCTCTGGTCTAATCTAATGCAATGCAGGCATTGCACTCTTGCTCAGTGTTGCAGTAAGGAGCTTGAGGTAACAGTGGTAGCAGCAGCAGCACTGAAACAGCAGAACTACTGGTTAAGATGCCCCACAGGAGGTGGTGAATGGTCCATAACAGCTCTTTGAAGCCTGTTTTCTTTGCAAAGTGATGTGCTGCATAGCAAAGCACCTGCATTCCTTTAAGCTCCATTTACCATAGTGCTGTTAACCATGTAGGCATAGCCCAGTGCTGACTCACCACACCTGCCCAGGAGCATCCCTCCAAAAAGCCCTGCCTAGAGACCCATGAGAAGCCAACTGCACAGTTTGGAGGTTTATATAATTTGAAGGACTTTAGTGGTGGGTTGATGGTAGTGGAGCCTAAAGAAAGAACGTCCATGGGATACTGATACACTTACCAGGCACAGCACATCTGCAGAGTACTGTGGGAAGATGCTTCATAGCCTGCCCTCTTGACAGACCTTGCCACAGTTCCTCTTAAATTCATGTCTTGGGCTTTTCATGTCTCCCATATGTTTACCTATAATCTAAATAGCCCAGTCTACTCAAAAATAGCTGCAAACCAGCTAGAAGATTTGTGTTTGTTCCCCTCGCTGAAACAGGACATATTTGGCTACAGTCTCTTAAAATGAGAGTTCAAATAAGAGATGGAAACCTTTTTCTAAGGATACATTTTTTCACTGTATGGAGTCAAAAGCCATCTTAAGAATACTGAGCAGAGAGACAAGAATAACACTTTCAGTTTAATAAAAACAGAGCACACACGTTTCACTTGCTAGGCTAGCTTATTTGAAAGCCAGGAAGAAACAGAAGCTGGTATGGGAAGAAGCAGAAGCTAATATGGCTCTGTAAAGACAGTGTCAAAAATCCCCATGAGATTGAGAGGAAAGCAATTTTTTTCAGGCTGATTATTCACCTCATGAGACTTTTAGCTGTCAAAATTTATTTCAACAGAGTAAAAAGGATCGATTGAAAATTCATATTGTCATTGCTGCCATCACCGTAAGGAGGTTTTTGACAGTTTGCCAAGTACACAGGGAAATGCAGCCCTCACCAAGGCTCCTGGCCTGAGTGCAGCAGTGGCAGCCAGCGACTGGGAGCAAAACTGGTGTGTATAGGCAAAGGGGATGAGATTTGCCCTAAATCACCCACTGCTGCTCATCCACATGCAGCTGGAAAATCAAAGGGGAGAGTTCAGCAGGGCAGCAAATGAAGCTGGAACCTGTGCTTGCTCTAGTGATGTACACAGGATTCTGGAGACACAACTTCTTGGTGGCATTCAGGGGTGCCAGGGAGCTGTAAGGAGCGCTCCTGACAGAAGTTCACCTGAGAAAGCTACCCTGACTCAGGAGGCTGCTGATATACAGCAACCTCCAAACTTTTTCCTGTTGAGTGCCACTAGTGGTTTTCAGCCCAGGTACTGGGAAGCTGAGGAGTCACACTCCATGTGGGATGGAGTTCCTGCAGCCTTTCAGTCCCAGGTCCCAGCTCAGGGTTAGTACAGCCCAACTCCACGTAATTATTGCATGAAACCTACTTCCTTTCAGAGCTTGCTCTTTCAAACATAAAATAAAAAGCTCTGTGTAGCTGCATTGAATTAATATGGGGCAAGTCTCAAGATTCCTAATCAGCTTTAACTGGCTTTTATTTTGGGAAAATTTCCCACTAAAGTTCTGAGTAAGGACATAAGAATTTGTCCAGAGTAACCATTTTCAGCATGAAAGGAATGCTTACTATGTTATTCCCATCTGGCTTTCCTAGAATATCTCATCTGTTATTCCCTTCACACGCCTCTGTGAAAAGGACCCTGTAGGATGAAGTCATCCTGAAGCACTTTTTTTTGTCCTAAAAATCTGCATATTCTTACTATGGTTACTTTGATCAGGGTAAACACCCCTGCAGTCCCAGGCTGGCGCATTCCTCCCACACTTTCAATACAGATTCTCTGCTTTGCTGTGCTCTCACTCAGAGTGAGAGAATGACCCCTCCACCTCTCTTCCTACCCCAGACAAAAGCCAGACCGCTTCAGATGCTTAAACACTGGCAGATTTATAAGCCTCATCTCTGCTCTGACCTTGCAAGCCTTGCATGCTGATGAGGGTGAGGAAGGTGTAAATTCTTAATGTCCACCCTCTCCTTTTTTTTCTTCCCCTGTTACCTCCTTCCCCCAGCTCCCTCATCCCTATATTTATGTGCTTTCATGTTCGCCATTTCTTCTGTTCTCCTGGTATCAGAGTATCTTGGTTGTGTGGACAGCATCCCTGCCTGTTCTGAGGCTCTGCCCAATACTCTGGAACCCTAATTCCCTTGGGAGTCTTTGGGCACTCCTGCCATGCAAATCATGATGATGATGATTAAAAGGGTGTCCACCACACTTCCATTCAACCAGCAGCTGTTCATGCTGAAATGTTCACCTCTATTCCTCTGTTTGAGTCCTGTGTTACAGACTAACCGGAGGGCAGACCTGAAAATCCACAGCCACAGTCTTGGTGGCATAACTGGGGGAGCAGATGTTTGATTATGCTGAGCATAAGTGAGGGATAATTAATTAAAAAGACAAATGCCTTTCTTAGGGCATAAGTCTTGAAATTATTTAAGGGCCAGGAGATGTGAAAGGTGAGCTGTTGGCAGAGGAGAAGCCAGCAAGAATGCCAAGGAAGTGAGTGCTACCTAGTCTGAGTGTAAAATGTCTGTGCTGCTTAGCAGTATCCTCCACCTCTGCTATTACATTCCTGGAGCCAATCCTTGGGGATCCTGGGCCAGATGATGTGAGCTGCTAGGCAGAGTGCCTTCACGAAGGGGAAAAGGGGAGAGGGGTGACCCAGTGAGCAATCTGGGGCTTGCGCCAAGGACCTCCCTCCCAGAGCAGGAGGAAGGAGATAACAAATAACTAAAGCAATCACATCTTCACCAACTTATTAACTGACCACTGGAGAAAGCATATTGGGTGAAAACAAGCATTTGACTCTGTGGGTGAAAGTGATCCACATCTACAAGGCTGCAGGGCAAGGCGATGCCTGGTGCAGCACCAATGAGCTGCAATGGGAAGCAGAAGGAGCTGGTTAGACAGGCACAATGCTGCCTTGGGCTGAGATGCCCCTCCAAAAGGCCAGGAGGATCACCCAAGGCCACCACCCTGAAGCTGTCTGGGTGCTGCTGTTCTCCTAGTTGCAGCACTGCAAAGATACCTGAACACAAAACCCACTTGTTTATTGGTGCTGCGTGCTCATGTTTGCAGGCAAGGTTTGGATAAGCACTTCAGAGACAGGTCTTCATCCTTGTTTTAAAATTAAATTGCCTCTCTTTCAGGGGAGCTAGTACCAAACATGACTAATGTATTTGTCTGTGCAGAGAATAGCTATGGGTAGTTCAAGTGCTCTGTGAGACCAGAATGAATTGTAAGTGGGATTTTTGAGTTGTGTACGCACACCAACCCCTAAGGAAAAAGCCAGCTCCTTGATGGTCCAGTCTTTGTTATCTGTGAGACACAGCAAATGCAGGGAGTGAGTCACTGACCTCTCTGCCACAGGACAGGATGCTGACCAGGGAGGGAGAGAAAGGAGATGGGGGAGAAGCAAAGGTGGGGTGAGGAGACAGGTGTAGTGAGTATGGAACCTGGGAGGCCAAAGCACAGAGACACACCACAGCACGGAACAAGACCTTGGTGGTCTTACCATTCCCCCAGGCTCTGGGAGCTGCCAATGCCTAACATGCTGCACAAATGATAAATTCATCCAAAGACTGTCTTAATAAGGAAAAATGTAACCTCAGTCCAAACCCAGATGGTGTTCAACTGTGACTAAATGAAGAAACACACTGTTTGATAAATGTGCCCCACTGAAGAGGGAAGCTGCATGTACTGGTGCCACCCAACGCCCTCCAGCATCCCAGAGCAGGTTCCAGCTGATGTTCCCAGGATATTTTCTGCCTGCATCTGTAATCATATCCTTGCACTGAGATAATGTGTTTCTTACCAGCTCTTTGCTCCTGTCTATCACACAGGCAATCTATAAGATGGTTTCGTCTGTAATGAAGATGCCAGAAGATGAGTCAACACCAGAGAAGAGGACAGAGAAGATCTTCCGTCAGATGGACACCAACCGTGACGGTAGGCACCCTTCTGGTGGGGTGGGTGGGGTGTCCCGCCCACACGGGGTGACCCCGCAAAGCCACCACCATACAAGGCCAGCAGAGTGCAGCCAGGCAGGACTTTGCCTTGCAGGGTTGCTTTCCCAGCGATTTTCCTTGGGCTCCCTCAGCGTCCTTACACCATGTTTGTCCAGAGGCTTGTCAGGTGTACTGTGACCCACGGCATGAGCTAAGTAAACTCGTTTCTTTTCTAGGAAAGCTCTCTCTGGAAGAGTTCATCCGAGGCGCCAAGAGTGATCCATCCATAGTCCGTCTCCTGCAGTGTGATCCCAGCAGCGCCGGCCAGTTCTGAACCTATTCTTTGGATGAATTATGTATCTGCTTTTTTTTTTCCTTGCCAAACAACATTCATGGTAGTGTTGCCTCTGTATGGCCAATTATGCCTTTATTTGTGGCATCTTATAGCTTCTTTTGTTGTGGATTAATTATAAGAATGCTGAATTGCTCTTATCAATTTGTCCAGGGCATGGGCAGTACTGTTTTAAACAGATATTGTGGTGTTATCATTGTTTTAAAACTTTCATTTTGGTTTTTTTGTTTGTTCGTTTTAACGTATCTGTTTTGGAAAGGATGCGTTGAGGAAGAGTAAACCAACAACAAAACCCTTGGCAGCAAGACACGCTGACAGATTTTAGATTGCTGCTTTAGTTGTTAAGTATTCACCTGCAGGACCTGAAAAGTGTTGTAGAGGCTGAACCAAAGGGGTTGTGACAGGTGGGGTAGGATTCAGCTAAAACTTGTCCAGGAGGCACCAGTTAACGTCAGACAGGACTGAGAAAAAGTACAAAAGTGCAAAACGTATGGGGTATATTGTCCACTCCTATACCTCC
Organism: Manacus candei; assembly: GCF_025592945.1. Lineage (NCBI taxonomy): Eukaryota > Metazoa > Chordata > Aves > Passeriformes > Pipridae > Manacus > Manacus candei. Next base: position 5,075,824 of record NW_026138067.1, on the reverse strand, counting down.
TTGTTTCAATGCTGTGAACATTTTCCAGGTTATGAAGGAGAAGGGACAAAACAAAGGTTGACATTTTTTTTGCTAGGTTTACAGTGGTTGAATTCACATGGCTTTATCTGAAAATTCAGCAATTTGCAATCCTGATCTCCAAATCCACAACTGACAATACCTCTTGCCGTTTGGGATCAGCAAAGGCAGACACAGATATGAAAAACTGGGTCTTGACAATGAATTTAAGGGAGATACATGTTGAATGTGAAATTTTTAGGTTAGTAATAAAGCAGTTGCTACTAAGGAGAGTGGGCATTCATGTGAGGAACTCACGGACACCTGCAAGCATCTCCAGCTGAGGCACATCTGCTATTCTGAATGCTCTTGCATAGGAGGAAATTTTTAGAGGTGTTTTTGTCTCTCTCCACATAGCTAACAGAGTTTCTGGGCCTGCTCTTAGGGAGAGGCTCTCATCAAAACTTGTTTTAAACATAAAATTGTAGCATTTATATTTCATTTATTTTAGTAAAGTTCAAAAAATCTGTACTGAAATGAGGAAATGGTACGCTTTATGATATATTTATATATATAAAAATTAAAACAAAAAAAGATCAGCTCTTGAGAGAAATGTTGAATGTTTATCTTTTCACCTAGATGCAAGAGTTCTGAAATTTGCTGCTGAAAAACTTCCTTTGGTCAAAGTTGCTGTATGCAAGGCTAGTACACGTATGTGGGATTTCTTAGGGACTTTACAATCACTGTTGCAATGGAAAAGCTTTAGCAACGGGAGGCATTATGCTGAGTAAATTGGCATTAACCAACCATTGGCTAAAGTCTGCTCTGTGATCCTGTTGGAGAGGTATCGATGCAGGCAGCACACAGTGTTGGGAATTCATGAGCTCGTTAGAGTAACCTTTGTCTGACAGGAAAGGTTGGCATTTTGTCAAGTGACCTTGTAGTTGCTAATCCCCAGTAGCCTTAATTTAAAATAAACTAAGTAAAATAAGTCTGCTTTACAGATGATGATTAGCTAAGTACTAATTAGAAGTCATGAATAAGTAGTTATGAATAATTTTATGTGGAACACTAGCTAGCATGTACAATAACTGACGGAAACAGTCCTAGACTTGATTTTTTCATACCTTTGCTTTGCCAGGTGTGAAGTGCAAAGCATGTTAAAAGACAATAAAAATAAATTGAAAATAACATTGTTAATTGGTTGTACTAAAATTATTATGAGTGGCTAATTACACTCAATAAATGTCTTCAAGAACACACCTTTATCTCAAACAATCACAGAAATCTGGTTGATGATATATTCCCCTCACATTAATCAAAATACTGAGCAGAGATGAGTGGGGGAAAATGAGAAAGCAAAAGAGGCCCAAACACAGATGCAAACAGATTTTAATACCCAGTGCTTTCAGCTGTTATGAGCATCAGTGACAAGTTTTGCACCAATTCTTATGGCTGATGGAAATGTTCCCTATCTCTTTCTCCCAAAACTTCATTAGACATCCTGTGCACAAATCTAACCCTTCAAAGGAGAGCCTATGCCTACTTTCTTCAAGGTAATTTTCTGCTTTATCTGGAGAGGCCCTCTCTCCCATATCCATCACCTCATGGATAGTAAAAGTTATGTTCCCCCTTGAGTGCTTTGAGGGTTGTTTTTCAGAAGGAGAAACTTGGCCAGACTGCTGGGGATTGCTGCAAGAAGGTCAGTGGGCATGCACTGATCAACACCCCCCTCTTCCAGACGGGAATCGCGAGTCCCGCCACCTCAGCTGCTCCTGGGGCGCTCCATCACCACTCCAGTGTGGGCAGCAGGACAAGGTGACACCAGAGGATCTCTGCTGAACTTCTAACCTCCCGGCTCAGTGCAGGCACCCACGTCCAAAGCAGCCCAGACCTATGGAAGCTGGCATTTACTGAAGGTGAACTCGGATACCTTCTACGGTTCCATCTTCTTCTTAATGCTATGAAAGCAGTTGCATGTGACTGAAACTTTTAAAACATTGCCTTTCATTTAAGCGAAGGTATTCCACCTCTTTTTCATTTTACAGGATATTTCCAACCCAGAACCTAATCTCTCTGTTTGTTTTTGCTCAGAAGTTTTGGAGTTCTGGGGCCAGGATCATTTCATATGTTACTACCATGCAACATGTGTTTGAAAATACGACCTGCACTATGACCCCAGGCCAGTGGAGATGTAACTCTTCCCACAGTTCACAAAATTTGAAACTATAAGAATTAGGCTACAGCTGCAGAGAACATAGCTGGAGATAAGAGTATTGTATAAATATTTGCAGAGTGAATTAAGGTTATTCTTCTACCTGACTACCACTGGTTGGTATTGTTTTAAATTATTAACTATCTCTTCCTTTCTCTGCTTCTACATGTACTTAAAGAGTGATCCATAGCTGGAACTGTGATAGGAGCATCCACAGACCTCAAATCAGCAGGACTGCAGTGGTGTGCTGTGCCTCAGACTGGAAATTTCTGCTTTGCTGCCATTTGCATCTGCAATCATAACTGCCTTCATAAAGCTTTTGAAGGCAAAGTGGCATATCCTGCATAAAATAGCACAGCAAGTCAGACACTTTTAACTGATCCTTTAGCACTGTCTTCATATAGGAAGGATGGCAGACAGCACATAGTGTTTCATATCACCTCTCTATTTTGTAGATGCATTCTCCAGTTTTAGTTGCACATGCAAGAGGCAACCTTCACTCACATGTTGTCCAAAAGAATTAACAAGTACATCCCACATGTAGACTGAACCCGTGGAAAATGCGGGTCCCATTTATCCAGTGTTCCCAGTTAGCTTGCCAAACTCTGTGCCAGAAGATATGAAGTGAGGACTATGGCTTGTGAATTTTGCAGCAGACTGTCTTTGTTTTAGGATGCTTTGGGAAGGGAAAAGGGTTGGTTTACCCTTGTAAAACCAACACACGTGTTTCTGTGAGCACTTACAGTTTGAGAGGGACTGAAGAAATATTTTTGTTTCAACATTATTTGAAGCCCTGTCAGTCCACAGCCATGGATGTTCCTGAGGTACCCAGATCTGTGCTGTTCCTCTTACTGTTCTTAGGAGCTTATAGAATTTTTCTTATTGCTGGAGCATTTTGTCCTTTGTTGTTCTGTGCTATAAGACCTCCACATTTTTTGCTGCTTAAAACAGTAAGCCAGAAGTGTGCAAATTCTGTAACTGGGTGAGGTCTGTGTGCAGCAGTATGGCACACCAGCATAAGAGGTGGTCACACACGATTTAAACACTCCCCCTGGGGGCTGAGCCCCAGGACTTTTCAGCATGTGCTCTCTTCACTGATGGCAAAAGTGCAATAATGCGGCTTAGCTTAATTTTCTTTCACTGCAGACCAGGTTAAGTCACATTACCTTTCATTTGCTGTGGGCAGAACCTCATCTCAGCTGACTCATGGAAACTTGGTGAACTGTGGTAACTTGATGTTAAGCTCTAATCTGCAGACTAAACCGAGATGAGAAGATGGCCTTGGCCATACGTCTCAGTACATGTGAACTAGGGAACACGGTGACAACTGGCAGGTCCCTAGAGGCACGTGGCAGTGAGAAGGGAATCTCCTGCCTCTGAACAAATGCCCTGAGCTGAGGTGCCTCCTTCTTTTAAAACTATCTTTTTTCTCTTAGCACCAGTGGTGAAGATGCGACATGATAGCAATATAGCATGTCAGAATCAAGGAAGCATCCTTCAAAAGAGTTTCCTTTTGAAGCTTAGTGTACAAGTGCCAAGTGAAATGATCAGAGGGGAGGAGGGCTGGACAAGTCTTCCTGAACACCCACTACACCAGCACCTCCTTTTGTCTCTCTCATGGTGCTCCCTGTTTCCTGGCAAGGCACTTGGTGCAAGACCGGTGGAGAAGAATATTTCACCTGCCCTTCACACAAGCATTTGGATGCATTCTTTGCTCTGTGTCTTACTGAGCAGGATCTCATGTAGGAGTCTTAAAGTGGGGGAAGTTTGTTTCGTTGGTATCACAGGCAGAACTTGTGCTTCGAAATTTGGAGAAACTTGGTAAACATCAGGCAGCTGAGCAGTGCTCAGGACTGCATGCAGAGTTTTCCACTGACTGTGCAGTAGGCAGATAAGATGCAAGGCAGTGATACATCAAACTCGTGGTGTGATGTGCTCTGAGATAGGGCTAGACAAAAAATAGCACCTTCTATCTGAGCAACTCTGTTGCTGCTTATTCCATCATAGGCACTGACAAAATACACTCTAAAATACCTCCAGTGTGAACATGCATCTGCAGGAGTAGAATAACTCTGCTCTTCCTTACATACAAACAGCAGAGCTGTTCATTATGCCCTGGCAGGAGCTGAACAAACAGCTCCTAGGATGAACATAGGGCTTTCCCTAAGTGTAACTGAGGGCAAAACATGGCCTGCAGGAGTTTCCTTCCCAGTCATGATAGAATAGAATGCTCTGATTGACTCTCAAAGCCCAGGTGTTATTTTGCAGGCTGGGGAAGGTGGGAGAACGGCTGTGTTTTAAGCACAGGGGGGAAAAAGCAACAGGGATTGTAAATTGTCGTGGAGAGCAGTGACACTAGAAACCAGGACCAGCACTGAGGGGCTGCAGAAGCTGTTAGGTGCCTGTGGCCTTCAGAGCAGTAGAACAAACAGTTGGATGTAAAGTCAATATCCTTGCCCCTTGCAGAGACAATCCCTGTCTACTATGGGAATCTCAGTCAGCAGCACCCCTTATTCCAGCCTAGCATTTGCTGCTGTTTCTTCCAATCATCCATACTGAGAAGTTGTTTCAGGGATGAGGATTTTCCATTTCTTAACAAGTAACAGCTAGAAAGGCCAGGCGTGAGGGGCTTCTTGCCACATACAGGTTTGATTTCCTTATTGCTCCCACAGGTCATGTTATTTTTATGTATAGTTGGGATTAAGCTATCACATGTAAAATACTGATTAATGCAAAATAAGCAAGACAAAAAGCTTGGGTTATAGTGAACAATGCAAAAAGACTACATAAAGACTACAAAAACTATAAAAGACATCACTGCCTTTAGCCCTGCGTTTGAATTTGCAAGGTGAAATCCTCTTGGCAGTAGTCAGCACAGAATAGCTCCTCTGCACCAGCCCAGTCCATGGGCCCTCCTGGACTGCTTCATCCCCATGTCACCATGTGCTCAGAGTGGGGACTCTGGGTCCTGCCACAGAGATGGTCATCGGGGCTTATTAGGCCTGCTGAGGGCTTCCTAGATTTCAAAGCACACAACAGCCATCCTCTCCCTAGTGTTCACTTACTGTGCAGCTGAGACATGTTTTAGATCTTCTCCTCTTGCTCTGACCTTATACCAAAGATGTTCTCACCTTCCCAGGGCATGCACTCAGGGTGTCCAGCTCTCCGAGTTTTTGCACCCACCTCCCAGTTGCCATCCCTAGCTTCTGTATGAACAAACACCAGCCCTTGACATCTGGAGGAGCCAAGTTTGATGCACTTAGAAGGAACAGCTTCTGATTTGGTTTCCAGCCTTTGAACCACCTGTGTGTACCTTGCCAACTATGCTATTTACTTCTCATTATTAAGTAACAGCAGTATTAAACATTTCAAGAGCACACTGGAACAACATGTTTTTCATTATCAGTATGTGTTTGTTGAGGCACAGCAGACTGAACCTGACTGGTGCTCATTCTCTGCTCCCATGGTTTCTTCCAGGCCGGAGCAGCATTCTCCTATGCATCACCATTCAGTGTGTAGTGCCCCAATCCTTCCTGGAGCTCCCAGATGCTGTGGATCAAGAGATAATTCTGGCATAGTAATATCATCCAGAAACTCTTCTTGCCATCTGTCAAAAACATGTGTTGAGGGTGTGACCTCTGCGTTTCTTCTCCCTGGGGACACGGGTTTCAGGGTTGGCCTCATGTTTCCCCACCAAACAGGATGATGGGATGATGGTGATTAGTAAACCCACCTGAGAAAATCCTCTTAGATTCTAAACTTCATTTGTGCTGCTCATTGGCTGCACTCAGAGGGAAGATTAATGAGTCCAATGTGGTTGTTTGGGGGAGAACTTGCAGCTACTTGCCACCATCACTTTTTTATTTCCTGTCATTATCTTGTTCCCATTTCCAGGGCAACCAAATATTTTTTTATTAGTATCTGTAAGAAAAAGGAAAAACAAAACCAGGGTTTTAATCTGATAAGGATCTAAGGAACATTACTGAAGACATCGTGCTCCATGTTAGTCATACAAATACTCTACAAGATCATATTTCTTTGGTATTTTGTGCTTAATTTTCTTATATGCATTTGAGGTGTGTTTGTGATGTATTTCATTATCTTGGATCCTCTTATATTTAGCCCCACTGGTCCTTCAGCTCTTATGCAAAAGTCCCAAGGATTCCAAGAGCAGGGCTGTCTGAGCTATTACTACCAAGGTGGGCTCACGGTGCCTGGTAAAAGTGAAGTGCTTAATTACGTTAGGGGTTATTTTTGTCTGCACACTTGTTGCAAGGAAACAGAGCTGCATGTCAATATGTTTATCTCTTCCAATTGCTCACTTCAATTCCATCCAAGCAGTTTTGTAGTTAATATTTGTATATGCAGCTCTATTTCACACTTGAACCCAAAGTGACCAATATTTTCCTCTTCTGACAGAAGTACTTCATATCTTTTGATTTTTAAATATTGACGAGTGAATGTCATGATGGATGCAAAAGTAAATAGTTACACATTTGTGTTCTGGCTTTGGCTGTGGTAGAGTTAGTTTTCCTCACAGTAGCTAGAATGGGGCTAAGCTTTGGATTTGTGCAGGAAACAATGTTAATAACAGGGGGATGTTTTCATTCCAGTGGAGCAGTGTCAAGGACTTTTGTGCTTCTCACCCCACTCCATTAGCGAGGGGGCTGGGGATGCACAAGGAGGTGGGAGGGAACTCAGCTGGGACAGCTGACCCCAAATGACCCAGGGATATCCCAGACCATATGGTGTCTCAGTCAGTAAGCAAAGATGTGTCCTAGTTAGGACAGCTGAGATCAGTTCATCATGGTGGGTGTAACCCAAAACTGTATTCTATAGCCTTCCATGTCATTTCCCAGAAACTAGACTATTGTTGTCAATAGACTATTCGCACCCTCTACCCATAGAGCCTGACTCCTCAGAGAGGGGAAGAACCTGCTGGTGGGAGAGCTGCTGCAGTCTGGCCAGAACTGGTGATCGCAGTCCAGTGGTGGTCTAAGTCTGGTTGAGAGCGATGAGATGCAGCCGTCCTCTGGATCCCACGAGTGGGTTGAAAAATGTTCCAAAACTCCAAGATTATATATCCTCCAGTTCAGGCAGGAATGCTTGGTACTCCCCTCAGGGCAGGGAGTTCACAAAGGGTGTGAGGACAGAAACATCCTTCTATCTCACAGGCCTCTTAACACCTAGTTTATAGCCTGAGGAGTCAGGCTCTATGGGTAGAGGGTGCGAATAGTCTATTGACAACAATAGTCTAGTTTCTGGGAAATGACATGGAAGGCTATAGAATACAGTTTTGGGTTACACCCACCATGCTCTATGGGCAGAGGGTGCGAATAGTCTATTAACAACAATAGTCTAGTTTCTGGGAAATGACATGGAAGGCTATAGAATACAGTTTTGGGTTACACCCACCATGATGAACTGATCTCAGCTGTCCTAACTAGGACAGATGTGAGGGGGAAGAAGGAGGAAAAGAGGGACATTCAGACTGATGGCATTTGTTTTTCCAAGTCACCATTATGCATGATGGAGCCCTGCTTTCCTGGGGATGGTTGAACACCTTCCTGCCCATGGGAACTGGGGAGTGAATACCTTGTTTTGCTTTGTTTGTGCATGGGGCTTTTGCTTTCCCTATTAAAGCGTCTTTAAACTGAGAAAACCCATGAGTTTTCTCACTTTTACCCTTCCAACTCTCTTCCCCATCCCACTGGGAGGGAGGGAGTGGCTCTGTGGGACTTAGTTGCCAGCTGGGGTTAAACCACAACAATTTGTTTAAATTTGAGCAGGTACTTTTGATGCTGTAGAAACTAATAACTTGAGATAAACCACAGCCAAAAGCTGAATGGATCAACGTGTACAGTTCCTATTTAAATCCATGACCATTCCACAGGGAGAGCTTTCTCATCTCTGTTCCGTCAGGCTGTTGCCTCATTGCAGCATAGAGATACCAAATGAAACTTTAAATAATCTACCATGGGCAGACTAACTGCAGCAGCATGGAGTTCAGCATATCCTGTGTCTTGGCAAAATTAGATACCTCTCTAGATGAATGCTTTGTAAGTAAACCTACATATCTTAAGGAAGACTTTTACCACTCAGAAAGGAGAGGGACAACTATGAATTTAATTAATTTGGTCTGCATATTTTTCTTATGGCTGTCTAGAATTGCTAGTGTCCTGAGTGTAGTTGCCTATAGGTATCGTGATGTGTTAATTTTCCCCCCTGGTTCTGTTGTAAGCTTATCTGATGGTATTCCAAGTCTCCAGCTAGTTCTTTGCCAGGCAAAGCCCATGAAAGGACATGCAGAGGTGAGCGGCCTTCAGGCATATCGGGGGCAGCTTTTGGGGATATGGCCCTGTGCTGCTGTATGCTTTGGGATTCTGTGCCTGCAGAGCAACATGTTAAACCTACCTGGTAAAATGGAAGTAGATGATCAGGCCACTGAAGAAGACGCAGAATTTGGTGGAGGGTTGTGTATGTTTTGTGCCCCCCAGCACGTGCACGGTTCCCCCTGCTATTAGCTTCCAGTTAGGATCTTTCTTGAACCCTTAGCGTTAAAGTTTTCTTATGCTGATAATGTATTTGTATTATGCAACATACTCAGAAAACAGAAGATTATCTCCCTATGACTGTCCCCTCCTCTCGAGAAGCTGTTATCTTCTGTACATATGATATGCAGAATGTATGGGAGTCTTACCAGCGTTGGTTTGCATTTTTAAGACTGTACTAATTAATGTGTGATGCTATTGTGTTTTTGTAGTGGCATCTTTGATGTAGGATGTAAAAACTATTTAAATTTTTTGTTTGTTTGTTTATTGTTCAACTTTTAGAGATAGCACCAACGACTGCATGTTCACTAGAATCAGCCTTTTTCAGGGGCCATCATAGCTGCACGCAGGCACCGGTGTTTCACCCGGCGCGTAGCACCTGTGCTCTTCTTTTAGTAGGGGTCAGTTTTGAGTGGAAACTAATTCTTCCTGAGAAGTCTAGTTTTCTGTCTTACACTCTCTCAGATTCAAGCTTCCTCCTCCCATGCTGTGTGCCAGCCCTGGGCCCAGGAGGAGACCTAGGAGGAATGTCTCCTGACCCAGGGCACCCCGCTGGCATCAGGCTCCCTTCCCCCTCAGCTCATGCACATGCACATCCGTTTTTCCTTGGAATTGCTGGCTATACCAGGACAAAACCCATGGGCTCACATTATGAGACCATTTGTGCAAGTGACTTTAAAATTAATTAACTAAAATTTGGGGAAATCAAGCAATTAAGGAAAAGAAGAGCCTGAACAGCAATTTTAAGGTCAGAATCTTATTGGGGTGCTTAATATAACAAGAATTTGGGGTCAGTCCCTAAAAGACAGGACCCCTTGGGGGGCTTAGGTCTATATTTCTTGTCAGATTTGGAGAAGGAAATGGGGTTTGAATCCAGCCTTTCCGGCAGGGCTGATTTACTAGATGGACTGAGTCTGAGAGACACTTCTCCAGATTGTGTCCTGGGCCAAAAGTCAAGACATGCTGCAGCTTAGGAGTTATTTTTCTATTAGTTTGTTTTTTTCTTTTTAATGGAGAAAGCAGTTCAAACTGCACCTGGCAAAATGACTGACTTCAAAAGCATGTTTTTCCTTGTTATATAGACACTCACAAAAAAGCATTGTGTGGTTAAAAAGGTGCATTTGTGATAGTTTCTTTTTCAGTGCCAAAATATATAAGCAGTATTGTTTGAAGGGAAATAAGAATTTTTTTACTGTATTGTTATTACTGTTGAACAAATATATTGTTTTTAAATGTTAGATTTTGAAGACTTTTGTATTGTAAACTGTTTTGTGACACGGTGCTTTTTCATACTGGAATTACTGATTGCACCTAAATATGAATTATTGTTTTCTTATATAAATATGTAACCTTGAACAATCTTGATGAAAACCAATGTATGGTGGATACTGACAGTTCAAACAAATTGACCTACTGAAATCCCCTAAATGTTCTTTCCTACTAATAAACATTCTGCTGCAGCTAGCTATGGTGTGCCACGCGCTGTTACTGCCTTCATGCTGGATCCTTAAAGTCTCACGTAGCCCTATGGTCTACTGAGAAAACCTCAGAGAAGCCTTTGCCTGCTGTCTTCACAGCTCCTGTTCCACTCACTGCCATGGGCAAAGGGTCAGCAGCTGTGAAAGCCAATTTGGAGGGCTTAGCCAGGGCTTAAGCGGTGCACGGGCACTGTGCCGGCACGTTGCAGCCGGCTGGGCTCTCCACTGCTAACACGGTTTTTCCTCCAGCAGCTAAAGCCAGCAGCTGGGCACAGAGTAGGGTAGCACGGAGTGGATTACAAAAGCAAAGGAAGGACAGCATAAGGCTGAGAGCTCTCGTCCTCTGGAGCTGGAAAGACCAGCTTAGCTAACTGACAGGAACTTTCCCTGCCACAGATAAATCCCTCTCCAGGTTTAGGGTGGGTTTTTTTACCCTAAGGACTAGCACACCATCGGGGGGCAGGACGTGGCAAGGGAGCACGGGCTGGCAAGGTGGTAGCTGTGGTTAGTTGCTCTGAGATGTGGCTCATGAGGCAGCAGCAGAGCTTGTCACAGCAGGGACTCCTGCCAGCCTCAGACAGGCTCTGGAGGGGGCTGGCTCATGTGCATGTTTCTTAAACTCCACAAACTTTTACCTAGGCCAAATTTGGAGCTGGGATTAGCACCAGAGTCCTAAAAGTAGTTTAAATCCCACGGGAAGGTAACAGAAACCAGTGCCTATTTCCTCTTGAGATTAAAAATAGCCTATTTGTGGAACTGCACATTAATATAAGCTTGAGACAGGCTGGAGCCTGGAAGGAGCATCAGTTACAGTGTCCAGGTACTCCCTGTGCTCAGTGCAACTTCAAACCACCTTTACTGCACAAACTTCCAGTGTGCCAAACTCCCTGTGATATACGTTCTCCTCACTCTCCCATTAGGGCCCTAATACCATTTAGCATAAAAAGGCTGGGGTGTATGAAAGTATTTATTTGCTCAGGGACGCTAAAATCCTTCACTTTACCACCTTTGCTGGCCTGTGCATCTCATTGTGCAAAGCCCAAGGCTTCTGTCCCAGGACAGAGCCTGTCCCGGTCATGGCCACCACAGGGCACTGGAGCATGTTGCACCCCCATAGTCCGGGACTGGACCTCCGAGTGCCTCAGGGAGGAGAGAATCTGAGACCCTGTGTCTCATCAGCTTGTTAGCCCTGGATCTGGCCCCATCTGGGAAATAGCATGCTCCAGATCCTATCACTGTTTTTGGCAGCTCGAATTGAGCCAAGAGATAGGGAAGGTGCCAAAAACCACAGCTTTGCTGCTGCAGTGAGTCCCCTAAAGTTTCAATCAGGAGTTAGAGGAGGGGTGTTTTGCTCCCCACTCCTAGGAGAGGGTCAGTTATTAAAGACCTTGTGAGTCACCCTGCTAAACCCTGGCTCAGCCATGCCAGAAACAATCGGGCCTTTGAGCATGCAGTGGGTGCAGCAGTTCCCGTCAGCTGACACTCCTCCATGGCCTCACAGATGCAGTACTGCCAACCACTCAGCTTCAAAGCATTCACATCTTAAGAGCCACTCAGTAAAATTACTTCCTATAAAACATATTTAAACATCTACCACAGGCATTGTCCAGGAAACATGATTACCCTAAAGAGCCCCGTGGGAGCTGGTCCTGGCTCACCCTAAGCCATACAGAGCACTGAACTCCTCCACCCCACTGTAAGACAGGGCTGCCCTGCTACTGCCTAGGGAGTTTTCCTTTGCTGAGGCATATGCTTTCCCAAGCAATGTCTCACTTACTTAGATGTTCTCACCTCCTGGATTCTTGTTTGAAAAGCCAAAGTCAACCGGTGAAGAATAAAATGGTTGATGAAAATGTTTTACTGGAAGATGCATAGCCAGGTATGCTTCAGTGCTTTGGGCACCCAGGGCACAGCAGGAGCAGATGCAGGTAAGGAACTCATTCCAGGTGCCTTGGAGCCACAAAGATGATAGTACCAGTGCTTCCAGCCAGGTTCCCAGGACAGTCCAAGTTGTCACAGAATCATGGAACAGCTGGGGTTGGAAGGGGCCTCCACAGTTCATCTGATTCAACCCCTCTGCTCAAGCAGGGCAAGTGAGGGTTTGTTGTCCAGGACCGTGTCAAGGCAGCTTTTAAATATCTTCAGGGATAGAGACTCCACAACCTCTCTGGGCAACCTATTCAAGTGCTTGGTTACACTCACAGTAAAAAACTGCTTCCTGACTTCAGAGGGAACCTCCTGTGTTTCAGTCAGTGTTTATTGCCTCTGGTCCTGTCACTGGGCACCACTGAGAAGAGCCTGACTCCATCCTCTCTGCACTTCACTTCAGGTATTTGTACATACTGATACTATCTCTCCTGAACAGATGTAGTAACACACACCACAGCAACAGAAATATTATCTCATACATAGGAATATTTATTTTTTCCTTCTTAAAAATGTACAAAAAATAAAATAACTGTATTTACAGTTTATCAAACCCCTCTCCCAGTTGCAACACTATTAAGTTACATGAGCTATATTCTTAATATAAAAGCACACTATTTATACATAAAGTTTCCTTGTTTGCCAGTAAGACGGCTTGTCACAATCTTTGGCACAAACATTCTTGTTTGTATCTTGTCTCAATAGGAAATGGAAGAGCATATAAACATTTAATAAGCTTTACATTTTAAAAGTCATAAGATACTCCTTTCCAGTTCCATTTCAATCAATATACAGCATCTCTGACAGCTAGAGAGTTTAGATTTTACTAATTGTTTGAATTAATTTACAACATTTAAACAATCCATAGAATGAAAGAGGAATATATATAGGAAAGATATTTGATCTCTGAATTCCATTGACTAAAAACTTCATGAGAGAGGACACAGAGGAAGAAAACATTCTTTTCTTCGTAGTTTACATTCAGTGGTAAAAATCCTCCAAAATGTCTTGTGAAGATATGACTGTACATCCACAAAGCTTCATTGAAAGGATGCACTTTATTTTGTGGGTATCAGCACCTGACTGTGAGAAAGAACTAAAATTTGAGAATTTTAATGGGGTTTCATAATAAAACATCAAATGGACGGAAAAAGTACCAAATCTGTAGCAGGAATCAAAATTTTAACTTAGAAGACTGTTCTTCTTTCATACATCTCTATCAGATCTTTCAAAACACAACATCTACAGACACTGCACTACTATAACTCTTGACAGGGAAAATGCTCTGAGCAACAAGCCACACTTAAGCTGCACTAGTTAAGATGCAAGACTGCTGTCTTGAAGAAGGAAAGGAAATGAGAATTTTGTTCCTTTAAATAAACAACCACAGCAGTGCCACAAAGAGACAACAGGAGGCAAGGCAGATATTCCTGTCCCCCACTGAACAGTAGCCAATTCTTACTTCCATTTAAGTCATAGTACTTGGAAGATCCAGCAATAATCAATATTTTTCATTGTTTAATGAAAGCAACATGTATATTTTAACAATATACATGCAAGCACTATGTACTCCTCAAGACATTTGAATCAAGCAGGACATAAAGCAGGCCACTGCTCCAGAAGTTTGCAGTACTTGTACTGTCCCTTTCCCATCACTCTGACAGGATGATTTAGACCAACAAGGTGAACTCCAAGAACTTGTAGCTTGCCACAACCAGCATCCAAGGTTCAGTGCTCCTCCAGCAGCTGATGCTGAAGGGGTGCAGGTTGATATACTCTTTGTAATGTCTTAGTGCTTGCGATGCACCTGCATCTAGAGCAGAGAAACAAAGCCCTTGGACCCTGGCAGATAAAGTTGAGATCATCCTTACCTAGCTCCAGTCATTGTTTTAAAATAATCTTACCACCTATCTACTTGTCTTCCTCAATGCTACTGACTTCATTGAGACTGTAAGAAGGAACTAAAGGCAGGAGTATTAGTTTTCTACTATCAGGAATTCACACACTTTAAGATGTATTTAGAATAGCTTTCAGTTAATCTTGGAAGCAACTTTCCTTCTCTGGACAGTGGCTCACTGAAAGTTCCTAAAATGGCAATGGAAAGACAGCTCCTTAAGCCCTAGTATTTCTGGACATTGAGCTTCTCACTGATCCTACATTGCTCCTTGGTGCAGGATGCTGCAGCACCCAACAGATCCAGCTCATCTCCACGCAGGTGTAAGACAAGAATGTCCCACTAACCTGAGTGCTGATGCTGCCAGGACAGCCTGTCCTTCTCTGTGAGCCCTAAATTCTCACTGTCTCTTCTTAATGCAGCACATGCCAACCTGGGCCAGCCCCAGGCATCACAGGTACTCCCTGTAAGAGAGCTTAGACGGCAGGTTTGTTGGGAGCAGAATTAGGACCCAATTCCTGCATACATTTACTCCTGTGCTTCACCTGCAGCTTCTTCCCAGACGTCATTACCAACTGAGAGATCCCAGCTAACATCCTGAGGATTCCAAACACCAAGAGAGAAATACAAGAACTAACAGCATTGCTCACCAGTCCTATGTGCTGGACCCAGTTTCTAATGCCACCTGTCAAAACTGTCCTCTTTTTTTCCTTAGGAAAAAAGTATCTGGGGTAAGTCAGCATAGATTTTTTTATCTTGGTCTGAGCCAAGTAGAAACACACCGAACCATCACAAATCCCCTGTATTCCCAGGATGTCTGCTCTTGAGCAGAGCAGCAAGAGCATCTTTGTTGGAGTGCATTTTTATAAAAAGTTAAGGAAATTACTACAAAACTCTGCATCAGAAGGCAAAAGAGTGCATGACAAAAAAAGAGAGCAGGAGGAAGACAGAACACACACTTCGCTTTACAGACATATGTGGATTCTGGGTATGTTAGCCCTGACACTAATGGCCGGAACCTTTTATAGTTTCTGGTCCCACAGAAACTTTGACATGTACTTAACATTTCTGTTGGGAGTAGAGACTTTAATGGGATGCTATTGCTAATAAAGTTAAGAAAGTGTGCAATAGCTTGCAAAAACTTGGCCAAATCAGACTGGTCAGCTATCCCAGCTGCTTTGCTTGAATAACAAATAGCTCCACACAGCTCAAAACACTAGAGAGTGAGCCCTGTTAAACTAGGCAGTGTTTCTTTATTCCACTAACCACCTAATAAAAAAAGGTTGTGTGACTGAAGGAAAAAATGTTTCAGAAGAAAAAAAAATAAACTCTAAAGGCTGCATGTAAGAAAGGACCCACACTTCTGTCTGTCACAAAGGACTCATGAGCAGTGCATAGAGAATAAAATGCAGCTGAAAGTCACAGGACTATATCCCGAGTGAGGAGCTCCCTACAATAGCCAGAGGAGCTGGAAAGGAGAGAGAGAGGTACTGTGTTTGGATGCACTAGGGACATTCAGGTCTTGAACCCTTTCCTTGTGATCCTAGCCTGCACAACTTTATTTCTTCACAGAATTCATGAGACAGGGCGGAATTTGATGGGATAACCATGTAGTTCAACTTGGGTTTGGATCCAGCCCTTGTGAGAGAGACCTATCTCCACACCTCAGTTGTGGGATACTCGGTCTGCACGGGCAAAATTATTCCAGTTTTGATAAAAGTATTTACATCAAGCCCAGGTTTATACCTCACCCAACTGTCTTAGGAATCAAAACAGAATCATTAAACAGATACAAGAGCAAGTACCCTTAAGAGGAAGAGTTTGAAGTCCTGTTTCTTACAGTCTAGAGGAATGCTTTAATGAGCAGGCTGCTGCAGAAAGCACCTTTCCCACCACAGGCTTGAGAAAAGGCCGCTTTGGGAGCCTTCCTTCTGTACCTCTAGGCACAGCAGGCAGCAGACATGTGATGCCTCTTGGATTTGGTGACAGCTGGATGGGAGACTCAGGTATCTACAGTGGGGACTCGGGCACCTAAGGTGGGCTCCCTTGTGCCACAGAATTCAAGATGCTGTAGCATGGTTTGCTCTAATATATCAATATATAACTGTGTGAGCAAGGATAGAGCATATGAGTGCAGATTAAATTATCAGTTTCTCAGTACACACCCTTAACAGATTGCAGCAATTTAATCCTCTAGGAAAGATTCTGTTAAACCCTAAACCCAATACATACAAAAACATAGTGGCAGTAAACATGCCCACATACAGTAGTTAAAATATATTATTGCATATTATAAACATTATATACAAGGTTAAAATGGTTTCTTTACCATTTAATTACAAGTGACATTTGTAGCTGAATGCCTTACTTACAAGTCCTCATTGCTACGTGCTGAGAACTACCAGAGGTATTTGGCAAGACTATACACTATATAGAGACACAGATCAGTCTGAGCAAGTGAACTGTCAGCCACTTTCCCCATCTTTAGCACTGCAACAGCTTTGTAGCACTGACGGAGACAACTACTGGTTAAAGTAATTTATACCAGATTTCTGGAACTAGACCAGCATGATTCTTTAACATGTTTTAGAACGAGCTTATCCACACTAAAGTATGGATTAAAATGTCGTGTTTCACATTTGCAGTGGGTCATCTGGTTACAAATCTGGGGGCTGGTAACTGCTTGTACACTAGAGAGTGGGGAACAATAAATAAGGGACCAGGTTAATGTAGGTGGCCTTGTGCTTGACAAACCCAAGTCTATATGCAGTGGGTGCACATGTGCAGAATGGACAGTATTTTAAAAGCAGTTTTGTAACAGTTTCTCTGATCAACATCTGTCGAGTTCCTGGGAAATCTTCTGCTTTCCAAGAAGGATGAAATGCTGTGGTTCCTTACAAAAAGGCTCTGCCTGAGGCTAGATCTCTGTCAGTGTGATCTTGAAGCCTTCAACCATGCTCTCCATGTGCAGGATGAACGTGTCCTCGTTGGAGTAGTGCTCAATAATGTTGTCATCCATGTTTACCAGGATACTGGTGACAAAGGTAAAAATCAATGTTTTTATGAACTGGGACACTGGAAGGGAAAGTCATGCACTCTGCCACATATGCTCACTTCTCTACAACACATAAACAGACTCCAGCACATGCCAGTACAGGGTCACTAGTGGGAATCATCATCAAGATCTGCCCCATAGTCCCTTACAGTCTTTGGATTAGAGGCTGCTCCTTGCTAAAGTAGCTGAGGTAAAAGTGCCAGTGCTGAGATGCTAACACATTTAAGTTGCCTACAAGATGAGCTGCAGTTCAGACCTCTGGCAGACCAAGCTAGCTGGTGCTTCCCATGCCTGGTGTTGGCTCCCCCAGGGAGCACTACTCCATGCTGCTCCTCAGATATGCCACATGAGCTGCTGCATCTCTGCGTGTGTGAGCTGCTAACACAGGGAAGTAGTGTAATTTGTGGTTTGCACACAGCTCATAGACCGAGAACTCAGTTTGGATGTGAGAATATCGACAACAACTATTAGAAGTGTATATGAGTGTTTTCCTCACTCTTTACCTAAAGTGTTTCTTCTAACAATAACCTGGAAATGGTATTAGAAAGAAACAAACCATGAGAAATTTCACCTGTCTTCTCAAAAGCTAAGGAAATTCCCAGGTACAACAATGCCCTAAGCTAGAGTTACAGCTCTGTAATGAAAATAAATGATTGGTTTAAAATTATATCAGTACAATATTGTGGTTAAATAGAACTGAAAAAAAAAAGTTAAAATGGAGACATTTAGATTTATGGCAAGGAGCAGTGGCCTAGCTATTTTAAAAGCCCAGCTGTAATATTCATGTCTAAATTTACTCAGCTGAAATCCCTGCAGCAAACACTGTCTGCCTGTCTTTCAGATTCGGACAGCAGTCTATTTCTTCATAATACTGCAGGGAAACTCCACACTGCACTCACAGCAAAGACAGCATCTCCCACACTGGCCCTCCATGATGTTATTAAGCATATTGTGTACAAAACAGACTTTATCCAGGTATCTTTTCCAAACACAAACTCTTTCTTCACAGTAAGTTTATGAATACTGGTCCGACATAGACTGGAGATCCATGTTTTCTCCTCTGCAATCCCTTACTGTCTCCACGGACATGAAGATTTCAAGCGCATGGGCACATCTACTTAAAGTGTTTATACTGCCCAGTATCATGAGGCTCCAAGCATAACTGGGATCTCTGAGTACTCCTAAAGGATCCTGAAATAGACCTTTAGTTAGTTAACTAACTTACCCCTTTTTGCTCTTCTTATAAAGTTTTGCAATCTTTTCAACTGGTAGCCCATATTTCTCAGAGATCTGAAAGTTAAAAAAAAATAAAAGAAATATCATTAAAGACTAATGAGAAATACAAAATTATCACACCTTATGTAAGGCATTAAAACAAAATCTCTGCAAACTTTAGAAGGATAGCTATGCAGAAAAGTCACTCACAACCATACCATGGTTGCATTCAAGGATGACTCGGGAAGGAATAATCCCGAACAGCTTGATCAAAACCCACAATTATTTCCATCCAGAAACTTGAAGACCATAGTCTTTATAGGATGTGAGTCATCAAAACTGCCCCAGCATCTCCTACTGCTCTGCTAAAGGAGTCAACACTCTTTCCAGCTTCAGATTTTACGAGAGAATTTCAATCTGATCTTTCTGTTGTTTCTTAATCTGATTTTCTGGGATCATGGAAGCAAAGGCTTCTTCCACCAGGCAGAAGGCAGACATATGGCAACCCAGCAAGAGCTGATGGACTGATGGATCAACAAAAACATGTGCATTTCTATTTCTCAAAGATATTTCAAGGTTTGTTAAGCTAACAGGACTCTTCATGGTGGTACTTTTCTCTGAATAGTATCTTCAAGGTACTTTTTATTGTGAAAGGGCTACCAACATGCTACACAAGTGACTAAGAAGCTTCTGTATTGTTGGGGAGGTGACTCAATCTAGTTACTACAGTGGCAAAATGAGAATGCTTTGTCTCACAAAACATCATCTGAGTGTACAGATAACAACAAGACGAGATGTTGTAGAGGTGTGTTAACAAGGAGAAAGGTCTTGTAAAATAAACCTCTTGCCATCTACCCAAATGATAAAGCAGAAAATACAGGAAAACTTCAGAAGGAAGAACTACTTAGCTGACAAATTACCAATGCCAACAAGTACTTCGCTGCAATGGTTTGGCACTGTTTTGCAGCAACGTATTAGTAACTTTTTTGAATGTTCATTCTTCAGTGAGTCTGTGGTGTGCTCATGAAGAGGGTGTGCCTGAGCTCTCCACCTGAGCCACATTTCCTTTCCAAATTATGACTCTTCTTTGAGGGAACAGGTCTCACAGCTCACACTTTAGAGATGGATTGTCCCAAAAGGCAAAATAATTACAGAAAAATTATTTTTTTGTCAGTGATTAATGTTTTGTGGTACTTTACTGCCAAGCAAAGTAAGTTTCCAGCTCTTCCTAGGTGAAATGAAATTGCAGCTAAATAGCTGACTACTCATCTTTTGCATTAGAGAACTGAAATGCACACTTAAAAATCCATTTAAAGACTATCAAACATCAGTCACTGTAAAATCCTTTCTTTGTGTTTGCATTCAGACTTACACTGAGATAACGCGGTATTTTCAAGAAGTAAATTAAAGCAATTATCATGAAGTAGAAAACAGAAAGCAAGCAATGGATAAACTCAGTACTGAGGAAAGAATCAAACAGCCACAGGTTGAGCCCCAGGCACGGCTTCCTTCCAGAGAGCCAAGATTCCCTGAGAGAGAGAATTAATTAGCCTGTACTTGCCTACATCACCTATAATTGTATAATTGTCATCTAATCCAAGATACAATTTTGTGCTTAAAAAGTATAACATAAGTCCAAGATTCTGAAGAACCAATAAAATTTCTTTTACACTGCAAACACTCTCCTCTGACGGTGTTAGCGTACATCTGTGGCTAACACAAAGGGAGTAACTGATAAGGTACACTAGACCCATCCACTCCCTAAGCTTTCCACCAGCAGAGAACAAAATTCAAACTAAATTTGGGTGGTGTTTGTTACTTCAGTTTTACTTGCACCAGCATGTTTCATTGCCCTTTTGGATATGGTGCTGGACATACTGATTGTAGTCCTGGTTCCATGTTCTCACCTGCCTGGAGAGAGGCCTAATTCTGCATCAAGGCTGTGCAAGCTCCCATTCTGTACAGTCACATTGTCTCTGATGTGGCGAGTGATCCACTTTGCACATGTATGAGAAGAAGAGCTTCACCCTACTTGTCTTATACCTCACACAAGCATCACCACTACCAAACTACAAAACAAATCTTTTCCACTCTGAGTTCCATGTAGCCTATGCAAAAGGCTCTGTGTAGCCTGTGGAAAAGCTGTGTAACCACATTACTCTTTCTTATGCTCCAGCTTTGCTTACCATGAATGGAATTATTTTGTTGTACCCTTAAATTTAAGCTTTCATGTAAAGCAATAATAAAAAGGGCTCAATTTCATTAGATTGTTGAAAAAATCCTCTGTAACAGGCATCAGAGAAAACCTGCCACCTGAAACTGCAGAAAACGTCACAACTGTGTGCACATGAGGAAACAATTTATCTTCCTTTCTGGATTGTTAACTCTGAAATCTAGTGATATTGTAAAGATCAGTACTTGAAGACACTTTTCACTGACTCCATGCAAATAAACAAGCAGGGCAAAACATTCCTGTGCCAAGGAGGTTTAATAGCAGCTAATATACAGCATTCTGCACATTCCAGCATAAATCTTCCCTAGGATATTTGGGATATCTAACACTCATGCATTCCAAATGTTGCTCGAAGCAGTTTGGGACTCTGGGACATCACTTCCTACATGAACTATGAGAGGCTGGGCTGAGAAAGCCTTGCCTGTCACACTGCCTATGACAGGTGTAGGATTTATATAACATGCAGGGATTAGTGAGCTTTGCGAAAGACTTCCAGCTGACTGAATAAGCACATTTCTCAGGAACCCCTAAGGATTTGACCAATTATACCAAACAGCAAACTGTGGAAGCAAGGCTCAAAGTGGGGGTATGGGAGAGCCTCCTCCTCACAGATTCAGAAAACAAGACTCCAGCACAAATGTGCTAAATCCTGATGCAGAATCCGAGAAAGCAGAGCCAGCATCTGCTGGGGTTTCTCACTTAACACCCTCTTCTCAGCGTGTTTGTTGCCAATGAAGGAGAACACCACTACTGCCAACTTCCATACAAAACAGGATTTCTCACCTGACCCCAAGCAGGATACATTAAATTTTAATGACATCTTTATTTGGACAAATATTTTTCCTTATCGTGTCCATTTCCCATTTGCCAATCTTCTGAGCAGAGAATTCTTTCTTTCCCTTGGGATGCTCAAAGCAGTGTGACAGCCTTCAGACTGGAACTGAAATAGCTGTTTGGGTGCCCCTTCAGGCTGAGGTCCCTTGGCATGGCAAGTTTGCACAGTTTGATTGCACAGTCCAGCAGAAATGCTCTCTGCTGGAGTCAGGAAGACAGAAAGGGCAACTCCTGGGCTGGTCAAGGCATGTAGGAAAACATGTTTGCCAACTTATTTCTATGAAAATAGAAATTTGAATGGAATATTGAAAATAGAAAATAGAATTGGTCTGGTCTGTTGCCCTACATTGGTTGGAATATCACATATATAGATATGTACCTCATAAACTTCTGTCTAAGCTACGTTTACTGAACTCATCTGTTAGTTTTTAATTATAGAAAAACTTTGGGACATTCTTGAATTTCCCAAATCTGTCTACCTTCTGCAATTTGATAAACATGTGATTCTGTGCAATATAAGACTAGGGTACCTACTGAGATACCCAGAGTTATCCTGACTTTGGATCAGGCTGAAAGAAGGATTTAGAGCTGGTCAGTCACCACACATGTGATATTTTGTGATGGAAAATTGTTTCGCTATTTTCTGTTGATCGAGACTGACTAGTGAAAACCAAACATTTGCATCACTTCCTGAGAGGTACTGTATTTCTGAAACCTGAGACCTCCAGATATTTGCCAAAAGAAAGAAATCTGAGAAGGAATCTAAGTGTTCATTTGGAATGGGGGTATATGTGAGAATAAAATAAACACAGGATCTGAGAAAACAATATCATTAATAACAGAAAATTAGGAGAAAGTCACAGACCAGGAATAGTGACTAATGAAAATTAAAAAAACATAAAATCCATAAACAGAGAAGGAGGGTATGATTCAGGATCACTGGAGCTCTCTTTCAGATCTGGAGCTCTGTAATGTCCAGAGGCTCAGTTTTTAAGTTCTTAGTACTAAGTTTAGAATTGAGCATTTAGGATGTGCACAATTACAAAATGACATGATTTGTTGAAATTACTGTAGAGACAGTATCTAAGAATATGCAGATTGACAGCTTTCTGGCAATGGTTTATCCACAATATCCTACCAAAGAGAATTAAAATTTTCTGAATGTGTTCCTTCCAGTGAACTGAGACACTTTACAACAGATTAGATTTCTCTGGTGCCAAAACACGCCAATGAGTCAGCAGCTGTGCTGACTGAAGTATGCAGAAACCTTTCCTGCTTCTGCACCAGCTTTATTTTTGTTACATGGTGGCTGAAGAACAGGCATGGAAAAGCACAGACTACTGGAGATAAAATATTCATGCAAGCTTGAAAGGTTATAGAAGGATTATAACATACTTTTAACTTCCATACAAAGACAAGATGAAATCCTGTTACAGCTTACCATGAATCAGACTGCAGCCTCTTCAAGCAAAGCCTGGTTTTTGTTACACATGTGCTCTGCCTAACAACTGAGCTAACAAACAGTACTTGCAAAAGCACAGTTAGGACATCCTTAGCATGCTGCTGACACTCCTCAGAGATACCCTGACCTGAAAAGGTGCTTTAAACAACTTCACTAACCCACAAATCTTTTTCTGCCTTCTGCTACTGGCCAAATATTGACCAAATTACTTAATCTTTACTGCATTAGAAGTGTTTGGTACATGCAACAAGACACTGTGACAGTTTTAAGAGAATATGAATATACACACTTCTAGCACTTGGTTGAGCTCTCTAGGGACACTTTCATCCATTTCCATCTTCTCTCCTACACGTAACCAAGGCTGGAAATTAACTCAGCATCCCACATTGCAGTCTCAAATTAGTCTCCCCACTGAAGCAGTGAGACACATGGTTACTTAACTCTTCTCTCACCAAATTTCACAAATCTACTAGCCATCAGCTCATTTAAAAAGGATTAAATAGGGAAATAGCAACTCTAATGATGACAGCTTATGGCTTACAAGCAAATACTCAAGTTAAACAAGTAGCAAAGAGGCAGGTGGTAGGTAGGTCACTCCATCAGTGAGAGTTAAAGAAGGAATTTGAGACAAGGTATGAATGACAAGTCTGCAGTGGCTCAGCACCTGCCTCTTGCATGCTGGAAGAGCAACTGCACAAAAGCCATGTGAAATTCACACAGAAAAAGTTCATCTTTGGATCTCTTCTTGAAAAGATGGCTGTGAACATACTGATGGGCAGTATGGGAAAAGATTCAACAGGTTCTGAGCCATCAATTAAGAAAGAAGTATTTCAGAAAATGAAGCCTGCACCTCTCTGCTTCCCTGATACTGGTTAATTACTGCCATTCCTCAAGGCTCATGTCTCCAATAACCAGCTCTGTGACACTTTAATCCCAGCAACCTGATGACAACACTGAATTCAGAATATGCCAGCATTTAGAGGTGTGCTCCAGAAAGGCTTTGTGAAATGCTTTAAATGCACCTGAGAACATCTTTATGTTATGATTAAGATCAATACTACATGGAAAGCCTGAAGATTTTCTTGCCAAGAAAGACAAACAATGCGAGGACATTGGATACTTACAGCTTCCATTAGCCCCTTTACTGTGGGTGATTTCAGCATCAAAGCATCAAACACCTCATCTGTCTCCTTCCTCACATACAAAAGCACTGAAATAAAAAAAAAGTCAGACTTGGAACAGGTTCAGTCAGTTGCACAGATGAAACACCACATGCTGAGCAGAAAAACAAATATTAATCCATGACAGATAGAATGAAGCACTGAAGATGGTTTGCACTTAAAAAAAGGTACTTTCAATATCATCAGTGATCTAAACATGAACAACATATCATAGTTGCTTTGAGAACATAGTAATGAAAATTCAGTTATTTTAATATAATGTGAGGAATCTGTATCTTCCAGAATCTAAATCTCTATTTACAGTAAAAAGCTAAAAAGCACTTGGGCCCTGTCTCTCAGTCACAGGACAAAACACACAAGCTAGGTCTTCCTAAAAGCTGTGTTTTGGCTTGTACCTCTCCAGGCTTCATCTAAAAGGCTGGGAAAGGACATTCAAAAAAAGCAAGTCTGGTTTGTCTTAAGCTATGCCTTTGAAAACAAAATCAATGAAAAAGGAAAGAAATAGTTCTGTCTGACATGACCATGCAGATGACTACAAACGGCCTGACCAGTCTGAAAATAAACACTGGGAAAATGAGTTCAAAGTCATTTGAGACTTTACAGAAGAGACATTCAAGAGCATAGCTGGCAGGCAGGCATTTTCAGGTACCCAAATGCCATTTCTGTTGCTGTTCCTCCCTCAGATGCCTTCCCGGGTCTTAGTCATTCACAGGTGCCCTGCCCTCTCTAGCTCTTGTTTTTTCCTGACTAGTACAGGTAAAAGGAGGAAACTTGCTGCTACATGGCAAAAGCAAAGCAGACAGCTACAAAGCAAATAAGCATAAACACTAGAATAGTGTTCTAGGCATAATCTCACAAGACCAATAAGTAGAAGGTTAAATATGATGTGTTGCAATTTATTTGGTTCCTAAATAAACTGCCTTTTCAAATAGCAGTGCTGTACATGAGGTACAAACACACATGCACTGTCAGGTATTTTATGTCACAAATTGCACTGGTAATTTTTTTTTTTTTGGTAGACATCTTTTGAAATTGCAAATTCTTGCAGTCCAAAAGATATCTTCACCAGGTAACTGAATAGATGACATGCATATGAACCAACAGAGATTTTTCATACAGAAGCAAGTGTTTTGAAGCTAATTCTCAGGTCAAGACTAGCAGGGTGGACTCAGGTCCATATGCAGAGAATTGTAGCTTCTTTGCCCAGGTTTTGAAATGATTGAAGAAAGACCTAAAATGTGGGCAGATCAGTGCCCTGTCTTGGTCTACAAACCAGAAATACAGGACAACAATGACATTTTTGCATCTCTGATTCAGAAATACAAGCCATAAAACTGCTACCTGCATTCAAAGCCACATCCTTTTCACCTACATTTTAGCAACTCTTTGGGACCTGCCTGAGAACATCCTTTTAAAGGACTTAGAAGCTGAGATAACTTTGAGTCACAATCTAAATAACTGTCCGAATGTAAAAGAACAAAAAAATCCACATGAGGAGCAAAATTTTACGGGGTCTGATATGTTTATTTGCATGAGCAAGCACTCACTCAAAGTGCTAATTTTACCAGTACTAACACTTATATTCATTTAGTAATTGCTTCCTTGTGACTAGAAGACTGTCCTGTAATTCCTGGCTTTACAAACATCTGGACCTCTGTCAGCCTTAACAATTACAAACATATCTGAAAGGAGCAAAAAAAATCACTTGGTCCAAGGTTCAAGTTGGGGACATTACACAATCCCAGTGCTGAGCTTTAAATCTCTCTGTTGTGCTTGGTGTGCCAGGCAACATTATGCTGAATGAAGGATCCGTTACAAAGATAACAGGAACTTGAATCACTATTATACACTCAGAGAGCCAGGATTAGTAAATGTATGGAGGCTTGTTGTTTTTTTCTTTTCCCTGACAGGTGTGAAAATCCTGGCTTTGATTCACTAGAGCACTTTTTCCTAAATGACTTCTGGTGGCAGTGATGCCTTAGGAAGCCCCTGACTCATCTCCACCCTTTTGGTCTGTTACTCTGGCCCATCTCAATGAATTTTCCTGGATGAGGAACTCTTTCGAAAAGCAGATGTGAGTGAAAAAACAACCCTTTTTTTGAGCTGTTCTTCAAACAGATCAGATCCCTGCTTCAGTGTACAATGCAGCCCCACCAGCCTCCCTGCTGGCAGAGCTGTGGAGAGGTGGGCAGGTGGCCTGGAGCAGGAGGCACAGCCAAGGCAGAGAGAGGGGCTGCAAAGACTCCAGTGGACTCAGCAGCAGCACTGCCACTGAATTCCTGTGACTATGTAACACAAGTCATATTTATGCCCTCTGATCCTACTGTCCCCATGTTCATGGCATCTAGATGGGTTCACTTTAATAGTACAGATTACAATATTTGGAAGGGGGGCAGACATCTTGTACCAGGTAATGAGCTATTTTTGACTGAGAGTTAAAAGATAAATTCAAATTTGTCTGACCTGTACACTACATGGCCTTATTCTTACCATTCTTACCAACACTGAAATCCACTGTAGTCCCTAATATTCTTTAGATGTTTAAAAGAATTGCAGAAGATGGTGAGTAATAAATTTATCTCTAGTTACTTAAGAAATAGCCCCAATACACCAAACAAAAGAGTGGCAAACAGCCTTTACTGAAGGCAAGCAATGTTGTTGCACCTGGGAGATTTTTGGAAGCCAGGTCACCAAGCAGAGGATTTATGTGTGAATGCAGAAGAACATGTTAGATACCTCTTTTAAAAGTGTTAACAACAACAGACATGTGGCAAAAATGAAACTAAGGACACAATGGGACAGTAAGACTTGGGACATTAGGAAGGTCTGAGCCCAGGCACTACCAATGCTGTGACTAACACCCTATGAACAATGACTAATGACTACGGTCTGTGTAAAGTGGTCTCTGGATGAAGATGTGGTACATCTTAGTCAAGGACAGTAGGGCTGGTAGCTCTGACCAGGCTTTCCTTTCTCACATTTGGAGTTTTTGCTACTGCCCAGGCACAAATTCCCTTGGTGACAGTGTGAATGCTGTCCTTCACAGGGATGGTTCACAAAACTCCAATTGTTATGAATCCAAAATGTTTCAGTGTAGTTTAACATGACTTTCCTGAGAGACAAAGGCTAAACAAAAATACAACTTTCTTTAAGCTGAGAACTACAGGACTGGAAATCAACCTGACCTCAACTTAGCTGCTGGATTTATAATTAACAGGAAACTCCCCATGAAATCTGAAAGGGAAAGTGATTAGAGAACTCAAAACAGGGAAAGACCACGAGTCCAGCCAAGTAACTAGCAACCTTGCACATTTGGTACAGATTAACATACTTCACATTTCTGTGTTGGTCACTTGTACCTCTCTCAGAGGTCAAGGAGAGGAAACAACAATCCACAAAGATCCAGCAACCTGAGTGAGAATATGAACCTTGTTTTCATGTAGTTTGCAAACCGCTTTTAACCTGTTCTCTTGACTGCCCCTTAATACCTTTGCTTCTGCCAGACAGTGTTACAATTAGGTCCATCAGGCAGAGGTGAGGCTACACACTGTCACTTCAGTTCTTCAGCTGGGCTTGGACCCCTCACTAGCTGCTACTTGCACTGCTCTGCTAATGAGCCACTTGGGATTATGTTGCTTTTAATGCATATTTTCATGTATCAGATCTGCTCTCTCTCAGATGTTACATCAGTGTTCCATCTATACTGGCTCTCTAGGACTTGTTGATTCCGCTGTACCAAACAAATCTGGGAGAAAAGAAGCTTCTGATATGGCTAAGCTGGGGGTAAAAATCCCTAATCATTTTAATACTCAGTGACTCCTGTGGCAAAGACAGCATTATCAAATGGGTAGATTCAGTTTAACTCCATCAGCACAATCTCAGATGCACGGTTCCGGATGGCAGGAAGTTCACCAGAGCAAAGGCCACACTGGAAAAGGCTTGGCCTCCAGCCAGCATAGTCCAAGTTGCAAGAAACACTGAACAGGAAGGGGATGTGAAGAGAGCATCCTCCAGCTCCTCTAGTTCCGTGCCTCTCCTGGATTTAATTAGTTAACATAGTTTTGCCACCAGTTAACTTTTTTTTTCTTTCTAATCTTACCCTTGAAATGCTTGCAAGTCCTGGATAATATTAAAACAACTAACCACAGCAAAGGACAGGAATAATCAAAACAAACCAATACCTCCTTGCAGGCAACTTCCCAGACTTCCAGCTGGGAAACCCAGGTGAAATTTTAGGAAATGATAGTTCTTTACATAGCCCTCATAACTGTCCTCTTTTGCTTGACAGAGTCCTGATACTGTGAATTTGGCCAAGGTTTGAGTCAACCAGATGCAAGTCTGTGGTCAGTGCTGACCTCAGAGGTCAGCATAATTAATTTAAGATTTAATTAAAATAAGAGTAAGTTCACATTTATTCCAAGAAGACATCAGTCTCCATCCTATAATCTTCCTCTGGTTCAAGTACACCACCCTAACCAACCCAGAAACTTGGCAAATGCAGGCTCATTGGAAGTTATTTCTATAAAGCTCAAAGGAGTCTTACAAATGGTCAAACTAAGAATCACTTCTGTGCCTTGTTGATTTGTTGTCTCACAAACTGATGGGTGAACTTCAAAATAGGTGAAAGTTTGAGTCATGTAGGCTGGTCAAACCCCTGGAGTCTCCAATAAACTTATATAACAGAACTCATGAGACTGAAGGAATGGCAGATATTGTCCACAGTGTTTAACTGTGACAGTGTAGGAAGTTATCACCGATAGCACTGCACTGGAAGAGACTGTACACAAAACTGATTTTGTGAACAAACCCACCTTCAGTGCAAAGTTTAACAGCTCTACCAAAACCATTGCTTCAATGTTATTCAACTTAAGCTTAACTTGTAGCAGACTGGCAAAACAGCAGTTGGTAAAGCATATGAAATGTAATTGTAATAATATTCTCTCAGACAGTAAAAAAAGTTAAGGGAAACAAATTCTTTAAAATTCTATTAGGTCTACTGGAAGATGTCTCTCCATGCCTTATATTTTTAATTGGGTAGGAAATTTCTAAGACTCTATTCCAGCTAATCTAAGTCTGCAGTCAGCAGGAGCTTGCCTGTTAAGGTCTCTGTATTTGACCTAGTCCATCTTGTATATTTGCTTGTGATCCCAGCCAGAACAGAAAAGATGAGTAAAAGCTAAAAATAGACAATCACAGATCTGCTACTGAACTATGTAGCTTGGCCAAGGATCAAGAAACTTTCCAGCTTTTTTATATTTTATATACACTTGTGTCCTGATCCCTTCTTGAGAGAGCACAGTCTTTTTTTTTTTAATTATTATTTTTTCTGCTTTTAAGTCATTTCTAGCATGCAAAGATCTCTTCTCCCATCTACCTACACTTGCACTAGCATTCAACAATTGACTCTGTCCGAGTCACACCTGCCCTTCCAAGCTTGAGGGCTTGAGTTCCACAGAATTATTTTTAACTGCTAATTGACTGTTACCTCTTTTCAGGCCTTCTTCTTTCACTTGTTTCAACGGGGATGGACCAAATTCCTCCTCCACAGGCCGGAACATCCTTTTGACCAGGACACTGCTACTAGAATACACAAAACAGGAACCATGTCACAGTAAAACTATGCCCCCAGAAGAAGAGGAGACAACAGCAGCAGTCATGACTCACTTCGTACTCTGGCAAAAACACCCACTAGCTGCTCAAGTGGCACCAGAACAGAAACTGCAAGGATTTAGCTTCTGATGCTTATCTGAACTATCCAGGTCTCTTAATTACCCAGACTGACTGGCTGGGACAGGTGACAGGAAAATATGTTCCAATGTTACTCACTAACTTGAAAATCCCAAAAGCCCTTAACTGTTAAATACTGAGGGAAGGGGGGTGGGGAGGAAGAAACAGCTAAGTAAGGAACCAAATCCACATTTGCACATTGATTCACCTCCTCTTTGGGGTAAAGGACACAGCCTCAGGAAACACGAGCAATATCTCTAAAATCCAAGACCATACTAGCCAGCAAATTCAAAAGGAATAACGTGCTGGGCCAGATCCAACCCAAAGCTGCAACATGCTCCATCAGGGGAGCTGAGGGCTGAAGGAACAACGGCTGCCCCCTCTGCTTGTCATAGCTCTGGCAGGACCTGGAGTCCTGGAGAAGAGAAGTGGCGCAATAAACCCCTTTGTTTCTCAAATTACACTGTGAGCCTTGTGAAGAATATTAGTTTCATAAAACAAATAAAAAGGGCCTCACGTTTTCAAGTCCATGTCGGCAGCAGTGCTTGGCCACTCCCTACCACAGATCACTTTTTGCAGGTTTATGGGACTGCAGTTGTCTTACTCCAAACTCTCAGATTTAAGGGTGCTCACTTGGGATTTAAGCAACTTACAAAAGTATGGGGCTTGTGCACACTGTGGGCTGAACTTCAACCACCCATATTAAAGCCCTTATTTCATGGCATCTCTTAACTATTAGAGGGACTTTCACCAATTCTTCCAGTCCCTCCGAAGTCAGATAGGGGGTGCTCCCATTTCCAACCTTCCCCCTTTCCAGGATCTCCCGCTCTCTTTTTGCTGTTCTCTTCTGGCACTTGGCCATTCTCTCTGCAGTTCCTGTATTTGTCACTTGTGTGCTGCTAAACAGCTTTCAGGAATGCAGTGAAGTTTGGTGCTTCATTAAAAGATTCCTGGTTTTTAAAGTATTTGAGAATCCTTGTGCATATATAAAAGGCATTTCATTATCAAATATATTGTCCTATCCCTGTATTGAACCTTATGGCCCTTTAAACTGTTTACTTGGAAATTTATTAAAAAACAGATATAAAAAACAGCCAGTTCACATGAAGGAAAGAAAGCTACACCACAAAACAAACCTCCCCCTACCAGTTCTATATATTATTCACCCTCCATAAGCATTGGGATAACACGAGGGAAGGGGGAGAAAGGGCATCAGTTTTATCTTATTTTGTGTTTTGTGCCTTCTTTCTATGAGTTTGAACTGCTAACTGTAAAGCTTGTGAAACAATGAATGTCTTACCCTTCTCTCTCATCATCTGTATTATAGTAAACCTAGAAGGATAGAAATAAAACCCAACAATTATTCCCAAAACTCAGACATTTCCTTAACAGAATAACTTCAAAAGGCAGAAAAGACAAGTGGTTTGCAGGTTTTTTATATATTAAAAATCCTTTTCCTTCTATAAAACAAAAACATCTCAAATTCTAATTGTGATATGGAAAAAGGGAGGCTTAGAGAAACTGCTGTTGAATATCTAGTGGAAACATATCAAAGTATTTTTGAAAGGCATTGTCCTCTCCCCTGGTTCATATGATTTTCCCAATTATTTTACAGTCCTCTAAATCAGATCACTACTTACCTAAATTAACCCTAATACAGTTTAAGCCACAACACTTTAAAACTTTTCTATGTCTTTAATACTATCTGAAAATCTAATAAAACTGTAGAGAGCTGTATTTTAACTACAGGCCTAATGGATATACAATTACTAATGGTACAGCTGAACATTTTTTGCGCAGGCTGTGAGCGGAAGCTCAAATCCAGACCACTGTTTTGTGTAAATCCAAACAGCTCACAGTCACTGGGACCAAATTTACAACAGCAGCAAATGCTGCTAACAATAGCAGGGGAGGTATAAAATCACAGTCTGCTGTCAGAGGCTTTACACAACAGCCAAATTCCTTGCACTGTGCCAGCACTGCAGGACTGCACCAACAAGTGTACCAGCCCTCCCGCTGCTGAGCTACTGAAGGCAGGGCACCAGAGCTCTGTGTTCTGCTGCAGCAGAGCAAGGCATCTCAGACAGGTTTCTAGCACTTGTGCTGGCAAGACTCAGAGCACACTTGGCTCTCACTGAGAGCCTTTGGTTCTGAACCTGCACAATGAAAATAGCTCAGAGGTGTGTGTGTGTGTGCAAAGCCAAGGTCTGTAACTCATTCTATGAGTTACAGCAATAAAAGACATGGCTGAACATTGCCTAAGAGCTAGGAAACTGGGGTATCTTCCAGTTAGTTTAGAAAATTATTTACAGGATTACAGTTACTAAGGAATGCTTCCACCTTCTCCTGTCTTAAGACAAATCCACATTCTGGTTTGAAAACCATGAGGACAGAAGGTACCCAGTACTGATATGTGAGTGGGCGTCTTTCCGATTTTGGAGAGTAAGTCAGTGACAGCTGTGATTGCAATGTCTGCACTCTTTGTGCTTTGCTCTACCACAATTCTCACTGCTTTAAAATAACTGACAATTCCAACAGTGTCATTGAATCTTCATCATCTTAATATTTAAACACATGCATAAAAGTGTCATTCTACTCCCTGAGATGTTAATAAATAACAGGTTCATAGTAAAAAAATTGTCAGAGCTGACCCTCCAATTCAGGTTTGCAATTTCCCAGCAAGCGATAAAGTAGAAAAAAGTCAAGTCAGCAAAGACTTCCTAATGTTTACTGGCTATGATAATTGGCAATACTGAATATTAACATTAGCATGACAGAGTTTTACTTGGTACAGTGAAAATATTTTTTCCAAGGAAAAAATTTCCAGTTCTCTAGATAATGCCAACAGAAAATGGAAAGTGGTGTTCAGTGACCCTGCTCTCGACCTCCCTATACATGTAAGAGCTTGGTCTTTGTCTTCAGTTGTGACAGGGAGGGGGATCTCTGCTACCACAAGGTGGCACTTCATTTCATCTAGCCAAAGAGCACACTCAAAACCAGACTTTGTTTCAGTCACAGATCAACCTATTTCAAAATTCTTGACTATTTGTTCCATTCTTTCCTCCCAGCAAAAGAATAACAAAACCATAACAAACACAAACTAGTCAGTTGTCAATGAAGTATAAACTCCTTCACACCCAGAACTCAGAAAGGTACTTATCCCTTTTAAACTCTTGTATGTGACTCATCAAAAGTTGTGTTTATAAAAACGAGAGCTGAAACAAGCACCCCCAGAACAGCGATTTTATTTTCCTAAAACCTGCCCTAGAGCAGGGGCAGACAGATGGCAAGTGGGCACCAGCTCATCTCATTATGATTTCCTACCTGTCCAGTTCTTTGTAGGTTTCCAAAGTGAACATCTGGTATGAAGAGAACTGGCTGGGAATCCAGGTCAGCCATTGTTTTGAAGAAGGTGATATCACTCTTTTTCTGCAGAGGGAGTGCACTCAACTTCCCTTCAGCTGCAGATCACAAAGCAACATGGTTGTGAGAGGAGGCATGTTAAGCGTGACTTAGCCCCAGACCAGAAAGGCCCATCTTACTCACCATTATTACACGAGGCTTGGGATGCCTGGCCTTTGCCCTTCTTCCTGTTCTGCTTCCTCTCTTCATCTCGGATTTTCCTTTCTGCTCCCTGTGCAAAAAAGACAACCCACAGATATTATTACCCAAAGAGGAACCACTGGGAGCATCGTAGTTAGCAACGCCTGGAACTACAGCGGCTGACATATCAGAAATGCTGAAACAGAAACGGGTTGTTCCATTGCAGATAAATCTGTTCCACACTGTTGGAAAGGTACAAGCTTCGCATCGATCACCTGTGCCTGAAACTCAAGCTGGCACAACCAGCAGCTCCCAGGGCTGCAGAGAGCAAGGGGAACATATCCACACACTGGTTTGGAAAAGCCAGGATGGACAGTTTATGTAGTGTGCAGTCTCTAGCAGGACTGATGCCACCACAACTTTTGCAAAGCCCAGTGTCTCTGCAATGGACAGAATGCTCAGGCCAAATACTTTGTGTATGTAATGGCATAAAACACCTGCAGGATTGTTACCATCCCAGGTCATGTCTGTGATAAGCTTTTCCCTAAACTCTCCTCCACCCACTTTGTCTAGGGGTGGCATTGCTTCACTGTGGCCAACTGTGCAGAGGCCTTTGAGATCTGACAGTGCAAGAAGGCTATGCTGACAGGTTACCAACAGTGCAAGGGTTCTTACAGAAAAATACTGGCATTTCAAAGAGGGAAAAGCTCTCCAGAAATGGCAAAGCAATGTAGCACTGCCTTACTGCACCAGGAAGTCCTGGGAAGTTGCAGGCTTCTGTTATGTAAATACACTCTCAACAAGTTTAAAAAATAAAATTTGTTATTGACATAAAAAGCAGCAACACCTCCTTTGAAGTTCTCTGGATTTACTTTATAAATAATACCCATCACATTGTGAAGAGTATTAAAGATCCATATGCTCCTAGACAGTCGGCATGCAAGATTACAGATTTTTTTTTTCCAAACTAAAATTGGAAGTTTCTTGAAAAGAAAGGGGGGGAGGGAGGTAAGGAAGCCAAAAATACCCACTCAAGATGGCAAAATTCACACATGAGCCAATGAACCAAGCTTGAAAAGAATGCAAGGAAAGATATACTCCTGGTTGTGATCTAGCAATAGATTTCTAGAAGCTGAAATAAATGGAGGAAGAAACAGCTCTTTAAAAAACATGAAGATGTCAAACAGAAACCTTGTCTCCAGACCCAGGTCCCAGTCCAGTTGTCACTGACCTCAACTGCAGACGCCAGAGTTATGCCCTTATCAAAACTGTTTTTAGGGGTACATTTGTATCTTTAAAGGTCACCTGTTCTTTGTAAGAAAGGAGCAAAATTATGCATCACAGCCACTGTCCTGTGGCACATCCTTGAGAGCCCTGTGCTGCACAAAGGGCTCTGCCAGGTGGCCACAGCCCTACCTGCCCTCAGTGCTGCCTCTCTGCTGCTCAGGGGGAACAGGAGGAACCATGAAAGCATTTCATACACGGCAGCAAGCACAAGCTTCCTCTCAGGCAAACAGAAACTGAGTAGGACTCAGACTTTATACACGATAAAAAATATGTTTTACAGATTTTCTGTTATATTCTTTGTAATTATGAACTTGGTAAAGGTTCACAGCTCTCTCATTATTCATTCAAGGCAAGACACCTCGAAGTTCTCTTGCATACAGGTAATCTCTGAGCAGGGCAGTCATTCCCACCCCCCAGTGTTTATTTGTGCCACAGCCACTTTACAAATGAGGCAACTGCAATACCCACAGAACTACCTACCAGCCCTTTTGAGCTAGGAGCAACCCACATGGCAGGGGCCAGCCAAGCCTACATGATGTACGCCACTGTCATAGGGGCTGAGACAATGGACCACAAAATGATTTTTGCATACAAGAGCATTTCCGCTGCACAGTTTTGACAGCTGAGCCATCTGACACATATCAAGTAAACCACAGTTTGCATGTCTCTTCAGAACAGAAGAAATAATCCTCTCATAGGGGACTATAAACTAGGCTCTGACCGGTGAAATAATGAAATGAGTTTTTCAGTTTTTCATTGATATATATTGACTTTGTATAAATTCAATTAGTACTACTAGTACTTCTGCTACTAACCATTAGATTAAATGCAGCCTATGAATTTCAGCTGATTGAAAACATTTTTTTCTTAAGTCTTCAACTCATTTAAGCTGAAGTCTCGCATTCTAGCTCCAGCCTGGCAAAGCCTTTGCCATGGTAAGGACCACTCCCATCATCCTTATAAAGCTCATGGAAACACCTGCTTGTAGTTCTAGGCCAAAGTATTCCACATCTGGTAGGGCAGGTGCATAGACTTCAGCCTTTTTCCCTCTAAAGCTGAAGATTAATAGGCAATTGGAATTGCTCAATACTCTATGATAATCCATGTTCTCTGTGACAATACATACTGAAGACAAGGAGGCAGGAACTGCATATATTTTAAAGAATATGTGGTTTTTCAGAGTAAAGAAAACTGGATTAGTTTATTTTATTTTGGAACAATGTTATGATATTTGCCAAGTCAAATGCTTCTGCTTCTTTTTACCAAAGATAATCACATAAAGAAAATCAAAGTATCTCTGAAGCCCAAGTTCCTTCATACACAGTGGCTAAAGCATCTTGCAATATATAAATATAAATAAACCTGGTAGCAAGTTTCCCTGACAACCTACTTAAGGAATAAAAGTTATATATTCTTATCATAATGCAGCATCAGTGATCTGCACAGGATAAAAAGACTACAAGGGCAGAGAGAATTAGCACTGAGAAAATGAGATGTGCACTGTAACAGATGCTTTGAAGACTGCCTATGGAAAACAAACACAGACAAAAGACTGGAGAATGAATAGAGAGTAAGGACACAAAACCTCTGTAGCATTTATCTCCATACATTTATGTCACAAAGCACACACTGGATGTGAGTTGGTGTTACTCTCTAGTTTATATATGTAAATTAGTATTACAATTAAGCAATTGCCAGAATAAATACTAAAATACATGTAACACATACCACTTGACTAAATGCAGTTTTATTTCTTCAGGGATAACTCTTTCCACAACAGCTATGCTGTACTTCAGCTACAGGACATTAATTTATTTACTGTGCAGTTCCACTGATCCAGATGACTGTAATAAATCAGGCACTTTTCTCATCAGCTTCTCTCTGAGGTTGTCAGATTGGGGCATAACAGCGCAGTTCACGCTTTTAAAATTATAAAAATTATTATATGTTTGCTGGTTTTTTTTAAATGGTCCTATTAATACGCCTTTAATTGATCATGACAAAGAGGTGGGCAATAACCATCTCAGCTTCATAGCCTTTTCCAAAGAGGCAGAAAGCCCCGTTCATGTCCCTGGAGGGTGAGCTACAGGCTGACAAGAGAAGCTGAACCATTTAGCACCACCTTAACAAGTGCCAAGGTTTTATTTTGACATATTGGAAAGATAAGGATGCCAAGCCCCACCAGCTACCTTCTTCTGAGCATGATGAATTCTCCCAGCACTACTAGCAAATGGAAATTTTCCAACCATTTGTTTGCTTATGAAAGCCCTGTGACAAAGGGATGTTGGTAAAGATCTGGCAGCATAAGTCAAGGGAGAGGCAAGCCTCACTCTCCTTCCAAGTGCCAATTAGCTTGATTTGTCCTGTGAATTGACCTCAATAATTTTCATTCACTTAACTTATTTTCACACCTGCATTAAGTTAAAAAGTAGTATGTGTATGTATACATTCATATTAAACAGATATATATCCCATTATTGATACCCTTGAGCCCTTCAGTTCCCACTTCCAATACAGTTTTGATGTGTGCTTTTACAACCCTCTCATCTTTTCTTCTACTTTGATGCAGTTTTGATTATTAGACTCAACATTAATTTCCTGCTTTCTAGTCTCGATATTTGAAGCATCAATTAAGCCAACAGATGCAACAAACATGTATTATTCAAAATCTCCACCAGTTGTATCTACAGGTCACCCTTGACGAGTTTGTGCTCCGAATTTCCTTCCTTTTTTTAAATAATTCAATTTTTTTCTAATTGCTCTTCAAAAGCAAGGATATGAAAATGACTTGTCCTTTGATATTTACTGAGTTTTTAACATCCAGCTGTAGCTTCAAATCTCTAAATATTTGACATTCAAAGTTACAATTAAAAGCATAGCATTTTGACTGCAAGACCTCAGTGCATACATTTACATTCATTACTTCCAAAGATTTTGCTCCACCAACATGACTGATTAGCCCTCAAGATCCCGTTGTCAAGACTGCAACAAGGGAATGAATTGAAAAGGGGGAAGGAGCAGCAACACAGAGTCCTGGAACAGTTGAACTCTTACCCTTTCCATTAAAAAGTTAATGTTACATATTGCCTGGAGCATGGCCTTTGTCTTTCTATTCCCACCTGTAAGATTGCAAGAATAATTTGGATAAATTTCCCAGTCACTTACATAGATGACTCTTGAATCCCTGAACCTTGACTAGAATTCAGGCATCAGCTCCCCCATGGAAAATCTTTCTCCGCAGGAATAAAGTCATCAGCTGGCAGATGTTAAACATAACTGAAAAGTGGTCACACTCTCTTCTAAGAATTACCACTGACATAACATTTCTGAGCAACTGTTTCTACGTGGTGATATATACAGCTGACCATGACATTGTCTAACTCACTAAGGTATGATCCATGTTTGGGTGCTGAAAAATCTTACCAGTTCTCACAAAGGAGCAGTCAAATGTACTGTAAAAGAACAAAATTTTGCAAAAGAGGGAGTGAGCACACACAAAAAAATAGTTACTGAACTACAAAATGGGAAAGACTAATCTATTTTTGCAGTTTACTTTTAATAAGAAAATCCTAGCAACATAAAGGTCTCATTGAAGCTTCCGAAATCAGGGCTTGTAATTAAGGGAGATCGGAAATCCATCGGCTGCATCACTGGGACTTGGCATTTTCCACTGCATCAGAAGAAAACTTAGCAGACCTTTACTGAAAGGTGCATTTCTCTGTCAAGAGCATCTCCACAAAGTTTACATGCTACCTATCCTGGCTGTTAGAGCCAGGAGGGAAAACCTCACCAGACCGGCACTTGCATGAGCCTATCGTCAGCACTGACCTTCCAAGCAGAGATCTTTACATTTGTACTTTTCACTTTTTTGATATTCCAGCATCATGACCTAAAACATGCTGTCCTTAAAAAACCCAACTATTCCTCACCAGCTGAGGAATCAGGGCCAAAAAGGTTGCAAAGCAGTAAAATAATTACATGATAATCCGCTAGATTTGTGATATAACTTGTACAAATGCTACCATGAAACACAATTCTCTAGGGAAAGAAAAAACATTTAATTAGGTCTAAAATATAGCAATAATAAATTGTCTAACAAGGTTCCACCTCCATCCACGATAACTGTGCTTTCCACTTACCTTGTCACAAAAGACCTTGATCTGGCAGTAGGCTCGGTGGATGGGTTTATTGCTGCGGTTGTTGTAGCTGTACGTATCGATCTGAATCATCAAAGGAAGCCCTTTTACTCCTTTTTGTGAGGAGAAGTCTGTGCTCAGGCAATTCACTGTGATGAAAATCTGTGTGCCAGAGAGATTACTTTTAAAATGTGGTACAATGATTAAACTTCCAGAAACACATGAAAACAAATGGGAAAATAAAAGCAGATACACCACCCTACCCACCCCCCCAAAAAACCCAACAGTTATTAATTCAGCTATGATGCATTCTCTGGCAATTCACACATTTATTCTCCACTTCTGTCATAAATCCAACAAAGATGCTTCCATCCTGTCAAGTAGGACAAAATTTTAAGGCATGTATCAGCACTTCAGTTTGGATCAGAAGCTCACATTTGAGTTGAATCATTTGGTTGTCCCAATTTACCATGCTTTGGTTCACACCAGAGAGCTCAGAGTACATGAGTTGGATTCTTTTTGGAAGAGTCAGACCAGAAGTTGTGTTCTGTGAGCATTCCTCAGTTGCTCCAGCTGCTAATGGTTGCTCAGTCCATGGGAACTGACTAAAGACAACCTAAAACCTCCTAAAATGTGCCTCACATGGATGTCAGGTCTTTAGCCCTGACTTGCTTCATTCTAGAAATCTGCTCTGTATGTTTGCACTATTTGTTAAAAGTGCAGATAGGATCAGCTGGGTTGGAAAGGACCTTGGAGATCATCAAGTCCAACCTTCATCCACTACCACCGTGGTTACTAGACCATGGCACTAAGTGCCACATTCAGTCTCACCTTAAAAACCTCCAGAGACAGAGATCGTCTTGCTTCGCCCTTTCCAGCTGCCTTTGGTCTGGCTTGTTCTTCTGACAGCTCACAATTCAAATTCATTGGGGCAATGATAAGCCATACCCTTTTTTTTTATTTTACAAATTTTCTTCACGCTGTCATCAGGGGTACCCCTTCCTCCATCCCATCAAGAGATACCCTTGATCTTTACTTCAAAGGTCCTTCATT
The DNA here is from genome assembly GCF_025592945.1 of Manacus candei. Taxonomy (NCBI): domain Eukaryota; kingdom Metazoa; phylum Chordata; class Aves; order Passeriformes; family Pipridae; genus Manacus; species Manacus candei. Next base: position 5,036,037 of record NW_026138067.1, on the reverse strand, counting down.
GTCTTCTTTCAATTTCAAAAATGCATCTCATCCTGTCTTTCAAACTGGGAAGCTCATTAATAAAACTACTGCCTCTCTCTTCTCGAAAGTCCTCTTTGTCATGTAGCAACCACTTAACTTGACATTGCATTCCGTTTCTGGCAAGCCCCCTACTTGTCTGTGCTTCAGAAATCCACCTCTTGCTCTTCTTCTACAAGCACTTATGTCAGTTGATACCCACTAGTCATCTCCTGCTCTCTAACTCCATTGGTACCATGGGACAAGGTCTGTCTCATCTGCCATGTCTGTACAGGACCTGGGAGAAGGATCTCCCACCACCAAAGTCTCACAAGGACTATTCTGATGCAAAGCAAGCATTGTGAACTGAAATACCATTGATAGCTTTCAGTCAGGATAGCCTGAATGATACTGGATTAAAAATCCAGTTTTCTGCCCAGTGAGGAATATGTGCATTACATAGTAATTTGGGGCAATTATGCACTGACCTGATTCTACTTTTAATTTTTCCTCCGTTTTAAAAACAAAAACAAACTGCCAAACAAACAAAATCCCAAAACTGTGAACTAGGGAAAAGGACAAAGAAAACCACCAGTATCTCCTGAAACATGAGGATGTGAAACCTGACACTCAGGAAGGAAGAGATCTCAAACAAGTCTCTCAAACAGACCTGATGCACACCTTGCTGGGCAGAGGAGGGAGCAGCAGGCCACTGGTCTGGGAGGATTCAGGAAGGAAGAGCATGAAGGAACCCCTCCCCAGTCCACAAACAGGGAAAATAAACCAACCGTGTGGCTGTTCAGAATGCAACATCCCTAAGACAGGCAGCTGAGAATAAAGAAGGTCTCCCGGGGCTGGTGGGGCATACTTCACCCTCATGGCAGAAGTTACCATTACAGTCATGGTCTTTATGATGGAGCCAGCTTGTTTACCTGACTGAGCTAATGGCCCCTCCACTTTCTGCTTCTGATTCTATCACAGAACTGCATTTACAAACGAAATAGTTGAACTTTAACTGCGGGAAGAGGAGGGAGGCGGGGAAGGGCCCGAGGTGAAACTCTGATTTTGAAGCTGATAGTGTTCTTTCTGTTTCAAATTACAAGTTGGTCTCTCCTCCAGCTCCAAAGGTAAGTGTAGATATGGGCGCATACGCCTTTGAAATATAACAGCCTGAATTTCATTTGCCTTCAGACTCCTTTACAGTGTCAGGGCAACAGTTTAAACTGTGTGTGAACATACAGGAGTGGAATGAGGTTTGGCATAAAACAGAAATCTAGTCTCACTATACTTTAGCTCATACTTCTGCACAAGGATTTTCCAAACTGTAAGTTGAAATGTGAGAGGGAACATGCAGGCTTTGCATCTACTCAGCACTTTGTACATCTGCAACATTTGCTGCATGCTCAGCTGAGAAGTAAAAAAAGATCTTGTCCCACCTTAATCAACTACATACACTGTGTGTCATCTCTTTCACTGCCACCACAATCACAGAGCAGAGTAGGAGCAGCTGGGGAAGACAGACTTTATTGTTTCAAGAGTCCCTATACAGCAATAACAGATTATTCAGCATGAATAATAGATATGTGCTGTAAGATTCAATATCTTGTCCCGACACAGTAATACATCAGGATCTCTCTGAGAAGCAATGACTGTACATTCACGTACATGAAGTGTACTATACTTTCTGCCATATCATTTGCACCTCACAGATAGACAGATGGATTCAAATTAACATAGATCATTCATTTGGGGGAAATTTTCTGTCTCCATGCAATATTCTATTAGCTTTCCTGTAAAGCACAACACTGACTTTAGATTCAGAAAACATGGGAAGTGTGTAGAGGGGAAGGAGAAGAGGGTGTATTCCTGTTCTTGGAGTTGATTTTAGGGTCTCCTTTTTTTTTTTTTTTTTGCACAACTAAAGATTTGCACCAGTTTTAATACAGTGGTACAGCAGGCTGCTATGGCGAACAGGACCTGGGGAAACACCTGGACAGTCCCCTTCTCTCTCCCCTGCTCTGACCAGAAACCACCTCCACAACGCAGTGATCTGCACTGAGCAGCAATGATTTTAACTGCCTGTCCAAGCACAGCCTGCTTTGCCCTTTACAACCCTCATCTTCCTCTCTTTCTCACCTCCTGTCCATAATGCAGGTACTCCCACTCTCTATGAGACAAGGGGCAAAACAACCCCATCTTCAGACGTGAAAAGAAAAAGCACTGCTCTACTTCTCCTGGCAGATACCCAGGTTTAAGATCCTCCTTCCTGAGGTCTCTTGCATAGTAGAAATAACAGTAGCAGGAGTAGAAATCAGTTTCCCTCCCCAGCTCTGTCTACACTTGTCTTAGAACTCTATTAATAAAAGTGAATATAATTGTCTATCTGAATTAATTTACAAACTTTTTTTTTCCCCTGTGCAAACTGGATTTTAACAATGTTTTGCTATCAATTGGGTTGTCATTATAGTGATGTCTTTTTTTTAATGTCAGTATATCTCAGATTAGAGCAATTAATGGCAGAGTTCCACCCATCTAGTCTCCAGCTCAGGCATGCCGTTGGTAATGAAATACTAATTTGGAGAAACATCTGCTGCTGAGAAAGTTTCAAAAGTGGCCTAAGATAACGACAACTCTTCTGTTTGATATACAGCATGTCTAGAAAAAGCACTCTCTCTTTCAGGGAAGGCACTCCTCCATGGTGTAGCTGCTATTATGTGAATTACTGACTGTTTGTTAAATACTGCAGCATAATTAGGGATGTACAAGACACAAATACAGTAAGCTGCCTTAAGAGAAAACAAGGCTCAGAAGTGCATTTCCCTTTTTATCATTTAATTCAGCCAACATGACTCCTGCTGTGATCTCTCAGCTTATACACCTTAAAAGGTCTACAGTTACGAAACTTTTCATATAAGCCTTTCATTACTATTTACTTTTCTGGCTCCCATTGTCTCAGAAAGAGCCAGGGGCAGAAGGGAGGGAAGAGTGTGTTATGGCACAAAATCAGAAACTTACAGCAGTTTCTCTACTGAATACCAGTAATACATAGTACCTACACCTGGATGATGGGTCTTAAAAACCCTGTTTTTAAAAAGTTCATCCCTCCAGACTGTAACAACAAAGAGTTAAGTGACGTCTCTCAAATGACTAACATCAATCCCATCATTCCTCCTATACACAAAAAGTGTGGTTTTATAGTTTCTCCTGCCAGCCGTTACCTTATAAATCCCACACAAAGGTAAAACCTTTGTTTTATTTCAATACAAATGTCTCCAGCAAATGTTTGCACTACTATTTTGAAGCTTCCTCAACCCACACCACACCCAGGCAACTACATAAAAATGCCATTTGCCTTGAATCTCAGATGCATACTTACCAAGTATACACTGGATTTCAACATTATGTGCTACCACAGGTTAACTCTTCTTTAATATATACACATGTGTGTGCATGTCTCACATATATATATATATATATATATATATATACACTTGCACAGACAGACATGGATTATTAAAGTAGTTGCCAAGTCTAATCCTACATAATTTCTGGTACTAACTCCCCAAAATGAAGCATCTCTTCCTTCAACCTTTAAATTTTGACAGTAGAGAAAATGTTAATTTCCTTCCTAATTAAATTAAATTAAATTTGATGTAACTTAAGAAGGAAATTTGTGATTATGAACAAAATAATTCTTATACTAGTCAAAGCCTGTCCTAAGTATCACTAGCAATGTTAAAGAAATATGGATTGGTACAATACAAATCGCTGCTACAGATAGTTCTGCTCTACAAGCTTGATTTTACCATTGTGCCCGCTGGAATTGGAGCTCACTTTGGCCCACAATATCCAAGAACCTAATCCTGCAAATCACTCACTCTTTGAAAACAGCTTATTACTGTATGGGCTATGCCAAAACTCATTAAATACCTGGAAAGGTTCCCAGAGGCTTCAGCATGCTTTGGATTAAAGATCTACATTTCAGTTAAATATAGCAGGACAATGATTGCACGCAAGTATACACAACAACTACAGAGTGCACAGCTCCTGTGCACACCAAAGGGCATATGTCAGCACCTGCCTCAATTATGTATCCACCAACATGTCTCTTTACCACATGTCCAAGTTGTGGTGCTCAGCAGAAACCAGTAACCTCTTGGTATCACTGAAAGTTATTTTTTGTGTCTTTAAGGTGACATTTTTCTTTAGCAACTGCTCACTGAAGTAACATCTTTGAATTTAAGGTTAAAAAGCATTTTCCATAAAAATATTCAATTAATGTACTGTTTCAGAATTAACACCGTCCTAACCACTTGAAATTAGAAAATTACCAATCACAGAAAAGGCAAATCTCAAGGAATTGGTAGGATTTATGACAAATATATTCTCCTTTGACCAGGAGGATTCTGGTTCATAATTATCTTCCTTGCAAAGTAACTTCTGTCAGCGATTAGACTGTAAGCAGACAGATGAATGTCTATCAAAAATGAAGCTGAACTCTGTTCAAAAGCCTCCACTTGAACTTTGTCAACCAGCCAGATGCTGCAAAAAAAAATCTTCTATAGGGCAACAGCAAGGCAACTACCTACCTTCTAGCATATTTATATAAATAGACTTCTAAAAGTCATTCAGTTCTTGTTAATTGTTGTTTGTTTCCTCACCTTTTTTTAAAGAACTCCTTTAAAAATACCAAACATAGCATTCAGGTTCAACCAAAGGGAGCTGAAAAATCACCTTGCCCATAAATGTTGCATATTTATACACAGAACTAAATACAGAAGTGAAACAAAGATGGATTGTACAAAACTGTTCTTCTCTTCCTACCTCTGTTCCCTTACAGTACAATATATTTGTCTTAAGGAAGCATAAGACAGAGTTTGACATGGTTACAGTCTTCCCCTTATTTTCCTGTATCCTGTTCTGAACCACAAGCCCCACAGCGACTTCTAGATAAGGGCCCCAGCAGAAAAAGATATTGTTCTAGAAAAGGGTAAGAATACACCAGGACAAACTCTGCTCTGCCAGAAGGCAAGGGGACTGCTGTCAACCAGATACAGCAGCAGAAACGCCAGCAGAGTGGCGTTTCTGACTTTGGTGCTGTTTCCTTAGTCCACACAAAGCAATAGTGAGATTATTCCACAGCTTGACATGAGCTGTACAAGATTCCCTTTCCATTGACTAGTTCTGCCAAGCAGCAGCTGAAAGACAAGGCACCAAGCACGGGGAGTTGGAACCAACAGCTCAGTTCCAATCACATTACTGGGGTAATAGAGGCCTCTGCCTCTGAATTCCTGTTTCTTCCACATAAGACCCACATGAGATGCTGCCTTATCAACCCTTAGCAGGCTCACTGTTAGCAGGCAGACTGGCTGCCACACCCGTGCTTTTATACCCTCATCCTGAAAGGCTTGGAGGAGGAGGAGTGTCTGCTCTGCTTGTGTGTGGGAGGGAGAAATCTGGCTCTAAATGAGGAGAAATAGGGATTTAAATCAGCTGCCCTCCAGGTGGAGTAAGAAAGTGAGAAATCTGATGTTCCAGATAGGTGTTCCTAGATGCGGGATTTAGTCTCCCAGGAGAGACAGGCATATTTGGATATGTGATTTCTGCTGCTTTTGTTTGATTTTCCAGATCACTCCCCTGTGCACTTCCAACAAGAAGTCCATTTTCTTTGTTACTTCCCAGGCCAGCAGAGTACTTCATCACATCTCATCTCAGAGGCCCTGCAAAGAACTGCTCTGTGCTACTCTTGTCTGACTCCAAAGAGAAAAGCCATTGTGCCTCTGAGTGGGTTAAGTTTTAATCTTGAAATTGTGGTGGAAAAGAGAAAACAACACTGAGCAGAAACAATGGAGCCAGTTGAAAGATCATCATTCAAAAAGCTTAGGAAAAGAGTCTGTAATTACGCCTTGAAATTCTTCATCTCTCTTGGATGAGGTAATTGCTGGAGAAAAAACAGCCTTCAGTGACGTGCCTCAGAGTTTACAGCTTTCCAACACCACAAGGGCATCCTATGGGAATCCCCAGACCCGGTGCAACTGGTTGTTGTATTAGACTCTCCCACAGGAGCAAGCAAGTGGGTACATGTACACGTGCAGGGAGGGAGACACTTTAGTGCAGGCAAGGTGGTAACCTTCCACATACAGCCTGATTCATGCTTCATAGCTCAACACCAAAGCGTGTTATGAATCCTCTTACTTTTATCAATACATTTGCAGTTCAAGCTCCTAAAAGATCAGATATTTATTAACTATTCCCCAAAATAAATATGCATAAGCTAATTTGCATTTTAATTAATACTTCCTGCAGAAATACAAGGGGCTTAAATTTCACTCCTGACAGTTTTTTAGTCCAGCAACAGTAAGAGAGTCTTTATTTTACAATCTTAGTATGTTTTATTTCCAGTGATCATTGCAACAGTTGTGTTCTTCATGTAGTGGCACCAAAGGCAAGAGCAATGTGAATGGTGTGAGATTAGAACAAAATGTCCCAGGGTTAACACCTGACATTAGTGGATGTGACTGTCTTGTTTCTAGATCAACATGGTGTCTTGCTAAGTCTGGCTAGCAGCTGCAAATGTGTTAAAGAACTGCCAGCCCTGGCAGCGGGGATGGTAGATGCCAGTGGGACAAGACTGCCATGCTCTAGCCCTGGTAGCGCTTCTGTAAAGGTCCCTGAGAAAGTTTGTTTGTGTTGAAGATCCCAAATCTGTATTTGCTGTATCTCCTTGCATAATGATCACACACACACACAACAGTCACCTCTTGTGACTGCAGAGGACAACATACAGCTGTAGCTTGAAATGGAATCACATAACAGGGAAGTATCTGAGGCGGTGACAATGTAATCATTAGATGAGTAAATATAACTACATTAGCAACTGGCCAAGTACAACTCTGTTTACCAAGGCCTGCTTTTGAAAGAGCTGGGTGGTTTTCAGAACTATTGTCTTTTTTTTTAAGATGTGCATCAGAGATGAAAATCCCTGTTACTACAAACCTCAGCACCTTCAGTCAGCAAGTCAGGGCAGTGAGTATTAATACCATCGCCCCGTGCTCGACACAGTCTCCCACAGGACTCACTCACTCCAATGCAATCTCTCTAATTCTCTGTTAGAAACGCAGTGGGGAATTGTGCATGAAGATGTCTCTGTATTTGAAAGATTCATTGCATTACTTGAACACTGGGCATTTTGTATTCAACATGAAAATGGTATCAGGAGTTTGCCAAGCTCAACAGTGTTTGCTGTTTAGTAATTCTACATCCCCAAGAGTACTGCATTACCCTCACTCATTTTACACAGCCTATTTCCCTTGTTGTTTGCCTTCCGGGGGCCAACTTCTTCTTAGAATTACCGGCAGCTTTTCACTTCTCCCACACTAGTCCATGCAGCTGAAGCACTCTGACAGCCTTTGTACAACCTTATCTGTAAGAAACTCTTCTGTTCTGGTTTATAGATCCACTTAGCAGTCACAATCCTGAATGAAAAACTCCATGCCTAAGGGTACTTGACCATTTAAAAAAAAAAAAAAAGTAAAAAAAAATGCATTAGTCCTCAAAAATACATTTGTTCCCAATTGCAAGGACAGTCTGTGTAACGCTATGAAAAATAATGGCACCAACACAAGGGAAGGTATAGTCTAACTTACAGAGTATTGATTATTTGAGATGTTCCTAGTGTAGAAAGGAAGTTGATAGTTTAGAGAAAGAAAACATTCACCTTGTGTCCTATACCTGACTTGGCAAATAAGAAAAAAAATTTCTACTGTTTCTCAGGCTGGGCACCTACCAGCAACCCTTCTTATATGTCAAAAAGGAGAGAAGTGAAACAGTGACTATGGATAGATGGTATTTATATAGTGATACCATCTGCATGGCTTTTCCTCACCTTTGCCTCCTCATTGACGTCCCAAGTAAAGGACACGGCATTGAATGCAATTTCTTCAATATTCCCAATGGTATTAAAACTCTCCTTGTAATCAGCTGTAAGAAAAAACAAACAAACAAAAGACCCATGAAAAAAAATTGAACTTTCACAGTTCATAGTACATCTTTGCTTCTTCGTCTAGTTTCTCTAACACATCAAAACTACCTCTTGTACTGTTTATGATTCATTAATAACCTTAATTGCAAAGAGATAATACAATGCAACTTGAGTCATACGCACAGTATATCACTGGCTGATGTTCTAACAAAATATTGCTTGCTCTCACAAAGAAGTAAGTGTGACTCTAGTGGCAATGAGCAGGTGCATTTCATTAGCTTGGCCAAGAAATGGCCAAAACTGGAAAATTAACTAAAAAACTACTGAAGCATTTAAAGAGACTGTTCAAAACTTGACATAAATAAATAGCATTACAGTAAATTCTAAAGAAGCTTTCTAAAAGGCTAAGAGCTATAATTGAAGGATATCATTAGTAGTGTACATTTCTTGCACAGCTCTTTCAAGTCTCCTAGGAACTGCACCAGATGCTGGATCAATGTTTCTCTATTAAAAAAAAGGAAAACAAAAAACAAACAAAAACCAACACCAAAACAAAAAACAAACCAACAAAAAACTGCAAAGAAACAAACCCACAAAGATCCTTTTCCCAACGCTTTTATGCAACTAAAACAGCAAACAAACAAATGTAGAGTATTTTTAAGTTGTCTGACTACAAAATCTGCACCTTCTTCTCCCTTCTTCCGAAAGGGCTGTTAATATTATCAATAAGCTAGCTTTTAGCAAGGAATGAAAGCAAAAGGGAGGAAGACTTCATAGTTGACCCAACAGTCCCCTAGAAATAGTAAGGGTGTAAAACCATGTAAAACAGACAACTCCCAGGTCGTCTTTATTATTGAAAAGAGGAACAAGCCACCTTTTTCTCTCCCTTTGCTGGCCAGTTTAACACACTTTCTTCCTTTTGTTGACAGATTAAGAGAAGTGCCAGGTAATATCTGCTTAATTAAAGGAGCTTCCAGATTGTTCACACAAATGCATCAACTCTCTCTGGGACATATATATTTCCTAAGAATCCCCTGAGGGTTGTAACTGGACTCAGTGCCAGAGAGTTGAAATTACTCCCTTGATCTAATGTTTGCCCAAATCTGTGCCTTAGAAGCATGCTGATTCTTAGCTTTGTAATAAGTTATGGAGAGAGGATGTTTTTGTATTCTGTGAGGCACACAAATGGTTTCAATATTCATTTCCTTTGCTCTTCTAAACTGTTGGTCTCTAAAAAATAATTTCTACATAATAACTGCTATGAAATCATTTATAACAAAACCATTTCTGCAAGGAGGATTATTTAACATTTGAGACATGCAATCAGTATACTTTTCTCTCATCTAAAACACAAGAATGCTGACATCTCACTAGGCAAGTGAAACTGTGTCCCTGGGACACATAAATGATTTTTGGATATAATAAAAAAATCACTGTTCAGACCCTAGGAACAGCACGAGATATTTGGTAATGTAGTAAATTAACACAGTATTTGAGAAGGCAGGCAGGCTTTTCATTCCCACCAAGAACTCAGATCTCCTTTCTAACTGAAGTCATTGGCTTCACTATCTAAATTCAGTATGGGAATGCAAATGAGAAGAATTACAAGACACATAAGTAGTTTAATATGCATGTGCACACATCCACCCACCTCTAAATTTATGATTCACCAGAAAGTGCCTTGTGCAACTGACTGCTGCATATGGGCGTGCTGTGTAGGTGCACTTTGGAAAGACATGAACAAGATGTCTCGTAAAGACACTTGTTTTCTTCTCCTAAAAGGCTGTCAGAACCTCACATCCCACCAACCCTTCCCTTCCCCCAACACATGCCTCTGCTTCCTTAATTGCCATACACAAATCTCACGGAGTGTCTATGTGACACGCTGTTAAAAAGTAGAAGTGTATCCTATTCCTCTCAATTTACAGACAATTAAAGAAGGATCTTCAGTTGATTAAGAAAGAATTTACATCCAAGGATATTTGAAAGCTGATAGAGTGACTACAATTTTTCCGCTTCTGCTGCTGTGAGTTACCAGAAAGAGAAAGTTGGGGTTTTTCAATATTCAAGAAAATGGCTGTACAGGAATTATTTCCTCTTGTGTTACATAAACTGCATAGTAAACAATGGCAAATTTTTAATTTTAACTACTAATCATGCATTACATAACTTTGTAGTAGCCTTTGTAGCTTCTTTGTATATATATATATATAGTAGCAGTGCACATAAATAATACAAACTATCCAAAAAAAAAAAACATAGGCAAGTTTCTGGAGCACAAAGATTCCACACCCACTCTTCATATTTGAACCTGTCCTGGTATTTCACAAATTATTGTACTGATTCTAAATAATCAATATTTGCTGCAACTTAGTATTGAATTATTTATTTCACATTATTTTAAAAGAAAAAGCTAGTGATCAAACATCACAGCACTGTGAAAAAGACAGCTGGTTTTTTTGCCCTCTTTACTCATGCTAAAAAGAGTGAACATGCCTTCCTCCTTCTTCAGAAAAATCAATTATAGCAGACAGCCTAAATTTTAGAAAATGCCTTACCTTCTTGCTTAATAAGCATCAAAGCCTTCAGGTTTATTCCTCAAGCACTGACTTGCTTACATGTAAGTACAAGCTTATGCTATTAATATCAATGCATCTACAGACGGGGTACTGCATCTAACCCATTCAACCATCCTTTCTCCCAGGAGGTGCACCAGCCAGTACACAAAACAAATTAAAGCAGTGACTGACCCCAATGTGATTGGAGTGAAGCAGCAAGTCACTATTTCCTCTGATCTCCAAAATATAACTGCACGCCAGAAGGCAGACAGACAGACCTGTGCCACTGCAGAAAGCAGCATAAGCACAGTCCCCACCCCTATCTGAGGGCTGAACAGCTGGAGCCCAGAACTAGAGCATCCCAAACTCATTTGATGTTCTGCCTGCTAAAGACCACATCATGCTCTAGATTAAAAGTGCATTCATAAACAATTAAAAAGAATTCACAGATGTTAAACATGCTACAAACATCAAGTTAAAATAATATTAAAGACTATAAATATATATGGAACAGGTGATGCAGATATACAGACACCTAATTCTCTCTGTTAACTTTGGGGCCTGGACACTAACTCAGTATTCCTTTACAGGACCCATACAAGGTCCTGAATTTTTAATGTAAAGGGAAATCTTCATAGAGTCATTCAATATAATTTTGGATGGAAGGAATCCCTAGAGGTTATCTGGTTCAAGGAGGGCCAGCTTCAAATTTGGATTGTTTCTCATTTAGATCATTTGATGGTAAAACTGGGAGATTGCTACTTGTATGGGAAATGTAGTTGGGAGCTATTCTGGCCTAATAAACCAAATAGGCATAAGGTAAGTGCCAAAGAAAATTAAATGTACTTCAGAAATACCATACTTGGTAAGGGCTAAGGCCATATTTCAGTTGTTCTCAAGAAAACACTACTGAGCAACATCTGGGTCTTTCTTCTGAAAACTCTGAGGTGAACCATGCTCTTACAGCTCTTACATCTGACAAGGAGTCAATAAGTCTTACTACACTGGGCTGTGCTCGTGTTTGCAGTCCAAATAAAGAATATGCACCAGAGTGCCTCAAAAGTCAGCACAGACCTATTTCATCTCAAACCAACGGAAAATTAAAAGACGTTCACTTTAACACAGGTAAACACACAGCTCATGTACAGCACTTGTTTTGCAGAGCACTATTTTACAGAATATGCATCATAAGCTGACTCATTGGGGAAAGGGACTGAAATGTGCCAGGACACTACAAGTACAGTGGAGTCAGAGGGTGTTGGCATGGCAGTGGAACAAGCTCATGAGCGCATACTTTCAAAGGTATGAGCATTTAGTACTGTAAGCTTGTAGTGACTAGTACAAAAAAGTAGGCAGCCTTCAGAAATAGCTGTGACGTGGCACACTTGCTCTTTTAACGTGTCACAATAGGAGTTATTTGGTCTCGGGTGGCGATTTTACTGCCTGAACTATACCAAAGGGCAAGGAAAGAAAAAAGGAAAAAACCCAAAGAAGTTGGGGAAACAGTTCAGCCAGAACAATGATGATAAGAGGCAGAGAGGAGATTCGGGAGGAGCTGCTTTGACAAAACACACTTGACCTTAAGTGGAGCTCCGAGGAGGCTGCAGCATTTCAAAGGCTAAAGGCATTGTGTGAGTAGAAACACTTAGGTACTGATTCCCTGATCACCCAGTTCAATTGCCCCTGAAGTCTTGTGGTGTTCTTTACCAGTAACCCTGCTTTGTTTTCAAACTCCTCTCTGCCTCCTCTCATTCCTGCCATTCAATGGTTTGGTTCCCTCAGGCGGTCAAAACAAGATAGACTTTGTCTGCTTTGGTCTTGCCGACTCCTTTGACTGGAATCCTGCAGATGGCTGCATGTGTAAACTGCATGTGGGAGGGGAGAAGCACTTGATGTCTAGACACTGCCATTGATTCAAACTTCAGGCTCCTTGGCAGAAGGTACGTGTTCTTCCTCTGCTAAAATCTCCCAAGCATGTGGATAGGGCAGCTGTGGCTGAAAGAGGCTTGTAAATACCTTAGATGGGATGAACGGTAAACAGATCTCTCAGGATAGCACACCAGAGCTTGTTCTCCCTCAGTGCTGACACCAACAAGACTCCAAGTCTTCGAGTGTAGGAGTCCTGTGCCCTCGTCTGCAGTCACCAGGATGATGGCATCCTCATTCTCAGCCTGCACTTCCACATCAATTAGCTAACACAACTGTTACTGGCTGCTATTGTTACTGGATCAAAGACTGGATCAGCCTTTGAAAAACTAAAGAAAACAAACATTCTGCCACTCTTGAGGAGGTGCAGACCCCGACTTCCCAGCTGCAGAAGGTGGATCACTAAATACATATGCACGGGGCAGCTCTTCTGTGTAACTACTGAGAACCATTCCTTCTGCATGCTCCCTATCCTGCTCCATAGACCCTATTGTCCAGTCCTAGCAGGGATGAGCCATTGCCAAAAACTGCGGTACTGTGCAAGGTATCAGAGCTTTCCATATCTGAAATCTTCCCTGAAACATCTGGAGATCTTCTTACACTTACCAATGTCGAGGACCCTCTGTTTAGCTGTGTGCTGCCGGGAATGCCAGTACTTCCAGTATTTCAGCTGTTCATCTCTGTTTTTATCCTCACTGAAAACAACCATGACCACGCTCTATGAAAAAAACCACCAGAAACCACATTAGTTAAAATAATTAATAGTCAGAAACACAAAAATTAAAATCTCCTATATGCTTCTAATGCTGATCCAGTCATCACCCTCTCCTCATACTTTGGTTGTAGAAGATTGCTAGGTTTTAATCCAGTCCAACATTGCAGTGCACTTAAAGACTCCAGGCAGAGGAAATGTAGTTGGAAAATAATGCAAGGCCCAGGATTATGTTCCCAATAGTCCAAATAAAATTTAATCATATTCTTAGATTTAAGAAGTCTAAGTTCCCTTTATTAAAATGTGGTCATTTCAAAGTGAGAGGATCCCCAATTCCAATTCTGATCTGAGTCCAGCCAAAGTGATGGAGTTTAGATTCTTTGTCACTCTGGAAGATAACATTACACTGAAAGGGATGTGTTGTTATGGAGCTTCACCTCACTGGCTAAGGCAGGACATTTTCAGTTTTACCATATACAGTCAAAATACCCTTCTTGGGAGCAGAACTCTTGCATACTTGTATTTAATGACAAACTCAATGTAAGTATTTACTGAGTTTTACTGAGGTTTTCACTTCATGTTCTAAATTCCCTTTCTTAAACTGTGTGATTCAAAGCAAACAGATTGAAACTTTATGCAAAATTTTATATTAGCAATAAAGGTTTTTTTTAAAAGCCCTGCTGTAGCCAAGTAAAACAAAAAAAACCCCACAAAACAATGAATAAATAATCCTATCAGGTAAACTGAAGTGAAAATAAAGCACAGAGAACAAAAAAAATCACTTTTAAATATCCTCTTTTGTTCCTGTTCTTCCTTTAACCTCAAGACACTAAGGTCAAACCATCATCAAGCTGTTTCATAAGCTGAGGAGCTGGATCACGATTGATTCATGATCTGTGTCGCTCCACACAGTCACCACTGTAACCCTTCACATGCTCTGTGACCTTTTGCATAAAAGCTGAACACCATCACCACATCTTCCATGTCCAGTCTCCGCATGGGCACAAGGCAATATATGCCATGGACAAGCCCTGAGTTATTCCTGTGCATACTGGTTGCCCATCAGGTACGTGCTGCCTGGCCAGCTGATGCACTAACCAGATCTGACCATGCTGACCAGCTTTTCCACCAAGGACAGCATTAATCTTTTTCCTCTATGAAACACTTACATGGAACTTGTAGAGGTTTAATACCTTCAAAACCTCTTGCACCTCTGTCAGGTTTGGATGGAATTGGCAATAAATTCAAGAGTCGCCTGAGTAGGGCCCTGGCAAACAGAACATGATCGTGAAAGTTGCACGTGGTTTCACAATCTTCTGTAAACTACATCCTCCAAAAGGATGTGGTCTCATCTCTCTTTTACAACTTCAACCCTTCTGTTGTCACAGCTTCAAAACTCATGTGGCACTGAACCAGGCCTATGAGGACTGGTTTTCAGTCAGACCAGTGAGCTCCTGTCTCCTGTTTCAGCTCTGCAAGTGCTAGACCTGGAGCCAAAAAGGGGGAAGGAACAGGTGGCAGGGAAAGAGATTTTGCAGCAAGAGAGAAATCTTACATCAGCTTTAGCCAACAGTGTAACACTACAGCCTCATGTCCTCAGGAAACCAGGCTAGAAATTAACTGCTAATCCAGGTTTCCAAATCATTGCCTCTGTTTAAGATGAGACTCTCTAAACTTTATGTATGATAGAAACATACAAGTTGTTGTCTGCTTCACTGTTCACACTGACTTTCATCAGTTCCTTTTACTAAAGTCACAACATTCTTACAGTACTTTTTTTATTTGGATGGAAACATTTCCACAGCCTCATACATATGCAGCCCTGCCAGCTCCAGGGTAAAATTTACAGGGCAGCAACTCTGAAGCTCATTGTTCATTCCAAGGTTACTGGGTTAGGATTTGCTAATTCAAAAACATTACCAAGGCAATCAGGAGGCCCATTCCCTAAAGTAGATTTTGCTAAATACACAAGCTCCAGTCCCACCCCATGGAATTTAAGATGCAAATCATTCGTTTTGTCATACTTATGGGTAAATATCAAGTGAAAGCTCATACTTATACGAGGTAAATGATTTAAAATTTATGTCACAAAGGATGGAGTCAACTCTTCATGTTTTATCTGAAATGCACTGGAAAGCAGTTGATAAAGTGCACAAGTAAAGGTGGACTACAAGGAGATGTAGCTGTTCTTGGATTTCTTTACTTTAATCGTGGCAGTGATAAGTTCATCAGTGCCAAGTGCAGTCTCTGTGTCATAATCATTCTGCCAAACTGAGGCAGATATGTATATAATTAACTTGTAAGATCACACTGAAAAAACTAGATCCCAAAACATTTGTTGCCACCATCAGTATGGTGCTCTCCCACCTTTACATCGAGCATGAGAATAAGCTTGCTCTGTCCCCTCCCACAAGAAAAACAAAATTATTAAAAGCCAACCAACCACAACTACATCTATGTGCAGAGTTTCATTCCCACCTAGGAAAGAAATGGGACCATACCCTGACTTTGCTGATGGGATGCCGGAAACATTTGTTGTCACCCGTCTCACTCAGGGTGATGGCGTAGAACTGTCCTTTGTTCAAGTAGGTCATGGGCCCCTCCCCTTGCTTTTGACGCAGAGACTTGGTAGCTTCTAGTGTATACTGAAAAGTGCTGCTGAAAAGACAAGGAGAGAAACATCAACAAAATCCGTATCACTTTCTCCTTTTCTCTTTGTCCCCATTTATTAAGTATTTCATGCATTGCATAAGGCATAAGAAGCTAATAATAAAATTCCAGGAAAAGGTCACATGGCCATTTAAAAATGCACTTTTTTTTTCAAGTTCATCAGATCTGGCAACAAAATGTAAAAGTATCTGAACTGTAAGTCTCTTGGATCAAAGACTACATCTTTACTTTCTCTGAAAAGAACCATTATGAAGTACAAGACTACGTAACCCACAATGAGTGTGTTAAATACCAGGCGGGAATTCAGTATGATTTGCAGGAAATCACAAACTCCACAGACATTCAAACTTAGAAGTGTCACAGAAAGAGAAATAAATAAATAATTATTTTTTAAAAACCCAACCAGAATAAAACTTGTTGCAAAAGATGGACTCAGAGAATGAAAAGTCCAATTGCTACTTTCAGCACAGTGCAGGGAAGGAGTTCAAGGAGAAGGGACAGTAAGTTTATTTGTTTAAAGATAACATGCAAATCAAGGTTTTTACAAGCTTTCTTTTCAAAATTAGTCAGACAGAACAAAGTGCCTACATTTAGTTGTATCCTGCAACCAAGTAACCTCCTTTTAGAAAAACAGAAAAAAATAGAGAAAAGGTTTGTGCTTGTGCTGGAATTTTAGATCTTCAAAAAGACCCTCCTTCATAGAAGAACTTTCCACTTTTAAATCAGTTCTCAAATCATGAAAAGTTAAAGCCTTCCTAGTGAACTCTTAGCTGGAAACAATTCTCACTGAGCCTCTTCCACCTGCCTCCCCCAGTAACGGGCTTGAACAATAATCCAATAAAAACGATGCCTGCAGCTCCTCACATTTTCTTAAATGAAAATAATGTTCACCATGCAGAAAAAAAAATCTTCTCTTCAAACTGCATGGGAAGCTTAATGCAAGGAGTCACTTGCAGGATGTCCTCATGAACTGGATATGTGGGGGAAGCAATTTCACAAAAGTCCTAATTCAACACAGTATTTAAGCAGTGTCAGAGCAGAATCAAAAGGAGGAATATACTGGTCCAAAACAACAGTGTATATCCTTAACTTTCTAACTCTAGCAAAGAACTCCAGATCATCAGAGTACTGCCATAGCAATATAGAAATAAGGGGAAAACAAAAATATTTTTAACTATCCAATGGAAAAAGCCCACTAAAATGTATGAATAATATTTACATTTAAATCCCCACTTGACAAGAAGGTAGAAAAACCCCAACAGATCCACTGTCTTTCCATCCAAAGGGAAGAGTTTCAGATAGTTTAGTATCAATTATTTAGTAGCAATCATTTAATCAAACAAAGACAACTTCTAAGTGTTTCTTAGTTTATAAATTTAAATTCAGTCATTTTTCTAGTTGCTTAAAAGTTCTAGTTGCTTTAAATCAAAGCAAAGCTAAGGTAAAATCAAAACACTCATCTATACCTATCCAACCCACTGATGGCAGAACAGGCACATCCCAATAATGCAGTTGCTGCCAACATGAAGGCTCTCACAGTGAGAAGGCAGCACAAAGGGCCCCGTGGTCCCCTCCTCTGTCACCCACTGTGGGAGTGTTGCCATGGTCCTGTCCTGTGTGCAAGGGGAACAGAAGCACTGCTGACGCTGGCAAGCAGTGTGGTCCTGTTGAGTGGACTGGAAGAGCAATACCACCGGTGCTGCAGACCTAGCATCCATCCTGCTCATCCTATGGATTGACCACCCATTAGTGGTAGGGGCACAGCCTTGATTTAGTGTCACATGAAGGCACTGCAGGTTGTGTGCTGCAAGACTGCTTCGGAACACATATCAAGGCATGCTGAGTGCCCTGGGACATGCACCTCAAAACCTCCCACCAGGCAGAAGGCCTAATGATGATGTGTGCTGAGAAGGGCTTAGGATGATCCAAAGTCAGACAGTGTCTTAACAGAGCTGCCTACAGTCTGCCACAGTCTGGTCTTCTGTTTCCTGCCACTCTGGATGTTTCAGAAAGATGTCAAAAAATGTAAATCCCAGACACATCGCACTTGGCCAATTTTGCAGTCTCTGTGTGGTACCACTTGTGAATTTACTTCTTGTTCCCAGTTGGCAGTCAAAGTGTGCCCTATAGCAGGAGGATTACTCTCACCCTTAAAATTTATTGCAGTCACTCAAATTATTATAATATTATTCTGAACCTCAACATGAGTCTTAACTAAAGCCCTGTGTAGTCATTAAGGGATCTTCTATCAGGCTTCCAATTACTTTCATATTCACCACTTCTTTTTTCAATCTGAAGTTTTAATTTCTGAGCACCTACCACTTCAGGAAAGACATATTTTGTATTTCTTAATGCACATTCAGAGGTTTTGTTCTAACGTGGACCTGGGCATGAAAGGCCTAATGTCTGAGAACTGTTAACAATACCAATGCTTCAGGATTCAACTTCACAAATATTCCATGTAGTAAGTGATATCTATTAGATATCTGCTAAATATCTATTACATATGTTCTGCCTAAACAGTGACTCAGTTCTGAGCTCACTGCAGTTAATGATTGTTTTAATCCTCTTCAGAAGAAAGATCAGGCTATAAGGAACCTTCACCACAGATGCAGTCATATGCCTAATCCAGGAAAAATATGTAGGCATGTTCCTGTTTCTAAAGTGAGAGTACTCACTCAGATATAAACAGAACCATTCACAAGCAAGAAATAAAGCATCAGCTTAAAAACTTAAGTGATTACAGTCTTTATTGGTTAAAGGGACTCTGCAGCATTTGCCCATGTTGCACATACATTTTTCTGTGCTGAGGGAGAACACTATAGTTTTCAAGCTTAAATTTTTGAAGCTGTCTAAAAATATTTTAGGAATTCTTAAGTTTTTTTACATGATTTGTAATAGATACTTTGTTTATATTGTTTTATAGGTAAATATGAAGTACCAAAACAAGCAGCATGAAAAGACAGAAAACCTACTAGGAGTAACCAGAAAAAAAACATAAGGGAAGAGTAAAGATGGGAATTACATAAGGTTGGTGGAGCCAGTTCAACCATCCTGGACATCTGTCTTCTGCATCCTGAAAGGTGGGAAAGATTTCATGACCTGGTTGTCAAGGCTGTGCCCTGTTACTTGGGGGACCTCTCTAAACAGTTTTAATCTCACATATCTCAGTGGGGCTTCAGAGGAGTTACTAATGTAAAACAATACTGAGGGAAAGGTAATAGATGAAGATATAAACTGGTCAGATCTGAAAACTAATATGATCAAGAGAACAAGGGGACAGTGATGTCTGGCAGCATTAAGGAGCCCTGCAGGCACCTCAGGCTGAAGAAAGGGAGGGTAGGAAGTGGACAGAGACAGCCTGTCCTCAATACATGCCTGTATAATGCCAATCAACACATTTCAAAGCTTATGCCATACCTTGTTTGTTCATAAATATATTCTTCAGCCCCCACTGACACACTCCGATACTTCTGAAAAATAAAACCAATTAAATATAGTTTCATGCAATCAAAATGCAAATACCAAGAGAAGTATAATTATGTTTTTTTAAGGAAAACTCAGAAGAAATCATCAGTCATTTAAAGCTTAAAATACCTAAAAAATTGAGTGAATATAAATATGCTAATCACATTTTATATAAAGGTTAGAGGTTGACATTGTCAAAAATATATAATTTACTTACCCAACCTCAAAAAAATGTGTTTACACTATAAAGGACTAATAAATTAATCGCATCTAACTAAGAATATGAAAGAGATGAGAATGGTATATTTATATAATTGCTGCAATTGTATCTGAAGAACATAGCAAGAGATTGACCGAAGTGTCCCCTACCACAGGGATCTATAAAAACTCAGTACTCCTTCAGTACAACAGAACTAAGCCACTCCATAAATGCTTTGAAACAATTTCTAAATATGTATTCATAATGTGTTTTAAAATTGAGCAGGAATTAGAGCAATTCCGAACTCAGTCATCCTCAGCAACTCAGGAAGTACTTTCCAAGCACTTAGGAAAACTAGTAAGTGCAACTGTACTCTACTTCTAAACACTAATTTAGCACACGTTTCTTTTGGTATGTTTTGATATTTTACTTTATGGTCTCCCCACACCTGCTTCATCCAGCTGTCCCTACAGAAACAGTGCGTGGCTGGAGAAGCAGTCAGAGCACACATGGCAGGGACAAAGCTCATCCTGGTATTTGGGTAGTTGAGAAAAAATAAAGGGACAGGCTCAGTGTGGAGCGAGGCTGCAGCAGGGTGGAAAAGCTGTTCCTGCTCCCTGGCCACATTCATGTGAACATCTGGGGCTAAAAGGCCACCAACAGAGGTATACACCTCACCAAACAGCTACGGATGGGGACCTAGCTAAAGTCAGTTGTTCAGTCTCCCTTTTACAGTTAAAAGAGGAAGTGAAGATGGAGAGGAGTGAGTGCACCTGGCAAACCATTCCACTCGCTTTTGGCAAGTGGATTTTAACTGATTCTTTCTCCACAGACTGCACAGAAAGTCTAGATGACAAGTACTGTACCCTGCTATTAACCAATAACTTTAAAAAGCATGTAACAAAATATTACCTTTGTAGCAAAATTAACATAACACAGAGTTCGGGATGCAAAGCCAACATACAGATGTAAAGCCTCTTTTTACAGCCAAATTAAACAAGTTTGCATGTTTGATAGCTCTCTGCACAGCACAGATGGGCTGTTTGGGAACCTCTCAGCAACATGTCCCAGAACAAACCAAGGTAAAGGAATCACTCTGCTACAGCACCCCAGGGAAAGCCATGAGTAAGCACCACCGGGCTCAAATGAAGAGCCACTTACTAGTAACATCAACAGCTGAAAAAATGTGTAATGTAGAGCACTGTCTCTAATTCAAGGTTTGATCCTACTGATTTTACAATGGCAAGCTAGATTTCTTCATTAATTATTCATTTAGTTGACCTACATGTGTTCTATATCTGAAAGTTGATTTCACCTCCAGACATCCTCATCTATTGCTTGTGAAGACCATGTAGTTTTCTATAATACACATAAAGAAACACACAGTAAATTTCTCATATACTCAATCAGAGTAGCTCAGCCTTAAGGTAGCTTGCCTTGCACTTTTGTTACATTTACAGTTTTGTAGAGTTGGGAGGAGACAAACTCTAGGGGAGATTTACCATCTCTAATTATTTGCAGAGGTACTGTCAGCTTTAAATAGTCTTTACCCTTCTACATTTCCAGCTTGTTTGCATTATTCTGCAGCAGGCAAAAGCAGCCAGAGGGTACTCACCATACTAAAGCTGACTGTAAAATCACTTTGACTCAGCATAACTGTAAAACAGTTTAAGGAAGATCCTTTTCTCTCTTCTCCTCCTCATTCCTGTACATATACATGCAGTTTTTCCTTGCCTGTTATATTCTCCACTCCCCTCTACTCATCCAATGCAACTACTTTTTCTCACTTGCCCGTGTTGCAGAATACAGCTTAGTGCAACAGACAGCTTCTGAACAAATTAGTTGGGTTTATCCAGCAGCAGAGCTGACAGTGCTCATTTGCACTTTCAAAAGAACATCTAGAATTTCCCCATCACAAAGCAGCTGCTATTTCTTACTGTTACAAATAGGTCTGAAGGCAGATCTTGTTAATGGTAAATAAATCTTCTTTCAGAATGGCAACTATCCTCTACTTGACACAATATCCCAAAAGACAAAAAGATCAATATTTATTATTCTCAGAATTTCCAATAAACATCTTTAAAACTGTCTTCTGAAGTGCCTCATGATGCTCCCCTGTAATCAGAGCACAGACTGACAGGAACACAGCAAGGAGCAGAAATGAATTTGTTGAAACAAGCAACACTGTTCTTCTAATGGCTCTTGAGGACAGTTCAAATCTCCTTATCTTGTTTACAAGCTCAAATATCCGTATCTTGTTTACAGCTTTTTATTGAGTCTTAGATGGTAATTTGAGGTAAAAAACTTACTTCTGTTCCTCCATCCTTGAAGGTGTCGCTGTAGGTACTGTCAGGAGTACTGCGCTGGTCATCTTTGAGATAATTTGTGTGGGGAGCAATATTGGACACTTCGTATGGTTCAAAGATAACCCCTCGGTGCTCCTCGTTTTCTCCTCTTGCATAGTGTGTTTGTGGGGTTATAAAAACAGGGGTGAATTCCTCTGCTTTAACCACAGTCACTCCAGTCCCCGTGATGGGTGTTGAGCTCCCAGACACATTTGTGTTGTATTCCCTTTTGGATGACTCCAAAGGATCTTGGTTCAAGGAAAGGTTAACTGGCACTGTCTTCAGGACTTGCACACGGTTCTCTCCCCCACTTAAATTACTCTGAGCTTCCGTGGTATTAAGACAATTTCTGTGAGACAAAACCAAAAAATGTTATGAACTGTCCTGACACAGTAAATCTTCTCCTCAAGTAGCTTAATGTTCTTAGATATCAGGGAAGGAGGTCTTTCAATTCTGATAAGCCACTGCCATAAGAAGTAATACATTAACAAATACTAGGCAAAAGAAATTGCGAAGCAAGCAGAGAGTCCAGAGCTCTTTACAGTTAGGGAAACATTACATTTGGTTTGACCTACAATGAGTAAGGCTTGTTACAATAAATTCTGGGTATCCGGGCTTGCTCTTGCCTTGGCTTACAATTTGGATGTAAAATCAGTCCAGCAGTGCAACAGCCTTTAGACACAAAATAAGAATAAAGAGTAAGGCAAGGTATGGATTACTCACAGTAGGTAATTTGCACATGAAATAGGCAGAATATCAACAGCAAAATTCACACGCTGATGTATGCTCTTCTAGGCTGTTGACAGGCCACTACTGTTTGTGTAACTCTGGTATCAATGCTCTTCTGAAAGAGCAAGCCCAGGAATCCCATTGTAGCAGAGTAGATCAGTAACTATAGTGGCTGCAAGGTAACCTCCAGCAGCATTCCCACAACTAACCACAGCTGTTGTTGAAAGCAATTCATTTCTGACAGTAGTTGCACTGACATAACATTATTAACTTGTAAAACTTTTAGTAGGTGTAACACTGCTGTTTTCAAACCAGGAGAAATGGTCTGACACTGCAGTTCCTCTCTCTTGGCTTTTCACTTAAGGCCAGTTTTGTCAATCACACTCAATTCAGGAAATTCTCTGGTGTTCATAGAAGAAAAACTCTCCCTCAAAACACATTTCATAGTCTATTTTGAAACAGTAAATTTATACTACTACCTATTTAAACTTTCACCTTATGCAGCTAGTGGAGACCGTCTAAGGCTGTCACAAATTAGCTACATTGAAATAAACCTTGTGTAGCTTCTCTCCATCATAATTCTACATAAAGATACCTTCCTGTATGTAAAAACTTAGTTCTTTCTACATAAATATACACTTTTTTTTGTCTGCAGTAAGGCAGGAGGAAGCTTCCTCTGAATCAAGACACTTTTAGCCTACAGAGAAAAGCTGAAATCTGAGAGGAGTGAGAAAAATATTCTAAGTGGATGATTTTAAGAGAGTTACCTTATTTGCTGGGCAGACCCTAAGTTATGTTAAATAAAACTTTATAAATCAGGTTACTCAGGCCAAACTACTCATTTTTTGCCCTAGAAGAAGAAAACAGAGTAAAATAGCCCATAGCCAACTGTCAATATAATCTGATTTTACTAATCTCAGCAGTAGCAAAACAACAAAACCAAACACAATGAAACTCTCTGCTACTTTGAAAACTGCATGTTGGATAATACTACACAATTTTTTGAATAAATTAAAAGTAAAAAGGAGTAATGTGTGCTTCCCAAAATAGCCTTCATTCTTTTAACTTTTGGAAGAAAACCATAAACCCTCAGGCTATCACAGTACCTTCAGTTCACAACTAATCAACACTGTTAGTAGCTGGGTGTATGATTTTGAATAATACTGTACCTTTTATCTTGGTCTTCTTGATTATCACTCACTTTGTTAACAGACAACAGCCTTTTATCTCTGGGAACCTGAGAACAACACCAGGCATGGGGTCAGGTAAATGCAACTGTCAGGCATTTGCAGCTTCAGATTGCTCTACTGCAACAATTAGGAAAATGTAACAACAAGTGTTGTCTAGGTCACAGGTGCCAGGAGCTGCTTTTCTTTGGGAGACTGATTGTGAACAGAAAGAAAATTTCCAAAGGGAAAAAATGTAGGAATTGTTTTCTTTTCTAGTTCTTGGGCACACCAGTCTGGAGCAAAGTGCTCTGCTATATTGTCCTTTGGAACATCCAGCTAGGCCAAGCTATCTCAAAATCGAAGCTCATATTCCAAAAAACATTCACACACTTTTCACTGAATAATACAAGATGAGAAGAAAGATAGGATGCTTTGATGAGCTCTGCATGGATACCATTTTAGCTCAGACAAAAAAGATTTTTCAATTAAACCATAAGCACCAGCTAAGTTCTCCTGCTACAGACCAGCCTGGAGGGTGTAGCACTCATATCTAGGGAAAGTTTGTGAATCTTTCCCTTTCCTAATATGGGGACAGGTCAGGGCACGCTAGCATGCCATCAGAAACACTGACTTCTGCTCTGTTGAGTGCATCAACAGCTATGAGAAGTAAAAATCCAGTCAAATCTGGCCGCTTGAGAGACTCAGAATTGACAACAAGCGACTTCAAAGATTTGTATTCCCACATACAGGTTTCCTGACACCAGCACAGATATGAAATCACCAAGGGCAAAGTTGCTGCCATGACCATATTTTCTTTTCTTGCCGAACCAGCAATTTGAGATCTAAAGCTTCTATATTTTGAACAAGAGGGCATACCCACTCCATCACAGCAGTTAACTCAAGTTTAAAGAGCAAGAATAGACCTAAGAATGGGCTAAAGCCATGCCTTTTATCTTTAAACATTTTAAAGAAAAGAAGTATCAGGAAAATATCTGAATTTAGAGGAAAAACAGTCTTACAGTGAACTAGAGTACCCAACAATAATATCAACTATATCTGCAAGACAGCAGCAGAGTCAGAGAGTGCTAGTCAGAGGCATTCCTTCTCTTAGGGACATCCCCTCTCCCTATTAAGCATCCTGCTGGTTAAAAATCCTCTTTCATGTATTTTTGAACTGGGATAAAAGCCACAGTTTGCACATGTTGATTCCCCTTTTAAGATCACATATTTATCCCTGAAGGAGGGTCTATGTTTACGTAAATATCACTATAAGAAATAGAAGAAGTTAAAAAAACTAAACAGTTAAGGTCAAATAATTCCTTTTGACTGGAAAAACTACTTCAAAAATATTATCCAGCATGTCGGAACAAATGAGCCAGACAATAAATAAGGGCAATTCAAGAGTCTGGTGCACTGGAAGTCCTCCTTTACACTTCCACATTATGGTACAGAGGTTAGGTTTTAAGTTCCTGTTTGAGAGTAGAGTATCAGCAGGAGTTATCATTTCTTCCCAGTTTAAGACAAAAATAGTTATGACTGAATGCTGGAAATGGCTTTGAGATGTTAATCTCATCTTATTCCATCTGAACCTCAAGTCTTTTGCAACTGCCCGGAACAAGGAACAGCATGTTTCTTAAAACATAATTTTGAGAAGGAAAAGGGCTATTTTCTCGTTTTATTTTAAAAATCTATCAGATTAATGAACTACTTTATACAAAAGTATTACTAAGACAGAAGTCAATACTCCAGCTGTTCATATACATCCTGAATTTTATGAATCCACATTAATTTCACAGATTCTGGCACTATCATAACTCTGCTAAGTAGAGAAAAGGACCTTTCTTCTTTTTCACTGGGGAAAAGCTTTTCTTTACTGACAAGAACACACAAAAGCAAGAAACAACTCTTGAAATATAATCAGTAAAAAAATTAAAACAATATTTAAGGTTGGTATACGGTATCTTGCCTACAACACCTTCTCCTGAACATTCATCTAACTACTGTAGCAGAGACTAAGAAGAACCTATTCTCCAAAAGCATTTATACTAATAGCAATGTACTAAAAGCAAAAGTTTTTAATTTCCATTCCTGTTACTTCTTCATGAATTACAAGAGGAGCTGGCACTGCTGTACTGGCTTTCAGAGAAGATCAACTGTCCAAGGCAGCCATAGGTGGCTTCAGGAGTAAGGAGACAGTTTAAAGTGAAATGAACAATTTCATACTCTAGTGCTTGGGAGGCAACACTGATTCCATTTGGAGAGTACCAAAGGGTCAGCATGGGTTTCAGAGTGATATTTGTGCCTTACACAGAGATGCACCCTGTAGGATTCTTCTCCAATTTCAGCAGAAATCTCAAAGTCTACTTAAACACTATAAAATATACAAAAAAGGAGTTACTGAAATGGTAGGTAAAGCCCAGGGTTTAGAACCTGACATAAACTGAAACTGTGTGTCAGTGCTTCCCCTGTAAATTGACTTAGATCTGTCTCTGTGTCCAGCTCCATTTCTGTCCTCCACCTTTCTATTTAGACTGCAAACTTGCAGTGCAAGGGCTAGACCTCACTAGCATACCTCACTGTATGTTTGTATACAGCCTACTGAAATCATTATACAAACAAAAATAACATGGGAAAACTGTCAGATGAGAGATACTCCAGATAAAGAGTGAACTAAAACACATGTGGAATGAACCAGAAAAGCAGACAAACCTACAGATGGACAAGGCTTCTCTCCCCTTTTATACTTTTTTAAGAATATTGCAGGCATCTGAGCACAAATAAAAAGGGGCCTAATTCATCCAATGTTCTTTCAAGGGAAGAAGAAGAACACTATGCTCAAAAAGAAAACATGGTTGAAAATTTAACATGGGAGTTCTGATTTTGTTTTTTTTTTTCTCTCTAGAACTAAACACATCAAAACAGATTCAGACACGCTGCCTATAACGGAACGGGTGCTTGTTGCAAGTATCAGAAAGAAAACGAGATGCAGTGACTTCTGTCTTATAAAACTGACTCTTTTGATGCCTCTTAGAGTAGTCCCCGCTAGTGCAGCAGGGAGGGATAATGACAGAGTTACCTACTTTATAATAGTCATACAATAGGCCAAGAGCAGCAGCACTGTCCTCATCACCATTTATGCTCATCATAGCCTTGGTAGCTGCTGTTAGGGGATTCTCCAAATACGACTTCCAGGCTTCATCTTCGCTGGTGTAGGCTCGTCTGGTGTTGAATGAAGTGTCATTTGGCACTAAGGCCACAAGTCGCTTGTTACTGCATAGACAGGAAGAATAAAATTGTGATCCGGAAGGGATTACTTTATTCACAAGGCATGGTAAAGAACATCAAATAGCTCAATTAAAGTTATATGATTACATCAAGCAAGCATCTCTGCATTACACTTGGTGACATAAATATTTATCAGTATTAGGTATCTTCAGTACTTAACAAAAAAAATTAAATGTGTGCAGATCTTGTGATAATATTTCAAATGTATTTTTACTAATATACAGACAGAGCTAGCAAAATATTTTAAGACTATTTGGGAAAAAAATGAAGTAACAATATAAGAATATTTTTCCCCAGTATTTTTGCTAGGGAAAATAACCCAACATTTAACTGACATAAGACATGAATGAAAACCAAGAAAAAGCATCTAATACTAATCTAGGGTTCACCTAAACAGAGTAATAGTTCAGTATTTAATAACTGGGTACACCTTATAATTGAGCTACTCTCTGCTTTTGGAATACACTTTGTCAGTAATTTCAGAGAGGTTTTCCGTAACAGGACATGAGCAATGGGTCCAATGGATGGAACAGAAGTTGACATATTTGGTCTTAATTCACACTTTATCACTCACCACATCTAGTTACAGACCCATGGTAACACACACAAGACCATTAGCAAGTGGGATTTGCAGCAGAGTAGTTTCCTCCAGCCTGAAAGTGGTACAAACTGACCAGTGCCTGTGTACACCCTGAGAGAAGCTGCTGCACCACAGCCATGGCTGAAACTTCCAGTATAATGGAAACATAAATGAAGATAATAGCACCTGCTTTTGTGAACTGTTCAATAAATTTATGGATAGAAGAGTTATGCAAAAAAAAGTTTGCATTCCTATTACACAAGACAGCAGGATTAAGCAGAGAAATAATAGAGTGAAGGGTGTGCTGCTTAGTGGGTGTTGCAAGAGTGCTGTCAAGAATCGTGGCTCAAGTTACAAGGACCACAATGAAACTTTTAACACGTTACATCTTAAAAATTTGAAAGCTGCAAAGATGGCAGAATAACTAAATATACTGACTTAATTGGTGAAACTAGCAGTTATTCTTGGTGACCTCCGTAAAACATTTCTTGCCATCTTCTACGTGAAAACCAGTTCGTTATTCAGTCTCCTCTTTCTGCTCTGCCCTACCTGCAGCAGTGCCAGCTCCACAGATCTAACCCAACCAACCGCCACTGTTGCACAGAGAGTGGCATTCAAACACTGTGCAAACGAGCCTTTTATTTGTTTTCAGAAATAGGATTTGATAAAAGCACAACTGAACCCACGCAGTAAATGCTCTCAGACGCCGGGAGCGCGCCTTGCCCGGCCCCCAAGCCGCAGTGATCAGCAGCAGGCTGGGGCCTCGCCAGGAACTCCGCTGTGGTCTGAGTCCAACCTGCAAAGTGCGTGCTCCAGTGTTTAAGGAAGAGGAGGGGGATGGTGGAGATTATAATCTCTATGGTACAGAGCACTGTTTACAAGTTTCTTTATTTAATGAAAAACAAAATAATCCATCTGGTACACAGAGCACAATTATATGAGCTCCATGGGGGAAGAGAGCATTCTGTAGCTTTCTATCAGAAAATACAGCCAACAGTTACAGTACAGATTATAATTTTCTTTCACCTAAAATAACTGGACTTTTAGAATTTTCCTTTTCTTTTTCCTGAGGACCTTTCTGCCTGACCTTTTGCTGCCTCTTCTAAAGACTTTTGTCCTTCGTGTTTCCACATATATATGTGTTGTAACAGGCCTGCTTCAGCAAGTGAAGCTGAGCATAAATTAGGAGCCCAGGGAAAGACAGAGAGAACTACTAGGTCTGCTTGCCTTTTCAATGCCTTATTGTTAGTGACTCAAATCAGATTTGCAACAGCCCCACTATTTGTGCCAGAGGTAGCTGAAGGCCTGTTCCCACTCTGGAGTAGTCAATTCTCCCTGGCTCAGAAGCAATTATTCCAGGCAAGGATTCTCCTTTCCTCAACAAAGCTCCCCTTCAGCTAAATCCGGGCTGTTTCACCGCATGGGCGGCTGCCCATTGCAATGCACAAAATACCACTCGCCCTTCTTCCTGTAGCAATCTTCCCTTACAGTCAATAACTGCCTTTTGTTACTGGGAGCACTCACAGCCCTCCACAGAACCAATTTATGAGCACTAAAGGCAAGATGCCCTTCAAAAACCTATCTTCTAAGGGCTGGGATGGGCTTGTCCATAAAAATGCTGGAGGGGAGGAGTCAATCTCTGCTGCTAACTTAGTTGAAACAACCTTAAAAGAAATGACCAGAGTGCAGTCTCTCAGAGGTATGTATATGACTGTGTTGGGTAGAAGCTAAAGTAAAGGGGATAAACACTCTAGAAACAGTCACTCAGTAAGTAAACAGTTGAGATGGCTGGAAAGGCACAGGTGCATAGACCTAGAGCCTTCCCAGCACCTCTGCAGAGCAAGTTTTCTCTAAAACACAAGTTTTCACATTTCAGAACTAAATAGCCGTCTCCTCTGGCTTGAGAGATGGTCTGCAGTGTAATCAACCGACACGCTCATTGTATTTACTCTGCAAACAGACTGAAACAATAGCACTAAGAAAAATAAAAAACTTCCTCATCACCCCATCCCCGTAATCAGCTCTGTGGGAGGTTAATGGTCAGACCTAATTGTCATGATTTAACATAGTCAATCATTTCAAAGATTATATGGAAAGCAGTCAGCCAAAACAACTGGGCTCACTTTAAGAAAACTTCTCTATTAAGTAAGGCCATTTGAATAGAAGGGAGGGTTTCTCTTAAGAAATGAGATTTGTGTGTGCACATGCATTCCCTTTCCTTTTCCACATCTGTGGAATCTTCTGGACAATTTCAGCTAAACGTGACAGAGGGGTAGCAAAGTCCTCCATAACTAAAAGAGATAAATACATTGTATTTTAACATATGCCAAGAAAACCCAACATCCTGAGTGAGGCTATGCACAGGTAAGCTCCCTGGTCTTGTCAGGTATCCTTCCATGCCAGGACAACCCCAGCTGTTCCAGCTGTGTAACTGATGCCAGCAGGCAGCTGCTTGGAATGACTCTGGTGGCACCTAGACCACGTGGAAGACAAAGGTGGACAGCTACAAATAACCACATTCCCACTGGAGAGAGCTGCTCTGAACACTGCACCTGAAAGAAAAGCCTGGGCTGGAGCCTGCAATTAGCAACACATCTATGGATCTTACCAAAACCTGCAAATCCATCAGTGACCCCATCCATGGAGAACCACTCACTTAAGGAGGGAAGATGGGCCAAGACTGCAAGTGCAAGACTCCTGTTGAACCTAACCAGCCACACCAGCAAATAGCCACTGTAGCCTCAGCTACAGAACCTGCCAGGGAGCAATGAATGAACCCAATCCCTACTGTGCCCATCCCTCACATGGGCTAGCCCACCACCCCTCCATGTTGGAGTCAGGATGTGTGCTAACCAGAACACAGCTGGGAGGGATGCACCTGTACAAGCTGAAAGCACACCATTATTTTATCATGGAGATAAAGTTTAAGAATTGAGGATTCTTTGTGTCTAAAAAGTAAATGGTTCTTCCCAAGCTATCACTTGAGCCCCTAATGAATGCAAAACGTTTCAACTGTTTTACGTTAAACAGTAATAGGTGTGTGAAGATGAAAGGTATTTTCTGGGGCATGGTCTAGCTAGGAGCTAGACTGCTCTGACACTTGAGTATTTATGTCAAGGCTGAATTTCAGATGGGCTTTATTTTGCAATCTTTTTTCCTCCCAACTGTTTAGTAGATATTTTCCTGTTCATACCATCCTACAACCTATATGATGTGTTCTTTCATAAGAAAAGACATAGATTTTCCAGATTTACAATGATTAGGGTGATTTGAGTTTATTTAAAATTAAGATTACGGAATTTTATAAAACCTATACAAGTGTAGTGTATAAAGATGTTCAAAACTTTCAGTTACTGCAGTACAACAATGTAACTTGGAGAGGTACATTGTACTTAATGTCAATAAATCAGCTAGAAGTGCTGGAATTGTAAGCTCTTCCTCGGATTAAAGATAGTGAACATTCAACAGCCAGTGCTTGGGGCTATAAAATCCTACTACAGGGAAATTCTCACCCAACTTGGTGCAATTTGTGAATTAGTTTACAATGAATCAGAATTAACACACTCATGAACAGTGGTGAAAGGCTTCGTGATCAGCCTCCTTTTTATTCAGAAACAAGATGTCCCACCTGCCAGTCTCTCTCAGACAAATTTGGATGCTCAAGAGCTTTCTGCTGAATTTGCAAAGTTCAAGCAGCCCTCAACCTCTCTGCAAAATATGCCCCTGAACATAAAGCAGACTGATGCAGCCGTGCTGCATTAAATACAGTGCATCTTGCTCCATCATATGCCCAGCATTATATCCTGATCCAGTTGGTGCTAGGTGGGGAAGGAAGCCTCTTCCTACCTGCCCCATGTCTTTTGCCTTGCCCAGGAGATTCAACTCTGAAACCCAAAGCAGATTGTTTAAACTGCCAAGGTGGGCACCCAGCCCAGGCATTTCCACGTTTTAATTGCGCTTTTATTTTTTTTTTTGACATTGCATTTGTTCTTTCAACAAGCTTAAAAAAATAAAGTTACAATCAAGCTGCTCCATTAATATACCTGCAGACTTCTTCGCTCCCTGACAATGCACGAGGACTTTCCCTTCCCTGCAGGGGCTAGGTGCCAGATGAGAACACAAAAGTAATGTGTGCAAGATAGAATGGGAGGAGTCCCAGTTCCCAGGTTTCAGCCCAGGCCTGAGCCTGTCCATTCTTACAGGGCTAAGAGCACCAAGCACATCCATGCACATCCTCTGCAAACTATCCCTTCAAGAGAAGGGATAGGGGGCTTTGGTCAATACAGCTCTTACAAAGCACACAAATTTTGGCATTAGTCAAATAACTGGAAAAGGCAACACGTCACCCTGGTTCCCTGCCCAGCACATCAAGGCCATAGGATATTGACCATAACCTCCTTGTTAGTTGGATGATAAGAAGGTGAAAACCGCAACTGTCTCCAATCCATAAACCCTGGTAGAAACACGAATTCTAAAACACAATGCTAGCCAAGTGGACCACTTCCACGTTGCATGCAGACATGCACCACACACCATGTTGCATCCTGGGTTTCTGATCCCATAATTGTCCAGATCAGAGACCTGGCTGTAGTATGCTGTGACCCAGTGGGCTAGGGGAAGAACACC
The DNA here is from genome assembly GCF_025592945.1 of Manacus candei. Classification (NCBI taxonomy): domain Eukaryota; kingdom Metazoa; phylum Chordata; class Aves; order Passeriformes; family Pipridae; genus Manacus; species Manacus candei. The sequence goes on along the minus strand of NW_026138067.1, from coordinate 5,003,792 downwards.
TGCCTGCTTAGTCTTTCCTCCAGTGCAAAGTAAGAAATGGGGAACTTCAAGAATGCCCATGTTTCATTTGGTGTGACAAAAGGTAGAGGAGCACACTTCAGACACATCCAAGAATCAGAAAAAGAGAAGCTCCCACTTCAGTTTTGACATAGCTAAGGAGAGTAGAGTATGATCGTTTACAAACGTTTCAGTAGCTCTAAAACCCTTTGTAAGTTTGTTTTACACTTATACAAATCTCAGTTCAGCTATAAAGCAGATTTAGAACAGATGTTCATACAATTTGTCTTACAACTAATGCCCACACATATGAATTCACAGGCACAAACTGAAGTACTGTGACCATTTAAAATGCAGGACAGATCCCAAAGAAGCTGGATAAGTTAACAAACTTTAGATTCCAGATAATAAATTTCTGTCTGTGCTCATTACACAGAGAAGTATAAATCAAAGCTAATCCCAGTGCTTGAAACCATTTGTTTTAAAGATTCTAATGTTAGTTTTGGCTCAAGTTTACTACCCTCAACATACTACTTTGTCTAGACATCAAGTTATAAACAAAAAACAAAAAAACAACAACAAAAAAACCCAACAACATGTATGACTCACTGCAAGTTTTGATTTATTTAGTTAAAAAAACCTTGAGACTCCTCAGGATTTATTGCCAAAAGTATAATTAAATAGTCAGTAACACTGTTGTTTCAATTAGATAATAGGGTTCTGTTAAAACTACAAAGGATCGTAAATGTTTAAGGAACAGGAAAATTATGGCCCATGTGTCTCAGTATTTTGTCATTCACAGACGACAATCACATCGTTCCCAGAAGCACAACAGGTCTCCAAAATGCACTTAACCAAATCCAGTGAGTATATAAATATACAAATGATTTGAGAGTAAAAGAAAAAAATCAAAGCATTTAGACCACCAGGAAATGAAAAGGCAAGATGCCCCCTGGCCCAGCCAGAAGTCCATACCAAGGAAAAAACTCCCATTAAAGAGGCTGAGTAATTTTGCCTGCTAATGAATGCAGGTTTGGGACTCTTGTAATTTTGGGACAATTATACTTTTTTGAGTACAAGACAAACCTGAACACATGCTAAATGATTAAAAGAAATTATTTAACTTTACTAAACACTCCAAGAGAAAGTAAAATAATATATTGAGAGAAGCAACAGTGAATGGGAGAACAGACTAGTTCAACAATAAGATGCCTAGTAAAAGTTTTATTTGCTTTTACTCAGAACCAAAATAACTTGGGCATGCAATAGTGATTAAAGAGATTAAAACAAATAGGTGATTCATTAACATTGACAAAAAATTAACTATGTCAAAGTGGAAGTATGAAAAAGAAATCTGACACAAGAATTAAATATATACAATAAGTGCCTACTGAGGACTAGTTCAAGCAGGCAATTACTCACCCCTGAGACAGACTTTTTATACCTGTGATTTCAGAGACTTCTTTGTTTCACTGTAATTAAATATTATTTCTACCAGACAATCTTTTGTTACTAGTGCACTACACCTGTTGCATCCTTTTTTTTTTATCCAAGAAGAAAACAGTCTCAAAAAAAGGCAAGGTTTCAGTACATTTGTAAGAAATCACTGGTATCTTAAAAAAATGAGGAAAAATTGAAGCTCACAGCAGTCCTTCAGGAGCTAACAGAGTTGATCAGAATTAGTAATTACTTAGCAGCTTCGTAACAGGCCATGCTGTTTTGCTAGGAAGCATACTTCCAGTGTGCATAGCACCCAAGGGTGTTTTAGATGACTTGAAGCAGCCAGAAGTGCCTTTAAAATTAAAAACAGGTTATAACAAAGTTTCCTAGACCTGCTGCTGTTTAACCTGACCCTTGGCCCTGTGGTCCTTGTTCACTCACTGCTTCCACAGAGTTAATGGAAATGGAATAGTTACTGCACTGATAGCACTGATTGCTGTTTTTTCCAGGATATTAAACCTTTTACGCAGTCAGAAAGAAAACATGAATTCAAGAACTGAGCAATCCTGGGAGTCAAGATTTCCCACAAGCATTTTTAAAAAGCTTACAAACCCAAGAGTATACTTTACAGAACAATTAAAATACAGAATTATGGAGTATGCCATCACCTCCCACAATTAGGAAAATTAACAAATCTAGGCAGATACAGATATAAATATATATAAAAATAAATCTATATAGGTATTCTTTGAGGTTGGAGACATTCTCAAGCTATAGGTATGTTGCAATATTTGACTTCACAGTTCACATGCACTTAATATGGTTTCCTTGGTTAAATATTTTGTAAGCAACCACTGTTTTCTTTATGAAGTCAGTACTAGAGAAGAACAGAACAGTATTCCTGTATACTAAGATGTCCGAAATAATTACTTATCTTCTTTTAATTAGCCAGCACCGTCCCAGTCACTGATTAAAAAGCTAATGAACATTCATCCCAGGTTGAATTCTTAGACCAGCATTTGAAAGTGCTGTTTTGTGTGTGTATAAAAAAAGGGCAGTTTAATTGGCTGCTCCATAGTAAAGGAAAAAAGTATTTAAGGCAACCATCAATGGTCTGCACTGGATTAATATTTGTGAAAATGTTTGACAACAAACGTCAACTGGTGTAATATCATTTCCCCTTCAGGTGTCCCCGCCAGAACAAGAATGATGATGTCCCTCCTGACCCTTCCACGGGAAAGAGGTTATGGGATCATTACAATCAAGTTAAAGTGACCTGGGAAAATCCCCCTTCCTGTTCTGCTTTGATCTTCGGTCTAGTCTCAGACTTCAGCACCAGAAAGACAGCAGTGTTAACAGCAAGACCTAACCATTTGATAACCTTACTCCTCTCAGTTAAGCTTATAGTTGCAAGCTCTGTGAGGTTCTGCACACTGATTTTCTGCCTTCCTTGCACAGAAATGATTTTCTAGGGAACATCCACGACAGCATGTGTGACATTTGAAAAGTGGAAAACTTTCTAATTCCTGTTTCTCCATTCGTTCCCTGATGAGTAACACTTTGGAAAATTCATCTCAATGGATGTTCTATTCAGACACTCAGCAATGGGAATAAAAATATAACTGAGTAGTCTGTCACCTAATTGACACTCACAATCTGCTGACAGGAAACACATTTGACCCTCAAAGAAAAAATTAAGAACAGTTCATAGAATTACATTGTAAACTACAAATGCCCTTTGTATTATAGTACTAGATGCTTAAGTTAAATATTTATGAGGGCAGTATATTTACACACTAAGGAGAAAATAGTAAATCAAAATTACCCTGTGAGGAATCCAAGATCAACTTCTGCCACAGATACTACCAAGCAGCAAGCTGCAGAGGTGAACGTGCCTCCACTGACATACAGGAACAGGTCTGAACCCATTCCCACCTACAGGCTCACTCTCCCCTCAGTTATTTACCCACAAGCACATGCTCAGCTGCAGACCCAGGGTGCCCCAAGCCCTCCTTAATGTGGTCAGTCCGAGCATGCCCCAGCCCCATCTACCTGGTGTCCTGAGTAGCTCTTGCACATCCCGGCCCGACAGACAGGCAGTCATGTGGCTGGGCATCCAGCAGAGCCACAGGGCCAGTGTGCGGGGGCCTGCTGCGAGCCTGCTCCTCATGCAACTGCACTCCAGCCCACGAGGGACTTTACACAACATCAGGAGCAGCAGGGACACAACCGTGGCAGATAACAAACGGTTGTACAATTTTTGCTCCTCATAGAAGTATTGTCAATCTCTAAAATCCAGTTAAGTCTCACGAAGTAGTGAACTCACTGATTAGCTTCACTAATGCACTAGAACCATTACTCTGGAATTTTGTAGCGATCTTTTTCTCCAGTACACTACATATAAGAACAACTTTTCAGCCTATAAATGCAGAAATGAACCCTGGAATCATCTTTAAACCATGCAAAGGGGATGCTCCCTCCTCCCACCTTATATCCCCCGGTCTCCATTTAATCCCCAGTTCTCCTCATAATGGGTCTGGAAATTGGATAGTAACAGAAGCAATGCACAAACCTCCAAAACATTCATAGAGGCAGGGACACACATTTCCTTCTGTAGAGATTCTAGATTCAGCAGTTCTTGTCTTTAACACCTGCAATTTGCTTGCACCCCCTCTGCATATGAACTCAGACCAATGAAAAATGAATGTCAAAAATAACCTCCAGAAGATCGGGCTACTCTCAAACCAACACTCCCCTGAGCCAGTTCTCTAGTTGCACAAACAGCTCTACTGACACAGCTGAGAGGGCAGAACAGAAGCAGGAACAAGTGGCTACAGCCTGCTTAAGTCGGTACTACCTCTGAAAAAATGCATGTGCAATCATGCCTTATCTCTCCTGACCGATGGGAGTTTGTGGAAGCAAGCAGGCAAGACCCAGCTTAGCCAGAAAGACTAAAGGGAAAGACAGGAAGATAGTGTGACTATCTTAAGGATAACCTTCCTTCCAAACTCCTCAGTTAGCATTAGAATCAAACACCTGGTTCTTTAGCATTTTCACCTAACTGCCCCTTAAAGCACTACAGAATAAAAGCACTGTTTACCTTCCTCCCTTAAATGACTATAGAACCGCTGTTCCTGCTCCTCCCTCCAAATGGGAACACTGCAGGCAGCCCAGTTGAGCTGTAGTGCAGCAGGGTGCACCACCTCTCCAGAAAAGCCAGTAAGTCCCACGGAACGTATTTTCCACACTTTCTATATCCCCTCAGCTGTTTAGTCCTCTCTACATCAGCACTTCACCAGCAAAAGCCCCACGAAAACCCGTCCAATGACACTGACAAATTAACTGACCTCGAAATAATGAGCTTCACTGTCCAGTCTTGCCTGTAGGGAAGATCTGGTTTTAACAAAAAGAAAGGCCATGTGGAGGAGAATAACGTACTCTCTGGATTAGGTTTTAATTGGATATCATTAGAGCCTTAAAAAAAAAACAAAAACCTTCCCATGCAAACTCCCCTCATCAGTCTATTACCTCATTCCACCCGGTCATCTCTTCTGGGAACAAATGTATTTGTCTTCTCATGTTACACTTGCGTATAGAGAGCACAGGGGACTTCTTTACTTTTTATTTCCTTTTCAAACTCTTAACTATCACCTATGAATTTTGTAAAGACCTTAACCAGAAAGAGATCACAGGCATACGTGCAACGGGACAAGTGCTGTTACTTGAGGTTGCATGCCACTGCTCATAAGTTCCTCCCAGCGGTAGCGGCAGCAGCACTACACAGAGTATGAAGGGCATTAACGCTTCTGTCTCAATAGTTTACACCTATGCCATACTGTTCCTGTTGGAAAGGTCCAGAAGTGAACCACTTTTGCCCTAGTTTCTTACAGGTTTCCACTGCGCTGTTTTTCTGTTTCAGTGCCGACTGTGGTGGGAAGCTGTTCTTCTGACCCTCCTCACCCCTCCGTATTTCCCTCCCACTCCCGTTAACTGCCCTTGATCTGCTGCAGCCTAGTTTCTGACTGTTGAAACTACCGGCAACTAGGTTGGGCCAGGGAGTAACTTTCAGGCCCCTTTCACCTTCGTGCAGTCTCGGAACTGCCCGTTGCTTCGGGATGCCTTCCATCATGTCAGCTCTTTCACAGCTATCTGGTTCCCTTCCCGACCTCAACGACTGCTCTTTTACCTGCTCCTCATCGGCAACCTTCAGGGCTGTATCCTCATTCCCTTCCTTGCACTGCTCTAATCTGGCCACCTAAGGCATTAGTTCCCATCCCAGCTCAGATGAACTCCTAAACTCCACTGTTCCCAGCTCCTACCCCAACCATTTTAATTTCATGTCAATAACTACCTTTGAACAATTCCACTGTCAGCTGATGTTTGAAAAGACCAGGCCTAGTTTTTTTTCTTAATCTTTCTCCTCTGAACGGTCCTGTCTCTTCCCTATCAGGGCAGCCAACCCTACTGTTCTCTTTTCTCGGATAATCTCCTTCTTTCACTCCTTGACAGGCAGGTTGTCACCAAGCCTCCCTCCAGCATCAGGCTCCTCCTCTCCACCTCCTTTGGCACAAAGGCTCCTGGGGAGCCCAACCAGGGATTCCACCTGACTAACACCAAGCATAGCCGAGATCACACCCGTCTCTGTGGCGTTCCTACCTGCACCGGGGCAGCAGTAAAACAAAACTACCACCTCCCGCCCTCCATCTTCCTTTGCCCGTAGCTCTCCCCAGCTGCCTCCTGCAGAAACACTAATCATCGGAGCAGGGAAAATGGCCTTCCCGCCTGGCTGCCTCACGGCGGCTCTGGGCGCCAGGCCGAGCCACCCGCCGCCATGGCGGGAGCGCGGCATCGCCCGTGCGAATTATTTACCGGGGGTAAATGGCCCACCCGCGGTCTGGGCCCCCCGGCCCCGGGCGCAGCCGGAGCTCCGGTGGCGGGAACGGCCACGCCGCGGCCTCGGCGCCCACCGACGGCTCCTGGCGGCGCTGCCCGCGGCGGGACACCGAGCCCGCCGCTGGCCCCGCCGCGGGCCTGGATGTCCCGGGGGGGGTCCCAACACTACGGCCGGCGGCCCTAGGGGGTAGCGCGGAGTCCCCTCGCACCGCCGCTCTGCCCCGGCCTCGCTGCGCCAGGCCCGGGCGGAACAGGGGCTGCGGCGGGCCCTGGGCCGGCGGGAGCGGGCGGCTTCCATCTCCTTCTCATCCTCCTCCTCCGGCCCCACTACTGGGAAAGTTACTTTTTAACCCCGCCGGTCTCCAGGCAGCCGCAGGCCCGCCGGGGCGTCCCGCCGGGAAAACAAGGTCAGGACGGCGAGGGCTGAAGGCGCCGCACGGGGCGGCCGGCGAACACCTGAGCCGAGCCAGGGCCTTCCTCCCGCCGCCCGGGCCCCCTGCCCGCCCGGCCCCAGCCCAGGAGGGAAGATGGCCGTGCCCAGCCCTTGGGGGATAAAGCCCTTTGTTGCGCCAACACAAAAGCAAGGAAGCACTTTCCGTCCGGGGCCTTCGGCGGGCGGAGACCGCTCCGCTCTTCCAGGGCGAGGAGCGCTCCCTCCCGAAAAGCGACCCTTGAGGTGAGGGGAGAAAAAAACCCAAACCAGTACAAAAAACCCCAACCAAACAAACAAAAACCCTGAACTAAAAGGAGAAAAAACTATTCGCGCAGCCCCACGGCCAGACGGAGAGCGAGGTGCGGGGCGGCGAGCCGCAGCCTTGTCCTCGGGCGCTTCGCAGTGTCTATGCGCCCGATCCGGCATCGCTGTAGGAGGGAGAAGAGGGAGAAGCGCCGTCCTGGCGGGTCCGCGTCCGCCACGGGAGAGGGGGAACGCGGCCAGCCCGGCGGGCCGCCCCGCTCAGCGGGTGCAGCAGCGTGCCTGCGATCACTTACTTGTCCGTCTCTTGTGACATGTTTGATCCAATGAACTCTCTCCCCTTTTCCCGGTGCCTCCGTCTCCCTGGCGGAACTGGACTTTCAGGTCTGTGCAGGTGAAGGTGTGCGTGTGAACGCCCGGGACGGCAGAACCAGAGCTACTGGTAATTCTGCTTTCCTTCCCCCCCTCTCCCGGCTCTGCAGCCAGCCGCCGAGGCAGGACAGGTAGAGCCCCCTCCCCCTGGCATGTGGGGAGCGGCGGGGCTGGGGCGCCGGCGGGGCTCGGCACGGGAGAACGGCCGGGCCGGACGCGCACAGGTAACTTTCCCGAGCGGCGCTGGATTCTTTCACTAAAGGAGCGGGGAGAGGGACGAGCCGCGCGCTGATTGGGCGGCGCGGCCGCCAGGTGCGCTGCCATTGGCAGGGGCGCGCACAGGTGAGGACGGAGCCGCCGCCGAGCGCCAGGTAACGAACGCACCGCGCCGGAGGCACCGCGGGGCCGCCGGCAGGGAGGGAAGGGAAGGGAAGGAAGGAAAGGGGGAGCCGGCGCTGGGGTGGCGGGCAGTTCCCCCGTCCAACAACCCCTCCCTGCCCGCGCCGTGAACGGGCGGCCCGGTCGGCCGCGCTCAGGAGGCGAGGCGAGGCGAGGAGCGGCGCAGAGCCGGCGGTGCCCCGTTGGAGGCGGCCCCTGGCCGTGGTCCTCCTGCCTCACCTGCCAGGCTGCTCTGTGCCCGAAGCGGTTGCCGTCGAATAGTGGCCAGGGAGGCGTCGGCCTTCGCAGAACAGTTTTTTAGATCGGTTTTTTTTCTTGGGTTTAGGGTCATTTTTACCATCTTTTCTTCCTCTTCTCTTCCTTTTTTTTTTTTGTTTTGACCTTGCCACGGTTGAGACCAGACGGAGCTGACGTTGGTGAACGTCGTGGTACAGAAGGCATCTCATGGCAGTGGGATGAGATGGTGCCAGGAGATGACACCCACTGCGTGGATCTCAGAGCTGACAGTTGAGCTAGGGGGGGTCGAAAGGTTTGTTTTGTCAGCGGGGGAAAGCTGGAAGAGAATGGGAAAGCTGGAATGGAATGTTTATTGAGGAAGGCTCTGTTATGCAGAGGCAAGGTGAATGGAGAGTCACCCTTCAGTCCAGTGCAACCTGCTGCGTACTTTGCCAGAGGACCAAAGTGGGTTTACAAGGACCAGGATCAGGCAGCAGCTTTGCCCAGATGGAGAAGGTGAGGAAGAAGAGCTCTCCCCATATTGGGACAATTTGAGAACAGGGAGTGGAAGGGTGGTAAGGAGACTTCACCCATTCTCAGTCCCCATTCCTCCACCAGAGACAGGTCAGGACACCAGTAATTCTTCCTGCTCCCACCTGTCCTCCTGTAGACATCTTTCTGTACTAGGTATCCAACTTGACTGCTGATAACCTCTCCTGTATAAATTGTGCTGAATGTGTAAAGAATGCACCATTACATAGGGTTGACCATTATGTTACTTAGTCATCTTTGCAGGAAAATTACCTGAATGATTTAAAAGTTACATCAAATTTATACTATATTAGGTGAAGAGCATTTTCCATTTTCTACCTTTGATTTCACAGAATCATAGAATATCTGGAGTTGGAAGGGACCCACAAAGTTCATGAAGTCCAACTCCTGAACAGAGAAGTTTCCCTTGACAGGGGAACATAGTAGAAAGGATATTCATGGAAATACGTATTTGTATAACCAAATATATATGTATACATATACATATATATATAAAAAACATGTAGTCTTGCAATTTGGGGCCTGATCTTCCTTCACCTACTTCTGTCATTGAAATCAAATTTGACTGTTAAATCATTGGTATTAAGGGATCACAATCAGGCACAGATATCTATTACTGGCTCTCAGACCTTATCTATATTCATAGTAGCTAATAAAATCAAGCAAATCTAGTATAAATAATTTTTAAGTCAGCTTAAACATAGCCCCATGAAGATTTCTGTCACTTTAACTAAACATAATTAGAAAAATACTTTACCTAGATCGATGGCCCTTTGATTAAGCACAGGATATTAGTTAGCTGTTCTCTTTCTCCATTCACTACTCAGAGGAAAGAAACATTACTACACAATCTGTAAATCCAATCAAAAGTTGCCAATATGGCCATTATTCATGGCAATGTTTGTATGAATTATTTTGTATAATACATTTTGAGGAAGCCATAAGACTTCATAAAACACAGAAGAGAAACAGAGTAATTTATTCATTACAAATAATACAGTAATTTTGAATACAGAATTACTATGTAATCTTAAAACAAATTGAACCTCTCAGATATATTACTATGAGTTGTTTTGGAGAAGGAGTGGTAGAATGCTATAACAGTTTAAGTTAGTGAAGCTCTGTTAACTGCAGAAATGATAAGGTTTCTTTCCCAAATGATAAGGTTTCTTTCCCAAATATTTGTTATACTGAAAGAAACTTTGAGACCTGAAAAGGTTACTTGTTTGAGCACCATCAATAGGATCAATAGGACACCAATTTGGGTATCCTCTTTCTCTTCTTTAATTTTTCAGCTATGAGAAACATTTGGATGTTGTCATATGTGTTCATTCCTCTCTTACCCCCACCCCCCAGCCCATTTTTCCCATATGAAATGTATAGGAAGGAGAGGAAGATCAGTGATGAGCACATTTGAAAATGCCGCCTTCCCCAAGGTAGAAATGCTGCTGATAAGTGATTTTACAAGAAAGAAAACTGCCTTTGATGCCATCTGTAGTCCTGGACCAAACCCAAACTGTAACTCAAACTGAAATGGAGTTTGTTGTTCTAATACTGGGTCAAATACAAAACTGCCTTTAGCAGCCTGCTCTCAGGAGAGATTCTCTTAGAATGAGGTAGCTGGGAGACTGAATTACTGCTCACTGTCTTAGGTGGTGTTCCAAGGTCAAAGTTAGGAATTTAAGTGGCAAATGCAGCAATGAACTCTCGATTTGAGGTAGTTGAAGATGACACCTATTATTTAGTTGGGAGTTGCTTAGATAGAAAAATTGTTTTAACTAGGTAGGTAGGCATAGGGCTCATAATTTTCTGGTTGAGCCTTTTTCTTCAGACTGCAGACTGGAATCAAATTGTCAGAGTCCACCTCTAGCTGAGCAGGTCAAACGAGTCCTACCTAATCCAGCCTGATGCTCATTCTTCATAATCTACAAGATTATTATAAACTAATCTGTTAGTCATTGAAACATCAGGTAACGTTATTTCTGGCCAGACCAGTCTCGCTTCCTGTAGAATAAAGGCTGTGTAGAGCAAAAATGGAATAGTCGTGCCATACATAATTGAAAATTTAGGACTTGTCTTTGGAGTGTACAGAAAATATTTTAAATAGAAAAATACTAGTTTTCATACTGTGCTTCTTTGCACAGCATCTGATAGGTTTTTTTATGGCGTTGTGAGGATTCAGTAGTAGAATTCAACACTCTAAAGCTTTACCTCATGTTTACACTGTTCACTCCATGGCAGCTATCACCAAAGACATTTGGACTTGCCAGCACTGGGTAGAGGAAATTGAGTGCACAAATAAGGCTTAACTAGGCTTACTAATTGCACTAAGTACCTGAAATGTATTTCAGAAAACTATTAAAATAAGTCTATAAGATAAAAGATGTTGGAGAGATATTTATGTCAAAACAGTGTTGTAAAGAGTTCAGTGAGAGAGCAGATGTTTGAATACAACTGTTTTCAGTAGGCAGTGATTACGTGGTATTTTTATTTGTGTCTTTCTATGTCATTGATGGCTGTTGATATAAAATGTACTCTCTCACAGTAAGTTCAAAGACAACCACCTACCTACTAATTTTGTGATATGCAACATGTACTGTTAATCCTCCCCACAGCCGTTCCTTTGTAGTCCTCTGTATGAAACTATATTTATTGGAATTTGTGCAGACCTTGATCCTCAACTGACTTCAATGAAGCCATCATATACATCAAAATAAGCTTAAAAGATTGCAGTGCAACCCTCCTATACCACAAATAGATCCTTCTTATGCTCTAAAAATTAATTATTTTGCGCTGTTAACTTCAAGAAAGTAATTCTAAGTAACCATGATCCTGATAACAGTTGACTTTTAATGCTTCACAATGAATTGTAAAAGTCCTGTCACAATTGAAGATTTTGTGATTAATGGCAAGTACTTTTGGATTTCTTTCTGTACTTGTGGATGCTGCCTGGAAACTGCAATTTGTGCTCCCCAAACAGGTATGCTAGGAGCCCTTTAACAGCCTCATGCTTTTGGGTACCTCCACATCATGTATGACAGCAGCAGTTCAGCCATGTGGAGGACCATGGAATATCAAGCATTTCCTGGCCACAGGGTAAGGTGTGGAGCTGAGCATGGCACTTTCTGTTTGAACTGCTGATTTGCATTTCTTTTATATGCATCAAAGCAGTATGGAAACATGTAAGAAAAAAGGAGGGGCTTTATTTATTTTTGTTTTGCTCATTATGAATGTAGACTTCATGGTTCTGAAAGATGACAAAGTTATAACATGACTATCCTGTATATCTGCAACGCTGAACTGAGGCAGTGTGCCACACACTGTGTTTCAGCTTAAAACAGAAACAATTTTTAGTGATGAAAATACCTCACAGTATGTAAATCCTTTCAGTATTGAGATGAGATATTGAGACAGCTAAGAAGGCGGCAAAGTCTGAGAATAGGTTGAATTATTAGGTTTATACTTGATTAGCAGACATTAAAGTACCAATCTATTTCATAAAGATTACTCACAGTTTTGGAACCAATTCAATAGAATTATGATAGAACGATGGCTTTTCGGCAGATGCTGTGATCTGCGTGACAGAGTTTTTTTCGTTATTCATTCAAGCATTTATAACCACTGGGAAAATACAGATAGATCATAATGACAGTAATTTTACTGTTAGTGTAAAACTGTAGTGTGAAAAAGAAGACGACATCTCTGAAAGGCCATTTAATGTGATGTGGGATCCGAGACTTTGGAAATATGTTGATTAAGCTGACATTAAAATTGTGTCGTGTCTTTATGGGGCAGAGCTAGAGAATCTAAATAACCTGACCAGTGAGAAAAATGTTAAGAGTGCATCTTCCTAAAGCTTTGTCCAGTTTTTTGTGTTAATCAACAAAATCTTTGCATCATAAGAGAACAAAATTGCAAATTCATAGACACATTTTGAGTAATCCTAATTTGAACTGTTTTGTGATGAAGGTCTAATGCTATTAGTTTGTTTAGGTTGTGAAATATATATATATACCCTTTTTTTTTCTTTAATTATCAGAACAATTTTTTAACTGCCAGCAGTATTTTTTATCAAAATTAATTTTTTTCCTTTTTTTCTCTTTTTTCTTTCTTCTTTTTTCCCTTCTTTTTCTCTTTCTATTTTTTCTCTTTTTTTCTCTTCTTTTCTCATTCTTTTTTACCTTTTTTTCCTATTTTTTTTTCCTTTTTCCTTATTTTCCTTTTCTCCCCTCCTCTTATCCCATTTTTTTTTCCTCTTGATAACACAAAATGAGCCCACAGTCATACTTGGTACTACAGTGGGTGCCTGGGGGAAATTGTCTTCTCCAAGTTCCATGGAGGCCCTGACTGAAGGTTCTCACTGCAGAGTGGGAACGACCAAGTCTGTGTTTGCCACCAAGGTTGCTGCTCCCAGCTGTCATCAGTGGTCTTTGAACCATTATTACTGACAGCAGCTTTTTAAAGGAAATAAGGATGTCATCAGCATGAGGGAAACCAAGAGCTTCAGATGTCTTTACTTTGATTGTAAGTATGTTGAGAGTTTTAAAAAATATAGAAACTCCACAGGTCTAAAACATTGCCCTGCAATAATAAGCATTCTAAAACCCTATGACGACCGTGTCTCTTTTTGCTCCAACAGTCTGTTCTGAAATAGGCATAAGGGTTCCACAGTGCAGAAGGTGAAGGCTGGCATATAAACAATTGCTTATTTACTTTTCCCACACTCAGGAACTAGTGTAAATGCAACCCATAGAATCCGCAGAAATACTTTCCTATCAGAGCATCAGGAGTTGGGAAACAAAGCTATGGACTTACCATCCTGTTCACTTAAAATCAATGTGGTTTTCCCTTAAAATAGATCAATATTGTAATCAAAGAGCAAGGTACTTAAAAAATCACAGCAAATGGAAAAAGCTGCTTTCAGAATCTGCTGAATAAGAGGTGGGGTTGACAGCCCCTGGGCTGTTGCTCATTTATCCTTGTGGCTGCCCTCGGGAGCAAGCAAATGCTATTTTATTTGAAGGGCAGAGGATAAAGAGGATTGTGTGGTGGCACAAAAGAAACCAGTGTTGGAGCCAGGAGATCTCTGCCTTGCCTTGTTCTGTGGAAAGGTTACCAGACCCTGTGTCTCTGTGTTTCTGTGTAAGCTTTGTCAGCTCTGCTTTTAGTACCTTTATGGACAGGTGTAGCGATGTCACTTTCTACTGTTTTTTGGTATTCTCTTTTGAAATACAGGAGTATTTCAGAAGAAAGCCTCCTCAGAAGAAAACCTCCTTAGATTCATTCATAAACATAAAGGTAGTATGTGATATTACTCCATGAAGCTTTTTGGGCAATAAAGCATCAGAGCTTGTTGACATAATCTTTGGCCTTTTTTATTGCTTAGATTTGGTTCTTCAGTACTCAGGAGCTATAAGATCATTTAGTCCATGGCTTAGGGAAGACCCCAGTTCTAGATCCCCTGCAGCTGCTTTGTCAGCCTGTCCTGTCAGGTTCATCATCTCAGTGATACCATGTTTATACCATGCACATGCCCTGCATGCACCTACAAGCCTGCTTTTTCTCTACTCAGACTGCTGCAAAAGTCGATTTTGCTCTGCTGCTGGAAGGACTTCCCTGACACCCAGGGAGATGTGATAACTATTCTATCTTGTTCTGCCTCTGTGTTGTGGGATAGCCAAACCCAAGAATCAGGCTCTCGGTGTGTCACTGATGTGTTGGTTCCAAATTCCTTTACACTTCATTTTTCCTTTACAGTATCTCTGTTACCTGTGTGCACTATGACACTGCCTAATTCACTATTGATTTTTTCATTGTTTTTTAATGCAGATTGAGGATCCTATGTAATTCCAATGCCTTTAGCTGTGTTATGTGGCTGCTTTACTTATGCTGTTGTGTACATAGCTGTGTTTAAGAGAAGGATCAGACAAAACATCCATGTTTTGTCAGTTTGTTCAGGATGCAGAAACTTCTTAACATGTCATGCCTTAGACACTGTATGTAAATAGGAGTTGCACTGCAAATTTTGCCTCTTTGGTTTCAGTAGAGAAACCAAATCTCTTGGAATAAACATTTACAATGTCTATGCTTTTCCAATACATTTTTGTTGCTTTTCCTTTTTCCCAAGTAAGTGGAAATCTTAGCTTCAGGAAGAAGCAAAGTAAAAGTATTCTGCAGCGAAGAAGTTTTATGTGCTCCAGGACAGAGATGTCGAGTATTTGCTTGTCTCTATTTGACTTGAAAACAGTACCTGGAGATGACTGTTTGTTTATATGGAGTGTTTGGGTGTGAGGGGCAAAGCAGGCAGATTTACATTTACATTTCTTCACTGCTTTTTTCTCTAGCTCCCACACATGAGCAATAGCCCTGCAGGGAAGGGTGTGGGAGAGTTGTGGGTGTTGCTCCTTATTTCACCATAAACTTTGCTCTGAGTACTAGGACTTTTCAGGGGAACACAAACCCTGCATTACCACAGTTGGGGGTATGAGTTACCCCTCTGCCTAATCAATACCGTGGTTAAGGTGCTTGGGGAGAGAGGCAAAATCATATTCTTGGGTTTTGTCATTCCATAGTGAACTACGTGCAGGAGGACACTTTCAAAGGTTCAGGAAACCTTTGTGAGAGGAAGACCAAACTGACACCATGCAGTCTCTTAGCCCCAAGGCAAAGACATTTGGTATCAGGGAAAAGTTGTTTAAACTATTACAGCCCAGGCACCATCTGCCAGAGACAGTTCTTGACCCGTGGAGCTTTCAGAGGCGTTGTGTGAGGCTGATGTGGGGAGGTAGGTGCAGCACCTCTCCATTTTATACGTGAGGGTTTTTAGCAACAGGCTTGCCAAAGGTTATGTGGGGAGTGTGTGCAGAGCCAGGAATTTATTTCCCCTTGCCCAAATCTCAGGCTAGTGCCAAATGCAGATGGGTAGTTTGATGAATGCTCTAGCCTGACTCCTGGAAAGTACTCTTGCATTCCCAGTGAAACCAGTGAGTTCCCCAGTTTAGAATGCATTTATTTTTAAACTGCACAGGCAGGGATTACATGTTTTGACAAATGTGCCAGAGTGTTGAGGGCCTTGTGGATTCTTAGCCTCTGAAACATCTTCATGCCTAACTGCTTGTTAAACCTGCTGCCTGGCAGAATCCCTCTGCCCTCCTGTGGGCTCCCAGACAGTGCTTGAATTGCACTCACAAAACAAACTACGTTTGAAATGTGATGTTTTAAACCCAAATGTCTTTATCCCATTTATCACAGCTAATTGGTTCAGCCTATGTGCAACATAGGTTAAATTTTTTTATGTTGCACCAGTAACTCTGAACTCATACCAGTATCTACACAGGACAGCTGATGATGCAGTATCATAGTTGGCTTCAAGGACAGTGGAGTCCATCTCATCAGAGTTTTATAACCCTTAATAAAAACTTTCTCAGTCTTATGTATATATGAAGTGCAGGTGGTGGACACTGAGCATGGTACCACAACACAGTGGAGCAAAGTAATCCTGTAGCAGAGATTCCTGTGATATCTATCCTCAAGGTCACAGTGCTGAGCATGCAGCAACTTGAGTAAAAAGCAGGACACAAGTGAATGTCAGAAGGCCCTGTAATCCTGGTTCTTCTGGGATCTTGTTTGTATGGTGAGCAGAGATAACTGCATGCTTCAACCCTTCTCCTTACAGTGTGCTTGAATAAAGCATCTTTTGTTGAGATCCCTAATAGATAAATGCATAGGAGTCACCACTGGTTGGCTGAGCCCAGTAGAAGAGCATGCAGCTGCCCAAAGGGGCTTTTTCTCTTTCTTACCCTAGGTCATGTGTTTCTGCCCTCTGGTGTCCCAGCAGCAGTCTTGCTCTTTCATCTGCCTGAAACCTCTTTTCATTTCGTTGGAGTTTTTTAATAGGGTTAGTTTTCAGGCATGTAAGTGGGCTGGTTTGACCCCTTAAAACTCCATTCCCAAACTGTGGGAATGCTGGAGCCAACAAAAGGAAAGGGATGGTAGTTATAGGGCAGGCCCACCTCTTTTGGCAGCAGCCTGGTTTTAGCTTTGAGTTAAAGTGGTTGTGAAAGTACATGCAAAGCAGTCTCTTCTGTTCAGGGTGAACGAAAGCCATCCAAGTGTAAGCATGGGGAATTAATTACAGCATTTGCACAATCCTGTTCTCCTGGAGTCTCACACATAGCTGGCTCACATGACATCTCTTGGCGTTAGAGAGACGTGGCATCACCAGCAGCTCTGGCAGCATCTGTTTCTTGGACCTTTCAGCCTCCTCCAGTGGTGGGGAATTTCTGCAAGTGCAAGACAATCCACAGCATCAGCCTCACATAGAACCAGTGAAGCTTCTGAATTCACAGAAGTGTATGGATGAGTGCAGTTATTCAGTCAATAAGGTGTTTTATAAGTCACAGGTGAAATGACCTTATTTTCTTAGAAGGATGTACATATAGAAGGTGTTTTTGTGAAAGAATGTCAGTCATTCAAGTTGTCCTTTGCACTACATATCCATTCATTGCTTTGGAAGTGTCTTCACAGCTGGCTAAGTGCTTAAATTTTGTTAGCTTTAGACAGTAGATGCCTGGGGTTAAATTCGATGCTTTGGCCTTCCAAACCCAACATTGCAAGATGGAGTGTGAGGAGGGGGGATTTCCCCTTGATCTGTACTGTTCCCTTTGGGTTCTCCAGAGCTTCCATCAGAGCAGGAAGGGGGAAGGGAGACAAGGATATCTGAAAATCTTTATTGTAAACAAGGCCAGTTATACACACACCAATTACCTCAGTGTAAACAACCAATCACACTATAATGGGGAGAACCTTTTGAGCCTGAGGAGGGTGCTTTGAAGTGCCTCTGCTCAGAGAATTGCACCAGCAGCAGTTCTTGGCTTCAATGACTGGAATTTGGTGGCAATGACAATGGAGCTGGGCAGATTGGGAGATGGATGGGAGTGATAAGACAATAAAGGAGTTGAAATTTCAATAGCAATGAAGCAGTAGCCAGTAGCCAGTAGCAACCTGGCTGTAGGCTTGCTGTATCAGTCAACACATATCCTTGATGGCAGTGTGAAGAATTGCAATTTTTTGTTACATGTATGTGTAGTCATGGCCTTTGTGTCCAGGGAACTGCTTAACCTGCACTTTATTGACCAGTCTCTTTCCCAGGAATTCTGCAGCCTCTTCTTGCTTTTGTCTCTCTAAGCTCTGTGTCATTTTCTCCTTTGAAACACTACACTACCTTTTTGGAAGGTCCCATCCTGTGGTGGATGGAGTCCACTGAGAATCCTTCTAATTTTGTGAGCTGCTGATCAGGCTCTATATGGTTGAATTCAGTCTGTTTGCAAGTGAATGCTGCTACCTGAATAAGTAAGGTTCCTCAGCCCTGGTCTCTGGTTTTTGAAGAGGAATCAAATGCAATTATTTCTTTGCAGACTATTCTCCCCGTGGCACATGGCTGCTCCTCTTCTTAGTTTCCTTAATATTCACTGCGTACAGCCCCTCTTCAGTCTGGGATCGGTGTGCTGGGTTTGCCCTTCTTGGCTCAGCAGACCTGCGTCATCTACCTCTAGACATGACACAGCAGTGCAATAAGGGTAGATATTTCTCCTCTACATGCAGAACTGAATTCAAGTTTTATAGCAGTGCCTATGTGATTTCTTGCATTTTCTGTGAAAGAATACAAGTCACACCCAGGTAATATAAATGTGTCTAATTGTCATCTAGGAGAGGACTATGTCAATTTAGGCTAGTAGCTGCCAAATAATAGATATGCAGATACTCTTAAATTGGTTTAATTTATGTCTGCTGGCCCTGACAATTGGAAGAAAAGATAAATATACACAAAGCATTCAAAGCTTGGGGTGTTGTGATGCTAATTGAAAAGTCACCAAAGGAAGCTTGCATGGTGTGTGGGAATCTTAGTGCAAGAGATTAGTGGCTAATTAGTGGCTGGAAGCTGTGTGCACTCCTCCTAGCTGGCTCACGCTGAAAACAGGTAGCTCGGCCCTGGCAGTCAATTCTTGCCCCTCTTACCGGCAGTGAAGCACCTACTGCGAACAGCAGAGTGTGGTGATGAGAAGATACAAGTAGTGTCAGCACTGCAGCAGACTCTTCCAACGTGCACAGAAACAGTGCCAGAGGTACTGCTGCATCGGTGGCTTACTGTGTCCTGAGCCACAGCAAAGATACAGTCATTTGAGAACTGAGCTTTTTTCTTTTTAACATACACACAAATCTTGTTATCTTACTTTCTGCTTCTTTCTTGCCATGTTTACAGCAGATGACAGAACACGCTCTGGAGGCTCTGAGCTTCAAGCCTTGCTTTAGAGTCTAAAGTGAATGTGTACAGGTGGTGGCACCTCCTTCCTTGCACCGTGCTTTAGAATCCTGACATTTAAAAAACAGAGGTTTCATCTGTCTGTCAGTGTCCCAGTATTTCCCTCTAAAGCTTTTCCCTGATGTACAAATGGAGTATAAGAATCAGAGATGTAAGGAATACACTTCTGTCAAACTTTAAGAGTTTGGCCTTTAGAAAATTGTAGCAATTGGTATCACTGAGGCATCAAAAGCTGAACTAACTGGGGCTTGCTTTGATTAGGCAAGTCTCTTTCTCAGTTGTGTTGCATTCATTTATGAGTTTATTTCTTAAATTAACAAAGGTTGTTTTGTAACACTGAAGAGTTACACATTTTCTTCTTTTCCCTACATTTGCTCCTTCAAATCTGAAATGCGTAAACACAACTTCAAACTATTGCACCCTCTCAATTAAACTTACCAATATCAAACCTCACATAGGCATCGAGCAGCAATACCAGGATGGTTCACTTCTGAACATCACAGAAGCTAGAAAACTTTCTTTCTGTGTCATGAGCTGTGTGAGTAACACAGTTTTGCTCAAGCTGGAGTCACAAATGGGATAATGTAATGAGGCCTGTGGTCACCAGCAGTGGCCTGGCACTGTGTGAGCTGCTGGTTGTAGTCAGCTTTTCTGGTGATCAGTGCGTGAAAACATCTAGTCCAGTTTCCCTAACCCTCCAGTTAGCCCTCTTCTCCAGCTGTTGAGAAAAAGCTAAATCACCCACGATCTTCCCAGTAAGAGCCAATTACAAAGAGGACATCCTTCATATAGTAGTCGCATTGTTGTAAAAGTGATGCTTTGGGAAGAGGTAAGGTTTGCTGGCAGAACTAACACCTTGTTTGTTTACATACATAGTTGGGAAAAGTTAAGAGACTTTCAGACACAGAACTTCTTCTACAGGTCTGAAAAGAAAATCAAGCTATTCTGGCCCATTCTCAAAAATCATATAGAGAGAACAGACATGACAGCCCTGGACAGTCAGCTCTGCCATGGATAAAGCCAGCTTGCAGGGCAGCCTGGGAGCCTAGGTGCTCCAGGAATCTTAATAACCTGTGTGAAGCAACAAATTCCTGAAACCTTGCTCTTCGTTCAGTAAATGTTTGTCAAAACAGGAATGAGCAGCATTTTCTGGCCAAATTATTTCCAGCTAGTTCTAGGTGGATATTAGTAATGCAGCTGTCAATTTTCACATGATGATTTTTAAACAGACACCCTTTTATTACTCATCTTTTAAGATATCTTTCTTTTATCTTAAGCAAAATACCTGTGGGTACCATTACTGATGGTTTCAGATACTATGGGACAGTAACATTAAGATGATTACCAGTGGGAGATGGTCTGTGTAGCAACTGATGCAGCATGGGAATCTGGTGACAGTGCTACAAACTGAAGAACGCTCCATGCTGGAGCCTGGCAAGGAGCTAGAAGCAGATAAAGCATCTTATAATCTCACTGTGAGGTGAAAAGGGAGAATAATCCCAAATCAAATTTATTCAGATGAATGGAGCTGTTTGCTTGAACAGCTTTTGAGAGGAATCTTAAGAGGACAGACTGGCCTGAGGGGCAGGTTGCCTCTGCCAAGGTGCCACTTCCTCTTGGAAACAAGAGAAAACATTTGCCCTTCTTCCTGACTGTATTGAAACAGCCCCTTCTCCTTCCCTTCTACTCCCTGCCAAGCTTGGGATATCTCCTGCTGCTGGGCAAGAGTCAGTGGGGTCCTAAAGAGCAGGAGCTAAAGAAGAGTTTCCAGTTCCTGTAGGAATATGTGCATGGCACTGTGGGTCTGCAGGAGCCCAAAGCTGTGCTCAGCTCCATGAAACCTGTTAGCTGAGATGTAAATACCAGGATTTCTTCTGGTTTCTGAAACGAAAGAAGGTACTGGACTGAGTTGAAGTTCTAGAAGCATATCTGATCTCATATCAGCTAAAAACTCCTAAAGATCAGCTTAAAGCACTAGCCTGTTCCAAAGAAAAGAGCCAAACCTCAGTCTGGAGCTTTTGTTAGGTTAAAAACAAAAATGCCATTAAGATGTTCAGATGTTCGTAGGAACACCTCTCCTACGAAGACAGGCTGAGAGAGTTGGGATTGTTCTGGAGAAGAGAAGGCTCCGAGGAGACTTTTTAGAGTGGCCTTCCAGCACCTAAACAGAGTCTACAACAGA
The DNA here is from genome assembly GCF_025592945.1 of Manacus candei. NCBI lineage: Eukaryota > Metazoa > Chordata > Aves > Passeriformes > Pipridae > Manacus > Manacus candei. Next base: position 4,982,726 of record NW_026138067.1, on the reverse strand, counting down.
ACAGGAGAGAGACTTTCGACAAGGGCATTTAGTGATGAGACAAGGGGGAATGGCTTTAAACTGAAAGAGGGTACATTTAGATTAGATATTGGGAAGAAATTCTTCACTGTGAGGTGGTGAGGCACTGGAACATGTTACCCAGAGAAGCTGTAGATGCCCCATCCTTGGAAGTGTTCAAGGCCAGACTGGATGGGGCTCTGAGCAACCTGATCTAGTGGAAGGTGTCTCTGCTTATGGCAGGAGGGTTGGAACTAGCTGGTCTTTAACCCAAGCCAAACCATTCTGTGATTATATAAAATAAAGTATAAAACTTAAATGGTTCTTCAAATAAAGTATAGAAGCCAGTATGCCTTGCAAATGCTCTAACAACTGCTTTCTCCTGGTAACTTCCAAAATAAAACTCACCCATTCCAAAATTAAAAAAAAATCACCTATTAAAAATTTTTTAAATTATCTATTCCAAAATAAAATTCAAGTCTAAGGTGACATCTGGGAGATCTACAGAAGACTAGTTTAACCAGGGTAAAGCTAAGGTGAAAGACAGGTCAAAATCAAGCTTAACCTGGCTATCTGCAACCTTTGTGGAGAAAGATTACCATCTTACTGGGCAGATCATGTTTCTGTTATTACCAATAACAATCTGGTCTATACCATTTACTCTCCCCTCTTTCTTAGGCCTCTGACAGCTGGGAGACTCACACAACACCTGTGGTGAAGCTCTGATGAGACTGAGTCATGTTATTGAATCAGAAGTGTCTCAGATCATATCACACACTGTGAGAATGTGTAGGTCCTCGCCCCAAGGAACTCACAGTCCAAGCCAGAGAGCTTGTAAGGAGGAAGGTCGTGGTAAAGTAGGGACATCTCTGCTATTTTGAATGTTGTGATTTATAGCTGTATTTTTTTCAGTAAAGCCCATCTTTTATTTCATTGCATTTTGATGTTGAAGCATATTAAATCTTACTGCTGTTACAGTGAAAACAGGCTGCCTTTCCGTGTATGCCTCCTCCATGCTGTGGAGGAGTTTTTTCTGTGCAATTAGCCAGGAGGATCAAGCTTTATGAGGGAGCAGGTTGGTCTGAGCTGCTGTTCCTCACTGGCCTGTTCAGAAAACACTAAGGGGAGCAAAGCCAGTCATCTTTACAGCCTCACTGGGTGACAGGAACAGGCTGCTGCCTCTGGCTGTGTGCAGAGACCCTCCGGCTCCACAGGAACTGATCCTGTTATGCTCCGTGGAGCAAGTCTGAACAGGGTGAAATGAAGAGGAAATGCCAGTTCCAGCCCTCCCAGATGGCTCTGGGCTACTTTGTACACTAACTTTTTCAGCCTCAGGAAGTTTTGCATGTTAGTTCCTCACCATCCACAAGCTGCTTTTGCATCAGCATTGGAAAGCCAGCCCACTTGTGTGATTCGGGGGATGTGAGCTACATCGTGTTTACTGGGCTGCCTGGTCTGCTCTGCTGTTTTGGTAATCCACTGCTCTCCTGCAGGTATTAACATGTACAAGAAAGCTTCATCACAATAAATAATACCACAACGTGCCACTTTTTTTCCGTCCCTCAAAGATACCAAAATACTTTTAAATCAGTCCCAGTGAAAATCATCAGTGGGGCTGCAGAAAGGTCAAAGGTTTGCTGGTTTAGGATTTCATGGGAATATATGCTTGTTTGGACTTGGCCCAAAAGCTTAGTTTACCTGTTTGACAGGTAACAATTAGCAAGTAATAGCTCTACTGGCTGGAATGTGGCTGCGAGGGCCAGCAGGCGCTGGGTTACCTGGTGGGCAGGTGTGGGTGCAGCGCCCAGATAGGTATGTGCATGCACAGCATTCCTGGGAATCAGTTTTCCCTTAAAGATGCAGCGATGACTGCAGGGCACAAAAGGGCTGGGCTTAGCCCAGGCTTCCAGACACTGGAGCTGTTTGCAAGGTAAAGAAGTAAAGTAAATAGTGGAAGAGAAGAGGAGCTGAGGAAAGGGCTGCAAGAAGCTGCCCCTGTTTTTCCTTCCCTGGAGAGAGGAGAGTTTTGATTCTTCCCTAAGAATCTTAATAACAGAGAATTAAGTGTGATTACAGTGTCGTGGGAGATAAAAACAAAAAGAAGGGAAAAGCCAAGCTCAGTTGTCATGGGATAGATGTGAAGTGGGGAAACCCTTTCTCAACTGGTTTAGAAATGGTTAAACAGCTTATGTGCAGTTACCTCAACTCTGCCATTAGCAAGAATTCAAACCTCATCGGTTTATCAAATAAAATCACTTTATCTGTGGTAAATGGCCCCATTTCCAGCTCCTGCAGCAGTGAGGGAAGATTCCTGCATCAGCCCCTCCCTAGAAGGAGTCTGGTATAAATTATGTTGGCAGTTGGGGACTTTTGCAGGTGGTTTTAAGATGTTTGATTTTTTTTTTTATTTTTTTTTTTACCACAGCAGGTGACCCTTCTCTTTTAGAAACAGAAAGGCTTGCTCATTCTTTTCATATTTTATTCCCATTTGTGAACAGGCTTCTCTGTTTGTGTATTTCCACTTAGGTGTTTCATGCTTGACAATTGAGCTATTGTGTGACTTTGGAGAAACCACATCCCCTTTCCTGGTCTCTGTATTTTCACCTGCACAGTTGGAGCAGTGAATCCCATGTTATTAACCACGAGAGACACAGATTATAAGTACTGCTAGTTATAAACACTTATGCTGTTACAGATATATATTACATCATACAATAATTCCTTTGAATTTTATTTCACTGTCAAAGTATCTTGTACTTTTAGTAAAAAACATGTCCTTTTTTACTTATAGACAGCTTCTCTGGCTGAAAGGACTTTGTCCTTGGGGTACTAGTTGATGTCATTTGAGGAAGAAGAAGAAGAAATCTAAGTATAATTAGAGACCATTTTCCTTGATCTTAAAGGACCTGGCATCACTTTGAGTCATTAAGCATTATTTGCACACTGTTATTTGGTAGGACCTTCATTAAGAGGGAGTCTCTTTGCTCAACAGTGTATGAGCCAATAAATGGTCATTAACTCTGACTACTGGCTGACACAATAGCAAGGTTAGTATTTATTCTCACAGACTCCACACAAGCCACAAGCAAGCACTACAGAAGCACAGAGACATCTCTGCACTGTGGATCAAAACGAAGTAAAATACAACTCAACCCAGAAAGTGCTGAGAAATACATGACAAGTCCCGTCCCTCTGCCCACTACCACTGCATCAGAAGATGCAATTCTCTGTCTTGGTTTGGACCAGAGGCTCATACTGCCCACTGCACACCTGTGACAGCCCCTGCCTTGGGCACTTGGGAAGAAGTGAGCAGCACTCTTTCCCTTCCAAACATCCTCCATTCTATGCCCGAGACTTCCTCAGCTTGAGCTTGGATCTGCATCCCTGCGTTTCACATCTCTGAGTCAACACTGTTTCATGAATCAGTCTGAGCCCCGTTTGAACCCCTGTATACTTTTGACCTCCATAATGTTATGCAACCATGAACCCCATAAGTTATGAGGTACTTCAAATAATCATTTTGTTTGTTATAAACCACATTTTTGACTATTGCATTTGGCAATACTGTGTGAAACAGCAGAAAGATGTTCCTTCTGTCTGTCATTTATTGCTGGCCTATACAGCCTGCAGAGTCATACAGGTTTTGGTGTGTCTTCCTACCACAACCATTTTGACCTTGTAACATTTCTGATTGCCTGCCCTTTGGGCATGGAGGACAGGAACTGCATGCAGTGTTCCAGACCTGGGACACTCTACATTTGCCTGCAACTTTCTGCCCACCTCTAGGTTTTGTGTCCCTGTGCGGGCTTGATCACCTCGTCACATGAAGTGAGTAGAAAGAGCTCCCCTGATTGCAGCAAGACTGGAAATCCTGGGAGCATCTCTTGTTAATGACAAGGGGAACTGCACAGAGAAGCTGAGCCATGATTGGTGCTGAGTGATGTGCTCCTCTGGTCCTAGGAATAGGAAATTTTATGCACATGGGGAGACCAGTAATTACTCATTAAGGAAGAAGAGAAATGAAGAGCAGTACCAGCAGCAGCCTTGTGAGAGTGTTTTGTCTCATTTTTCACTTTTTAAAAATGTTTTTGTGAACACAAGAAATTCAGCCTTTCAGTTTGGTGCTGCTTTCTGCTATATCAGCACTTTAGCCAGAACAGTTGGAAGCATTTAAAGAGTTGTATCAATTTTAGATGACTCAGGAACAAATGAGATATGAAGAACTTAGAAAGACTGGAAGAGTAGCTATTGTACAAAATGCTTTTCTAAATGGACACCTAGAGGAATGAAGCTGTGGAGAGGATGGTTTGGAAGGCAGCCTTCCCACTTCAGCAGTGCAGTCATGGTGATTAAACACACCTTTTGGAAGCACACACTGTTTTGAAGGAGCTTTCAACTATCACCGAGTGAAGGTTACAGTGAATGACCCATTGAGTATTGGATTGACTCCACTTGCTACCTGGTTCTGTACAAAAGGTTAGCAATACTTCAGGCTGAACAAGGGGACTCTGAAGAGTATGACAAGGGCTCTGTTGTTCACTGGTAACTACCAATAAAGTAGTGGTAGTATTGGTAGTTATCTAGTGGGTCTAGATAAAGTGGGTCATAAATGACATCTGAAGTAGTATTTCACCCAGTATTTCCAGGAAAGCAACATCAGAAAAGGATAAACTCAAAGGAGCTCACTACCACAGGTTATTCCCATGCAGCACCACACTGCGTAAGGAGGAACAGAAAACATGTGGCTTTATTCTCTGTGAAGTGTTTGTGGAATTTTTGTCACCATAGCACCGAGGCACCAAATACAGAAAGGTCCCTCCCATGATTCATAACTGAACCCACAGTGGCTGCTGCTGTTTCTAGTCGACCTTCTGGCTCTGCCAGAGCTGTGTAACAGCTGAATGGAGCAATGCTGAGCAGTTAGAGGCTGCTCCATCCTCCCAGCATATTGCAAACATTACTACACTTAGCAACTCTTTATGAGCTTTTTGTGAGCAGGTGAAAAGAGCAGATAGATCTATGAATTATTTCATACAACCATAGGTCTGACAGATGTCACCTGCTATTAGCAGGGTAAGGGTTCAGAAACACTGCTTTACGAGACCTTGGGTTCAGCTCCCCATCTCCAGACTTGATCTACTTGGGAGGCAGTTTTCTGAAATAGTTATCAGCTTGAGGCTGATAACCTAAGAATTTTTAGCCAAAATTGTTCTGCTGCAAGTGGCAGCAAGGATAGAGAAAAATACACTATTTTTCCCAGTTTTGTTTTTTTCATACTTATGAACAGTTTCCCCATTCCCATGCTTCCGAGGAAGATGCTGAAAGTTAGCATGGTATTAGGAGAGGCGTATGGAAAAAAAATACTGCTTCAGGAGTCTGCTTTGAAAATCTCTTTGAAATTCAAATTTGCTCAGCAGAAGCATTGTAAAGTCAGCAGCTGAATACATCTGGACTTCTATCCACACCGAGCACATGCCAGGCTATGTGTGGCCTACGAGCAGGCACCTCTGCCTCTCCAGAGCTCTCCTACTAGGATGATTACCCTGGAGGCAGAGGTCCCCTGTGAAGACAAACTGCCCAGCAAGGCTTTCTGGAGCTAGGACAGAGGAATGGACCATGAAAAACAGCACAAGGGGGTAAGACAGGGACTGAATTCTGGGAATGTGGGCAGACAGACCGTAGCTGGGAACGAGAGCCCGGGGAGCACTGGACTGCCTGGATGAGACTGGAGCAATGGAGGGCACCTCCAGGCACAACAGTAACAGCAGGGCTGACTGAAGACAGACATGGGGGCATGGAAAGGACTAGGACTGTTTGAACTAGTTGGTGAGGCTGGTCTGTGAGGAACAAGGACTACTAATGGCTATAGTGGGGACCCAGTCTGGACAAGACCAATGACTGTGGGTGGCCTCCTGCCTCAGGCACCATGTTTTCTGCCTACCCCTGGTGCTGGATTGTCCAGAGATCTCAACATTACTGACACTAATTACACTACCAGGAGCTTCGTCACTTCAGGAAAGTCACTTCTCAGATGCCAACTGGACCACAGATGGATGCTATTTCAAATGCTAGAATCACAGAATTATAAAGCAGCCCAGATTGGAAGGAACCTTGAAAGATCATCTGGTCCAACCTTTCACAAGAAAGGGTACTGATACCTAGATGAGCTTATCTAACACCCTGTCCAATTGCATATTGAAAACTGCTAGTGATGGGGACTCTACCTAGGAGGTTGTAGAACTAGACACTTTGGGTAGGACAACAGGAAACTGTATTAACAGTAAGTGGATGTCAGTGCTGTATTGATCCAAGACGTGAAGGTCATCAGTCAGACCAGGAGGCCAGCTAGCTTTCCTTGACAACAGCACAATAATGGGCAAAGTGCTGCTGTACTGCTGCAGGACAGAACCTGCTGAGACCACTGTGGAAGGGAGTGCTGAGACCCCATGGGCACGACCTGCCTCATTCTGCCCTAGGACAGTGTCCCAGACATCTTCAGCACAGACAGCAAGGGCTGCGAGGAGGTACTAATACCTCAAGGAAGTAACTACCAGGAAACAAATGTGATTTAAATTAAAGGGCAGTGTTGACACAAGGACAATAGGGTACAAACGGACTTTGACATATTCCAGGTGGCAGAGAAAGGGTGGCATCTAACCAAGTGAGAAATGAGTTACTTGAAGAGATCCTGCAGGAGGAGTAGTGAGAACAAGGGCCTGAGGGGCTCAGGGATGCAGTTTGGTTGGGAGACCCTGCCAGGACCAGCCAAAGCCAGGACTCAGTGGGGCATGTGAGCCCTCCCAGACCAATTGCTTGAGCAACTTCCATTTTGGCATTTCCTAATTTTTGAATTGTCTCTGATCTTCCAGGGTACTTGCCTAATTATATACTAGTAGTAGGAAAGAAAAAAAAAAAGAAACAGAAAAAGGTAACTATCTGTATTAACAATTAAGTTCTGACACAAAGAACTTGTCTTACTCAAAACTGGTTGGGACAAAGCAAACAGTGCACTGTTTGACTGCAGTTCAGCTAGTGATGGCAAGCCTTTATGGAAAATAAACTGCAGCCGTCATAGCTCAGGGGATTATTTCCCTGCCAGAGATAACAGAAATTATGAAGGATAAGTAGAAGCATCCCTTGGATAGTCTCTGTAGGATATAGTCTCTCCTTCAGACTGGGGAAAGATCAACATGAAGAGTTAGTGGTTTTCTAAGGAATGTTTTATGATGGAAGAATTTAGATTGTAAAGGATTTGTTCCTTAAGTGACACATAATTTATTAAATCTCGTCAGTTCTGTGAAATAAAAAGCAAACACAAGTCTTCACACCCAAGCAAACACAGAGATAGGTTCTTATGCAACTCCACCCCCCATGGCTGCTTCTTGCCATTTTCCCCAATGGCTTAATTTATACAAAATCCCAGGGCAGGCACACTTCAGAAGGCTTCAGTGTAACCTCAGCCTGAGCTTCCTTTTAAAGTGGCAGGTCCCCAGGTTTTGATTCAAAGGCATGCATGCTTATTGGCATCCTGTGTTGTCTAGAGGAGGGTATTTTGAGATTGGTGTAGGCAATGATAATAGCTGTGCTGCTTGGACTGCTGTTGATGTTTCTTGCTTTGTAAGAATAAAGGGAAAGTATTTGGAATCAGCATGTCATCATACTAGTTTCTTCCCTCCTCCCCCTACTGCAAGGCTTACACAAAGAGCACAATAGCACAACCTTTGCATTGCATGAAAGTAACATTCAGTCTAATATTTTGTAAGTATTTGATAATTGAGAATTTTTATTATATCATTGCTAAACATAAAATAATGTTTTCCTTCTATAAGCAGTGTATGTGACACTGTATAGGAGTTTAAACCTCAATCACAAATATCAGAGATTAATGCCTGTACCTTCCAGATCATCAACGTGGAAAGGTAAGCTCACAAGTATTTCTAGTTCTGAGAACTGCCACCCTATGCTGTGTTGTTCCTTCCTATCACCTCTCCAGGGTCTTCCAAGCCTTCTTTGCAGTGGCTTCTCTAGTGGCTGTCATGATGCTTCCTAATCAACAACTGCAGAAGTCCATGGGAGTTTTTCAGTATTTATCAGCAAGATTTGGAGTCCTGTCCCTAAGAATGGTGGGGATATTGCTCTTGGTTCAGGCCCATGGTGCTGGATGGAAGCCGTGGAAGAAATGCTTGCTCCCATTAGGAGACTTGGTGGTTCTCATAAAACAGTAGATAACGTCATTTTCCTCTCTTTATTTCAGCTTTTGACTGTGTAGAGGACAATTATGATAATTTACTACATAAAAAGACATACAGGAAAGTTTAATACAGTTCTGTCTTTGACTACAAATACCAGATGCTGCAGAGTCTCAGTCATATAGATTTTTTAATGACAACACTCCCTTTGTCCTTGGCACAAAGGTAAAATACATTATATATGCATTTTTAAAAGATCTCACCACTCCACACTTGGAATATGACATTAAAATGCAACCTGAAATTATGTTTCAAATGGTAAGCTAAAAATACTAACCTAAAAAGATGTAAAGGTGGAGGTGGCTCAAGAAATCTGTCCCTGTTCCATCCTGTCCCACCCCATTCCATCCTTGATGCTGGGAGACGAGCAATAGAGCAGCATGGTCTGCAGGAAGGCACTTGGGACATGAAGGTGGATTTTTTTTTGTGCACCATTAGCAACAGAATAATGTCTCTGTCTGGAAGGGGGGTTGCTGTTGGAGGCAGCAGAAAAAAATAATCACCAAGCGCTTTGGGTAATATTCCGGGCTTCTGTCAACACTACCCAAATTACCAGAGCACTTACCATAGAGGCAAACCTTGGGAAATCACGTCAAGTGTTTAGCAACCAGTGATCTCATACCTTTTCTTATTTGAGCAGTGCAGGATGAAAGCCTCGTACAAAGCTTGAGCAGACAATTGACATGTCCCAGCCTGTTTCCTTCAGTGGCTAAAAGAAGTAATGGCAGACATTTAAATAGAATCGCCCTCTGTCTGTGCAATTATCTCTGAAAATACAGTGGAGGATGATATGGGCAGCCTTTACAGGTAGGAGAGATATTTGAGGTTCTATGCAGCACTTTGGGCTTGGGAAGTAGTTTAATCTGGTCTTGGAATATCTCACCACACTCATTTGAAGGAGAACACCCACCTAGGATGTCTAACTTTTGAGGATAAGTGGTTTTGCACAGGTTAGTTCATGTAGGAGATGACAGACACTTTGAGGAGGAAAATCCAAGTGTGTTTCTTTATAGAGCCTTGTCCTCCAAGCCCTTTTAAGCCTCCTTTTCTGTTAGCCAGCAAGCCCCAATGGCTATGCCAAGGTAGGGGTTGCAAAGAACAATTATGTGACAAGAGTTATTAGGAAATAAACCAGGAGCATCCCACAAAACATGCAATACAGATTTATCAGGTTCAATCTCCACACCAAAGCCAAGGGTAATGCGATGCTGGTGAGCATCTCTGTAGTACACTACTCCCCTCTTTTAGATGCTGCTGTGTAAATCTAGCCTTAGGACCTATGATAGTTTCAATTCCATTTATCCCTATTATCTTGTGAAAACTCTTCTGGTCTTTACAAATGCTCTCCCTGAGAGGCTGAATGAGACGGGGAGTCAAAAGGAAATTGACCTTTCTACCCCTGAGAAATGCCCTGCTAAGAACTGAAATAAGCTAAGAAGGTCACTTCCAGAATATTTTTTTTTATAAAGTCAGAGATTGGTTTTTTTTTTTTTAGAGGAAAGTTTTTATTTCAGTGTAAGAAATTTCCCACTAGATTTTACTTCAGAGTCTAGTGATTCAGAAATCCTTAGTGAAACGTCAGACATTTTCAGGCAGGTTTTGTAAATGATTTGGAACTAAATCTTTTAAAGCCTTCTTTCTCTTTCCTCTGGAGCATAGCCAGCACTGTAAAATGCCCTGGAAGAAAGGACTGCTGTGCAGTAAGTTACAACTTTATAATGGTGTAAAAATAAGAAAAACAACCCAAACAATTAATGTTATACCTGACACTTACTTATGAGCGCACAGAAACAATTTGACATCTGTAAAATCCCTTGCCAGCCTTGTTTAAACTCACTCTGTGAAAGACATGGATACTAGTCACTTTTATTACCTGCAGTGCAGAGACCATGTATTTTAGAGCCTGTTAAATAAGTGGAGTCAGATCCACAGACAGTGTAAAACAAAGTTTTGTAGTTACTCCGACAATCTGTGGTCACTGAGGTCTCTCTGAAGTCATTGCTGGTGCTGCCCCAGGGAACTCTTACATCAGGTGCAACCTCCATGAGCTGCAGACACACCAGTCTCCTGCCTCAGATACCGCAGCTCCCCACCTTGTGTTCCCAGTGGAGGTGCTGGAAGAAGGGGCTGACCTGCTGTGCCAGCAGCTGTCAGCCAGCCAGGCTGGCATTTCAGCCCTGCCTGGGCCTGGTTCCCAACCCTGTCTTGCTCTCCTGAAATCTCTTCTGAAACCTTGTGGTCCAGCCCCATCCATCCCCATCCCCTCGCTGCTGTAGTGCTACATTCATGAAAATGGCATATTTGAACAGATCTAGCCAACAACGGAGAAATGAACATTTTTAGGGGAACAGAAGGGCAGAGACCAATGGCTGTAATGTGTTTCTCCCCACTGGGAAGGGGAGGAGGAGTTGGCTGCTGGCCGAAGTTTGTGTTAGCACAACTCTTCAGGATGACTAAATCGCTCAAGGTAAAAGGGTGGTGAAATTTGGTTTGAGTTGCTGTCGACTGTGAAAATGCACTTATCACAGACTTCTCCCTGTTCATGGAAAGAGTCTGCATCCAAGATCAAGTAAATCCAGCAGTATCTGGTACAGCTCTTGCTCTGTCCAGCTCTCAATCCCATGAGATGGGAGTGACAAGGATGTCATGCTCCAGCCACCCTCTCCCCTCACTGAGCTCAAATCAGAGGCAACTGGATGCAGTCTGCAGCTGGGTTCTTAACTCCCATGGAGTTAAGTCATGAAATCCACCTCATGTGACGTTATAAAATGTACCTCTCAGCTCTTTCCCACAACTTCCAAGGTTTAATTCTGTATTCTGCTCATATCATCCTCACCCTTGAAGGTGGTGCCCATCAGTGTCACGGTTGCATCTCAGCAGATCCCCGCCCAGCTGAGCTCTCCTAAAAATGCCACAGGGAGTGTTTGGTGTGGAACTCCCCCCGCCCCACCCCGAGAACATTAATGGGGAGGGCACTTCTTGCAGTCAAAAGAGATGACCCAGACTGTCTGCCTCTGCAAATCTGTAAATCCCAGTGACTGGAACTTCAGCCTACAGCAAACTGAGCAGATTTGCTTTTAGTTTTCTCTGGAACAGCAGCATCGAAGGTTACAGCTCTTGTGATGCTAGTGCCATCTAGTCATAAATTTAAATCGGAGTTTGACTCTGCATCTTCCCTCATGGATTTTATGTCTCAGGTCATTCTTTCCCAGCAGTTGAGGGATAAGCAGTTACATGTCTGAACTTGCAGTCATAATTCTGCAGCCAGTTATCAGACATGATACGTCAAGCTGCATCTGATTAAAAGGACTGTGTACACATGCCTCCTTTTTAGCTGCAGTATTCTTCAGTCATGCTAAATGTGTGAACTCATGAATGATGCTCATGTGAATAGTCATCTAGAACAACTAGATGCTTTTCCAGCTGGCTCACCCAGATCTGCCTCTGCCTTTGTTCCAGAAGGTTCTTTTTCCCTTGTTCCCGGTGTGAGCTCTTTCACTTAGCTTTGCCTGTATTTTAGGTACATGCTGCAAGTGTCACTGCTTTCTCTAGTGCCACTGGCATTTATCCTAGATTCTTCAGTTCTGACATGACTTTCAAATGTCCTTTTTTCCTTGCTTTCATACACTCCTACCTGATTTTGATGGTCTGGAGCATGTTGAATTTCTGGGTTTAATTAGGTTTTAAATGCACTAACACAGTTCTGGCCTTTGCTCCTCAATCGTTTGTCTGGGCGCTGGAGGCTCCTGCACCCACCAGCCTCTTCCACGTCTGCATCTGATTTTCAAATAATGCATCAATTGTTGGCAGCATCCTGGGAGGGCTGATGTGTTTGCAAAGCTTCTCTTGGCAAGGAGACAGGGTGCTTGCAACTGCAGCCAAATAACACGGGCCTCCCAACAATAAAAATGTTACATTTTTCACCTCTGGACTCTGACGGAGGTGAGGAGGATGACTTTGGCTGCAGCACACTACCGGGAATCGGATGAGCGTCAGCCACCCAACGGCTGTAGGGTGCGAGAACATCCACACCCCTTCTCCTGCGAGCACAGCCTGATAGGCCACGGCCTGTGGCATGTTTTGTGTCAGATTAATCACTGGTATTTGCATACTGAAACGCACAAAGCCTGCCAGGATCTTAACTCTTCAGACATATTTTTCACACCACTACTGAAATCACTTCTAGTGAGCAAAGTGTGAGACCTCCATAGGTTCCCTTAATGTCACAGTGCCAGAGTGATCTCTGAGAGAAAGCTGGCAGTCACTGCCTGCCTGTGTCCCTGGCACACTGGCTGCCTCACCCTCCACAGCACAGCAGGCAGCCCTTGCTCAGAGCCACAGCTTCTGTTTTTCTAGGAAGCACCTCAGCAGCATGTAGTGTGTCACGGCTTCTTGGGAAATATTTTTGGATTGCTTCATGCCCCAAGTAATTGCTTAAGCCCCCCTCCCTCCACTGCTCACACACATTTTAACGCCTGCCCCATCCCGCTTGCCAATTTTCCTCAGGCTGGTTATGCAGAGTAGGATGTTACGTGCTGCAGCATGGCACCCGTTCCCTCCCACCCTTTGGGAGACCTCTCCCCTTCCCCAGCTCCCCCTGTAAGTGGTGGCAGTGACATTTGGGTCATCATGCCCCCGATGGAGCAGCTGACCCCACAGCCAGGCAGAAGGGCACACACACACAGCAACCCTCTCCTTCCTGCTCATCTCCAGCAACACTCCATCTCCTTGTTTGTCTTCACAATCCGTTGTGCCAAAGGGCTTAATTTTGACACAAGACCTCAGGAGACAGATGGCCATGTCTGGGGTCTGTGATGTGGAGGAGGCATGGCATGGCTGTCCCTCAGGACTCTATTGCTGCTGGCAAGATGAAGAGAGACAGGGCAAGGACTCACCTGCTGGCCATGTCATTTCAATGGTGTATTACTTCATACTGGCATAGATTTGTCCTGGCCAAGTAGCAGTCTCCCTGCAAGGGCCCAGACTTAAGCAGGGGAGAGTGGGATTGATCAGGCCACCCTTTTTTGGGATGGGATAGAACCTCACCATATGGACAGGAGCTGTGCTGAACCACCCATACCCAAGCCAGAAAGCAAACCCAGGCCTATTTTATTTACAAGTAGCTACAGAGGCATCTCCAGCTTCCTATCCGACGCCTGTCTCTGTGCCCAGTGTGGATGCAGTGCCTTGTGCAGGTCTGCCCCTTCCCAATGCCAAGTACCCCCCAAGCCCCCACTCCTGGAACCTGTTGCAGCACTGGCTAATGCTCAAGGCATCTGATCATCCCCAGTGTCACCCACTCTGCTCCTGATAAGCATTGCCAAACTTCAACTATTTTAAGCTGAAACTGTCCTCTGGGTATCTCGCATGCATTTCAGATTTAGCCAGGACCAGTGGGTTAGCCATTTCAAGGAGGAGGCTTGGGCCAGGCACTGGAGTGCTCACCCTGGGAAGAGCAGATGGTTTTATCACCTTTTTCTTGAGATGTCCTCACGTCACTGCTAAAGCTGCTAAAGCTTGGCATGAGACATGGCCCTCCCCATGCCTGTGAAAATGCACCAAATCCCAGCCAGGTTACAAGCTGTTTAAAAGCATCCTCTTATTGACACAGCAGACCTGAGTTCCTGTGGGGTTTTGTGTTACTAATGGCTGATCTGGCTTCCAGGAACCAGCAACTGCCAACTGGAGGGTTTTTTGCAGCAGGAACATTTTGAAAACTATCCTATGCATATCCTCTGGTGAGTGATAAATTGCACACTCCTGTGGCCACTTTTCCTACAGTTGGGGATTTTTCTTCTTATCTCCCTCCTCTCTGTACTCCCTTATTTTTGTGAAACTAATAGGGAGTTAATTATATGTCTAACGTGCAGCTGAGTCAGCCAGTGGCTTCACAGCTCAGCAGGGGATGACACACAGATAAACCGCCAGACAGACAGACACACATGCTCACACATGTATGCACGCACACATGCACACTCACTCGTGACTGCATATGCTGTTTCTCTTAGAAACCTGGATCTACAGCAACGATGGATTCACTGTGGTTTTGGCCAGTGGTGGACATTTGTCCCAGGCAGTGACTTTTGGCCAGGCTGGTGAGATGTCACCCAAAGAAAATGGAGCTGGCTCTTCCTTTTGCCCTTAAAAAACCCCAACAATTTCCTTGGAAATTTTTCTTCAAAGGCTACTCTGGTGGCCACACAAAGTACACTACTCAAAAGTAAGGAAGTGGAGAAGCTATTTGGCTTGACAGAGGAGGCACTTATGCCAGTGGAACCTCTGCTCAGGCCACCCCCAGGCTCTGCATGGGTCCCACATGGAAAGGTGCTTTTGGCTTGGCCCGAGACTGTGAACACTTACTGCATGTCCATGCCAGGGCCTTGGCCCTGACACTGCCGAGCTTACATGTGCTTTTTGTGCCTGTTTTGAAAGCCATAGCAATGCTGCTTTGTTTTGACACAAGCAGTTACAACAATAATTGCACTGCTCTCTGTGGGGCACATCTGTGCTCAGGTCTGGAGCACCACTGGCAAGCCCAGAGGAAAGGCAATCCTGAGTTCAGAGCAGGTTTTAATTAGGGAGTTATAAATTGAGCATAGGGCTACAAAATGGGAATAGATGGATTATCAATTGCAGTATATGGGCATACTCCACATTTTCACTGGCTTCAGCTGGGCTCCTGTGCAAACTGGATACATAGGTGTCACTGAATGGATGCAATGAGAGAAGTAGGGGAACCTGACCTTTACAACCACCTAAATTTTGGGAGATGATGCACAATTAAGGAAAGTTGATTTTTTTACCGTGCTGATAATCTCATGCATAGGAGAAGAGGGTCTGCTACCTGCAGAGGTTGTGCTTCCAAACAGGCTGCTTGCTGCTATGACATCTAGTCCTGGTGCAAAAGATGACAGCTTGAATCTCTTTGGGAAAAGCAAAGCCCCGAGATGTAACAGCCACAAGTTAATCAAGGTAGCTTTTGCAGCACAAGGCACAACACGGTAGTTATAAGATTCAGGTTTATTTTGATTACAGCATTCCTGTAGGACTGATTGCAAGTAATAACCATGGTTTGGCACCAGTAGATAGTGATAGAACAGAGACAGCGAGACATCCTGCACTTTGTAGGTACAAGAGGATGTCACTTGGTCCTCAGCAGCTGCCTGCCCGTCCGTTCGGGGTTTGTGGTTGTGTCCAAAGCCCTGCGAACACCCAGATTTCTTAGCCCAGAGAAATGAGACAGCTGGCAAGAGCAAGGAAGAAAGTGAAGGATGGGAAGCACTTTCAAGGAGTTCTTGATTGCTTTGATCTCACATGCAGAAAAGCCTCAGCCAGCTTCACATCCACTGGCTGGAGACATGTTGTGGTTTAACTCCAGCTGGCAGCTAAGCCCCACACACCTACTCCTTCCCTCCCTCTCTGTGGGATGGGGGAGAGATTTGGAAGGGTAAAAGTGAGGAAACTCATGGGTTGAGATAACGACAGTGTACAGCAAAAGTCCCATGTGCAAAGCAAAACACGGCATTCATTCACCACTCCCCATGGGCAGGCAGGTGTTCAGCCACCCCCTGGAAAGCATGGCTCCATCACATGTAACGGTGACTTGGGAAGACAAATGCCATCACTCCAAACACCACTTTCCTCATCCCCCTCAGCTTTATATGCGAAGCATGATGCGTTATGGTATGGGTTATCCCTGTGGTCAGTTGGGGTCAGCTCCAGTACCATCTGCCAGAGCAACGACACATGTCAAAGCTGTCTGCATTGGGCTCAACCAGGAGCTGATCTCAACATGGCCTGTTGAGACACATGTCCAAACACTTCAGAATTGCTCAGTCAACCTCTAATTGCTCAGTTTAGTAATCATGAACCAATGAGATCTGAAATGTGGATCAAACAACAGCTTAAGCAAGTGAGCACTGCAACAACAAATACGCAGAATCCACATACGGACAATATTTTTTGCAAGAATGAATCAAAGTTCCTTACTCTGCCGGTACCGTGCGACAGTGCTAGTTACTCTCAGAAATCGGGTTGGAGGTGCTCGTGCTCCACGGAGGGTTTTGCTCTGACATAGCAAGGTGCAAAGGATCCAATTTTAGTCTGAGCCAAGATGACCTATAGAGCCAGGTCCTTGCAGCTGTCTGCATTTAGCTATTGCTGACTTCATTCAAGAGTACGAGCACGGGGCACTCGTGCAAGCTGTCCCTGCTAATGCACTGGCACATTTAGAAGGCAGTAGAGCAAAACCACACTTGAGTCATAGCTGAACACACTTGATGGGGGAGGCATTCATATATTACACTATATTTAGATCAACCTAGATCTTCTGAAAAAAAACCCAAAAACAGCAAAAAAGAAAGGAGGCATTTTCTTTCATAGGACTGTTAAAGAGTAGACAGAGAAATGAAAAGACTAAAGAAAATACTAACACTCACTTTGCACCTCTGGCTGCATTCGTGTGTGTCTACTTTATTTAGAACTGGAAATCTCCTAAATTTGGTAAAGTAACGGGAGACTTAACAGGATGCATGCAGTTCCAGCCTGGCCTGTCTCTGTTGGAAGAACTTGTTGAAATAATGTCTCAAAGTCTGGCTCAGAGACATTCTGGGGAGGTAGAGGTTATATCCTTATTGCCTTTTAGGTAAAAAGGGAGTGATTTAATGCCTCGATTGGAACAGGATCTTTTACAGAGAAATAAAAATGTTGATCACAGTTTTGAAGTTCGCTCCCAAAGGGGATCTGGAAACAAATTTCTGAAAGAAGCAAAGCAGGGTTTTATGGACACCTTCCATGTTCAAGAATGCTGAATACTTCTACCTTCTAATCAAAAGTAAACTGGGAGAGTAAGGAAAAGAAATTTGCTTGGAAAGCAAGCAGAGGCTGGGGACACAGCACCTCCAGTATCCCTCTCCACTGGGGCTACAATGGCATGTGCAGAGGGCTCAGAGCAGGACAGACCCACAGCATCTCTCTCACATCCTTTGAACTGCTCCTCTAATGAACTGCTTTCCCTCCCCATCTTGCCACCCAGCTCCATCATTCAGAAGTGGAGTTTGCCTCCAAAATCCCTACAAGAAAGCCCAACAAATGAGGCTGCAGTTCCTGCATTTCTCTTCGAGTTGTCTAGGCCTTGAGGAAGGAGTGCTTTCTGCTAGATCCTCAGCTGGCTAGGGCTTCACTTAGCAAAATCACAACCTGGAACTGCAAACAGCAATTCTCAGACAGATCATGTAGCCTTCAGCTTCAGAAGCAGTAAGAGATATAAGTGTTAATTTGTGGTTAAGGCCTATTTATCTGGAACAGCACTAGAGCGTGGCTTGGGCTTTCCTGTAGCACAGCAGTTGGAACTGCCAAAAGAAAGAGGCTTTAAAAGTTAATAAAAAGGTCTGAAACAAGCTCATTAAAATACTTGGAAAACTTCACAGTTTGGCTTCATACCATAGGACGAGTATGTGAGAACTTGACTGGGCTTGTCTGCCTCCCTAACAGACTGTCTTGACTTAATACTTATAAAAAAAAAATCACCTGGCGCCTGATGCCGTGTTAAAAAGCCCCTACCATGTCAGATACTGTTGTAATTTGCCCTGGAAAAGCATCTGAAGCAAAGGAATGTGTGAGCACAACTTTAGAGCTCAAACAGGGGAAATACTGGTTGTTACACAAATCAGTGGATACAGATGGCATTTCATTTATTTTAATCCTCAGCCCAAAGTTTCAGGGGCTGGTAACTCTGCCACCCCACTTGGGTTCATCCCACCTGTGGATGGACGGATGTCATAGCAGAGTGCTCCCAGAGCAGGCTCTGTGGATACCACATTTTCTGTTGGCCTGGCCATATCTGGAACCATTTCAAGTAAAATCTAGCCCTGTATTTGACCTCGTTGTTCTATTTACTCACCACAGTAATTAGGCTGGGCAGAGGGAAGGCCAACAAGACAAGGTAGGATGGACTATTTGCATAGCTGCAGGCGGCTTCTATCTGATTGAATGGAGTGGATTGAACTATAGGCGGATTGTGGGTCAAGAGGTTGTTTGAGTTTCACATTCATGGATGCCCTCTCCAGAGCCAGTGCTTTCGTTAGCAACTCCACAGCACTCTGTGTTGGCTGCTAGCTCATGAACTGAAGGCTGGATCCCAAGCTGTTGAGGATTAGGACCACTGCGGTTCTGTATCCATGCGGCACCCAGGGAACAAACCCTACAGTGCTTCAGTGAAGGCTGCCCATCATCCATCTCAGCCTATGGTCTGCCTGAAAGCCTGAGCCCTGGTGGTATTAAGAGACTCTGATTTATCAACAGCTGAAGCCATCTCTGATCTACTCTTTAGTTCTAGAGTAAAAATTAAAAGATATATGAAGCACCAGCTTGCAATTGTTTGCCTAATCCTTGTCCCTCCTACCCCAACTATTTCTCTGGGATGCCAAGCCTTTGGCTAACATTCCACTATCACATCTGGGATTAACCTGCTTCATAATGTTTATTGTGCTTCCTTCAAAGTGCAATGACTACCTTTGGACCAGGACATAGTATTGAATTTTTCCAAATATTGTAGCCTCTATGAGCACAAGGTGTTGGACTTGGTGGCCTTTGGCCTTTTCCCAAGACGAATTCTCAGAGTTTTCATAATATAAATATAATATAAGAAGACTTATGGCTTTTTTATGGTAGGGCTTATTTTACCAAGGAAGGTAACTAGTTAGCACTTTTCCTTTTGCCTAGACTGTATTATGAGTGTATGATTACCCAGCACTTCTTCAACAGTGGATTGTTGTTCCCAGACATGCCTCCTTTGTGAGCCTGCTGTAGATTTGAGCTGCATGTCCCCCATCGTGCCAAATCAGAAGGCAGGGCTATGTGGAGGAACAGGACAAGTTCAGAACAGGCAGGCTGTGGCAGAGGTCACTGGGATCCATGGGATCCATGGAGCACCATGGGTAAGGAAGACTGGAGGGAAAGGATTTTCAGCCTCCCTATCCATGTGCTCTGCCCAAACTGACTTCTGCTTGAAGGATATCACAGAGCCTGAACAGCCAGCACCTTGCTTAATTTGGATTACTGAACCCAAAATCTCAGTGCAGGAAGCACATGTTATCATCTCTATAAGGCAATGGCAGCTCTTAGGGCAGTCATACCTGTCAACACCACCACAGTCCTATGCACCCTGCAGTACATAGTATCAGGTACAGCCTGTTCCCAAGGACCTCATAAAGAGGAGAGATTCCTGACAAAACCAAGAGCAGTACACAGCTTTTCCAGACCCATTCACCATGTCTCCTTTCTTCACAGGAAGTTCACTGAAAGACTTCTTGGTAGGAAAAGATCGCTCCTGAAGGAATGGAAAGGAGCCCACACAGTGGAAAGTATGCACAAGTCTTCCTTCTATAGCTTCTCTATTATCAGTAAAGAGCAAAGCAATAGCAGATGTATATCTGATGTGTTTACATGAAAGCTGCAGTATTTACGGATGCTTTTAAGGTCATATTTACTTCAGTCCAGCATAAAAAAAAAGTAGAGAATATCTTGCAGTTAGTTAGCTAAATACCTTTTCCTGCCTTTGGATTGGGTAAGACAGATACTCACAATAAACTTTATCTGGTAGACACTTCAAGGAAATGGCAGGAAAGTCCAAAATCCACTAACTCAAGGTCACTCATCCACTCAAGGAGTCTAGGCTGGCTGAGCAGTGACCATAAATCATCACATTTGACACTGATTCAGTGGCCTGTGTAATGCATGAGTGAGTCTGCACACAGCTCCCATTGGAGGAGCATCGTATCACACCAGCCAGCTACAGAGGCTTCTGTGAAGAGGTTCAGACTCAACTGGGCATGGAAAGATAATTTTCCACCTAATCACTGGGACTTCTAGTCAAAGCATGTATATACACAGGAGTGTGGCCAATTCTGTCACCTAAGCCCATTTTGATGGAGCTATAAATCCAAGAAATTGAAGTCTGCAAACACAGCCAGGACATACCTTGGGTACTCCCACATAACACCAAGTCCTAGTAGGAGACATAATGTCATGGCATTACCTCTTGGCATCCTAACAGCTTTCCGGGAGCAATGTGGGCACCATCACTGTGGTATCCCAATATGTCCCAGTGACCCAGCAAGACAGGGAATTTCACAAATGAGAGACAGCAAAAGTGACTTGCCTGTTTTCTTGACAATCTATGATTCAGACAAAAATCTTGGGTCTCTTGAATGGAAGTTTAACACCTTACACACTGAAACACCCCTCCCAACAAATGCACTCTCAAGCTTAGTAGTTAAAGCTCCCCACTCGTTTTTTGAGGTGTCAACAAATCATATGTATGGCCAAGTTGTTCCCACAGGCAGCTCTGAGGTGTATGGTCCTGGTCCATGTGAGAGACAGGGTACTAATTAAATGGTCCAATTCTGATCCAGTAGTTGTCCAATTATGGTGCTACTTGAAGTCTCCTTGGAAAAATCAGGAGAAAAAGCAGACAGTTCCTTTTAGTCCTTTAGAATGAAAAGTTTGAAGCCATTTTGCTCTGTTGCATCACTGCTATCAGTCTAGACTGTCCACAGTCTATAAAAACTGATGCAGTGTGAGCTAGAGCAAAGCCTATTGGGAAGTACTAACACAAAAATAGAAACCTCCTACACTAAATTAAATGAGTGCTGTGCATGCACTAAAGTCTCTGCGAGAGAGACTGCTTGTAAATATTCTCTGCAGTCTGCGTAGGAGTTGTGTGGAGGCAGCTTGAAGACCTCCAGCAACAGAAAAATGAGATAAATGGTCACTTACTTGGCTGAGCGTCTCGGGAGAAGGGTTTTAATATGTGCAAGAAGAAAGTGGGGATTGAAGCTATCAACTTGTGTCATGATGGACTTAAATAATAAAGGCCTGAGCTGTCTTGTACAGCTCTCGCCCCATGAGGAGGGTTTCAGAAAGGTGAGAAAGTGTCTCTCACCATATCTTTTCTCTCTTCACCTGGCAGCTTTCTGTGTTTCTTTGATAAAATCTCACAGAAAGATGTCACAAATTCACTGCATGTAGCAAACTTCCATTATCCAGAAATGCCCTTCCCAACTGAGAGACTCCATAAAGTATTGGAAAAATAATTAAGCCATGTAAACAATATTCTCGTGCTTTGCCCAAACTGGGCTTATCCCAGCCTGCTGTTGTCAGAGGAGCACAGGAGCTCTGCTGTGTCCCGATGCACGTGCGCAATAAGCGGCGCTGGTGCCACCTTCTCGTCGGAGGCTGCTCTGGGCTCCTGCACGGCTCCGCTCCCCTACGGCCCTGCCAGACACTGCCTCTTTGAGATGAAATTCTTCTGTGCTGCCTCAGGCAGTTTCATTCACTTTTCTACTTATCTGGAGCTTATATTTTCAGCCCAAGAGTTCAAGTGTTACCAAGACAGAAAGAGTAGGAAAGAAACTATTTACCTTAATTTTTCTGAAATTTGGTAAGTGCAAGCAATTTAAATGTGAGTTATGGAAAGGTGGCTTCTTCACTTTCTTCTTTTTCCTTCCGACCAATACCAAACCCTGCAGTTTCAAATACCTTCCCAGAGCCAGAAAACAGGTGCTTTTCTCTAGCTTTTCTTAAAGACAGTTCAAGAAACAACTTTAACTATTTTCTTTTTAAAAATCATACAAAAGCCAACATCTAGGATAAAACATTTCAAATAAAAAGCCATATATTTGACAAGGGATAGCTAACCAAAAATTGTACTATTAAGAAGAAATTTCAGACATCTCTAGATCTTTCCCACGAAAGGACAGATCAATAGAAGGTCCATCCATATTAGAATAAGGATTGAATGTATATAAACTGTTTAAATCTATTATATGAGTTTATTTTGCTAATTGTAGAAGCTCTATAGCTTCAGCAGATCTTAAAGTTCATGAATATTAAATCTGAGCTCATCTCACAGAGACAAGTGTCTGGTTACATTTCATCTTTTCTTCAGCACAGCATAGGGAGGGCCAGGTGCTCACAGAAGTGTGTCTGGTAGCTGGACCAGTGCAATGGGAATATTTCCATTATGCAGAATGGGTTGAGAAAACTTATGTCAGCTCTGGGAAAAAAAAAAATCTCTGTGCATGCTACAAGTTGTCCATCTACAGCTGTAGCTTGCTATGCTGACACAATTAAATTGCCAAGTATGGGCACAGCCTAAGCAGGCTACTTAAATAAAACAATGCAGCATTTTTTAGGTGCTGGTGTAATCATATGTCACAGGACCTGTGGATTTGAGAGTCTCACTTGAAAGCTGGATCTTACTAATACCTGCAAGGATATAGACAGGATTTCTCATACCCTGGTCTTTGAACACTGATTTCCATCACTCTTCTGGATGTGATCGATCATGTGCTGTCCTGGTGTCACAAATGACATTGCTGAGGAAGCACGGGAATGTCCTCCCAGGCATCATTGCACTAATGTCTGTAATTTCATTTCAACAATATCTTCCCAGTGGTCTCTCCAGAAGAGGAAGCAAGATCATGTTTGACAATATAATGTCCTATGGTGTAGATATGTAAAATTAGTGCATTTGAACCTAGACACCTAGGTGTTCCAGGCCAGGCTGCATGGGCCTTTGAACAACCTGATTTAGTGAAAGATGACTCTGCCCAAGGCAGGGGAGTTTGACTGGATGATGTTTAGAGGTCCCTTCCAATGCAAACCATTCTGTGATTCTATGATTCCGTGATCTCCTCTCTACCCCTGCACCCATTTTAGATGCCTATACATGCATGCACATATATGTGCACAAAGATACATCCATTCACTGGTTGAAATGTGACTTCAGAAGCACCAGTGTGAACACTAGCGTGTGCAAGTACTGGTATGAAAAAACACACAGCATGTTCTGTTTCCTATCTATTCAATGCAGTGTTACTTCTGTTTGGCATCCCAGTGTCTCCAGGGCCATTCTCAGCCTTGCACATGGACACAAGTATATGGGTATATGTACCCAGGAAACAGCACTGGCTGAGGACTGGATAGAATTTATGAATAATAACAGGAACTGCGTAATTTCCTCCTTGTCTTTGCAATATTCCCAGAGACTTTCATGTTTCAGGAAGAGAGGAATATTTCTCAGATTGATGCAAGGTCATTTAAAAGAGCCCTGAATCAGGGCATTAAACCTACCCTTGCTTTGCTGGTCAGCCTTACATTTTATACATACTAGAACTACACTTCCCATATATCAGTGGCTCTCAGTCATGCTGTGACTGACTAATGCAGCATGATGCAGCTTGTGCACCAGCTCCAGTGAGACACTCCCCTTCAGCCAGTCATCTCCTCCCCATGGGAAATGACTGTATTCATAGCAAATGGTGCCCAAGAGATGAACATCTTCTCTCTTAGAGCAACTAGCTCAAAGCCCATAGCTTTTGCTCCACCAGTACATTTCACTTCATTTCTGTTACCCCTCTCCACTGCTCAAACCAACAGGATCTCTATGGGTAGCATCTCATACACCCCATTACTGACAGTACTCAACACTGTGTCAGCAGGTAATGTTACTGTCTCCTTTTGACTTCTGGGAATAAAACATTAAATGAAGTCCATGTTAAGTCCAGTTCTGGAGATATTCCACCAGTTTCTGGCATGTTTGTTCTCATTCAGTTATAACCCACTCTGATCCTCCTGTTTGTCAGTACTTTCTTTAACTTGAAATTCATGTTTCTCCAACATAACAAAAAATTTATTTGGTTTATTTCAACATCTTAGTGCAAATTGCATTTGTCCTGCCTGAAAAGGTCAGTTGTCTTATAAAAGAAAGGCACCATGTTAATTTGGTATGATCTATCTTGAGCAAATTCATGTTGTATTTCATTCCATTTCCAGTTATCTCCTGTCTCTTTCCTTCGGCATAGTTTTTGTGTTCAGATGATTCACCTATCTAACGCATGACTGGGAGAGGAAAAAAAGAGAAGAGAGTTGGTACCCAATTCCCCTCTGTCTCTACGTCTCTGATATTGCAGTTGCTGAAGTTCATGCAGGCAGCCTAAAACAGAAGGAACAAAACAAGAAGGAAAGTCATCAGCTCTCCCATGAAGCTTTCCCATGGAGCATGGACTGTGCACCCTTCCTGACAGAACCTGTTGCCTCATGAAACTCAGAGCCCAAGGGGCTTAGTTAAATATCTTAGATGGAGATGAAACACTAGCAACTATTAAAAGACAATTAAAAGGATTATCTTTCTTCATACTCCATAAACTGTTCTCTAGCTGGGCTTGGAGGACATGAACTCCTCAGTTGAAGAGCTCTTGATTAGGTGCACAACATAAATTTAACAACATTCTCTGTTCTGTTTGGCCACCATCCCAGAGCAGATATCACTGCATATGAAGCCTTGCTATTCCACACCAGGGCCACGGCTGCATCTTCATTATAAACTCCACGCTGCATCTCCATTTCAGAGACACACCATTTCTAGGGAGCACAGGGGTTTGAGGATACAGTTTGCTTTTCACACACTGCATTTGGAAGTGGACAGTGTGGGAAAGATATTGTGTACACTCTATGCCCAGCATGAGCAAGCCCGGCTAGAATAGGTGCTGGGTTAGGTGATCAGGAAAGCTCTGTATCAACTTGTTGGAATGCTTCAGGAAAGGATGATGGCTATCGGTTAGGACGTGGAGGTAGATGAGCTGCAGACACAGAGCAGGGCTTAAGGCTCTACAGCTCTCTGGGAATTACTTGTTTGTGAGAATGCACCTGGCAGGTGCACCACACCAGTGTGTCCAGCTCTGCACAGCAGTACAGCACTAGTGCAGGACATGGCCCGGAGAGGCCCTCCCTGCTCTGCCCCCCTGCACATAGGCATGTGTCCCACACCAGCAGCACAGGGAGCTGCCAAGAAGGCAGGTGCCAGTGGTTACCACACCACCAGCTTCCACTGTGCTGGAGAAGCCTGGAGTTGAGTGCTTCAGGAAGGGGTGCAGTCCAGACAGGCAAAGCCTGTACATTCCCCTCCAGCTGGGTAGTGGCGTGGGAGATAGCACTTGTCATAATCTATATTCCCAAGTGACCCAAATGTGCAGAGGTGGGCCCGGCCTCCCAGGTAGGCAACTACAGTCTTGCCAAGCACGTCTGACCCCGGGCTCTTCTGTGTGTGCAGCCACTTGGGGAAGTGCAAAGCCTTGTGTGCAGCTGGCTGAGCACCAAGTGCTGCCTCAGGCACTTGCCCCTCGCTGCCTGGCACAGTGGTGCCAGCCTCCCCACCCATTCCCACATACCCAACTCTCCCACCAGCAATTTGGAGAAATGGCAAAGGGCCTGCTTCCAGGCACCTTCCAGCTGCTGCTGTAACCAGGTCCCCTCTGGGGAATCAGACCCCCAAGAGTAGTGCAGCGGCATCCTTTCACCCCACATGTTGTACATTTCTTAGTCTCAGGATATGTCTGTATTCTGCAGATCACAATGCCCAGGAAGGCATCCTGAGGAGGCTACAGCAGAACCCAATATGCCTGGGAAGGGCAGTTTAAGACTGATTAGTCCTTCAAAACCACTCCACATGTATTTATCCAGCTGCTGCATCCTAAACTGACAGGGCTTTCTATGAGTGCAAACCCTTCTAACATTCAGTGATCAACAATAACAGAAACAAATAAAAAAAAAATTCTCACTTCACCTTGTTATGAGCTTGAATTTTACAACTGACTATCACAAAGCAGAGTAGAACCTTTTAGCACTTTTGATACTGTATAAAACCTTTTTTTGTTACTGTATAAAACCTTTTATTCAGAAAAAAAGCTTAAAACATATTGAGAAGAGAGCATTTTCCTTCCTGCTGTGAAAGTAATGTACTGGCTCCCTCACGGCCAAGTGGTAGAGAAATATAAAAGTGGTTTTGTCCAAATACTGATTTCTCTGTTGCACTTTGTTAAGTAGAGCTGATACATCACTCCTGGTGCTCTCTTCGGATAATGTCAAATGATAATGAGGCAGAACATGCAGACTTCAAATAAGGGAGGACAATAATACTATAATAAAACAATTGTCTCTGAGTTTCTTTAACAACATTTATTGTTAAACAACTGCACTGAAATCCACCTCAGCTTACCAGCTTTTAAACGAAACAACGAACAAACAGTCCCAAAACTGTTGACATTTTGCCTACGACTTTTAAAATACATTCATCTCTATAAAGGTTAAACTAAAATATCTTGAGAGCTCCCTCACTTTATTTCAATTTATTCTAGTCCCTTGGCGACCAGGACATAGTCACTCCACATAAACTATGCCTCCTAGGTGCTAGATTTGAAGAGGATCTTGCCTCAGAAGAGATTGCGTACGGTGGCAAGGGACAACTCTGTTTTTCTCGACATTTTCACAGCTTGGCATTTCAGAGAAATAAAGCTCGCTAAACAGCTAGTTAATATGCTGGGAATGACCTTGCAAAGGGGAAAGAGGATGAGAATAAAGTTCTCACAAAACTCATACTTATGTATGTCATCTTGGGTAGACTGGAAAAGGATGGAAAATGGTGTGTAGTGTCCAAAGTCCCAATCCACCTGCCTCTGACTTTACCCAAGCAAGCTGTCAAGCTGCCTACCTAGCTGTATAAGGAAGTGTTTTATGGCCAAATCTTCCTTATCTCTGTACTCTGCAAGAAGCTGGTATCCCATGACAGCCACCCTGGAGGTAGGCTCCAACTACTGCCTTCATTCCAGTTGGTGATCCCCAGTCTATACTGACCACAGCAATAGGAGTTTCTCCCAGTACAGGATATTGTGGCAAGGAACACACCATGTTTCAATTAAAAAAGACTGAAAAATGGAATGCAGCATGTGGAGAAAAGGCTTTGGAGAAGACAACATGGCTGTGGTCTGAGGCCAATCAGATCCCTGTCTTGCTACAACTGTTCGAGTAGAGAACACTCCCTTTACCGGAATATATCCTGTCCCTGAGAATTTAATACAGACGAAAACTTCAGAGATCAGATTCTTAAATGGTATAAATCAGCATAATTTCATTAACTGAACCAGTTAGACCCTAATCTCTGGTTGCTGCAAGCTACATTTGGGATACTTCTTTTCCTACACTTTGCTGGATGAACTATTATCCTTCTGTCTGAGCATCATTACATTACGTTAACCACAGAACAGTGGTTTTTGCCCTAGACATGATTTTCTATCTGACCACAGAAGAAAGCATTGGCAGAAGCCTCAGGAAATAATCTAGTCCGTCATCTACCCTGCAGTAAGATTAGCTGTAGTTGCACTGTAGACTTGTTCTGTATCTTCAGATACCACAGCCTACGGACATTCCCAGGAGGAATTTTTTTGACTAGGGAATTTCACCCATAGCAAGACAAAGAGCAGAGGGAATCTGAACCCTTACAGGTGCAGAGCAGATTTAGAGGCAACTGTTCACCAAGATCCCACAGTGATGTTAGAGCAGGACTGGACCAGGAAGTAGCAACAAACTCAAACTGCACACAGAGATTCATCAGTAGCACTTTTTCATGTCTGCATAGGCAAGGGTAGCAAACTGGTTCTGATTGTAG
This sequence comes from Manacus candei, assembly GCF_025592945.1. NCBI lineage: Eukaryota > Metazoa > Chordata > Aves > Passeriformes > Pipridae > Manacus > Manacus candei. The sequence continues at coordinate 4,954,976 of NW_026138067.1, read as the reverse complement.
CAAGCTGCTACTGTCAGTGACATTCTGAAAGCTTGGAAGAAGTGGAAGATATCCTTTGTGGTTTGGGCAAAGGATTATTTGGGTTCAGTTGACATGCACAGACTAAGGACCCTGAAGCTGTGGGCCCCTGTACGCTCCGTATAGGTGTTTAATGGTCATTCTCTGTTTTCCTGTCTGCTGTAAACTGTTTGTTACTCCAGCTGTCACATGTCTGTCCCTTAACTTTCTCCAGACCTATTTTTCTTAATGTGGCACTATGTTCCTGATGGATTAATTCAATGACTTATCAAGCACAAAACTAGCCTGAAGTAGAAGACTGAGATTTATGAAAGACCATTTTTCAAGTAAAATACATGAAACTGAATTACTGAATGCAAAGAGTCCTCCAGGGAGAGTGTTTCTATGCCAGAAGGAAATAATTGCCATTTTTCATTTGTTCTACCAACTTTTTTATCTCATGCTCAGCCACAGTTTGCACACCTAAACCAATATCAAGACACCAGATCAAGTGTTCTGACTTTGCTGCAACACACCCACAACTGAAAAATAGAATCCAGTATGCTGACTGCACTGATGACAGAGAAACGGAAACAAAACAAAAAAAGTCTTCCTTGCCACTAGAACCATCACCATATGATTATTAATTTACTAAAAATTTAGCAAATCACCCTCTAGTAATTTCTAGCTTAATCTAATCTTGCTTGCATTTTAACACCCAACTAAAAACACAGATACCACAATAAACATAATAAATCAACCAACTTGCACCAGCACCAAACACATGAACACATCCACAAACCTGAATGGGAAGTAATACTTGACAGAAGTTCTCAAGAAGATGATGTTATCAGTCATTTCTATTGGAGCCTCCCTGTAACTTAAATCAGAACAGAACGTGCATGGACTTGGGCACTGTCCAACACATGTAAGGGCACAAGTCATAACCAAAAAATTTCAGTCACATTTTTCTGGAGCATCCACAGGAAGACGGTATTCTTTGTTTTTCACTGCTCTAAGGGCTTTGTAGAGATATTTCTGTGGAATTGCTATCCTTCAGGATTTCTTCAGCCCAAAGATGGACACAGCTAGTAAGATGCAGTCTACTGAGGCTTACTGAGGTCCTGAATCTGGGTGTTTGTATGAGCATGTCCATGCTTGTGTGTGGAAGGGGAAGGCAAATAAACTCATAAAACAATATAATGTCTCACGACATTAATTATTTTTTCCAGCAACTACACAAAGTCTGCACCTTTAATTAAAATTAAATTAAACTAGCTCTAGACCTCTCACCCATGTCAGGAAAGACAGTCATCATCTTCCTGATGGGGTAACATCAGAGCAGACGGGGGTTTTCTATTCTCCAAGGGGTCAGCCGTAAGCTTAAGATGTCAGCTGAACCGCCACTATGTATTACTTGGAAAGCAGCCTCCTCCTCTCTCAGTGCTGTAGAACTACAATGAGAATTACCACAGCAACTCATAAAAAGCTTCAGGGCACGACTAGACTGCCAGGCCCCTGTTCCTACTGTGTGACACACACCCCTGTAAGGGGGGTGATGCAGTGGTCCCATGCACTGAGTAAGGATTGCAAGGCGCAGCCTAAGATCCCGACCCTCTTCTCTTTCCTGCTCTGCTTTGTCCTCTTGAAGTCCAGAGTTTTCTCCTAAGGGAAACGCTTGTCTGAGCTGAGCACTGCTTTTCACAAAGGAAGCCAAAGGAGAAGGCAGAGGTGACCATCATCCTGTTACATGGTAATTCAGCGGTTATAGAGCACTTGCCTACACTGGCCCTCTCAGTTCCCCCCCCTCAGCATGATCGTGGTCCAGGCTTTCCTCCACCCACCTACATATATCCTCAGGCTTTCTCTCTTCCTGCTCCAGATCTGCCTTCCTGTCTAGGCCCAGCTCTGCTTTTGCCACCCTCAGTCTTGGTGGTTAGAGAATACAAATCATAATGAAAATTGTGTGTTTGAATGCCTTCAGGCTGAGAAGAGCATTAGATCCAGGTGCTTCCCAACACTAGCCAAGAATGCTTATTCCCAGTGGCAAGAAGAAATGGCACCAATAAGGGCAACATCCTAATCATGGCAGCTACAATGCTTTGTGATGAACTCAGAGTATGTGTACAGGCAAAAACAGGCTGTATACTGGTGGATTTCACATTTCTTCATGCTAAAAGTCTAGTTGTTGAGGGAGTTTATATGTGCCTACTTTCTCAGTGCATTTCCTTAGTTTCCTGCATGCCTAAGGAATATAGGAAATATAGGAATAGGGATTCAGGCTGTGCTGAAGAGCAATTTGGATTGCTTTCTAGAGGTAAGGCACTTATATTTCACCAAAATCTAGTTCCAAGCACTCTGGCTCTCACTGAAAGTTGCTACTAAAACAGATACCCAAGAGCTTAATGTCACAATAGCAACAGAACATCTTGGTTTATTGAGATAGGAATTCAAAATAGCATTAATTAGAATTTTAAATGAACTCAGGCTAAACATGGGAAGACAAATATTGTCATTCTGCCACTGTGCTTCAAATCATCTGTTTCATGCTCAATTTTAAGCCTTGGAGCCTAGGTGTTGAAGACAAAAGTATATACTGCCCCAGGAGAGTTCAGCAATCCCTTTTTCTTAAAGGTGGTTCATATAACAGCCTAATTGAACCTAGTATAAGTCTGCTGCTTCCAATCCCAAGAGTTCATTTTGTTTGCTGTGTGTTTCCAAGCTGGGAAAAGACTCAGGAAACAATATGAAAAATGCCTTTCCATGTGACAGCAGGTCTCTATGCTAAAGCCTAGGCATACACACAACATCTGTGACGTGTTTGGTGTACTGTGAACCAGAGAACTGTAACTTTCAAAGGATCTCCCAAGATTAAGCCTCAAAACCTACTGCATGACCTTGGGAAAAGCATTTCATTTTTCTCTGGCTAGGTCTATTGTATAAATTAAACCCTGCCAGGGGGATGTTCCAGGGCATTGGAATTCAATCCTGTATAAACTGTTGACATAATCCTTGGCATCAGTTTCGCTGAAGCAAACTGGCAGTGTCCCAGACAATTCCCCACACAGCTCAGGAGTCAGTGCAACCCAAGGCCATCGCTGGCAGACATGTCGAAGGCAGACACTCTGCTTTGGAGGGAAACGCAGAGAACACAGACCACTCCATGCCAGCCAGGCTCTGTGCTCCACAGAGAGCCTGGGCATGTTTTGTTGATGAGTACAAACACAACTGATGCACCTATAATGAGGATAATGTGTCATTTCCTTTATAAAGAGCATTGTGATTGAGGCATGCAACTACCGTTATAGTTATTGCATACGCATAGCTGGACTACTCATAAGACTATTTGAAAGCAGTTGTAAATAAAGCTGTCTTTTCCCTCTCAGAGTACCATGGAACAGCTGCCAGAAAACACATCCTATAGGAAACTCATGTTCACATCTACAGGCAATGCCTGCCAGAAAAAAAACAAGGGAGTAGCACAGTAGGCTATGGGGGCAAGATTTCTAATTTCCTGCTTGTCGTAGGTGCAGGAGAAAAGATGTTTATACATTGCTCTCCTCCCTGTGAGAGAGCAGGGTGGCCTTGTCCACCTCCAGAGATCCTTTGCTTTAGCTGGAGCTCTCTGTCCCACCTGACAATCTTGCCATGGTCATAGGAGACATCTGTGCTTGTGTGATGGATGTGCTTTCAGCACTGCAACAGCTTTGAGCCAACCATCCTCCCTTCCAAAAAAGAGCTCAACTGGAAAGCACTTGGTGATGCTGCAGATCTGTTCTAGAGGGCAATGAGAAATAACCTGCAATTAATGCAAAGGAACGGAAAGAAGGTAGAAGCAGAGAGAAAGTCCCTTCCTCCTTCTAGAGCCACTGCTTCCCTTCATCCTTGCCAAGTCTACTCAAGCTCCTCACCCTGTTTGAGCCTGTCACACATTTTACTTACAAATCCTTCCAGATGCACAAACATTTGGCATTTTCTCCAACTGCTTTGGACTTCAGCAGGCTAGGAGCTGGGTTCAAAACACAAGTCATATTTGATCCGCCATATTCCAGCCCTCAGTGAAAGGCTGGAATGGGATGCTGGAGCTTTGTAACATCTCCTACTGGCATTAATTACCAGCCTCCACATTCAAGGGCTACCTTTTTGGCTAAATGGACACACAAATGATTGCCAATGCTAAGACTCTTCTGTTCGCTCAGAAGAATCAGGCTCCATCACCTTCCCACAACCTCCTGCTAAACAGAATCAAACTAGCTACTCCTGATTTAAATTTGTGCAATTTTATATGTATGTGGTCTTTCTAATAAAAAAAACCATAAATATATTTGATTAGTAATGTAGGGTAATATGGTGTACAGTACAATACTAATATATTCAAAGAATCCTATTTTTGAAATGGGCTATTCTGAGATTTTTATTTACAGCAGCATACACACAATTTCCTTCAGAGCTGTCAGCCCTCAATAAACCCTCTACGTGTAGGTGCATTACAGCCCACAGCTGGAACTGTTTTGTATTACATACCTGCTGTGTAAAAAACAGCAGAAAATGGAACTGGCAATAACTATTATGGCAGGTTTTTTTCTAAGATTTTGGAAGAAACCAGTCTCTGCCAAAAGGAGGCACTCAGATATGTCTTCACTCAGTAAACAGTTGTCTGAGTGTTCATTAGCCCATTTTACAGAGGGGTCGTGTTTGCAAGAGGCTTTTGTCCTAAAATCAAGCTCTCTGCACAGATGATCCTGTGGTCTTCATCAGCCACTGCTCTCTCATCTCAGTTCTGAATAAAGGAATAAAAATATTCTTGCACACTTCAAAGGCTTTGACCAAGTTCCAAGGAAATGTTATCCAGCTGCATAGATGACAGTTCGGCCAGTGGAGAACTGATGGTCTGGCTGTAGCACAACTAACTCCATTACCACACTTCTCTTCTGATGGCAATATAGAAGTAAATAATGACCCTGCAAAAGGCTAGTTTGGGCAACTAGCCTTCCCTAAGAATTGAGGATGCTTCATTGCTCTCAGCAGTTGTAAAATTAGATGGCTTATTAGCTACTAGGCTACATTTTTTTAAGTGTGCTTTTGGCCAAATGCCCCTGCAGACTGTCACGAATTGTCCAACTTCAAAACCTTCTTCTCTTCGCTATTCCCAAAGCTGCAACTTGCTACAGCATTTGCAAACAGCTGCACTTTTCAGCAAGGCAGAAATACTCTCAAATTTAACTACATTTGGCAAAACCTGTCCCAGACGTTCACAGGACTCCAGCCATTGCTTCTCCCACCTCACAAATGGAACTGCTTTTGACCAACACAGCTTGCATCTACCCCAACTAAGCTCCTTCCACAGCCAAGCCACAGCACAGGCACATAAAATACGTGGCCAGTTGGCACTAGCTCACTCCTGGAGTTGATGGTACCTGCCCTTCAGATTTTCCAAAGGAGAGTAACCCTTGCTTCACACTATTCAATGCCTCTTTTGTTCTGGTTTTAATCCTGTGTCCAGCCATGGGTTTATTTGACTCCCAAATTGCTGTCAGCAGGAATGATGCCATTCGGTACTATTTACAAGAGATTCAGCACCTGCAGGCTCAAGCTGTGAGTCAAGAAAGACAATTATGGGAAAGTAAGTTATGCACAGAGCAGGAAGAGCAAGTATGTTGGAGTAATGCATTTTATTCAGAGAAAAGCCAGTGAGATGAGAGTAACTGTACTGTCAAGATTCACAAGCAGAAGAAGAAAAATGCAGGCATATAGGCTAAACCAACTCCACTTTTATTCTTTAAAAAAATCATGTGAAACAAAAACGTGGTTTTATTTTTCATGGAAAAGGAGATACTTGGTCCAATTCACATTATTTTCATGAGGCATGAAGATTCAATGATATCACTTGTTTTTAATGGACCAGCTGTGGAAGAGGACGATCCGGGATGGCTCGAACCGGCCTCGGCTGCGCGCCGTGCTGGGCTCTCAGGAGCTCCCCTCCACCCAGCCGCAGCCATTTCCTAGATCTTCCCAAGTCTCCGCTCCTGGGAAGCCGCACGGGGCTCGGAGCCGCCCGCGAAGCTCCGTGAGGCGGAGCGAGCGGCCCCGCTACAGAACCACCTCCGCGTCCACCTGGCCCCGCCGGCAGCGGCGGCGCAACGCCGCCATCTCGCGGCTGCGAGCGCGGCAAAATGCCCCCCCGGCCGCCGCGCCAGGGCGGGCTCAGGGAGGGGAGCGTGACTGAGGGGGCGCTGCGCGTCAGGGACAGCGAGGGCTCCGCAGGGACAGGGAGGGGAGGCACGGGGAACAACAGCGGGATAAACCCCGCGAGGTAAAGGGCGCCAGGTGCCTCATCGGTGAATGCCGGGCTGCGGTATGAGGAGTGCACCTCTCGCCTGAGGCAAGCAGGGCGGCTTTTATTTTACACAGAAATTACCATCTTCCCGGAAAATTTAGTAAGAGGTATGAGAAAACAAAAAAGATTTTAGGAGAACTATGAAGGCAGATCTATATCTGATGAGAAGAAAGAAGGTTTTTCTTGCTCTCTGCTTGTTCTGTAACAACCAAATGTACTGTGGTGTTATTTCACAGAATCACACAATAAATTAGCCTGGAAAAGACCTCTAAGGGCATCAAGTCCAAGCTGTGACCGATCACCACCATATCAACTAGACCAAGGCACTAAGTGCTACATCCAGTCTCCTTAAACACCTCCAGGGACAGTGACTCCACCACCTCCCTGGGCAGTCCATTCCAATGTCTAATCACCCTTTCTGAGAAGAAATTCCTCCGAAGGTCCAAGCTGAACCTCTTCTGGCATGCCTTGAGGCTATGTCCTCTCATCCTGTCACTAGTTACCTGGGAGAAGAGGACACCCCACCTCGCTGCAACCTCCTTTCAGGTAGTTGAAGAGCGGTAAGGTCTCCCTTGAGCCCCCTCTTCTCACAGCTTGCAGATGTCAGCATGTAGGGAGAGGGCTGCTCCACCCCATTTTCCTGCCAAACTTCATTGCTTTGAAATTTCTCATACCACGTGCCTGCCTCCAGCTAAATTTCTGCTTGAAATTTTCCTAAAAATAGTTCTGCCAGGACCAAAACTGGTTAGGGGTGAAACACTTGTTCTTGCCCATGTTAAAATCATTTACAGTCATTTTGTACCATCAAACCTCACACATTTGTGCAAAGTAGAGTGAGTCCATGCTTTGAGGCATGGATTTGGCAAGGAGCCAGGGATGTAGCTTTAGCCCAAACTATTAAAATGTTAAAAGCTGTAGAAAATATTCTTCTCAGCAGGGACTTTTTAGACTTTGGCAGCTAAAATCTTTGAAGATGCATTAAATTCCAGTGTAGGACCACCATGGATAAAGGTGCCTTTCCCTTCCAGTGCTGTCTGCAGCTGCTGCAGACTTCAGCTTTATTACTGGATGCCTCAGATACCTCAGTTTAGCGGGTTTTGTGCTTAACTTTCCTTATTGATGGCTCACAGAGAGAGTGGCAGCTCCGTGCCATCAGCTCAGGGCCTGTTACACCCTCCGCTCAAGCAGCAATGAGTATCATACCATAGATGCTTCAGCCCCACACCCATGACCCATACAGGTGTAGATGTGAAGCCATGGGGTGGATTTGTTTTCTATTTGGTCTCTAAAAACCTGGGCAGTTAAACATTCACAGAAGTTAACGTTAAGGTCACAAAGCCACATAAACCACTCCGGAACACGGGGATTGGCTGTGCAACCATCGTTCCAGCCCTTGTGCATGAGCATGAAAGGGCATCTATACCACAGGCTTCTGCCTTTGGTTGGATGGCGTTCAGTCTGTGGCACCCCTGTGTCATGGTGACGGAGGCCCTGAGCATATGAAGATCATTGCCTTAGCAATCCAAGTGGAACTGAAGTGACAGTGTCAGGGAGTCGTGCGTCTTAGTATTGCTCAGTAACTGAGCATCAGGAGCTCAGGCACAGCCAGACCTCAGTCCTGCTCTCTGATAGATCCATGTGCCTCACTTTCTCATTGGCTTGGGAGGCTCATGTTCTTCGTGGGCATGAGCAGGACAGGTAGCTTTGTGGTCTCTGAAATGTTAAATGTTTGCAAACCTAAGGTGGGCATTAAGAACCAAGTATTTTCTGCTGTTAAAGGAGTGCATCTCCGAAATAAGAGAGAGATCACTGTAATTTATACAAAGATGCCTTTTCTTTTCACTTTGCAATGAGCTCTGCTACTGAGACCTCTGTGACTTGTCCGCCAGGACACTCAACTTCTGTCGGGGAAACCAACTTTCACTCACCACAAGCACACAGCAGTACAGTCTCAGAAATCCGAGCCATTGCGTCCTCCTCCTCCTCTCCCACCAAGGCATAACTCGGACAGCGGCAGGGATTTCCCTCTCCCGGAGCCTCCGCAGCTTCTTCCAGCGCGGTCGGAGCCCACCCCCTGCTGGGGACTCGGCTCCGTCTGCCAGCGCGGCCGCATTCCTCCCCTCCATCCCCGCGCTCCGCAGGCTCATGGCATTTGTATACGCATCACACAGTTTCCGTCTGGCTGCACAGCAAGCAGTCCTCTGGAGCTCACAAATACCCAGTTTGTAGTTGACAGCGCATTACTTTCCTGACACACAGTCATGCTCTGCTGTCTCCAGCAAGAACTGGGGAGAGACTGTAGTTGTCTTCAAACCATTAATTTTGAGGACTTTTAAAAAAATTTATATCAAAAGAATCCTTCCTTTCTGTTCTTTGTTATATGCATTTAATAGTGGGTTTGGTTTTGTTGGTTTTTTGTTTTGTTTTTTAAATATATATTTTTGCTGCAGTTTTGGACAGCATTGCTGCAGCTTCAGCAGGGAAGCAGTTTATCTGGAGGGTCAGTGAAATCCCAATCTCTGGTTGCCCTGGTTTCTTTCAATGAGGAGGGAATGCTGCAGCAAGGAAAATTACCTGCTCTTAGTCACTGGAAATCTTACGTGTTTGGGAAGTGACTAAGCTGTCCTTTCTATACAAGGACACTGCCTTGTATAGATGAAGAAGAAGAAAAGAATTTTCGGTTTGTGGAAAGTTAGAGATCAACAAATTGAAAACGATAGCAGAGCTCTGGAAAACCTCAGGAGTGGGGTTGTCTATAAGGGCCAGCAGGAAGGAGAAGAGGTGCAGCAGGTGGTGGAAACACTGCTTGTATAAGTTTGGCTTCTCTCATTAATTTTTCCCATGAACATAGCAACAATTTCAAGCCCTGAAACACAAGTTTTTAGTGAGCTGCAGATTTTCCTTTCTGTATCCAATTGAGACATACATGAAAATACTGCTTGGATTTCACCAGAATAAATTGACTGTGGGAAGAGAGTCCAAATATGCTTCATAGGATGCAATGAAGATCTTACTAATCCTATATCTAGAACAAACCAGAAAATGCTGGTCAATTGATCAGTTTCCTTTCAGTCAAATTCATAAAATCATGTTACCATGCAGTTCCCATGACAAATCAGTAACACGCTGGAGAGACCTCTCATGAATTTCCATCTTGCCTATTCGGGAGCACAAGAAATTTCTCTGGGAGCATCTGGTGGGAAGACCATTTCCACTGTAGCCTGAGATTACCTAGTCTACAAGGCTTCAAGAAAAAACTGCTGCTCTCGGAGGTCCCACAGATCAGCTGTCTAAGCAGAGTGAGTCTTTCTGCTTTACTTCTGTTTGCAGTGAGTTTCAGCAGTGCTCATGTTTCTGCCAGGGCTCTCTGAAGGGAAGGCCTGCAGGGATTTAACTGTCAGTTTGAACTGATTTTGTGCTGACTCTTGGACCCAGAGGATATAATTTCTGGTCAGCTGTAGCCTTTCCTCCATGCTGGCACATTTAGTGGTGGCTTTCTGCATTTCTGAGAACTGCAGGTTATAATTTCTAGTAAAATAAACTGTTTCTTATTCTTTTTACAGAGTCAATCAATAGCTGACTGGAGCTCCAATGTCAAGCATTGCTATACACTGCCTAGAAGCCTGAACTGGCAGTGAGGAACTTCCATCTGCAGGACTCATCTCACTGTGTACTTCTGTTCTCACCTTTGGTTCGTCCAAATATAGCACCCCTGGGGCAGGAGCTGACTTCTGCCTTGTGTTTGTCCCACACCCTTGTGATCATTGTGGTCCTTAAACAAAAGGGCTTCTGATTCATTAACACATTTGAATAACCCCATGGGAACCTTCAAGCCTAACTGGGATAAGAGGTGCCACATTCCCAAACAGCCAGCAGGCTATACGATGGCTAATTTATTGGCACAAAATTACAGGATGACCCAGGCTGATCTGAGCCATAGCTTCTTGCTGCATATCCAGCCAGGGGGTCTATGGTGTTCTTTCCAAGTTTTCCAATTTGGTGGTTTGGCAGGATTCAGGTTTTTTGATAAAGTTGCAACCTCAGTTGACAGGCTAAGCCAAAATGAGGTCAAAGTACACAGAAATTATAACTGGAAATAAATGTTGGCAACTCTGAAATAAGTACCAGTTTTGACTTCTGATTTTTTAATAAAAGGAAGACACTGATTTCTACATCACTTCCACCAGGGCAGCTAGCAAGGACAGAACAGTACACAACTCAGACTAGTCATGCACATCCATGCATAGGAGCCAGATAGTGAGCAATGTTCATAGCCCAGAGGCGTGGAAGCAGCCTTCAGCTGAGGCTTCAGGGCACTGCTACAGTGTGAATTAGACGTAGCTCTGTTCTGTCTCCACTCTAAGTGATAAACAAGGCATGAAAGTGGTAAAGTTATATTATGTCATTCTTGAGCACTCTATGCTCCTTTTAGTGTGCTGAAATTTGTTCTACTAGCTTTGGAAGTTAGCATGCAGATATTTCACGGTCTTGGCTAACCATGCATTTGTTAACTTCTCAGATGTCACATGAAGGGCCTGCTCTCTGTCTCCTTTGTCTGTGAGGGCCTTATAGGCTGTGCCAAAAATACAGCCAAGACAAGCATTTTGCTCCAGATGTAAGCTGCCCCAATTTTAACTCCTGCACACTGTTAACAGGCTTCAGTAATTTTGGAAACCAGCATAAAACACAGATTTCTCTGAACTTCCAAACTTTGCAGTTTTTGCAGTGTGTTATATTTCTGGCAGGAAATCTGGATTAGATGCCAAGTTCATAGGAAATTCAGTATCCCAGTATAAAATGTTTATAGTTTGGTGTGTATCTCTAAGGGCACCTTCCAGTTGCTAAGTTAACATGATCAAAAGAATCCCCCATCTGAGAATCAATCAGCCATCTGTAGAATGCAGTGAAATTGCTTCCAATAAATAGTACAAGCATGAGGGAGCCTTTCCTGTCAGGGCCTCAGATCCAAAGTCCCTCACAGTATCTTCTGCAGGACCTCAGCATTTCCTGGTGTCTAGACTATTTAGTTCATTGTTTTAATAGTGACAGAACCATGATTAAAACTGTAATAGGACATGTTATTTGTTTTCACGGTATAAACCAGAAGCTTGATCTTACCCTAGCAAAGGCAAATCCTTAGTGGTTCTAGGTTCACAAACATAGCAATAACTAAGTGGGAGTCTTCAGACTTCTTTATTATAAATATGTGTTTTAATAATTTTTCTAAGGTATAAAATTTGCATATACATTTGTAAATTATATATTTGGCCTGGTTGCACAATACAATGTATCTTCTCATACTAGGTAATATATTTACATGACACTATTACTAGAACTATAAGGTGGTAGGAGGTTAGCTTTACAAATACCCTGTCCTTATTCATATCTTATAAGGACAAGCTAAAACATCTCCATTATGTAGATTGCAAACATGCCAAACTAGTGTATAAGTATACTCCATGGTTAAATGATCTTACTATTCCATGAGCAGGAATGATGTGATAGTCCTTACATTAAAATTGACTGCTTTACACCTATTTCACTTTTACATTGAAAAATATTTACTCATCTATAGAAACTAAAATAAATTTTAGGGAACCTCTTCAGAAGTGTTCTTGATTTCCATTCATTAGCCATTTTTGTGGAAAGCCTTTATAGAAACAGTTAGTATCTTAGTAAGCAGACTTGACAGAGCAGGCACACAGATGTGAGAAGTGAGCTCCTCCCCAAAGCTGTGATGTCTGGCTGGACAGGCTGAACCTCCACCAGCCAGTGACTGCCCCAGCTCCAGGTGTTTTTCAGTCTGGGTGCCCTCAGGAGTTCCCAGCTGCTGTTCCAAGTCTCGGGTCTTGCTGAAGTGTGTTTGATGGAGGAGCAGACCCATGATGGCTGTAACCCCTGGCTGCATGGTGGTTGTGTCACTGCCATCCTGTAGCCTGTGTGCTGCTTACAAGATGTCACTGATGACAGTGCATTTGGTCCTGTCAGAGTCCCTTTTTATGTGTCTCAAACCCCCCATAGAGCACAGCATGTTAAGCAATCAGCTGAGCAAATTAGGCCCAGGAGTACAGTAGAGCATACTGCAGCGAAAGGCAGCAAGCTGCTGGGAAAGCTGCGTGTGTGACCTTACACAGCATTTGTCCTTTTATGGCTGGCTGAGGCCAGCAATGCTCTCAGGAGGACAGCTGCACACTCCCTTCTGGGGGGCTGTTGCCAAGCCACTGGAATTCTGCCGCTATAACTAATGAACTCACTTAGGAACCTCTGAGTTAGGTTTAACATTTTACAAAATGCATTTATTCCCAAATTCACTGGTAAAGATGTCCAGCTGGTCTGGATACACATGATTTCACAGGACACAGACTTCACAGCCAAAGGTTAAGGAAGTTAAGGTACAAACTTAAAATCACATTTGTTCTTTGAATAGTTCACCAGATGATGTGATTTTCCACCAAATTAGTAGCAGATGAATTATCAAGGTTCTGTTGTCTTGTCTGACAAAAAAACTGTGCTTGAGGAAAGGAGGAACTTTCACACACTGTAAGGGTGCTAGAGAACATGCAGTTTGGGAGCAGTGGTACCTTATGGTGAATTAGACAGAAGGATGCCCTCTTCAGCACAAACTCTGGTTCAGCTAGAACACTCGCCCTAACAGTCTTTGCCAAGTTCTTCGTCTGTAAGAACGATCAGTAAGAAGAGAACTGGGTGCATTTAGTCTACTGTGTGCTTCTAGTAATCTCTTATGCTGCAGTTAGTACCTGGATAAAGTAATTTGTGACAATACATTTCCTTGGCACCAAACAGCCACTAATGGCCATGCAAAAGAGCATGTTAGGTAGTTCTGTTCAGATCCAGATAAGCAAAAAACAGTCTGCAAGCACAGGATGCTATTAAAACCAAAGGGAGTTTTGATACTGACTTTGACTAGCACAAAAGCACACCCTTTATGTGGGAGACTCACTCTGTGGTGAGGTGGAGGAGGCCTCTTTGCCCTCCTACTGCCCCTTGTGGATAAATTCATGTGTGTATTAGCCTCTACCTAAACCAAAGGCTTTAACTACAGAGCTTTACCTTTATTCTCTGATATAACTGCTTCCTTAGGTACTTTGCCAGTAGCTTCCTTGGAGTTTAATGTAACATCATCCTCACATTGGCAGGACTTCTCAACTCTCTCTCAAAGTTCATCAATAGAGAGGTCTATATATTTGTAAAACATTATGGTGATTTAGTAAGTGAAAAAGTGAGTAGCAGAAGGTGGTTCTGTATGTAACACCATCTCTACATGATCATTGTTTATCTTCTCAGAGGGAACCTGCAGTAGCTGTTGTAAATTCACACAACAGAAGAATACTTCCTTTCTTGCTCTGCCTACACCAGAAAATAAAGGGTGGCTGGCTGGAGAAAAGGAGAAGATACAGGAATGACTGTAAGGGAAGTGGTCGAGAAGCTCACAGCATTTATTGTTCTCAAACTGAGAGAAGAAATAAATTTATCCGCATCAAGAGTTTTGAAGAATTGGTGTATAAAACAGAGATTTTAAGATTTAGGAGTGCTGCAACCTGACAGCAGAACAGTAAGCAACATACCCATGCTTATTAGAAAGACAAAGATTATCTTGATAGCCAAAGACTTATCAGTCTTTCTACAGTCATGGGCGATCTTTAGAACAATTTGTGAAGGAAAGAATAATTAAGACCTGAAGGTAAGTAGAAAATGATGTAGATAAATTTATTAGGGCAAACTCAGCTGGTATCTCTTGTTGATTTCCCAGGCATAACTCATTTATCTGGATGCTAAACTGACGAACTAACTTGCTAAGTCAGGTTAATTTGATTCCTTGTGATGATTCTTGTCTTGGACTGGACAAATACCCTTAGAACTGGGTATCAAAGTGAATAAGGAGCCAGCACAAGACAACTCAGGCAAGGAATTACTTAATGGGAAGGAAAATAATATTACTATTCCTCAAGGTGTTGTGCCTGATCATCTTAAAGGTTTTCATTTATTACTGTGGTGCATGTAAGGAAGTTCTGAAGTACTGTCAGCATGAAAGAGGGATGGAACACTCACTGCATGCTACTAGTGGCTAAAGCAGTGGAAATAAGGTAGAATTTGTGGGGCAGAATACAAGCCATATATGAGGATGGGAGCTGGATTTGGATGTTGGATGTCAAAAGCGAACAGTTAATTAGGCTTATTTATTGGTGATACAGAAAGAGAAACACTTCTGTAAGTTCAGTCTTACTATTTGAGACAATTATCTGGTGTGAATCTCCCATGGGAGGCGTCTCCTGCACTCACAAGGTAGGTGTGAACCCTACTGTTCCGTCAGCTAAAGCTGTGTCAGATCAGTCTGACCTTCAGAAGAGTGTCTGCTCCAAAAAGGCCACCCATAGCTCTGAGGGGCCTGCAGTGAGGAAGGAACGAGGGTAATAGTTGATCATATTATGACTATGATGGGTTGGTGATGAAAAAGGCAAACAGATGATTTATGTATCCAAAAAGGTTTTTCTAAAGCAGAGTACTGACATATTCTCAGGCATGTAAACCCAGAACTCATCTGTGCACAGTTCAGGTGACCAAGGCTGAGATGAGCCCTTCCCAAATCTTCGTTCGTGAAGCCTAGCCATGATGATGACAGTTTAGGTGACCTGTATTCGAGGAGGAGGAACAACTCAAGACTGCACCATGTGCAGAGAAAGCTACAAACAACAATGTGAGAATGGAAAATGTATTTGTTAACAGTGCCTAAAGGAACTGGGCTTGTTTAGTTTCATAGAGTGAAGGTTGAGGGGGCCTCTGTTGCCTTATTAAATGTATCATAGTAAAGGAAGATCTTTGAAAATTCTTTATATGATATTGGTAAAGGATTCTAGTCTGGTTAAGAATAAATTTGAACTCAAAATACAAAGTTCTGGAACTATCACAGCAGTGGTTATTGTCCAGCGTCCATTTTCAAAGTGTTGCTTGATATGTTGGTAATTCAGGTTTTTTGGTTTTTTTCTGGGTTTTTCTCTGAGATAAATATGACAGTGAAGAGTCCTACAGATACAGAATTTTTCAGTATTAATAAGATGCCTAAAATGAGATCTTGCTATCTCCTCTTTATTTTTGGTTCAAGCTTCAACATTGTACCTTCTCCAGCATGTTCTTAATATCAGTGTATTAGAGAAGTTTTAATTGTAAATGTTATTTTCTAATAATGGGGGAGTCTTGCTGAGCTGCTAGTCTTGCCTGAGAAATACTTACCAGCAGCTTACCCCCAAGAACTCCTGTGCCCAAGAGGCAAGATGTCAGGGGAGTTCTGATGCTTGGTATACATAAATAGCAAGTGACATTAGACATCAGAAATCCTCGGTAGGCAGTAAACTGGTACTTGTTTGTGACAACATAAACGTAAGGGTAAACTTCCAGTCCGTTTAGATTCTCCTTTGTCCTAACAGCCAGGAGTTGCTTTACAAATAAGCCTATTTTGGAAGCTGAATGAGTGAATGATGCTTCTGGACTGTTTGCAAACATGCCGACTTGTGGCTGTCATTAGGAATCAGCCCCACATCATTAGTCTGGGTTCAGCGTTTAAGAGATACTTCCTGTTGTGCTGGCATTTTTACAGCATCCTGAGATGGAAATTTGCAAGTGCAAGTAAAGTGTAGGGAAGAACAGGAGCATGTTAAATATTTGCTTTGAAGAATTGAAACCCAGTTCTTTTCAGGAGCTTTTAAAGATCTTCATTTCAGTGGTACAGGTGGTACCTAATGTTTGATGAAAATCTAACATACAGATAGATTAGAGCTGTGAACTCTAAGCGGTTGCCACAGAGCAGGAAGTGAGGACTGCCTCCTCCCAGCAATACAGTCCAGTTGGTTCTCTCTTGGTACAGGGAAAGTCAAGGATTTGCAAAGATAAAAAAAGACGGAGCTAGACTTTTTTTGACAACCAGATAGCTCTGAAAGGAAGGGTGAACTGGATGAGATGCAACAGAACAAATCACTCTGTTCTCTGGGTTTTTTCCCATCACCCTGTTCCACAAGGATCATGGAGACATGGGCAAGTGTGTCTTGCCACCTGTAGGATGAACATTTGCAGGTCGAGTCCTGTAAGCAGGACACCAAAATGCTATTTACATTGCAATTATGGATCTGACTCTATGAAAAGGAGAGGATGTTTTGGACCATGAGGCCATATAAAGGCTGGGCTCTCAAGTTTTCCAGTGGTGTTCTTGATGGGTCTGTTGTTGATGCAAACATCTATGGATAAGTATTGGTGGTACAGTGACAAAACTTGGCCTCTGACCAGTAATGAAGGCCCAAAGTGGAGTTTGCAGAATGCTCCTTCATCCTCTCTGCACCATTGTTTTCTGTACAGCAATGAAGAAGAACATTCTTGTTACACACCTGTGAGATTTACAGAAACTCCCAGGTATGCTCTTTCCCCACCTTACGCAGCTCAGGCTCATCTCTTACTCATGTAAGGAGGAGCGTGGTGAAAATTGTTGTCTGTCATCCTTAGATTTCTCTTTGTGCGGTTTACTGAGTGCTGTGATAGTGCATGTTGCTCAGAATTGCTGTTGGGGGCATTGTGAGAATACAGTGAACTTTTGCAGCTTTCCTAGAAAGTAGGACAGGAGCAAAGAGGCAACAATGAAGCAGCTCTGCAAGGCAGAAAGATGTGTGAGACTCCTCTGCGGGGGCTCTTCCTCTCTGACTCATCTGAGAGCTGTACTCCCACTTTTCATTTGAAAATGAACCTCTACCCCTCCCTCAACTGTAGTTGTCCCTAACAGTGTTGGCGTCACCTTTACACCTCTTTCTCTCACAAGCATGTGTGGGTGGTGCTAGCTTTGCACATGAAAACACTGGGTAGTGCTCAGCCCTGCTCTTTTGTTCTGGTAGTGGTCACCATTGGATACACTTTCTCTCATACTGTCAGAAATGTTTCCACCATAGCAAACATAAGGATGGAGACTGCTGCTAGGTGAGCTGCTCCTCCTACCACACAGTGAAAAACACCAGCCAGCAGAGACAAGGGTGGAAGGTCTCTACTCTGGAGTGCTGGCAACTGCCTTGCTATTGCTTTTTAAACACTCGTGAGACAGTCTTCCATTACATGTGAAATGAATCCATCAAAAGTGATGACAGGGGAACATGGATCAAACTGCCAGATGGAGGAAAGATATACTTACAAGAGTCCTTGCCAATCATACCAAACGTTTCAGATGGGAGCATGGTGACTCACAGGAGAGAGCTGCTTTTCTGCTGTGCTCCACGCAGGTGCACTGATAGCGACAGCATATTGCCACCCCAGGTGGGTGGAGGCTCTTTGAAACACAAAAGGAAGGAGTAAAAGACCTGAAAATTTGAATTTTGGAATTACTTACCCTTAGATTAATTCAGTCCTTCATGCTTTCTGTTGCCTTCCTCAGGAGAGAAACAAATGTTCTGGTTCTGTAACTGAGTGTGATGGCCAAGCCACAACTTGACAAGTCTGAAACTACCAAGAGTCAATGGCCTGAGTCATAAATCCTGAATGCAGGCACATCCCTTGCAGGGAATCACCTTTCAGGGATGTGACAGATGTGACCTCACAGCCACCTTCCAGCCATGGGCTCCTGCTGCCCATAAGATCCACGTAAAGCATCAACTCATGTAAACCTGTAATCTCTTGGGAAGTTTCTGAATGGTGCTTGGCCTTTATAGATCGAAGCCTGTATAAAGATTAGAAATGAGTTAAGGCATCTTTGGAATCACAAATTCCTTGTTCTTAACCCAAGGCCTTTTGGTGTTAGAATGGATGCACAGGGACCTGGTAACAAAGTTCAGCCCTTCACTCCAGCACAAACAGGATGTGGCAGCAACACACTCAGGAAGATTTAACAACAGCTCACCTGAAAAATGAGTCAACAGATCAGCATTTTGAGGAGTGAGTGGAAAAGTGAAACTTTCTGTTCCCAGGACGACAACATTAAGCAAGGCTGAAAAGTGATGTTTTCTGTTATTGTGGAGATGCAGTCTCCACTCCAGCACCCAGGATGGAGTCAGACTGATTTCAGCATTACAGTCAGAACTGACTTAATCAATGGCAGTTTAATATCCTTCTCAATTGCTAGTGTCACTGCTGCTGCTTCACCTTTGCAGGGACCTGGCATCCCAGTCCATCACAGGCCAGTATGGTTGCTGAAAGGATGAGCCTCTTTCAGACATACCCACTGCAAGAACTGGTGTCACATGTAAAGAATAAGATCAGGGCTGCTATACCCAGCATGAAAAATATGTAAGAACTCAGTGGTAGTTGGAGAGCTATTTCCGTGCACAAATGTTTCATGGGTGTTTTGGGGTTTTTTTCTCTAAATTGTAAAAATAGAAGGCATGATGCTGAAGAAAGATCTGCTTGTTTTAGGCACTGGGGAAATTATGCAGCAACAATTAGCCTTTATGCAAAGATTAATCCTTAAGTAGGGAGGTATGGGTCTCTTTTAACACTGCTTGACTTTTCCACAGGAGGTTTTATATTTATAAGTGATTTTATATTTATAAGTGATTTTTCCTGCTCATACAGAAAACTTCTGTCTCTTCATCTTCTTCCCTGGAGACTTCTGAACTTGTCATCAACCTGATATCCCAGTCAGAGGAACACTTCCCCACTGTGCAATGAAAATTTATCAGCTAGTCCTTCAGCATGTCTCAACAACTCAGAGATTATTAACTCATCGTTCAAGTGATTAATGCTCCTGGGTGTTTGAGAGGCATAACTCTGGTTCTTGTGAGGTGCATGGAGGCCCTGGAAAAGAAGGCAGAAGTGGAATGCAAAGCATGACAGTTTGTACTGAAGGGCAGACTAACCCTGCTCTAGCTTGCATCCTGTACCCACTCCACCTGGGTTCTGTTTTAACTGGCCTCTATAGGCCCCACAACACAAACAGTGAACAGCCCCTTTTAATCTCCTTCCTTTGTATGACAATCCAGATCTGCGGATTCTCAAGGGAGTGCATCTGAGAAGAAGTCATTTCACTTAGCACTGCCTAATTATAGCCATGTTGACAGCCACAGTTGTAACTCCTCTGCTAAGAGATTTTTAGTATTCATCATCAGGCTCCTCATTGGTTGCTGCAGAGTACCTGTCAGTCATGATAATTACTAATTTGTTTTAACTTGCCTCAGAAGCATTCCTAGAATTTATGGCTGTGCTGCGAATCGGCACAGGCCTTGTTATTCCAGCTTTGCCTTCTACTATGACAGAGGTATTGCAGAAATGCAACATATACAGGCATCATGGCCTGTCTATAAGTGATGCCTGACCATGATTCGTACATGTTTGAGCCACGTACACCACCAGGAGCACCTTAGTATAAAATCAGTCCTGGGATTGCTTTTGTGGCTCTGCTCTCGTTTTGAACATACACACTGACAGGTGTGTGTATATAATTTTCCAGAAGAGCTGGTCTGTCTGTCCTTGTACCTGTGACTGAGGCAGCTAATAGGGCTGCTGCATTCAAATAGAGTCAGGTCAAGAGAAGGAGATCAAGCAGGACAAACGATAAAGACTATTTCTCAGCCAGGCAGGCATGGGTCCAGTGCTGTGTCCAAAAGATCTCATGTTTTAGCCTTGAGAAAGCAAAGTTGCTTCAGAAGATTGTCATGCCCCCCATTACAACAGGGGATGTCAACAACACCGCTTTACTGGAATGCATTGGTGCCAGTAAAGAGCACCCAGATCATGTAAAACACAGGGCAAGAACAGCATGAATACAGTGATCTGTGCTCTAATAAAGGACTAATGTTCTAATAATAAAGTGGAAAATTAAGCAAAATTTCCCCTTTCCTCCTACCACATACTGCAAGGCAAGCCTAGACCATGCTTCATCCCGGCCTGTGCACCAGGATTTCTCCACAGCATGTCCTTGCCTTTGCCCAACAAGCCACCCCAGCAGCTCTGCTGCCTGTGAACTGCTCCTCCACAAGCCTCCCCTTCCATTCCCCACCCAGCTTTCTGCCTCCCACAGATGGCTTTCTGAGTCATGATGGACATGGATGAAGCTTTCCAGCATGGCCTAGTAGAGCTCTTCCCCCATTTTTGTCTCTAATTTCTGCAACCCTGTAGTGCTGAGCCATGACTGTCAGCCTGGAAAACACGGCATCTGTGAACTTCCCTGAATCCACATGCAGCACCTCATCTCTGCTGTGCTACTGCTCTTAGGAGAGTCCTCAAAGCAGGTATAAATTGCTTTCAGTGTGCTACAGCTGTGACTGTCTCACAGCTCAGGAACATATTACCCCTGTGTCCATCTTGACCAAAGGAGGGGATTTCCTTACACACCCTGCTCCAGGTCCTGAGCTTTTGGAAGTGCCCTGGGCATCTCTGTTTAGACTCAACAACTCCAGCAAGAGGATCATGACACTGTTCCTGAGGCTGGGCAGGGAGGGGTCCCTGGCAGGGAAAGCAGAGTGACTAAGTAGCGGTTCTGCCCAGATCAAGATTTCTCTCTGCCAGCAGCAATCCTTTGCAGGAACACCTGCACCATAATCACCATAGAGACCAGTGCCAAAGCCTGAAGCGTTGTAGCCAGTAAGAATTTCTGAGTTTAGGAGAGGTTCACTCTCTGTGCCATATTACAAATACAGTAATAATTATTTTGGGTGAGTACTGAAGCAGTAAGACTTTGCATGTTCCCTGCAGGAGGAGGCTGCTCCAGCGGCACTGCTATGGCTTTTGAAGCTATTATTTTAACTTGGAGACCCATCACACAATCAGTTCTGCTACTGGTCCTTGAATCCCAACAATCTCCCCTCCATCAAACAGAAAGTTTAATTTTATGAACAGACAGATGTTTCAAAATGTGACCTTTCCCAAGGTGAAGCACACAGTGGATGTATTATTTATTGGTTTTCAATTTTTCCACAGGCAGACATGTCTATTCCGTCAGGAAGCTTGAACAAGAAGATGTTTAAAAATTCATTTAAGTGCAAATGCAGTCCACACTAGTGTAGTAATGCTTTCTCTTAATGACAAATTGAAGAGCAAGATGTGCTTATACGGGAGGATAAATGATAGCTTGTCTGAGGTACAACTGACAGCTTTTAGCTATCCACTCTCCCTGCAGGTGCAGCTTAACTGGTCTCCAGCCCTGTCCGTGGGCTCGCTTGCCATCCATCTGCTCTCTGAAATTGGACTGTACTTTAAGTGTAGAGCACCTCAGTTTGCCTCAGCATCTAAGTTCATGATCTTTGAAGGGAACAGCATCAAGGTGCTCAGAGCAGCTCCAGCAGCGCCAGCTAACCTTGCAAGGCTCTTGTGGGATGGGCCAGGCCCTTGTGCAGGGGTGCAGATGGAAGAAAAGCTCCTCATTTTGGAAGCATTGTTCTTCTCTCCCTCTGAGGGAGGAGCAGAGGTCACCCTGGAGGTCACATGCAGGCCTGTGTCTTCTGTCTCCTAAGGATCGTGATAACTGAGTGTGGCTAAGTCATAAGGTTCTATTTTCTTCCAAACCAACATAACTTAAATTTTTGCAAATTGGTTAAATAGTAATTCCAAGAGATGCAAGCAAAAACCCCACCAGTGAATTATGGCAAAGTAGAACAGTTTGCTGAGAAATTAGTTCATTTGATTGGAAACAGTACATTTTATGCTGTAATGAATCCTTTAGAACTCAAAAAATGTTCATGAATTATGTAAATAAGAACAGCATTTTGTACTCATCTTTCTGGGAAAATCAGTCCTGACAGCTTGTTGGATTTGCCTCTTCTGGCTATTTGTGATGGTGACTTAGAAACTCTTCCTGATTGAGTGTTCAGTCAAGTAAAAAGGAAGAATAAACCCAGCGTAGGCTCTTACATGTTCTGTTATAAAAACTGACAGTGCCTGGCCCTAACACAATGTGTTATTTTCCTGTGCCAAACTGAGGCCAGGCCCCTACACAGACTTTGTTCCCAAGCTCTGACTGCTGACACTATTCTCCAATTCACACTGGGTGACACAGAATCATTAACATATGTTGAGCAAGTTTAAATTCCTTCATAATTGGGAGTAATCACTAACATAGGATAAGAATAGTAAGTAAAAGCTGCAGCCCAAGTGATAAAAATAGCCTTACTGAAGCACTGAGGCTGGAAGACAGCAGAGCTTGGGGCTGCAAGACCAGGACCTCAGAGTCCTCCTGTGCCTCCCACATGTACATTTATACTTTCTGCACAAGGTGCCATTTAATACCCCATGCTCCATGAAATGGCAGTTTCTGCACCAGGGGAAGGATTTTTCTGCAAGCTCTCTAGGCCCTAGAAGAAAAGGCAGGTTTGATAGTGTTTACATAACAGGCATCACAGCCCAGCTCCCCATCTCAGTTTTGGTCTCTGTGAGAATCCCTGCATGGGTAGCCTGCCTGTGAGTCTGACCAGGTCTAGCATGGCTTTCTCATACCCATGTCACCTCCTGATCCCTTGACGAGAGCCACCCTGGTGCACACTGGCAGGTGTGTGATCCCAGGTGCTGCACCAGGGAGCAGTGAGCCCCTCCAGTGAGCCCCTCAGCACCCTGGGCGTCAGGGTTAGTGCTCGCAGTCCTGGGGCAGCACTCCCCCAGCTCCCCTTGAAGCCCTCTCAGACGAATCATCAGCATTCTGAGCATGAAGCACTGTCCCCTGACACTCCCAGAGCCCATGGCACAGCCCTTGTCTTGCTGCTGGAGAAATCTGGTGGCACTGCTCTTTGGGCACATCTCTGGGAACTGAGCGGGCTGCAGAGGGGACATCCCTGGGGGTACGGGAAGGAGCGCCTGGCTCTGTGTCTGCACTGCAAGTGAAACATGGTTAGCGGGGTGTGGAGGATTTAAGGACTTCCAGTCCTTTGCAGTTCTTTCCCACATTCTTAGCATGGGTGTGTAGAAAACTAAGAAATTAAGCAGCTTGCTCTGCTATTTTTCCTCTCCTGTGACCCAGGCAACAGTGAGTAAGTGTAATGCCCATGATATGCTCTTATTACCATAGTAACTCAGCCAGGAGCTGATGATTGCACAAGTAGATTCCAAAAGGGAAAGACTGCCTAAGGAATAAATCATCTCTCTGCTACCTGGGTGCATCGTCCCTATCTGCACTTGATACACCTTTGAAGGCAGTGGGATTTCTCTGGCACACAGTGAGAACAAATTACAGCTTAGGTCTAAGTCTGTGCTTGCAAGGCAATCTTTCCAAACGATACAACATCTTACATCTGAATGAAAACTTACCCACCCCTTATTAGAAGGGGCTGATCTTCAGCAAGGTTCTGCTTTTCACCCATTTCCTTTGAAGCATGGACATGAGGTGCAGCTCCAGCTGTGCCACCTCCAAGAGCACAGGCATGTCTGCAGCTCTCCATAACAGCAGCTCCTCAATGCAAAGAGGAGGACAGTGTTAATGTTTCAGCTGAGTGAGAGCGGCTTGAGCCTCCATGCACAAGATGCCCTTAGCAGCACAGTGTCTAACCTCCGAAATCTCTGCTGTAGCTCCAGTGCTGCGGGGTGAAAAGGCCTTAGAATGTACTGTGGCCATGAGAGAGCCCTTGGCTCCAGTGTATACCATCTACCTGAAAACCTCACAACAGCAGCTGGTGTTTCGTGCGCTTGCCTTCACAATGCTCCGTGGGGCCTGAAATCACTGTCATACCCACCAGACAGGCAAACAAGGACTGGAATACAAAGAAGTCAGCCAGGTACCGAGGTCGTCAAAGGGACATGTATAAGAGTAAGGATTTGAAAACTCATGCCTCGGGTGAATATAGTATGAGTCCACAGGTGATCTCAGGGTCACACTTCCTTTTCTAAAGCAATTCAGATCAAAGAGGACTACTCTAGGTATATGGAATTTTGTTCATCTTTTCTTCTTAGTTTTTCCTGTTGTGTAGTAATCCTTGTAACAACATTTAAACTGCTGTTCTAACATTCACCACTCTTATTCAGAGGCATAAAATTTCTACTTGGTATCCAAGCAGTAAGAGGGACACAGAGGAGCAAGATAAGACTGTTTTGGCAGTCATGGACACCAGGACTCTGTGAAGGCAGCATTAGGTAGTGACCACCCTTCAAACTTCATCCTTCCCAACAGCCCAGGACACCTCCTTTGATAAGACAGGAAAAGACTTGTCCATCACTGACATTACACTGTGGTGGGAAGTAACAAAGTCCTGCCACACAATCCTGCCTAGTTGGATAAAAATATTTCACGAATATTTTCATAACCTTTCCACCAAGTCCTATTAGCAGCTAAAAGGGCAAGGCTCAATTATGCAAGGTTTCCACTTAAAATTTCTGGTCAGCAATAGCTCAAGCCGCTCTCTTCCCCTACCTAGAAACCTGCAAAAGGAAATCCTTCTCTCTCTAGGAAGCTTCTCTAAAGTCCTGAAGCTGCATCAAAACCAAAAATGTATATACTGTGGAGAACAACTGGAGCATTCATTTGGGAACACACTAAACATAACTCGTGGATGAGCTGTATATATGTTTACATATATATGTGTGTATATATCTGCTTATTTGTGCATATAAATCCTGAGAGATCTCTCCCCTGCTGCTGTGGATAACAAATTTCTGTCCTTTTGTGGCACAAGCTGGCAAGGCTGCCTGGGCTCCTGTCCTTGTCTCACGCTTCTCACTGTCTTTGGCCCATGAAGGTACCTGCTGACATTAACAACCCATTTGAGCAGAATAACCAAAATGCTTCACTGGGAGACCAGTGCAAGTGTATACGAATCCTGTCACTGAGTCTTCTGGCCAGCTGGTGCTGGAGCCGGGGCCATGCTGCAGGGCCAGGCTGTATCTCAGCACACACAGGACAGACACAGACTACCTGGATGGCCACAGGAGAACTCACCTGCCTCCAGTGCTGACCACTCACCAAAACCAGGGCCCAAAGGCATTGCCATCACTGGGACCCTGGAGAGCCGTTCCAGGGCAAAGGCTTGTTTCAGTGGGGCTGCTTATGGGAACCCACAAAATGTCCCCCAAAGCACGGACTGTGGCTGCACCAGGCACGTGATTGATAGGAACAGCGAGAAGGAAAATGTGCTGTGCCAGAGTCAAGACTGCCATCCCAGTGCTGCCATCACAGTCAGACACTGTAGTATATATGCTGAAAAATAAGAATAAACTGAAAGAAAGATGGGCCTTTTATTTCCCTGCACCTGAGCTGCAAAGAGGATACTTCTAATTGAAAGGGAAATGAACGAGTGAATGAGCTGCTGCTTCTGTTACAGAAAAAAATAATAGCATTGTCATAAATGTCTCCACATATCTCAGTGACAATTGCAGGGAACTATTAGCATTTGACCTTCCTTGTCACACACCTGTGTTTCTGGGTAGCAGACACACCTGTATGCCAAAGCCTGACAGAGTGCCCACGACCCAAAATGTACCAAGCAGAGTATGTAAGTTCCAGGTTAACTGAACTCAGTCAGATGAACAAAGACACAAAACTTTTGGCTGTGTGTACATCTGACTGAAATAAAGAAACAGCATCAGTCTGGTCTGTGCTCAGGTCAGAGGAGCTCCTAAGGAACATCCCTGTTATTTACCTCCCTCTTAAACAGATACAACCCTCTCGCCTTTCTCCTAAACTTAACCTTTTTTTTCCCTTACGTTTCCTGTATCTTGAAGGCCATGACCTCCACTACACAGTAAAGAGGGTTTGTTTCATACAGATCACCAAGACGATCTGAGCTTGCACAACTTACACAATTCCTACCGGATGAGAAACACTATCTCTAGGTGCTTATTGCTCACGTGTGAAACTCAGTGGTGAGCCATTGACCTACAGCAGTCAGGAGGAGATGGCAGGGGAGAACAGACACTCCTGATGGCCACCATTGGCTTTCATAGTAAGGGGAAAATAGACAGGTAAGTAAATATGGCAGTGAAGAGGACCCTTGTCCTCTGGCAATATAGCTCCTGTGATGGAATATCCAGCATTTGATCCCCAGACAAAACCAGACCTGGACAACTTTCTTTGAAAGCTAATGCATTATTTTACCTACTCTTCCTTTGAGAAGCTAATGTGAAAGTACCTGGGGGAATGCCTTCATTTATAAGGCTTACGTATAAATCAGAAAAGTCTTGCTGCAAGAATTTGAGTTACCAGAGATGGAGCCAGGCTGACTGGCCAGCTCACACCTCCATTCCCTCTGGGGTCAGACACCAGTAGGCGCTGAGTGTGTCCAAATCTCCAGAGTACCTGCACCTTTCTCTTTGTTGAAATCTCTTTACAACAGGACAAACCAAAAGGTGATATATACCAGTCCCTAGCTTGTCTCTAAAATACTAGTGGAAATGGAAAACGGGGTCAGAGACAATCTTACAGCTTTGTATTTGACAGCCAGCACTTAAGGAATCAGACTGGAAAGAGTCCAGGGCAGAGGAAAGATGAAAAGGAGAAGAAAGTGGAGATAAAAGTCAGTGGAGCGACTGGAGTGTGTGCTAACACTGAGGGAGACTCTGCAGCTAATGATGAGATGACAAGTGGTGCAAAGAGATTTGAAAGTGGAAGCCAAACTGGGAAGTCAGATGAAATGCTGGAAAAGGCAGGTGCTGAAGTGTGTGTGATCATGGAAAATAGTGTGGAGAGAGAATGAAAGTGGGAACAGCAGAACAGAAAGGTTTTCAGAAAGGAGAAGAGACATCTGTTGTCTGCTCTGCCAGGCACAAAGGAAAGCAAAAGGAGTCAGCAGCATCTCAGCCCTCTCTGCAGCAGGCGGCTTGCAGACTCCATCCCCTCCAGAGCTATAGGGAGTCACAATTAAATGCAATGAAGTGGAATAAGATAGACTGGAGCATTGCAGCGTGGCAGTGCATGAAACCTGGAAGGTAGTCTCTAAATCCACCTGGAGCTTGTTCTTCTGATCTGCAAGGAAAACTGTGCTCACAGACCTGAAAAAAAAAATATGGAAAAGTGCAAGTTTACTGTATGATGGTAAAACATTGAATTCTGTAGTAGCAGGGGAAGAAGCTGTGGATTCCCAAAGTGCTGAGATACATACAGTATAGGCTTCCAGCCATGGATTTCTTGGGACTGTAGGGGTCCCAGGAGCACTGCTGTCAGGGTGGTCTTCTTAGGAGTCATCTTACTTCTCAAGTATGAGGACTTTGAGATCTCTGCACAGCTGTCTGCAGGCTGTTTTCTGAGGAGCAGAGGGCCCTGAAGCGTTGTGTGTACTTTCTCTTCAGCAAGGCCATCTTAGTCTTAGGTGTGTGGAACTGGATATTTAAACACCCACACACTGTCCTCACACTGAGTGTCGGCTCAGTCAGTCATTCTCTGCTCCCTGCTCCAGTCCCACATGAGAGGGAAGCCCAGCCCTCGAGGTCTCTCCTGGCACAGGGGTACAAAGATGCCTGCCTTCAGCCCATGCACTGGGATTCGCAAAGGGCCTATTTCCATTAAAACCAATAGCAGCCTGCCTTCAGGACAGACTCTGAGCTTCCCTATTCCTATCTCAAATGGCGATGGGAGAAGGAGAAGTTATGAGCCAAGGGCTCATAACCTGGGGAGCCAGGTGCCTGCATCCTCAGCTCTTCCTGCAGGCTCTGCAGTCCTGAAAGCCTGGATCACTGTAGTGGGTTAACCCTGGCTGGACACCAGGCATGCACCAAAGCCATTCTATCACTCCTCTCCTCAGATGGGCAGGGGAGAGAAAATATAATGAAAGGCTTGTGGTCAACCTAATGACAATGAGATATCACTCATCAGTTACCATCATGGGCAAAACAGACT
This sequence comes from Manacus candei, assembly GCF_025592945.1. Classification (NCBI taxonomy): domain Eukaryota; kingdom Metazoa; phylum Chordata; class Aves; order Passeriformes; family Pipridae; genus Manacus; species Manacus candei. The sequence goes on along the minus strand of NW_026138067.1, from coordinate 4,926,915 downwards.
CAACTTGAGGAAATTAACTGACTTTATTACCAATCATATCAGAGTAGGATAATGAAAAGTAAACCAGATCTTAAAAACACCTTCCTCCCCCCCTTCTCATCTTCCTGGGCTTAACTTTATTCACTGTTCTCTACCTCTTCCCTCCAGCAGCACAGGGGGACAGGGATGGGGGCTGTAGTTAGCTCATCACACTATTTCTGCCACTGCTTCCTCCTCAGGGAGAGGATTTCTTCCCCTGCTCCAGCATGTGGTCCCTCTCATGAGACAGAGTCCTTCATGAACTTCTCCAGTGTGAATCCTTCCCTTGGGCTGCAGTTCACGAACTGCTCCATGTTGGGTCTGAGTGTGGGTCTCTCCCATGGGGTGCAGTTCTTCCAGAACAGGCTGCTCCAGCAGGGTTTCCCGATGGGGTCACAAGTCCTACCAGCAAACCTGCTCTAGCATGAGCTCCTTTCTCCATGGGTCCACAGGACCTGCCAGGAGCCTACTCCAGCATGGGCTTCCCACAGGCTCACAGCCTCCTTCAGATGTCCACCTGCTCCAGTGTGTGTCCTCCACAGGCTGCAGGTGGATATCTGTTCTACCATGGGCTGCAGGGGGACAGCTGCCTCACCATGGTCTTTACCATGGCCTGCAGGGGAATCTCTGCTCCAGCGTCTGGAGCACCTACCGCCCTCCTGCACTGACCTGGGTGTCTACAGAGTTATTGCTTTCACATAAACTCTTTCCAGTCTTCTCTGGCTGCAACTGTTTCTGCGCAATAACTCTTTTTCCCTTCTTAAATATGTCATCCCAGGGGTGCTACCACCATCACTGATGGGCTCAGCTTTCCCAGGAGTGCTGCCATCGTTGCTGATGGGCTCAGCCTTGGCCAGCCACCAGTCTGTCTAGAAGCTGCCTGGCATTGACTCCGTGGGACACAGAGAAAATTCTAGTAGCTTCTCAAAGAAGCCAAACCCTATAGCCACCCCCACCCCCGTTACTGAAACCTTGCCATGCAAACCTAATACATTCACTTCCCGGATCAGGAGTCCAGGACATCCAGTGGTGGTTTCACCACCGTCAAGGAGGATAAAGAGGAGCGAAGGGAGGTTCATCCCTTAGGGCTGAAAGTCTCATAGTGGCCAAACCCACCGAGAGGCTGTACTTCAAACAACATGTCCTGTCAGAGCCCATAGGTTAGCCACTAGCGTGGTGCTGTGTGCTGGTGGCCATGAGGAATCATAGGCACGCATCAGTTCACGTCTTCCCATCTCAGCCTGGGATTCTGTTGCCCACTGTCCATGAGAAATCAAGGACTCAAAGATTAGTGCTTTATGTATGTACTGGCACCTTTCATTGATGCTCCAAAGCTTCCCATGCACTTATAAAAGCAACCCAAATCCAATGCTTCAGAAGTAGGAGCAATGGGAACATGACAGTATGTTTAAGCTCCCTTCTGAGTGAATCATACATGAGCAACTGCTCTGGAATATCCGGTAGCCAAGTTCCCAACATGAATATGCTTCATTAGTTGCATTTACTTTTGTTTCTATTGGACAACTATTTGTATTTGTCTCATTACATGACAACACCCACAAAGCAGACAAATAGCTTTTGCAAGCTGCTGTTTAGTTGTTTCACACTGGTAAAGACTAGTTATGCTGGTCTCAGGAAGTCAACCTACATCCTTTCGGCTCTTATCTCATCAAACAGGCCAACCTCGTGCTAGCTACTTCTTGCCCTTTCTTGTTTCAATCAGTTGGCATAGTGTCTCTTTTTTCAAGGATTCACATTTCATTTGCATAAGAACGTTAATGGAATCATTTCAGAAATAAACGCCCAGCTTAACCCTGCTGTACCCTTCGGAAAAGTTCCTCTCCACTCTGAAGGTTTTCTGGCATCTCCCTTCTCCTCCACTGGCTCATAAAGGCACACATAAGAGAGGTCAAGCTCCTCTTGTGCTACTTTCAAAAACAGTGGCTTTCACAATAAGAAAACACATCCAGTGTTTCCTGTCTGGTTTAGGCAAAAAAAGTCATAAATCATTTTTTCCTGAGGGACCAAAGAAGTGTAAGACCAGAGCAGGCAGACAAGAGAATCTTACTGCTGGCAAACTTCTGAACTTTACATTCAAGGGGGGTGTGATTAGCACATGTGGCTGGAGGTGGTGCTACATTCAGGCCCTGTTTTGCACATTTCACCTGAGGCAATGATGGGTATTTAGAAAAAAACCACAATAATCCTAAAAGCAGAAAATCTCAAGTTTCCCTGCACAGGGTACAAGAGTCCAACTGTTGGTGTAGAACCAAACTTCCACTGTTTCTTGTTTTGTTCCCTGTGATTTTTGCATCCATGGCCATACTGTAGTGCATTCCCAATTCCAGCAAGGAAAGAGTAGAAAATCTTTCTTTGTCCTTGAAATAGCTTGCACCTCACTGGTTTCTGCAGGGAGGTAGCAGATGTATGCTTGGGCCCCTCCAACCTGAGCAGAGATTCCAAGTGCCAGACGCCACTCTCCAGCAGGCAGGGACAACGATGCCTGTTTTATCCCATCCTTCTTACTCACTTTCTCTTTTGCTATGAGCTGTGCAGAAGGATTATGCTTTGTCAACCTTAATGGTATATTTATTCTACATTTGATCTGTCAATTTTAATCTTAATTACTGCCCTAGAAAGCTCCAGTCCTTGGAAATCATTGTTTGTGTGTAGAGCAAAGATGAGGCCCTCAGCTATTTCATACTCCATGAAAGAAGCACCATGTCAGTTCATGTTGTGAGGTACCTCCATTTTCTGTGAGTTGGTCAATCATAGGTTTTCCTCAAGCACTTTTTACCCCCCTGCTGTCATCCTCCTCCTTCCTTGTTGCTCCCTTTCACGTCCCTCACCTCCCTTGCTCTTTGATGCACCTGTGAGGACACCCAGCTGGGGGTGTATGGTCTCCAAGTCTGGGAGATCCTTAAATCCCTTAGGGAAAATTTCCTTTCCATGAAGGAACTCCCCTATTTGGTTGACATTCCCTTCCAGAGATGCTCTCAAGCTGTCTGTGACAGTCTGTCCCCCGGATGTGTGCATGCCTCCCTGGGGATGCCTTCCCTGGCATATAGCTATGGCCCTTGAAAGGCAAGGGAAGAAAACCCAGAAACCCAAGAGAAATAAAAAAGGCCACTGCAAACACAGGGCTAGCTCCATGTAGAGCACTATTCTGGGGGGCTTCTGGCCACACTAGCCTGGTAAAAGGAGAGCTGGGCCCTGCTGCTGCTCCTGCTGGTGCCAGTGGCCCACACCAAGGTCTTGTAATGAGATGGCAGCATCACCTCTGGCACCTCCATCCAACCTGGGTAACATGACAGAGCCAGGACCTGTAGTATTGCACTGGGGGAAGGGGGCAGTGGAGATCTCTGTAGATCTCTGCCTGTGACACCCCAGCACCACCCCAGATCCTACTGACCAGGGATGCCCACCCAGCAACCTGCAGAGGAGCCAGCATGCCCTGCCAGGCCCCCATCCTGAACCCAAGCATTGCCCTTCTTGCCTTCCTTTTTAGGAGGATTAACACAGTGGTGCTCCATCATCATCCAGGGGCAACTCAGCCTCTAGGCTGAGGGATCCTGGGTGTCTCTGGTGACCATCATGGCATGGGTGCTGCTGCAGCTCACCTTCATTGTCATGGAGGAGCTGGATGTGAGCTGCATGGTGCAGCACCCAGAGTGGCAGGAGCACCAGTGTTGGCACAGTACATCAGGAGACTTGATGAAGCCCCAAAAGGACCAGTACCAGATCACAGTGAATGTTCAGATGGCACTGTGGACTAAGAGCTGCCAATACCTTCGTCACATGGCCAAGGACCTCAGGGTGTCAGGGGATGTCATCCTCCCCTGCATGCACGTAACCAGCCCATGGGACCCAGAACCAAGTCATTGATAAAGTTACTGGTGGGGACCTCCAGAGATTGGGGACCTCCAGATGTTGGGGACCTCCAAGAGTAGTGGGACCTCTAGTGGGGGACAGAGACCTCCATGGAGATGTCTGAAGGTATTGGGGACATCCATGGGGACCAGGACCTCCAGGGGTGGTTGGGTACCACAGGAGGTTGAGGAGATCTGTCGGTTGAGGACCTCCAGAGGCTCAGAGGATTTGCAGGAGTGGAGGTCAGGAGTAGGTGACATCCCTGCCCCATGGTGGTCCCATCCCCAGCTTCATGTGCCTCTGCTCCCCCCCGGCACATGGCTGTAGATGTTGGGGACTCCTGTGTGTGGGAGGTGTTGGAGGAACCACAACAAAAAACCCCACATCAGGTCAGAAGCTTCTGCCAGGCAGGATGCAAAGCAGTACAGGTCAAACCTCCAAACTGCATCAGCGGAGCATGTTACGCTGAGCTGCACTAATTAGTAGCCTAAAGAGAAACAGCACCAGCATGGATGAGTTCTTCGAATCAAGTCTCCCTGCAGAGACCTGCTTGTGTATCACCCTTTCTACAGTCATTTCACCAGCTTCCAGCTCTGGCTCGAGGTCATTGTGTTGGTTTTCTCCCCTTGCTAAGATCAGGTGCACCTGTCAGGCACTTTCTTGGGGGTCAATGAGAGTGGTGGGGTTGCTCAAGCCCATAGCACCAAGATGTGTGCTGGGCAGGAAGCTGAATGCCGTTTTGGAAACACTCCTGGTTCTGGACCCCGTGAGTTCCAGGGGAGGTAGGGTAAATCGGCCACCAGGAGGTGCTCGCAGTGACTCCTCAGGTGTCAGCAGGGAACGTTTGCACTGAAATGTGTTTCTGAAGTCAGGATTATGTATGTTGTCAGAGCTTTACATAGTCTCTTCAGTAAAGAGAGGAATAGTCATATGTCTAATGTCTTGTAAGATTTTAACAAGCTCTTCACTAGAAAGTTACTCTGAGCAATTTATTTTCAGTATGGCCCATGAATACATAAATATAAATGATCATATAATAATCAAAATACTGGGGCTCACTCAACAAGTCTGATTCATGGCTCTTTGCAACACACTCTGAAGATAATGGAGCAGTTACAGCTTGTCAAACATACATAAATTTGACTACGGGCAAGAGAAAATATTCTTAAATGTAGCTGCATGCCTCTTACAGACTTGCTACATTTAAGAGGTGAACGTCCTTCCAAGGTTGCTGCCACAATTGCAGTTATTCAGAAGGTAAAAACACACAGCCTCTCTCTGTATTTCAGTTTGAGATAGCTTGGCGAAAGCAAATCCAAAGAATGTGCCCAACTTGACTTTTCAAAGCTTAATTTTTAACAATTGCTTTGACATAACATAGCTGGTCGTTCAGTCCAAAATGATTTTAAAATTGTAGGTTACCTAAAGAACAAATGGAGAAAACAGCAGACAGCCCTCTCCCAGCACTGGAGGAAGGGAAGAGTTCTTTGTCTCTCTGTATCCACCTGTTGTCCCTGCAGTGCAGAACTACATAGTGCTGCATGGTTGTGTTCAGTCTTACTAGACAAGCATCAGTTTATGACACTCCACATTCTCCTGTTGAAAACTGCTCCACTCTTGGAATAAAAAGCTTTTTTTAATGCTTGCCCTAACTATCTTTTGCTGTGCTACACTATCTGCAACATTTAGTTGAGCCATTTCTTTTTGAGTATCCAAGAATAAGACAGTACTGCTCTTTTTGCAGGCTTCACATTTTTAAAAAATACCCAGTTTTAAAAACAAATAAACAAACAAACAAACAGCAGCAGCAGCAGCAACAACAACAACAACAATTCCAGTAATAACAGAGATAACTCTTCCCTCTTCTGCTGCAATAACAAGGTTAAACCATTCCAGATGTCATCACCGCTCTGAGAGGTACTCCTGCTTACGACAGCACTGACGCAGGGAGGGGAAACTCCTCTCAGAAGCGCCAGGACATGCCCAGCAGTGGCGATGCGTAGTGTTTCCTGTTATCATGGGATCGTTCATTAACTATGACAGGAAAACAAGGTGTGTCATGCTGGAAAAGCCATGCATGTTCCGTGTACTGTAGCCGCAGTCCGCGAGGTGGCAGAAGGAAGCGGGTGTCATCACAGGCTCAGCCCGCTCAGCCGCGTTTCTCTATTGCTGCTGTTTAGAATTTGAAAAGGAAGGCAAAAGAAAAAACAATTGAAGAACAGAAGCATGTTTAACTTTCATGTAAAAACTTTCCTGAGGAGAAGAGGATAAGCTACTAAGAGGATTGTTTACATACATTAAAGACAGAGAGACGAGTGGAAAACAAAGTGCACTCTTTCAGTACTCTTTCAGCACCATGTATTTCAAAATAGTAAGACAAATAACAGCAATGGCCAAGAATTATTTTATCCCTCTATGTGAAGTGATGACTGCCAAGAAGATAACTACAGACAGCTCTCTTGCAATATAAATTTGCACTTTATCAAACCAGCTTCCTACCAAGCCCACCTGGCCTGTATGTTTATTGACTTGTTTATTGATCTGTTTATTGACCAGTGGTAATTATGAAAAAAAAAAAAAACAACAAACCACTGAGAGCTTATTTAGCTTTTTGGTCTAACACATATTAAAATCTTGAAGGAATGCAATACATAAATTTATTTGGAAATCAGCAATCAACCCCTCAAGCTCCAAGAAATCTAGATACTAGTGAAGCTTCCAGGGGAACTCCACTACACACCTTACCCACACAAGGCTGCAGCTCTCCTCCTTAGAGAAGACATAGTGGTAGCATTACTAAACGGCATTCCTGATATCCATATACTTGGGGGATTTGCTTCCTGGCAGAGCTTGCCCCAAGGAGAAGGGTCCTATGTATATTTGTTAAGTCCCTTTTCTAGATCTGAGTATGTCCTGCATTTTTGGGATTATCTGCTGAAGGAAGCTCATGCAAACACCCAGTCTCATCCTATATTGCAAAGGAGTTTTAAACCACAGCTGCAAGATGCTGCTCTGCACAGTGTGATAGTTCAGCAATATGACTTTACTATTAGTTTCTTGGAAAACGACCACAGAAAACAGAAAAATAATTTGTTTAATTGCCCCACTTAGCAAGGGGAGGGAGGCCAACATGAGCTCATCACATGTCAGAGAGCAGAGAACCCCATGAAAGACCTTCTGAGTGTCTGTGGCCTGAGCAACCCTGTGCATGCCTCAAAGGGAAGGCTGTGATGAGAGTTCATGCATCCAACCACAAAGTGTAAACTCTGAGGAAACCCAGTTTTACTTGACCTGTCCCTTGCTCCTACATATGTTGCTGCTAGGCTGGGGTCACGTGTTGTATTTCCTAGATAAAAGTGAGTGAGGTCAACTTAGACTGTCTTTATAGTAGATCTTAGACTGCTCCTGGACTACATCCCCTCCTTGCCACCTCTGCTCTGGCAAACTTGGCTCGCTGGCCATTACTCCAACACGTCAGGAGTTTTGCTGGCTGGCTGAGCTGCCTGTGCTCTGGAGTCCCTCAAAGCAGGCCCATGGCACTTGGTGCTTACTGGCTCACCCTGCAATGTCAGCCCTGCTCACACAACGTGCAGAAAGCGCTCAGGGAAGGGGTCTCCTTTGCTATGAGGCTATTTCTACGCTATATTCCCTTCATTAACTTAAATCTGTATAAAGCCCTCCCACCAGCAGGCTGACACCACCTTCTCAGGAGCCTGCAGTGCTTCTCGCAGATCCAGCACAAGCATGAAGCAACCACCACTGGGAAATGTTCCTGTTCTGGTACTCTTTGGGTACCAGTTTAGGTTCTTCTGCCTTTGGAAACCCTTAGTGCTTTCTAGTGAGGCCAGCTTGGTGCTTTTCTATCACTACAGAGCTCACTACAGTTATTGCACCAGTGTGTAATTAGCATTGCCATCATTTGCTGATGATCTTCTTTTGTTTCTCTTGTGCTGCAGTTTTGAGCTAATGCAGATATCAACAGCAAAAAGATGACTGTAAGGTCATTTGCCTGAGAGTTTCTTTGGATTTTGAGCCAGTGCTCTTAGTTATAATAAAAACCTTACCTTAAAAAGTTAAAAAGCAGTTGAGTAGCACAGTTAGGAAATCTGTTTTCCCATGGATTTATAGCTGGATTCTCTGGTGTCCAGCAAGACACAAACTCCCCAAAATTGTGTAGATGGGATGTAATATCTCTTCCATGTAGATTCTGTGGTATCTGAGAGCAAAATTCACAGTGAAGCTCTCAGGGCCTGGGGAGGATAATCTGTGCATGGGTGACTGCCTCTGCTGATTAACTGCTCCCTCAGATTCTGGCTGAAATCAGCCAATGGGTCCAAAATTGCCAGTGGGACAGACTCAATGGTTGTATAAGCCTCCTCTCCATGGAAAAATGCTCCAGAAGAATACATGGTCAGACCAACTGTGTGCATCACTAGCTGTGCTCAGAGTAAGCCAATTCACCTCAACCAGTCTAGTCCTATCAACAAAACATAACTACTGATATATGAGACATGCCAGTAAAGCCTAAGTAGCTCTGATAACGCTGTGTGTGGAACAGAAAGGTTAAGATAAAGTCAATGGAAAGAATTTAAAGCTGGCCAAGATCTGAGTCTGAAGTGGGGCCCTGGCATTGTTGGGACCCCTGCACTCAGTTGAGCTTGTAAAGGCTCCCTCGAGAGGAGAAGGTGCTAGGGACTGAGTGCACGGTGCTACACTCCTCCTGAAGAGAAATCACTTAAAAATGCAGTCATCATCTTAATTGCTGCTTCTGTCTGTTGGCAACAGAAAAGAGATCAGAGCTACTTCTGAGTTAGTGAGCTTGCACGGACTGTGTCAATGTACTGCAGAGGCAATGGAAGTTGTGCTAGAAATAAATGGGACTCTATAGTTTGAATAGATGCCAAGGAGCAAGTCTGATCTCCAAAACAGCAGCAAACAGACCATGAAGAGAAATTGGCAGAAAAACGCAGTGATCAGCTGTCAAGAACTGCAACACGTCCGGCAGATGAGGAGCTCGGGGCCAGGTACTGCATTCTCATACCACATGCAAGTTGCAAATGAACAACTGCATCTCTTTTAAATTCACTTCTGCACCTTCTGGAAAGAGTCAAACACAGGCAACGGCACTCAAAACAGCAGAAGTGGGTTGATGTTCTCTGAGTATTTCTCTGTCATCCATAAGACTTGATTTAATAGAGAGAAGAACCAGAGAGGAGGTCAAGTACAGCTGTTGTCTGAGCATTTGACATGCACCTAATGCCAATGGACCTGTGCACATCAGCACCCATAAGCAATGCGACCCATAGTATTACACAAGCTTATTTTTTGAATGCCTTGTGAGCAAATCAAAGTTCAGAAATTCTTAGTCCTACCTTTCTTAGACGTTAAGAAATAATGTTATTCATAGCTGATGTTATCTGTCGTGATATTACTTCTGTTCTTATCCAGACTAGGGCTGGCTAAGGCTCTGCTGTGACATGAACCTTTCGATTGCTGTTAGCCCTCTTCAAAGCCAGTGTGTGGAGGGCAGCAGTTTAAGTTCTCTGGGCTCTGCTGTGTCTCCAGTGGAGACTTTCATAGCAAGCTGGAACACATTTGCCAGTGCTAGGCTTGTCCAGTCTGGACTCAGCCCTTTCTTTGAAGAATGGATATTGGATACTTTTTGAGTATTACTGGTATGGTGCTGGGTATCACTGCTATGGTCTCTCTGTTTGCAGTACAGTGGAACAGCTGTTTCTCCCTTAGAGTCTAAGTAACAAGATCTTGAGGCCCTTCCTAGAGGCCACCTGACACTTGGTCAGAAGCGCTATCACTGGACTGTGCCAGGCCATGTAACCTGAATGCTTTACTCTGCTGCCTCTCCTATCACAAGCAGTGTAAGAGCTGCAGGCACTCAGGAGCAACCAGGCTTTTTACCATGTGATCAAGTTGGTTCATAATTTCTGCTCCAGTAAATTCCAGCTAAAACTCCTCAGGATGTGCTAAGGTTAGATAAGACACAACATGCAAGTAGGCTTGCTAGTTTAATATCTTCCTGCCATCTGGCTTTGTCCTAACTGCTAAAACCAAATATTTTACACTGAGAAAGTTGTTGGCTGAAGTAGTCACAGGCTTCCACAGCCACCATGCCTTTGCCCAGGGCAGGATGCTGATGTGTCAGAGTCTCTGTGTGTTGTTAGCACATCCCAGAGAAACTGCAGCTGCATCTAACATCACGACTGAGATTTAAGAATGTAGCTGTTCCATCATGAGACAGTTGAGAGCAGGGGATCCAGCATGTGAGGTCAGAGCACTCCACAGGATCATAAAAAAGCAGAGGTGTATAGTGAGCCTGCCATGAGCTTGGTTGGTGTCTGTCTCTGGTTCTTCAATATTGTCATATAATTCTCCCCAACAGCTCTGAGCAAATTCAGAGAGACTAAACCAGAGCCTTTTCTCTTGCCTGGGCTGTGGGTGGTTCCTCCCATGTCCTGCTCTTTCCCAAGACAAACATTTCTACCTTTGCAGGTAGGTGTGGTAAAAAGCCACCTCCTGTGCTGAGACAGCAAAGCCATACATTTTTTCCCATATCATCACTGTTTGCCCAAGCACCTTGCCCTCCACAGCGCCTCTCTTAGCAAGGAGAGCCACTGGCTTTCAAGCTGTGTAGAGCACTAAGGTCAATTCCTGACCCAGGCTAAGATCTAATTGGTGGAGTTATGAGCTGCAGTGCCTGTGAGGAGTGTTGATGAGGCTCTGTGTTGGCACAGGGCTATAAGGTTAGAGTGATGAGGAAGAGGAGATTTGAGCTTCAGAGTAGCTATGTCAGTCTGAGTCCTTCAGTGTGTTTTACATGCACAGCTGCATCTGGGTACTGCTGGAGGCTGCCAAGTCAACAGTGGTGTCAGGGTATCCATAGGGGTTAGTGAATATCAGGCTTTGCAGTTTTGTTTGTGGAAACTTTGCCTGGCATAAGGGAAGGGACATCCAGAGAAAGACCAGGGGAAGACCCTCAGGACTTTTGGGCACCCAGTAAAGCAGTCAGGACAGGGACTGCTGGACACTAGTGAGACCTGGACTTGGTTACCCTGGGGGGCAGGTTGTCCACAGAAGTCTTAAGAACTCAAGAGAGAAATACAGGTGTCCTGTTTTTAGGCTGATGGAAACTATGGGAACAAACTGGGACCTGACTGTACGAAATCTCAAAAAATAATTGTTAATGGGAAGTCATCCTCAGTGCCAGTCTTTTTACTAGTGTTGGTCCCACAGGGACCTGTTCTTACAAAGTGCTATTCAATAATAGCTCAAGCTCTCTGGTTTATCAAACAGAAAGGTAAAAGGAGGATCCAATCCTGATTTTAAATATCTGAGGAAAAGATTTCTCTAACTAAAGAACAATATCAGAGAAAAATATAAAAGTAATAAGTCTGGGAGGTCATCTCCAGTCTAAATTTATTTTGCTTAAAGGTGCACTTTTTAAAATAGGGAACAGGTGAAGTGTGAAAAGACTTATGCTGTGCAGGCAGCCTTTGGTTTGAGCTTTGCACAGATGGAGTTGTTACTATGGATGCTGGGACATAGGGGACAGTACCAGGAAAAGCCTGAGACAGCTGGTTTGGTGAAGGGTACCCTGGAGATGTGGAAGTAGGAAGGCTCAGGTGCAGGATGGTAAGGAGCTGAAGTCTCTGTTTGGGAATGGAGAGTGCAGCAGGCCGGTCTTTAAGCTCCTGTCTAGGCACAGACAGGATCAGGGCTTTGTTTTCTAACCTGGCCTTTTTGCCCATGGAAGCATTGTAAAAGACACTTTCCCACTGGGACAGACATGCGGGTCTCCAGCACCAGGCATTTCCACTTCACTTCATTATAATTTTTTAGCCAGATTGCAAGAGCACAGTTTTTTAAATTAGCTTTACAGACAAGCAGTCAGATTAAAATGTCTTTGTTTTTTTAATCAAGTAGTTTAAATTAGAGCTTTACATTTTTCTAACCTAGTAAATACTAATGTGCAAAGTCTGTACCTAATGTTACCTCACAACCAGCTCTTGGGACTCTCCTTTAAGTGCTATTCTGTCTTGCCTGATTAGAGATGTGCACTGAGTGTTTTCACAGAAGCATTAATTCATCCTCCTTGGTTTTCTACCACAGTTTTCAAGCAAAAGCCAAGCTAAAGGACTGAGTGAAAAAGCAGCCCTCTGCCTGTGCTGCTCAGCCACCAGCCATTTAGCAGGAAAACAGTTTTCCATTCCTCCATCCCATGGCAATCTATCTTAAGAGTAAACTTACGAACATCTACAGAGACATGACTTCATATATCCACAGTAACTCAGCTGCAATAATTCTGACAATCAAGACAGACATTCTGTCTGGCTGCCCCACAAGTAAAGTCTTTTACCTCTACATAGCTGCTGTCTTTTGGCATTTCTGGCTCCTTGCAGTAATGTGTTTTCTGCTCGGCTCTGCATCCCATAGCACATTGCTCTGCTGCAGCACTCTGGGATCTTTTGCAGAAAGCAGTGGGGTCCAGTGGCCTGGTGCAAACCAAATCATTCCCCTGATTTCTCTTGCCAAGTCCTATTTATCTACCAGTGTTTGTGAGCTAGACCTTACTATGTTCCAAGCACTGTCAGCAGCTGGCAGGAAACACTGGCAATCGGAGCAATCCCCACAGCTCCATTTGAAGCAGGCTCTTTGGATTCCTGCCTTTAAGTCATGCAGTGACTTCAGAGTGAGTGCAATGGGGCATCTGAAAAGGAGAACGTTGAAATCCAGCAGATGTTTCTCGCTGATCTCTTCCTGAAGCAGCAGACTGCTGGGACTGAGCCAGCACTGCAGACCTGGGAAAACCAGCAGTGTGTGTGTGCCAGTTTTGAACATCCAAGGCTGCTTTCCTTCCATGGGGAGCATCCTACAGCTGCAGAGCCCTTTCCTGTGGACTCTCTGTGCTCATTCTGGGATGCACCTTTGGCTTGTTGCCTCATTGCCCAGCAAGATTTTGCGTGCTGCTTGGACAACAAAAAGAGTTTCCCACCCTGCCCTTAGCAGTTCTAGAATGGCAATGAGATCTGCACACAGATGACTGAAAGACAGATGGAAAGGCTGGCTCTGCATGAGAAGTAACTGCCCCTTCCACAGGGCACAATAAGCAGCTACCAAAATATTTCTAGTATGAGGCTGGAGTGTTGCAGGTGGGCCGAAGAAGGAAGCAAGCAGAGATGGTGGATGCTTTGAGCACCCTTGACACAGAGGCATCTCTGGAATGTGCAGCCACTCAGAAGCTGAGGGATGTGTTTCCTTCCTTGAGGCTAGAGGCCAGTTGTCAACAACATTGGCATGTTTGTAAGAGGTTTTAATCACAATTGCTGCAAGTTTTAATGCACACATGACATCTGTGGATTGTTTTCATGCTTCATACATGTATTTTACTGGTGGAGAGGAGGGAAATCCTGGTATTTTGAATTAATTAAAAATGTACAGATATATTTGTTTTCATGATAAGGCAGGGACTTGAACACGTACAAGATTCAAAAGCATGAATGGAGGGCACACGCAAAAAAGGGAGTGCATTTAAAAATAGTAACTGTACGTAATGCTGTGCAAAGCTAAAATCTATTTTAAACTGTTTATATAGAACGGAAGCGTATGTTCTCAAGGTCTCCAGTTTGTCTATGTGGGTTGGTCAAAAAAGTTGTGACATGCTGAGAAAGGCATTTGCACATTGTTGTTTTTAGCAAAACTCACTTCCAGCAAAATGGATTTAAAAGAGGAGAGACTGCAAAATACTTAAAGATCACAAGACAATTTTTGCCCATGCTCTCCAGGAGGTGCATATGCCTTGCCAGCCTTTAAGGAACTGCATCTCCATGCTTCTGACTGCCTCTGTCTCTGTCATTCTTCATGAGCCTTCTACTCAAGCCTTCACATTTTTGTCTCTCAGAGGATGTGGGCAGCTCCATGTTGAATCCTCCCTTGTACATTTTTTCCCCTTCCAGTGGAGAGGAATGCTCACTGAAGTAGCTCTGTCCATGCTTGCTGGAAAGGGTCAGAAGCTATGAGAGGAAAAAAGAAACAAACCCAGAGAGACAGGACAATTAGTGTAGTCTCTGTGCCAGCAAAAGCAAACCAACACACCACCACAATCTACCATCGACTTTGAGATGCTTCCTTAGGTTTGTCTTAATTTAAGGTTTAGTGGCAAAAGTATTTCCGCAGGCTGCCTTGTTGCACAAGAGCCTGAGCTCATGGTAGAGATGAGGTAGAAGTGACAGTTATATAAAATTTTAGAAAAGGTTAACAAATGCATGGGCACCTGGCATGCTGCCAGCTCACTGTGGGTGTAGGAGAAGAGGGCACTGTCCTCTTGTTTGTGTGCTTCTGGAGTCTACTGATGGGAGCAGTAGGACAGTGAGGAGCACTGGGAGCTGGCAATGTGGTGGACATCACTTGAGGTTGTCCTTGTTCTGGAGGATGCCATCCATCAGGCGTGATGGGATGCCACCCTGAAATAAAGAGGCTGTTCAGAAAAGCAGCAGGCAAACCATGAAAAGATGCTGCACTGCTGCTAATGGGTCTAGTCCTTCAAAGCTAATGTGGAATTGGAAGGGTACCACAAACCTGAGGTGCCCTGCCAAGAGAGCTGCATTGCTGTGCCAGTTTCCTTCCAAAACAGAGCATAGTCTTTTGGCTTTCCTTCTCATTTTGTTCACTATTCCTTTTTCTTCCCTTCTTTTTCCATTTTTAAACCTTGTGGATCAGCATACTGTGCACTACAGGACACCTAGTTCTGCAGTAACCTGCAGAAAGAGGCATATCAACACAGGTTTAAAATATTTCTTTTTCCTGTATATATGTATTGTGACTTGGTATCATCTCATACCAGTGCAGAGGTATGAATCTATTGAGTCTGTGAAACAAACATATGACTTAAGATCTCTGTTTTTTTGTATTTGCCACAACAGCAATACTGGGCAAGTCCATGAGGTGCCCACATCCCAGCTGCAGAAAAGTAGCACACAACAGTCGGGGTCAGTGGAGGGACAGGAGTTAATGCTGTGTCAGGGAGGCGTGAACTGGATGTATGAAAGCTGGAGCTATAGCTGTGAAAAATGCCTTTACATGGAAAGAACTGTATGTTAACACATGGGGGAGCGAGGAGGTGAAAGTCTGCAAGGCAGAGGAAGGGAAATGAACAAAATGCTACCTTGTCAGGCCCCTGGGCTAGGATAGGCACTGCTGCATGATGTTTTCTGTCAAACAGTACTAACTACCAGGACTCCAGCCTCGCTGGGGTTCTGCCTGCAACCATGACATCCCATCCCTGATATTCAGTGATGCTGACTCTGACCTACCATCACATCAGC
The DNA here is from genome assembly GCF_025592945.1 of Manacus candei. Taxonomy (NCBI): domain Eukaryota; kingdom Metazoa; phylum Chordata; class Aves; order Passeriformes; family Pipridae; genus Manacus; species Manacus candei. The sequence goes on along the minus strand of NW_026138067.1, from coordinate 4,911,691 downwards.
CTCGAATATCCTTTCAAAGACTTCAAAGACTGGGTCTTACAGGCTTCAACTGCAGAGATAATCTCTGCTGTTGTGTTTGTGTCAACATTGGTCCGAATCCACAAAATCCAGTGAGAAGACTGCTGTCACTTGAGGGCCCAGGGCATGTCTCCTTCCCTTCCTTTCACTTCTCGTGACTGATGAGGGGTCATGGTGGGGCACCAAATAAAAACACTCAGTAGGCAGGCACATGGTACCAGCATGCTACTCCCTGCAACTGAGTGGCCAAGGGCAGCCCTCGGCCACCAGCCAGCATTTAGCCAGTGAGATGATGTATGATTAATGTGACATTGGGTCAATAGTGAGTGCACAAGCAAATGAGCAGGAAAAAGACACCACAGTAAGTTGGTAGGGAATGGCAGTGGGAGGACCTGGCAGATGCACAGGGGCTGATTCAGAAGGGAGATGCAGCCCCACCTATGCTGTTGTGAGCAAGCTTGCCCTGCACCTCACAACAACTACTTTCAAATTGGGTTTAATAACACATGTCAAAATGTCAGCTGGTTCCCAGCAGGGAACTGTGCTGGGGACACCACTCATGCATTATATGACGGGACAGCTCAAACTGACCTGCAACAAAATCCAACTGTCAAGAAGTCACTGTTGAGCAGAACAGGTATTTTGATCTAATGACAGAAATTGCACTTATATGCAGGCAAGAAAATGATGAGGGGCTGGAATCCAAAGAGACAGGAAATAAGCATGAGAATAACAAAAAATCAAGACAGCTTAAAAAAAAACAACCAAAAAACTAAGAAATAATCCTGCCTTACAGCATTGCTTCTGCCATGTTCCCTTTCCTGCATTTCTCCTAAGTAGACTGGCATTTTGCTTTTTTTTTTATCACATTGTTCACCACATTCATCCTTGCGCTTAAATTGGAGCCTTGTTTCTCGTCAAGAAGATAATAGTCTTTATTTTTTTTTAATTTGGACTATTTTTAGGGGCTTCATAAGAGCTACAATGCCTCATCCATATCCCTAAGAACCTGTGTTGTCTGTGTGTACAATGCTGCTACAGATTTCAGTGAATTGTAACCACTGAAACATTTTCATAAGGCTTGGCTTGGGGATAATAAACTCCCTGCATTTGGTCTACCCTTAACTACCAAGAGGTATTCTTGATTTTCATTCTATTTTAATGCAGAATACCGTGGGGTTTAGGAGATTTGAATTTTAGAATTGATGTTAAATTAGAAAACAACAATTAACAAAAAGCACAAGAAAAGCACTGCAGTGTATTTCTAGTCATTTTAAGACATTTCAGTCTGTTCAGACTGAACATTTCAGTCTAAAGCTTTCATTTTTTATATTTTAGCTTCTATTTATACTTTCATTCATACACTCTGGCTTGGTTGATCTCATGTGGGAGCAGCACAAAGCAGAGGAAGTCCATAAGCCAGATAAACTGCAATTACCACAGGCTCATTTTGTCAGAGTTATGCAAAGCATCCAGCGCACAGACTGGCCTGGCCTCTCTAACAGCTCACCACATCTACCCTCTGCCTCTTTGCTAACCTGCACACATGCATGGAAATATCCCCTTTGGTGTGACAAGTAAGTTTCATGCAGTGAATAAATTCTGCAAAATTATCTAGTGAATGGGAAGTTTTCCTTACTATCTGCATAGTAGAAATCTCAGCTATGGGGACTCATACTCTTCCACCCTGGCTTTTTGTTTCCTAACAGTCTCTTTGGAACCACCTAAATTGCAGAGCCATGATTTGGGCAATACAAGGACCAAAGCTGTGACCAGATTTTACAAGGGGACAGAAGACAGAGCAGCCAGAGGGACAGCTGCAGTCCCCTGTCCTACAAGGAGATCCTCTGTTCTCCCAAAAGAAGAAGGTTCCAAGACCAGCCAGAGCTCAGTGTGCGCTCAGGCAATCTGCTTTATTTGAAATTCTTGTCCAGCCAGATGTATAGCAGTGCCATAGTATGAGGACACCACCCTTGAAAGCCATCTCCAGTTCCACATCTGATGCCAGTAGTCTTCCAAAAATAGCATCATCCAGGAAAGAAGCTACTTTTTTCTTGGCAATCTTCTCCCTGATGAAAGTGAAACTTCATTTTGAATGCCACCTGCTTGCAAGCAGAGGACAGAAAATGCCTCCCTCTCCACACCACCCTACAAGCAGATGCACACGTGCACTTGAGGGTTATTTATAGTTGCCTATTTCCATAAAGTTCAGAACCTACCGAGAAGATATTTTAATGCAGTATGGATTGAACTGCCCAGGTATAAGAATTTTCGGTGCTATCAGTTTAACATAGAAGACATAGTCGCAAACAGGAATGTTAGGAAAATAGGGATTTTTTAGGGCAGTGTTAGGAAATCCATTTTTTATCACAGGCTTATGTTTGACTGTCATAGATGTCACATCCAGACCTACTTCCAGTGACTTAAGTGTCAGAAATCTGCTACATGGCTCCCCTGTAATTGTTATCATGCTCTGAGCATGACTCATAATGATGTCCCAAAACATTCAGTCTACTGTTTTAGGGATTTTTTTTTTAATTGCATTTTTCTCTGTCAGATCAGAGGAAACATTATAGATCAGAACATTACAATCATCTACCCTAAGCCCTGTAAAATACCAAGCCAACACCTCATAATTCCTCTAGTAAGCATATTATGGTTGCTTTTTTGCCCAAAACACAGAACTGTTCAAGATGACAGGCTAATTTTGAAGTTACAATTGCTCAGTGAGTAGCAGAACATTGTCTCATCAGAGATGCTGCCCCTATTTCATTTTTCACAGACATTCAGCCTTCCTCTGGGATATATGAAAATGTCAATAGAAAATAAAGAGCTCCTTTACCCTTCCTTACAGGGACTGCCTACATCTATATCCACGCAAGCTAATACCTTTCAAATCACTTGTGCTCTGGACACAGCCTGTAAACTTTCTCTGTGGTCCTTGCCAGAAGCGTCCAAACCCCGTCTCCACTTTCAACTTGGAGAAAATTCTGCTTCTCATCTCAGGCCGTTTCCTTCTGCTTTCAACTCATTTAACCCTTCAAGTCTATATATAGGCCTTCTGTGTGAACGGCAGCCAGAACAGGATCTCATCCTCTCTGGCATCCCTGCCTGCCCTCATCTCCAGCCCTTTCCCTGCTGCCTCTCCTGAGCCACTTATCTGGATTGCATTGAGGAGGAACAGCACTATTTTTAGGCTGCGCCTGTACTCTAACTAAGCACAGAGGAATGTGGCTGGGACCCGGGCCTGCCGGGGAGCGACGGTGCTCCGAGGGCAGGCAGCACCGCATCCCCCGGGCGGCACCGCATCCCCCGGGCGGCACCGCATCCCCCGGGCGCTGCGGCACCGCGGGCCCGGGGCTCGGCACAGGGAGCTCCCCGGGACACCACCGGGGCTGCGCTCCCGGGAACCAGGCGGGCAGGGCAGGGCTGTCTGTCCCGTCTGATCTCCGCTAGGGCACAGCGATCGCTGTCCCTGTGCGCCCCACCACAGACCCCTCTCAGCACGGGGCTCCGGCGCGCCCCCGCCCGTCCCCGCGGGCCTCCTCGGGGCCAGAACAGCAGAGTCTCGAGGGTCCCAGGGTCCCGAAGCCAGGCCTGGCAGCCCCGGCCACCCAGCCTGGCTGCTGCAGCGGTAGCCCTTCCGGACCCCCCGCCGCCGGGACTCGAACCCACGACCCGGTACCGCCGCGACCCCTGGGCCGCGCTCCCGGCACAACCCCCCCGCCCCCCCCGCCCGGCGTTATGTAACGCGCGCGCGCCGCCATTGGCCGGCGCGGGCCGGACCGCGCGAGGCGGGGGTGGGGCCGCGCGCGCGCAGAGCGGCGCCGCTGCCTCCTCCTCCTCCTCGTTCTCCTCCCGAGCAGCGGCGGCGGCGGCGCGGCCGCGCGGAGCTCCCACAGCCGCTGCCAGGGCCGCCCAGCCCGGATCCCGCTCTGGTGAGCAGCGCCGGGGGGAGCGGAGCGGAGCGGGGCGGGGGGAGCGGGCCCGGCCCGGCCCAGCCTGGCCAGGGGGAAGGAGGCGGCCCGGCCGCGGGGCGCGCTCCGCTCTGGGCCCGCTGCGCGCCGGGGCTGTTCGGCCGCGGCCTCCGTCCGTCCGTCCTGCCGCGGCCGCTTTCCTCCCGTCGGGCACGTGGTGGGGCCGCGGCCTCCTGTGCCCCGCCTGGCTCGCCCGGGTGCCGCGGCCGCCCCCGGACCCCGCGCGGCGCAGGCCGGGCCGGGCCGGGCCGTCCCTGGCGGAGAGGCCGCCGAGCCCCGCGGGAGCACCGGGGAGGCCTCAGACGGTGCCTCCCGCCGCTGTTCGTCTCTGGAAGTGACAGCGGAAGCAGCTGTCGTTGTCCAGTTTTAGGACTTGAAACTCGGCTCGGGCTCTGGTTACTTACAGGGAGGTGACCCGGTGTGAGGCACTGCCGTGCTGCGGGTTCCAGCCGCGGTGCCCGCGCTGCTGCTGCTGCTGCTGTGACTTGGCAGCAAAAAATCCTGTTATGGTTTGGTATCGGATTTTTTTTTCCATGTGTTCGGTGTCCTACGTGCTCACGCGTTCTTTATTTGGAGGCAGCCGGCCGGTCTGCTGGACTCTGTGAGGGTGTGCCTCATAAGGAAAACAACACTTACCTGCGTTGAGCAATTGAAATACTGATTTAGCTTTGTTGATGAGCTCACCATTCTTTTAAACGAGTTTTGGGGTTATTTTTGTAACTTTTTTAGAGTAATGATAATTTAAATCTTAATTTTCTTTGTGTTTCAGGTACACTGTCAGCTGTATTCATGTAACTTTCAGTATTTAAACTCTTGGATTTTTCGTCTCGGGCATAGTATGGTGGTTGATACTTTTGAGCAGATGTTTTTGGTCATATTTTCTTGTCTGTGACTTAATTAAAACCAGCAGTTGCCAAGTACATACAAAAGCTCAGTGTGGTTGGCTGTTGCAATGTACTGCTTATCAAGGCACTAAAATACAAAGTAATATGCAAACACTTTGTGAAAAGAATTATTTTTTGTTACATCTGCTTGTTTTCTGTTGGGACCCTCCTGACTTCTGTAGGATTGCTTTAATGCTGGTAAAATAGAAGCGAAATAAAACCTACAGTTCTTTCCAGTGTATGCAAAGCTATTGGCAATATTGCATTTTTTTTCCTTATTTTAAAATTTTAAATGGGAATCCAGTGTTCTGGTTGAGCCGTACTGTATATAAACAGTGTGAGGCCCTGGCTGGGGTGTTCTGGAGTAACTGTGGCATACAGTGAAACATAGACTGATATTTTTAGTCTTTTAACAGGCAATGCTGTATCTTATGAAAACTGTTGAATGCTACATGTATTTCTATGTGCTTTTTAATGGAATTTGTGTTATGTTCAGTTTTGTTAGCCATATGGACTTCTAAATTCTCTTTTAGAGAAACTGAAGGGGAGCGAACACTGAAGACATACTGTAGTGCTTCTGCAGAGGGTTGGTTACATGGTGGTGGTTGATACAGTGAAAGAAGCGGGCTGTGGCCGAGAGGTGCCTCTCAGTCCACAGGAGCTGTTCTGGGTCTCAGGACCGTTGTTTTGCTGTTAGGCACTGTGATGTTACCTGTCCAGAAATTCTCACAGTACCAGTGAATTTTCACATGTTGGTGTTTCATATAGACTTCATTTTCGTAATGGTTTTATGGGCTTTTCACGCATATTTACTGGAGGTCAGTCACTGTTTGGATAGGCCTTTCTCTCGCAGCCGGAGGCTGCCTGCCCTGGTGGGAAGGACCGCATGACAGGCCTGGTGTAGCTGCAGAGTGGCCTGTGCCACGACTGCCAAACTTGGAGCAAGTGCCCAGGTCATGTGGAGGGGCAGTGACCAAGCAGCCATCCTCCTGGGAACACTAGACTTTGCTAGTTGTCCTGAGAACAATGGACTTCACTGGCTGTGCTGTGCTTGGGCAGTCAGTGTTGTGCTTCTGAGAGAGCTGCACAACTGGATCGTGCCTGGACTGTGAGGGACTGAGAGAAAGGCAACAGCAGAAATTGGGCTGCTGGGTTACATAACCACACTCTGAATCGTGCTCCGTTGGTGTGCCCAAATCCTGCCTGGTGTCTGCTCTTGGGGTGGGGCACAGGCTGAATTGGGTGTCTCTGGTGGGCTGGGTGCAGGTGGAGCATTGCTATTGGAGCATTGCATATGCGATGTCTTGATGCTCCCTGAAATGTGACTCTTGCATCTCATTTCTTCTTCTGGTGGACATTGTCCTGGCATATGGCAATAACAATTGCTTTCTTTATGCTCCTGTGTTATGTAGAGTAATGGCTTCTGATGGGAGCGATTTTATTTCTTTTTGAGAAATACATAAGCATGTAACGTTGGCTGAAAATAAAAAAGATGGCCACTTGTAAAAATATCCTTCAATAAAGAGGGGTGACCTGTTGTTCTTGGTGTTCCCAACTTCAAAGCAGCTCACAAGCACCTACACCAAAAGACACTGATACACCTCAAGTAATACTTCGATTTGCCTTTCTTGAAACTTGTTTCAAGTTCCGGAAATAAAGGCTGAGTCGTAAGCTTTAAGGAAAAAAAGAAAATAACAACAAACCCCCAGAATTTTTCTGTCCCTTTGGAAATAGAGAATAAGTTTCTATTAACTGCAAAGGAAACTTTTAATTATTCTGACAATTGAAAACACTTTTCAAAAGTAGACCTTGAATCTTTGTAGAGGAAGAAACCTTAGAATGGCCTAATAATTCTGGTGTGTATTTTAAAAGGGACACTAAACCCAGAGTCTTTACATAGTGAAGAACAGATGTCTGTTGTGTTTGAGTTATGGGAGTTGTAGGCCTTGTGGACAGAGTGCATGACTGCATTGTGCTCATTGTTACAGCTCCTGAGTCAGATAGCAGCAGTAGTTTCTCATGTTTGTAGACTAAATGTCTTCTTTTTGTTTGTAGATATGGCTCGTGGACAGCAGAAGATTCAGTCGCAGCAGAAAAATGCCAAAAAGCAAGCTGAGCAAAAAAAGAAACAAGGACATGATCAGAAGGCTGCAGCCAAGGCTGCCTTGATATATACCTGCACTGTCTGTAGGGTAAGAGGAACCGAAGTCAAAATAGTATTGTAGGGAGGTCTGTCTTCCAGCCTAGAGCAGAATTTTTAGAAGATTGTATAGTGGAAACTAAAATACTTAAAGTGGTTGTCGAGCTTGTAGCTATAAGAAGCATTTGCATCTGTTATGTGACTTGCTTACAGATTCAGCTGTACTGATAATTGAGATAGGAGAAAATCAGAGGGCACGTACAGGTCCAGTTTGAGTAGTTATTTTACCTTTTGTGTTGCAGTGGTCTGTATGTGCTGTTAGTGTGAGATACAAAGTTTGAAAAGTGCGAGATTGCTTCCTGTTCAATCTCCAAAAGGAAACATACTTTTTTTGTGATGGAATTGGCCCATCTTAGAATCACTTGTTACTGATGTTGATGCAGAGAGGAAAAGCGGTGGTGCCAAAAGCTTTAGTGTAAGTTTGATACACAGTAACTTTTGCCAGAATAACTTACTTGACAAGAGAACAGAAATGCAAACCCTAATCAGATTGTACATTTCCTTCTGGCTGGTTTTCCTGAATGTGCTTGGTTTGGAACTGAAGCATAACTTGCCGTTTTCATTTAAATGGTCAGTCCCAGAATAGATTTGTCACTTTAAATGTCTTAGATAAGATTCCAGATTAAGGGTTGCTCCCTTAAGTACTTGTTGTGAAATCAGGCTGCAGCATCCATCACTTTGGGCAGTGGATGTCTGCAACTGTGTTGTAGCAAAGGTCTGAGATAGCTGGTGCCAAGTAGGAAATCAGTTGGTGCCATATAACTTTTTGGCCTATTGATAAACAAAAGAAATAGCTTTCATAAAGATTTGATTCTGAAAAGGATAAACATTTAAGGTGTTGAAAAAGAAGATAGTAAGGAGGTTTTCCACCAAAGCAACATATGAAATGTAAGATATGCAGGGAGATACCTAGCAAGAATAGCACCATTGATGGATGTGCCAAAACTGTGTGATAGTAGTGCTTAAAAGCACCTCTGAAAATAGGAGGTTAAATACTCTGTCCTACCCTGCAGCTAAATTAGAGGTGCTTCTGTCACTAGAGCAGTGTCATTGAGGAGACAGTTTGCTTCAGGGAAAAGAAAATAAAACATAGTGGGGAATAGGTTTTGTAGCATTCTTTAACACTTATACTGTGCATAAAGTTTAATGTCTCTCTTTAATCAGACTCAAATGCCGGATCCCAAGACCTTCAAACAGCACTTTGAAAGCAAGCATCCTAAGACTCCACTTCCTCCAGAATTGGCTGATGTTCAGGCGTAAAGTTGTCTACAGGTCATTACCTTAATTTTTAATTTGATTATCTGAGAAAGCTGTATTATGAATCAGTTTTTTTACCACCAACAACTGGAACTTAAAACTTACTTCATTTCTTTTAATATAAAAATTACTGTAGGTTAAAGTTAGACTGAACTGTTGAAAGGAGAAGCAAGAAGCAAGCTAGTACTTACGTGGGTGAAATGGCTGTGGCATTTCAGTGTGCACTGAGGTCGTTTTAAAAGGGATTAATGTTATTTCAAATCTTCATTCTTAGTGTTGTAGGAATACTTCATTATTTTGTTCTTGCTTTGAAATGTTAGTTTTGCTTTGAACAAAATACATAAATACAATCTGTCGCTACAAAACATGCAATGGAGACAGTAATTTAGGATATTTCCAACAATTGAGCCTTTTTGTTCTTGATAAACAGGTGAATGCAGATTTTTCTGCATTCAAATACAAAACTTAACTGTAGAAGTAGCCAGTTGTTAGGCTGTAACTGAAAGTGGTTATAATAAAAGGCTGAAATGAGGTAAAAAGCAGTATTATGGTATTTCATTCACGCAGAGATAAGCAGCATTGTGTAACGGTTCAGCTTAACTGAGTTGTTCTTGTTTTTTATAGGTGAAGTCATGACACCTATTGACTCTTCTACTGTCAGACCTTACATAACAAACCTGCAGCTGCTTTTCTAAAACTGTTGATCAGCAAAAATGAAGGGGCTACAGAAACATTCATATTTTTATGCTGTTCCCTCTTGGGCTTCTTGAAAAGACAATTCTGTGTAAATGTACAGTTGTGCCCTATTTGGAAATCCTGAAAAATCAGTCCATACTTGTTATAAAAATTTTTTTACAATTGTAATTATATTGATGTTCATATTGTGTAAAATAACTCACTTAATAAAGTAGTACTTTGATTTTACAATATCACAGATTAACTCCTTGTAGAAATTCTGTTTCAACTTTCTGCATTATCTGCCTTATAAAATAATAAAAAAGACAAAAGTGGAATTTTCCCCATCCTGCCAAAACATGAGCAGTATCATTCCACTGAAAGTAATGTACATTACAGTAAATTAAAATGGAAAGGGAAGCTGCTCATATTTACTGTCCAATGTGCTGTCTGCCTGAGCCCAGCCACTAGTGGTCAAGCTGATGGCTCAAGGCACAGCACTTGCCCAAGCAGCTGCATGAGAATCATGAGACTTCCTCCTACATTTTTGTCCTGGGTATTGGAACCTAAATACTGCAAGCCATTTCAAATGGGATTCCTTTATTGTGAGGGATCATATTCCTTTAAGTCATGCACTGGAGAGACTCTGGTTATGCTTTTATCCTTTCTATTTAGGTAGATGACTGAGGAAGCTGAGGGGTGGCAGGTTTGAATGCTTCTGGGTATGCTGACTTGAAAAATGCTTGCAAATACTAGGTTAAAGCAGATCTGCTCTTAGTTGAAAAATGGGTTTGAAAATATTTTTAATGATATTTTGAGCAGTCAACCACACATGTTCCCCCTCAAATCTGTCTGGTTATTTCTCTCTTCAAGAAATACGTAAAATAACCAGCCATTAATAACCTTCCTTCACAGCCAGCTTAAAATAAGAGTGTTGGAAAAGAGCCAAAGTAACTAAAATAATATGGCTACTTAAAGAAATCAGATGTGATTAAAGTTGCATTGATAAGAAAAAGCTGGATAATAACTGGCCAAGAACATTTGAGCAGATAAACATAATTATCTTTAAACTGTTCTAGGCTGAGTTCTAATCCCGGATGTACAGCACAGAAGTGGAAAAACATCTGAATTGTGCTAGAAGGTCTGATTTACAAATTTCCATCTTTGGCATTTGGAGGGGGCTTATTTAAGAGCTTTAGTTTTGACCCTGCAGTAAGAAGCAATACTAGAATTGCTGGGATTTGCGAGTTTACAATAGATGTAAAAATTCTGGCAGTCCAACTAACCCTTGCTATGCAGCAGGACTGTACATCTGGCCTTCAAATGGCTTCCTAAAATCTAGGACCATAGTCTCAAAGACTCATTCACTTAAAAGAATGCACTTGGTATTTTATTATATAAAGTCAAAGCCTTTGTCTTCATCCACTCATTTGCTCTTTATTGAACTACTTCTGTGAGACTAGCTTCCTGTCCTCTTTGCTGTGACAGTATCTCTGTAAATACTTACTTTGGCATAAAGTTACTCTGTATTATAGTCACTCTGGGATAACCTGTATACCACTTAACTTTTATAGATAATGTTATTCTCCTCAGCGTAATCCACTACTGCACTTGTACACCTGACATGAGAATGTAACGCTTGATTTATTTTTCTTTAATGTTATCAATACATATATCCCAACAAACTGGCTCCACAAGGCAAGAAATCTGCTCTTGACCTTTGTGCTGTATGGGGGAGAGGTACTGCAATGTTCTAATGCTGTAGTTTGTCTAAGAATACGCTGAGTGCAAATGGATAAAGATGTTTCTTGCGCTGATTGGTATTTGATAATCTGGTTTTACTTTGAAAAATGTTTGGGGATGTATCCCTATAGCTTGGTCCTGAGGTGAAGTATATGTTCTATTCCTTCAATTCAGATTGTGTAGCATTAAATAAAAAGACTTTGTTTCATAAACAATCTCTCTTAATGAGCACTGAAGAGTTGGAAAGCTGCATCAGTAGTGGGATGATTAACTTCAGTTAGAACTGTGTTTTCAAAACTCCATGATGCTCAAGTTGAAAATACCTTATGAAACGATGGGGCTTCTATTATTGGAAGGAAAGCATGATACTTGGTTCAATAAGATCCCTAGCTACAATAGCTGTAATCTCAATTACAGAACTAAATGAAAGCTATGACTGAAATGTTATAAAGGCTGTCCCAAATGTGGGAATAGTCCTCATTTAGAATTATCTGCAATACTCCTTATACCTAAAAGGTCAGTGGAAGGACTAGTTCTCCATCATCTCTTCCTGATCTGGAGGTAACACACCCTGGTACCTGGCTAAAGACACAGTTGTGTGTTGTAATGTGTCTGATTAAAGAGAATTAAAAATGTAAAATGTAAAATGTCGTATTTCCTGCCTGCTTTTAAGATCAAGTATTGCTGCACCTAGAAAATTAATTTCCTGGCTGTGGACAGCCATGGAACTTGAAGCTGTCTAACTGTGCAAGAAAGAAAAAAGGCATGGAAAGCTTCCTGTGTTTCCTTGAGAAAGATTCATCTTTGTGCAGGGTCAGCATTCAGGTAAAGGGGTTTTATGGTGTCAGCATGGACATCAGCTGTCATGGATACTTGTGGAACAACTTTAAAGAGTGATTTTGGATTTTCAGAAGCCCACATCTTCTGGGAATCTCTTTAAGCAGCATCTGAAATCACATTTTAAGCGACACTTAAAATGTTCTGAAAAAATGTCTCACTTTAGATCTTGGAGTAAAAGAAGGTGTGATTATGGTGAAGCCATCTTGGAGACTATTGAATAATCAAGAACAGTTTTGCAATTTTGTTAATCAGACTTACTTAGGCTTGTTTCTTTACATCTGCTTTACACTGTCGAAGGGCTTCTGGTTTGTTGTTATCAAAAAACTGTGTGAAAGATCTGAAATAAAAGTTGAAGACAGTTGCTGCATAGCCTTAGGGAAATAGTTGGTTTTATACAGCGCTCTTGAAACATCCCTGGAGACTATCCCTTTTAGTTATTTGTTGAAAACACTTCAGCTCAAGTAAGTAAAGCTAATGACCACAGGCTGTTTGCAAACCACATAGTAATGAAGGAATTTGTAGCATTTCTGTAAACTGTATTGAACAGTTTTCCCATCTTGATAAGAAGAGCTATTAAGTGGAATGTCTTTTATCATCAAAAAATGATAGGCTTGAGGTCTGTTTTGTTTCCTGTTTTCACAGAAACAAGTTGGGAATTACTGGGCTTTACTAGAAGCCTAGTCTTCCAGGGTCTGACCAGTAAACTAAATTAGTCCTACATAATCCACAAACAAACTAAAGGTCAGCTTGTGTTTCTGTCTACCCAGTCATCTGCTGTGTGTAATTTGGGGGCCTTTGATTTACCTATTTAGAACCTTACAGGTTTTGCAGTGGACTTTGAATTCAGCTCCAAAACTCATGTTTGCACTGCTATTCAGTTTGTGATTTTACATATTCTGTAGCATCATCAGCGATGTTGCTCTAGTTCAAACGGTGGGAGGGTGTGAAGTGCTGTCTGTGGAATTTTACTGTCCATTTTTTAAATTATTTTGAAATCTTTTAATACATTGTCTATTGTGTTACAGTTTTTATATAGATATGGCACAATAGACTCACAACTCTCGAGTTGTGTTATCTTGGTAGCTTTAAAAAAAAAGTGGATTAGGTTGCATGCATGTTTTATAATTCTCTTATGTAGCTTTTAGCATTGGGGTCCCTGGGAAAGGAGGAATCTATAGTTGTCCCAACGTGGTTATCTAACAGAAATCTGTTCTGTCTGTGTCTCACTTTTTTCAGGAAATATGGCACAGCTTTCCTTTGAAAAATACTGTCCATTAAATATATAAATTCAAGATCCATGCAGCACTTTGATGGCATGGCAAACGTACATGTGTGTTCCTTCTCTGTAGCTGTTACAAAATTACAGTGTGCAAAATTTACTGAATGCAGGAGGTCTTTCAGAGGAGTATGGATTAATGGAAACCTCAGTAAGTTATCTAGACCATCTCCTTGCTCTGAAATTGGATCAAATCTACCAAGACTAACTAGCAAGTGTTTCTCTAACTCTTAAAGGCTTCCAATGAAAAGGATGACATGACCTTGTAAGCAGCATGCTTAACTGCACAACTGGAGAGTTACCACAGCAAGAGTTTATCCCTGCGAGTTAAGTCAATTGCTTACTGTTCTCATTGGCAATAGATGTGACGAATAGTGCCTTCATTTGAACATTGCTATTGTGTTCTCCTTCTAGTCTTCAAAATAAACCCAGTTAATTGAATCACTCTTCATAGGTCACATAATCTAACTCAAGCAATTGCTGATGCTCTGGATCCTCTCCAGTCTGTGCTCTTAAATTGTATGGTTCAAAATGTGACCCAAAGAGCTGGTTGAGGCTAGTGCAGAGTAGCTGGGACAACTAACCTCTGGCACTTGCATTCTGTTAACATACACTGGAATTATATTAGCCTTTTCGCACCAACATCCTAGATGCATTTTGGTACCACTAATAATCTCCACTGTGTCCCTCTATTTAGTGTCCACTTAGCTGTCTTTAATGGATCTCAGACCAAACTGTTTACAGTTCATCCAGGTGTGGTATCGGGGGGAGTCTTCCAGATGTACTCTTTTACTCTTTAGTCTGTGTTTTTCATGAACACACTGATGGGATGGATCCCAGGCAAAGCCTTGCAGAACCCTGCTTGAGTAACTTCACAGGTTCCCAGTAAGCCCTTGGGAACTGCTTTTTGTGGTCAATATGGGTTGGAGCTCTGTATTTCACCTGTGAGAACTTCACAAACTGACAAAGTCCTTTACAACAACAGGGAGATTTGGGATCTTGTGTGCCTGTGGGCACCAGGGTGATTTTCACAAAGAAGGGGATGGATGGTAGTGGGGTACGGCATACTTTATTCCTGACAAATCCTTGTTGTCTGGCTGTTGCTGGGTTACTTTTCCTTATGCGTTTACTAAGAGATTTTTATAAAAATTATTCTAGCCTTTTTTCCAGATTTAGGTTGACTGACAGAGTCCCTTTGTTTTTAAATTCCTTGTGCTTGTCCCACTACTTTCTTGGGCTCTATGAGTTCTCAGAGAGCAGCAGTCATGATCTTTAATGATGTGGCTGATTGCTGGAGCATCCTAGCGTAGGAGTAATTAGTTATTGCCAGCTTGAATTCCATCAAAGTCCTCTGCCTATTTTAGCTTACTCTTTTAACTTCTTAACATATTTAGTTAACTTTTGACTGAAGTAAAAAATGCTGTTTATTACTTATTTGTGAATCTTGTCTTCTAATTTTTTTTCCCTTCCTCATCAGGTAATGGACCTATACTTAACTTTATCCTTCCATAGATATTTATAGGCTTTGTATCTGCCTTTTAGAACCTCAGCTGTGTTTTTAGACTCTGCTATTGAAGGTGTTACTGTGTTGACTTTTGAGCCATCTAAAACCCAGTCAGTCAGGATCCACACCCTTAAATCTGCAACCATGGAGGCCCACTCTTTGAAAATCCTTTTTGTTTTTTTCACACAGTTTGCCCACTGTGAAGCTGTCAGAAGCTTTATGTACTCCATCCTGATCAGTTCAAGGTCCCAAACGTGCCAGAGCATCTCATTAAAGTTTGAGCTCTGATGAGTATTTACTTACCTGCATGCTGGCAGTGAGAAGGACCAGGCTGGCCTGATAAATCTCCTGAATGTGCCATAGCTGTTATGCTGTATATAAAACTGCATAGCACTAATTAGACTAAATGGTTGAGTGACTTTTCTCCAGACACCACTCTGGCCATTTCTTCCTCTGGTTTTCAAGACTATCCCTATACTTTAATCGTTGCTGCCTGTCTTTTCCATATGGATGCCAATGCAATCCAACCCCTCACAAGAGTATATTGTGTCTGTCTTCTTTACCCTTAGTTTACTGATAACAGTGTAATACCCAAGCTGCCTTTGTGTCTTATTTGGTGCTTTGCAAAATGAAAGTATGCTTGGAAAACAAATTCATGTTAATTGCCAGGATACTCACAGGCCATCAGGATAGGCCTTAATTTTTAACTTCTTATTCCTGATGTACCTTCAAATTCCAGTAGCCATTACCTGCTGATAGTTTTAACTCTCTTTTGGTACATATTTCTTTAGCTGTAAATGCTCACTGCATATTTTGCAAAAATATGGTTGCTTTATTTTGAATATTTGTAGATCCTTTGAAGAGTGAAAACTAAGTATTTCCAACCAAAGGAATAATTGAAGAATGATGTCTTCTGAAAAAAAACCCACAAAAGTCTAAAATGTTTGAATGTGTCCTGCTGGTATTCAGAATTATTTTTATGGTCATTACTCACTTTCTGTTACAATAATGCTTAATGCAGTTGCATGTTCTGTTCTTGAAGAACCAGATCAATGCTAGAAGAGAATAATTTTCTTAGTGAGATCTAAGAAATAGTGTTTATTGAGGACCATATTAAGTAAAGTTAAGAAATAGTAAATAGCTGCTTTTTCCTGCTGCAGTAAATCTTTCAAAGAATTTGCTGTTCTGCATCTGAAAGCAAGAGCTGTTATGCAGCTGAAAGAATGTGACAGTGGATCATAATCGCCACTAGCGGAGGAGGACAACTTCTCAGCTTCTGGGCTGCTTTCTAAGTGGACAAAGCCTGCCTGTATTTTTATCAAACAATAATTGAATTGTGCATCACTGAAGTCAGCAGGAACTTAATTTTGTCATGTGCTAAATATTCGCATGCATGTGCAGAAAGCAGCTAGCTTGAACACCTTTGTAAAATCTCTAAATCACATATGTTACTAAAATCAGTGTATTATACTGACGTCTGTATATCAGAAGACAATTTCTGGAGGCAGGGAGATGCTGTATTCTGTCCTAGAAAACATACAGTGCTATACCAAGACAGACTTTACAAATTGTAATTGATAAAAGTTATAGGATTTTCTTGGTCTGTAGTGACTGTCAGTCCTCAAAATTTCTCCTGGTCTTTTATCATAAGCCTTTTGATTGGAAACACTGTGTGGCCAGCATGACTCTGTGGACCTCAGAGAGGCTAGTGCCCCAGGGACAGAGATTTGGATACCACTCTCTTAGACAATTCTGAAATTAATTACCTCTTGCTTGCTCTGTGAGTCCAGGTGTTTTCTCAGGACCCAGACATCTCTGTGTTGTCCCCCCCACTTCCCCACTTGGAATGGGTGAATATGTAGGAGCACAACCATGCAACAATAAAAACGTCCAGTGTAAAGCTACTAAGTGCTAATTCTGCCTTGACTGCGCTGTTTATTTTTAGTCAGGGGTGGCCAGACTTCACCTTTCACTCCCTACAAAGGGACAGAAGCAACCTGGTGCTTTCTGGGCTGCTCTCCTGACTACCTGCCACCCTCTCAACATGAGACTCGTGGAACCACACAAGCAATGTAACTGGTCCTGTCTAACTGGCCCTGGCTAAAACCCTTGGCTAAGGGCAGCCAAAATTGCAGAAAGGGAGGTATCTTAAAGGCAATCCTGTTGTTCCTATTTGTGAAAATAGGCAGCTGGGTAGAGAAAATGCTCTCTGTGATTATGGGGCAGGGTGGTGGTTTAGAGTTGCAAAATAACATCCTGCAGTGCTGGGCACTAGAGAAACACTTGAGAAATGCCTAAACCACAAGACATATTTGCATTGGTGCTTGTATTCCTTTAGTCAGGAAGGAGAACTCACGCTGAAGCACCTAATACTGAGTCCCTTTGCAGAGTATGGGCAAGTGAGCCCCCGGAAGAGTCTGACAAACAGAGGTGCCAGGTTGTGTCTGGGAGCAGGGAAGCAGCAGGGAGTCAGTATTTCTGCAAGAGATCAGCAAACATCTTTCCCTTGATAGCTGCATGAGGAAAGGAGAAGAGGGAAAGGTAGGATTCAGGTTAGAGACTGTAATAACAGTTCACTGTGCATTTGCTTACATGAAATGTTTGCTTTTGAGCACTTGAGGCTGGCTCAGAATTGATTGACTGCTAATGATGGTCAAGGTCCATTTAAAGACAATAAACTAACAATGTCTTGAAGAGATTGTCCTTTATGTGGCACCCATGACAGATACTTTGCAAGTACCGAAACACCATCCCTCTAATGTGGTAATGAATGTGCTAAGTGCTTGACTGTTTTGGTTTTTTGTTCCTCTTCCATCCCTCCTTGTTGTGGTTGTCTATGCCAGACCTCCACGTGCTGCATTGATCCTTACCCAGATCCTCATCTCTTCAAGTACTCTTGAGCAGGCTTGTACATAATTGGTGTCTCAGGAAGGGAAAATCTGGATGGCAACTTAAACAAAACTGATGCTGAGACTTCACTGTACATTTATGAGCTGCTTTTGACCAGAATTTGACTCCAGGAGATGACATGCTGTAGAGCTAGCAGGGAGAGAATGGAAGTCCTTCCATTTCCAGGAAGCTCTGTAGAAGGAAGTGAACAGGAAGGCCCAATGAAAGCAGTCCCTGTTCGAGACTAGAACAGAGGAATGGGAACATTGAAAAGTTCCACCAGAAAAGCAGAGTTGTCAGCTATGAACTCAACAGCCAAAAAGTGCTGCCTTCCAGAATTTTCTTAGCAAAAAGCTCTCGCTCTTGGGCAGGTATGAGCTCTACCAAGAACTTGCTGACTTTGTTGCTAACACTGATTATGAGAGAAAGTATTGAAATGTTATTCCTCCTGAAGGTTAGTTGTCCAGCTTCTTAAAACAAGTAAAGCTGTTACTGTCCCCTTGGAGAGTGAATGGAAGCAGATTACAGTGAAACAGATGGTGCAGAATTTAACTCAAAATCAAGATTCTTACAGAGATTCTTACGGTCTGTCTCAAGCCATGCTCAGGCAAACTGGTGTGCAGAGACATTAAATAAATAATCCCAGTGGTCACCCTTGGGTCAGTTTCTTAGTTACAAGATTTCAGAGTAGGGGGCACATTGTTTATTTTTGAGAAAGGCATCTCTGTTTTTCCTAAGGTGTAGGAAACACCACCTATTTTAAGAGATGGGTCCCAATCTGTGGATTCATATTGTATAGAAACAGTCCTTTTTTTAATTTAGGAAGACATAAAAACCAGCATGATTATTTATAATCCTTTTTTGTCTTCTAATGGCTAGAATTTTCTAATTTCTCCATTCTTATGGCAGTCTTTTCCTCATCCCCATTTCCAACTAGCTTTCTAGGAGAGCTATATAAGTCTTTTCTCTCCAAAAACATGAGTCAGCCACCATTTTTATTCCTAATAATTCCTTCATCTTCCTCTTTGCTGTGGAATAAATCACAGCCACTTTCTCTGCATCTCCAAATGAATGTCTAGCCAAAAGCTGTAGCTTCATACCCCTGAAAGAAAACTCTTAACCTCTTGTCCATGTCTCTTCTACCCCTTAGTTTTTCTTGTGTTGCTATAACTATCTTATCCCTTTGGGTTGTACATGAGCCCTTGGTTTGGTTTGGGTCTCCATCTAAATCCCTTTGTACAAGTTAGAAGTCTTGCCAATTCTTCTGCCTTCCTTAGTCAATGCTTTTTTCCAAGTCCTTGGCAACTCCTCTGGGCAGCATCCTTCCCTCTAATGTACAGCCTTCAACAGATGTGGCCCGACCCTGCTCATTGCTTAGAGAGTGGGTGTCCAGGAAGCTGCCCAAAAGATAGTTGTCCTCGTCTGTTGATTTTCCATATTCACCTCCTCTTTTTACCATCCTCACTCTAGACCTCACTGCCTTTCTTCAAAACCCTGCATCCCAGAAGTTGGTAGCAGCTGCCAGACTGTTCCTGTTGTCCTCCTGATCTCTATCACTATTTTCTAGCTTCTTCCCACCTGCTGCCTTTGCAGCATCCTCCAGTTGGGTCTCAAACAGCAGCTGGCACAGCTGTCTCCAGCTCCATGGCCAGGGCCCTCTGGGCACTTCCCACATGCGCACTGGTCACAGCCACACCATCCTTCTCAGATCACGTTGACAAATCTTCCCCCTGCATAACAGGTACCTTGCTATGACAGAAGTTGTCTCACCTGACAGATGCTGAAACAACTTTTTGTTTGCCTCTCTATGTTCTTTACTGGATAAACAGTTCATGAGCAGCAGAGGGGCTCTTGCTTTTTCTTCTTCAGTGAGTTAATCATTTACTTCACAAAGTCTTTGCTTTTCAGACTATATATTTTTTAATTTGTATTTACTGCCTTGATCCTTAATGCCCGAACTCATGCAAAGGCATCTTTTTAAGACATTTCCCTCTGCCATGTCTCCTTCTCCTTTTCAGCCCTCCATCACACATGTGGCCTTATTTAGTGGCAGGGAACTGGCAAGTCAGAGATGTAAGGGCAAGACTTGGGACCAAATGGGGCAGAGAGCAGGGCTGCACATCCACAACCACCCCAATGCCCTCTGCTCTCTGCTTGCCGTGCAGTCGTCAGCACAGCAGTGGACAGGTAGGTTTTGTGCTGCAATGTTAATGTTCAGCTAGTAAAGAGTTACCCCAGAGAGGAGGGCTTGGGAGCAGCCCTGACCTGCTCTCCCCACACTTAAAACCACTGTGGAACTGAGCAGCCCTTGTTCTGAAGTGGGAAATCAGACAACTCTTTAAAAACCTTGGGTGTGTTTCACACCCTGAACTTAAGGTAATTAGTTCCCAGGTCAAGGCTTACCACTCTAGTTTTACCCCCAGTGAGCCCTGAACTGCCAACACCTTGCAGACTGGCTTTGCTGAATTTCCAGCATCTCCTGCCCAACCTGTTTGCTTCTCCCTCTTTCTTGTGCTTCATCATCTCATTTATTTTTCATTTAGTGTCCTTCTGTCTGTAGAGACATGTCTTGTGTGAGAGGAAATGAATCCCCAGCCCGCCCACTCTCCTTCTCAGCACAGTGCATAGTGAGAGTGGGCAGTGTAAAATCCACGTGAGGGATCCCACCTACATAGCTCAAGTGCTGAACAAATCAGAGGAGCAGGACTTGCTGAGTCCAGCCCTTACATTCTGGATATCAGGGCAAGAACCTGATCTCTGTTTTGCAGCGTTTCCCTTTAACTTTCATGGCATCAGTCATAAATTAAAAGATCCTCTCAGGATCATTTAATGTGCCCTAGTCCTCTGTAACTGTTATCCAAAGTGCTGCTTGCATGTGTGTTCTGTATCCTGTATTTTCCAAAGCATAGCTGCTTTCTGGGCACAAACAGCCAGGTCTTGGATTTGCTCAACTTGACTGTGGCTCTGCATAAATACAATTCATATATGTCTTGATATGAGCCCATGAATTGGCAAAAGCATGACTTGGGTACTGATTCAATTGGAGTAGGATTAGCCCAAAATTTCAAACTTCCTTTGTAGATGCCATCTCTTCCTGCACATAAATTTTCCCTTAAAAAAAAATAAATTCAAGCTGTTTATAATCACAATTTATAAAGATATATTTTCAGTCTTAATCTTTTGCTGTTTCAGACAGATCTACAAGGATACTTCTTCAAGCAGCTACCAGGGTATTCACCTTCCAAACAATAACCCTTTTGGTAATTAAAACACCCCAAAAAATCAGAACAAAAAGTTCCCCATTTAAATCTATGTTAAACCAATTGATCAGTGTGACATGATTAAAATCTTGGGGCGAAATTCTCCTTGTCTTCTTCATGTATGTGGTGCTTTTGCAAGCGAAGGGATGAGTGAAAACAGCATTTAGTCTATACATTAATAATGTATATTCTTTGACTGACAGGGAATGGGCTGGCAGAACAAATGAAAGCACCCTGGGGTAAGAGGAAGAAAGCCTCAGTTTGCTGCTGCAAACTGCACAGGCATGAAAGTACATTTTGTTCCACTATTAAATAAGGAGATTCAGGATATAATACTGTCTCCTTCTGCAGCCCTTCCATTTTCTGCTCTTGGCAGAGAGGATAAAACCGTCCACAGCTGTAATTGTTCTGTCCAGCGCTCACATGCCTGGGAGAATTAATCGTGATGTGCAAAATCTACTCCTCTGAGCTGCAAAGCAGCACACTCGTGTATGGCAAACATGACTGACCTGTGAGCCCGAGTCCTTGGTGACATGTCCCAGCACTGCACCCTGCGAAGCTGTCGGCTTCACGGCTGGGCTGGTTCATGGTGCACATCCAGAGCATCCTTATTCCACCTAGCTTTGTCTTGGTCAGAAAGACATTACTGTCTTTCTTTTAATTAAAGCCATTTGGAAATGGACCTGTGGAGACAAGAGCCACAATCCTACATGAGCAGCCCCAAACCCCATAGCTGCAGTGTGGGCAAGACACACTGAGTGACTCTAGTCAGCAACACAGGGCTCCTGCTGCCCATGAGCAGCCAGAGCCATCATCAAACCTTCACAGCTTCATTTGTCTGAGGGGTTTAATGTTAAGTTGGATTTACTGATTTCCTCCATTTCCAGGTTGTTTATGTTTTTTGCAAGAGGAATTCTAGACAGACTGGTGAATTCAATAATATGAGGGAAACAAAGCAAATTCTAGGAAAAAAATACCTCAAATTTTGCACAGTGTAATAACACTGCACTTCTACCATCCTTCCAACCATTCGATAGTGATTGTTGTAGTTAAAAATAATTCCCAATGTTCCTGTCTAGCTTTTGCCAAAGCAACTCTTCCCTATTTGTTACTGGGCTGTTTATCTGGATGATTTTTGAATTCATATTGTGCTTGATATTTGTCATGCCTCCAGAGCAAAGCCAGAAAACTCCTGCATCAGTGCTGAATGTAGCCGGGGAGGGTGAGTCAGCTTTTTACTTCCAGTCATAAAATTAAGGCTCAGTTACCAATGAAGACCTGCGAATCGGGGTAAGCACCTTGCCATTTGCTTGGTCTTGAGCGTGTAATTTCTGCTGAGATATAATTATTACAACAAAACACATTAAAAGAAGCATGTTTGGATGCTTCACAGCCCTAAGGCAGGATGATGCCCTTGCCCCTGGGCACCCCTTCAGCAGACCAGCTGAGCAGACCCCTGTGCAGCTGCATTTCTTCCCCAGCTCACCCCTACACAGGGTCATTGCTGGGACATGTGCCCAAGGCCAGCTCACGGGAATGCCTGCAGCTGTTGAGCCCTGTGGGTGAATTGGGATTTCCAAAACCAGACAAGCCTGGTGTTGAGACCTGAGAGGATGAGGGAGGACAGCAGCATGTGCGGGGCAGGGGTGTGACTGCCCCAAGTGACATGGGAGGTCCTTGGGGTGAGATGGGCAATGTGAGGGTTGTGAAAAATAATAGCCCAGCTCGTTAGGCATGATTATGTAATATCATAAATTCTTTACAACATATAAAGAACCACTAAGAAACAAAAAATATGTAATCATCATGTGCACTAGTTTCCATTCTGCAATTTGAAAGCTTTCTACAGTAGCTGAAAAGCAAAGTGCCTGTGTCGAGATCTTCTTTTGGCCAACAAGAGAAGATATGAGAGGCACAGGTGGGGCTCAGGATGGGGGGAAATGTCTCCTCAAGGGGCTTCATTCCTATATGGATTTTGACAATTAGTTTAGAGAAGACTTCCAGAAGGTCAATCAGCTTGAGGGCAGTCCTGCTCCTAAAAGTCTGAATGGCTTTAGAGCATGACCCAAGCTCCTGGTTTTCATGTATAGGCCCACACATTTTAGTTTAAAAATATAGGTAATTTTTAAAAAGTATTTCTCTTGCTAAAGTTTTTTTTTAAGACTTTTCTAACCCTACTTATCTGTCTGGCTGAAGCTTCTCCAAAGCTTTGGTGCCAGCCAAGCTGCTGTTGAGCAGAAGCAGGGGAATTGCAGGTCTGCAATCCCAGTGGCAGGCTGAAACCCAGGGCAGGTGGCACCAGCCAGCCACTGACGACTCAGGCTATCCTCAAGCCAGGGCTGCCTGTTGCTCAGCCATGTGAAATGGTGTCTGGCGATGCAGCCCTTACCCTGAGGTTTGGGGAGCCTGAGGCTGCCTGGCAGGAGATGGGGAATGGCAAAGAAAGTGGTGAGGGGACAAACCAGGGGGGAGAACTGGGACAGCAGGTGAGGAGAGGGAGTGATTGACCTAGATGAGAGCGGGGAAATGGGGACAGTTTGAATGACTAGAGACTGACATGAGCAGGGAGTTGAACGAAATGGGGTGCTGCTGGGGTGGGAGCAGGTCTTGGCACCCCTAGGGATGTTCCCTCCCAAGCACAAAATGGAGCCCAGGCTTGTTCTGTGAGCAAGCCCTACTGAAACTGGATGTTCATGGCAGGGGAGGGTGCCAGGACCACGGGCTGGGAGCTCTGTCCACATGGCCCTGACCAGCCCTGGAGAGCTTGCTGGGTTTGTTGTTTGGTGGCGGAGGGGTTAATTCCACATACGAAACCCTGTGGGAAGGTAGCAACGCCAGACACCCACAGCTGGGAAATACCACCTACACAAACCTAAATTCAGCCTCTGGAAACCAGTTACTGTGATACAGTCTCTAACGGCAGCCTCCCAAGAATCCTTCCCCATGGCACAGGGCCAGGCACCCTCCCTGTACTCCCATGACAAGAGAAGATGCAATACCCCCTGCAAGGATGCACATCCTCTAGCTCAAGGGAAGGGACAACCCCATTCTTCCATCATTCATATTTTTTTCATTAGAACCTGATTTAAGTTTGAAATGATGAACTGATCAGGGGTTAATGTTCATTCAGGTTGGATTGCCTGCTTGCTTTCATTTCCACCAGGACATCATCAGTTGCTGGTCCATCAAGAGGGGAAGGCACAACCCCTCCACAGATGGTGGTGCTCCTTCCTGCCCCACTCAGTGGCTCAGCAGCAGAGCTTCTGCCAGTTTAGGTGATGCTTAGTGCCTAAGCCAGGCTTATGCCCATGAATGATTTAAACCAGGGAAGCTCCCCTGAACTAGAGACTCCATTTGCTAGTACCCATGTTACTGGTATAAAAAATCAGGAAGGTCATGACCAGCAGATCACAAGCTTCTCTTCCTGCAGGCCTTTGGGTAGCTGGACCAGTAGCAACTGATCCTTGGGAGCTGTATGTAAAATGTATTTTTTCCAGCAAAGGACTGGTGGTGGTTTGGGATGGGTTCCTTGCATATCACTCCAAGGCAGAAAAAGCAGACTTGGCCATAACGTGTGACAAACTGCTGGAGTGTTTGAAAAATCAAACCAGAAGCTTCTAGAGAGTTGTAAGATGCTTGAAGATGAGGCTGTATATTTGGATATTTGAAATTACGAATCGGTTAGTAATTTCTGTGCTAGCAGCCCCGCTGCCTTTGGCTCTTGTAGTTTGGATGCTCTGTCTGACAATTAAAGGCCACAAATTGGTGAACTTGTGTCCTGGCCCCTGGTAGATCAATGCCAAAATGTTAATGGTAGGACCAAGGGCTGATGCCTGCTTCGACACTAGATGGGTGCTACCAGGTTTTCTGAGCCTGAGGGTCAGAGGTGTAAATCCCACTGACCTTCCCGGGGGCTGTAAGTGAGATCTGGCCTGTGTGATGCAGCGCTTTCAGGGTAAGTCAGGACCAGCCCAGCCTGGCCAGGCACAGCTCTGAAACCAAATAGTCCCTGGCACCATCACCCACCCAGTACTGACCACTGCTCGTGCTTGGCAGAGAGTTTGAATCTGGAGCTTGTGGATGCCCCCAGGCTAAGAAGGACATCCTCCTCTCACTGGACACACCAGGCTGGGCAGGAGAGATGGATAAACCAGCAGATCCTTCCAAACCAAAAGGAAAATTTTGGACTCCTCTGGGAGATAGTAACAGTCCAATAAAGAGAAATGTGTTTGTGAACAAAAAATGTGTCTTGGCACCCCTTTTATTATAATTCTGCTCTTTACCAAGCCAAAGGTGCAGGGGAGGTGCACCTCCCCTGGGCTCCTCCAAGGGCTCCTGTGGGCTGCAGTGCTCCCCATGGTCACCCGAGACTTCCCGTGGGGGCTGGGTGCTTGTTGTGCTTTGGAGGGAGTGGAGGTTGTGCTCTCTAGATAGCAGAGAGGAGCAGGGGGATGCTGTGCTCGTGGCTGATTCACCAGCTGGCTCAGCTGAGTTAATTTGTTCCTGGTTTAATGTTTGCTTTTAGCAATGGATGTATTAGACTCTGAGACAATTAATCATCGTGGTGACACAAGACCTTTGTGCTCTTTAGTACTAATCAAAGCCAAATAGATAGAGTTCCTTCTGTGAACATTGCGACTATAAGTTTGCCCAAATTCCCCAAGTGTCACTGTGGTGTGGTCAGTGGCATTGCAGTTGCTGGTGTTTTTTTAACCTTTCTTCTTCTCAGATCACTCCTCTGCTGAGAAAACCCTCATTGTCCCGCTCCCTTGGGCAAACATGTCTTTTCACCCATAGCCTGCTCAGGTTTTTCTCTCTCTTTTCTTTTCCTCACACAACTCCTGGGCCAGGGATCCTTTCCAAGCTGCCCCGCACCCCTCCAGTGTTATACTACCTTTCTTCCTTTCCCTCAATGCCTCAGGTGCCCAAGAAATCCCCTTAATTAGGGCATGCCCAAATCCCTCCTTTCTTTGCAAAACCATAGGAGGTCCTCGCCTATACAGCTAAAGCACAGAGCCAAATCCATGGGGCAAACCCAGCTGGTGTGCTGCTAACCAGAGTCTAGAGTAAGGCAGGACCTTCCCTCCTGCCCTCCCCTCCTTTCACAACCTCCTTCTGCCTCAGAGCCCATTTCGCATAGCTCTGACATGGGCTCTGATGTGGGTTCTGCGAACCAGCATCTCTGGCACATACCAGCATCTCAGAAGAACACATGGCATTTTGTGTGGCATTCCACAGTATTCCTGATCTTTGCACAGAGCTGGGGCTCCGGCATTGCACAGTGTGCTGGAAGGTAGTGGGGTTCGGGGCATCAGCATTAAACATGATGACTAAAACATTCCTGTTTTATGGTGGAAACTGCTGAATACTAAGATTTGCATCATGGTGGATGTGGACTGGATGCTGCAAATAGGGTTTATGTACATATTTCAGAATCAAGGAAATTAGGAAGAGGAGGCTGAAAGAATCCCTTTATCCTTTGCCGTCATGGGAGAGCTTTCATATGGTGGCATGCTCTGGAGCTTGTGGAGTTGTTGCTGATGGAGCATCAGGGCAAGACCCCAGGATGCCAGTCGCCCTGTTGTGATGGAGAAACCTCGTCTGGAGTGAGTGCTCCTTTTCATGAAGAAAGAGCAAAAACCCACTGAAATCCACCTTTCTTCAATATAAACCTAATGATGAACTTAGTGTAGTACTAACAGAGCAACCAGTAATACATAATGCTGCATGAATAGCTACAAAAAACCAAGAAAAAGCCAGCAGTGGTTGGCTAGATGTGTCCCAAGTCACATAGCCAGTGTCAATCCTGTCTTGCAGCAGCCTGATAAGCAGTAAGGTATTCCAAGGCACTTCCAGGCCTGTTTTCTGTGGTTTCCATGAGTCAGTCCTTCCTGTAATTGTCCCATCTGCAGTCTGAGGCTCTGCTGGTGGCTGGGGCTCATCCTCCTGCATGACCAGCTCCTCAGAAAGCAGCTCCTCTAGCTTATTGGGTCCAGGAGGTGCTGGCAGGAGTTCCCATCCTGCTGGCAGCTCCTAAGGGCAGTCCTGGGTCTGTTGCTGGCCTCCTGAAACACAAACCCTGGCTCAGGGTAATGTGCAGTATATCTTTCCTTGGTAAGCATATTCCAGGGGGAAGTGGGGCAGCAGCAGTTTAACACACAGTCTCTTAACCTGGAGAAGGAAATGCAGCTTCTGTGGAAAGGTCAGCATCAGCTTGTCGCAGTCACAGGCTCTGATTAGCAGGCGAGGAACGCGGCACCAGGCTGCTGCGTAAGCAGGTGCTGAGGCAGAACATCCCTCACCTCTGCAGCAAGGGAATGGGCTGCAATCCAGCCATTCCCTCAGCTAACTGAGCCCGTGGGTTACTCAGAGCACAGTGGCCCCAGCCCAAAAGCCACCCAGATCACTGTAGAGAGGCAGTGTGAGCCCTCATTCACACCAAGCAGTGACCACCAGCATACTCCAGAAAGACAGCTCTGTTCTCTTTGCATCCTGCGCTCTGAGAAGCTGAAAACACATCTGCACTCTGTATTTGACAGCTGGGACGTCAATTCCGAAGGCTGCCGAGCTGATAACAGAGCAGAACCCAAATAACCCACGTTTGCTAGAGCTGGGCTCCCACCCCAAGTGCTGCAGAGATGCTCGTTGTTCTGACTCACGCAGTTTATCACAGGGTCTGTTCTTGATCGCTGTATTCCTGCAGAGCAAATACCAGCCCCCTTCACTGTCTCTTCACCTACCATATCTAATCCATATTTTTCTGACAAGATTATTTTCATATTGCCAAAGGTCTCTCGTTAAGGATGGCCTGTATATCTAGCTTTGGTCTACCATAGCAGTTCTTCCTAACCTCACTCACTGGAGCAGCTTGTATAGCATAGCCAGGGTTCAGCAATATAAAGGCCTGTACAAATTTGTTTTGCCACTGAGCTTTCAGCAGTAATTAGTTTAAAGAAACCAAGGGCGTATGAAGTGGTCCCATGAGAGCAGAGGCAGCTTGACTTGGGCTACTGCCATGGCCTCTTGCAAACAGCTCCTGAGGACATCTCTGCCAGCAAGGTGCGAGGCCAGGAATCAGGGACTCCTCCAGACCTGCTTAGCTGTCAGGTGTCACCACCCCCTTTGCTGGCCATGGCAACGTCTCTGATCAGAAGATGCGTCTTCCCCACAAAACAGCTGAGTGATGTGCAGGCCGTCGTGCTGGGACAGCTCTGTCTCTCGGAAAGTGATAAGCTGAGTTTTATAACTGGTATTCAGTAGGTGCCTTTATGTAACAAGGTGAGGTTGGTCATTTGGAATCAGGCCACTTGAGCATGGGAGCTGCCTGCAGCAGAGCCCATGCGCCAACAGGAGCAGGGTGCACCAGGAAGGTACTTGCCCCAGCACTCCTCCAATTTCCAGCCACTCAGAGCTAAACCAAGGGAATAAACCAAGCCACAATTGCATGACAAAGTTTTTTCCTTGTGCAAATTTCCCCTGAGCTGCGCTGTTGTTATTGTGCAAAAATAGAGCAGGATATGTATTAACTCTCAAAGGAAGGGAACTAGAAAAGCAAGCAGGAGCAGGGCACCCTCACTAACTCCTTTGACTGAAAGTGGGACACTCACCTGCAGCAGCAGCCTCTGCCTGGGCAAGAGGGCAATATGTGGGGGCCACTCGCCCACCAGCTGTGGGCAGTGGGTGGGCAAGGGGGGTTATGGGTGATACTGAGACGTGAAGCCACAGCCCTGCTGCAATCTTGAAACATGAGGGACCCTAAAGGGCTGTGGCCCAGCTGACAGTCCACCAGATGCCACAGAGGGCAAGTCCTGGGTCTTAGGTAGAGACAGGCAGGGATTCATGTCTAAAACCTTGCTATTACCCCGGTGCTGGAGCACATGGTGTTTTCATGAAGTGCTTGAGTAATCTCTTCTTATAGCTGAGCCAGAATAGGGAGATTTTAATGCGACATGGCCTTTGTTTCATGCAGCCCCTCTGTGGGAGCGCCCACAGTTGAAGCAGCACCTCCAACACCCCATGGCCATCTGCCTGTTCCGTTGTCCCCCCATAAAGCACAAACCAAGGCTGAAACAAGGCCAGGGACTCAGATAATTTGGTCTGAATTCCCTGTCCAACAGTTATGAATATCCTAAGTGCCTTTTCCACCCCTGGTTCACATTGAGATTTGAGAGGACAGGAGTGTTGGAGAGCTGCAGCCAGCACTTGCGCCAGCTCAGCTCAGAATCTGGAAATCAATATGGGTCAAATTTTGTTCAGGTCTGTTAGCAATTGCTCTGTTGGATGCTGTGATAGAAATAAGGATGCACACTCAGCTATGAGTCCCTGCTTTGTTTTGTGCTGGTCTTCTGATATCAAAGTTATCAGTGACTGCATTTAATCTTTAGCCTAATAATGGCAAAAAAATTTAGCATATTTTATGTATTCAGGCCTCAGCTCTTGCCTTTGGTGACAGCCAGCATTTCCTGGAGAAGCAGAAGCCTTTGAGCAGCCCAGCGCAACACATCGCTGCAGTCCGAGAGGGGACACAGAGCGGAGCTGGAACTGGAAGAGAAGTCTTAACAGGAAAAATAATTAAACTATAGCACAGTTCCTGGTTATTACCCAAGAAATATCTGGCTGGAGTACTGGAGCCATCATGTCTACCTCTGTAAGAAAAAGCCACAGACATTTTACACATACGGAAACTGCCCATTTCAAAGAAACCAGGAAAGTTCTGCTGGGGTATCATAAGGGAGTGGAAAAATTACTTTAAAACCTGTAGAAAGTAACTGAGCATCATCTCCTCGCTTTCTGGTTTGCTGAGCCATCCCAGGGAAGAAGTGGTTCATAGACTGACAGGAGGGGCTTTAATTCCCTGCAGACCTGGGAATTGCAGCCCAGGGATGCTCAGCACTGTCAAGTGGGGTGCGAGTCTCCAGCCATGGCACCACAGCATGGGGAAATACAGGACAGGGGGAGACATGGCCTGGGACATGCTGGGAAGAGGCATGAAACCACCACTCTGCTTTTGCATAGGATTTTGTGGCTCTCCCTGGTTTTAGCTATATGAACAGAAGCATTTGAAGAGGTTTTTGTTTGCAACTGCCAGGAGAGCATGATACTATGCTGGGACCCCTCAAAATTCATCCCCTAGCTATTATACTGGGAATTATTGCTCCTACCTGCCATCCCCCAGGGTGCAAAGACAGCACTACTGGTGGCAGGGCGAGGGGCTGGAGGAGGGTACGGGCTGGAGTACATAGGCATCAACCCCTGCCAAAAAAATACAACCCAAGAGCTTGCAGGGCTGGGGCTGCGGTGCCTGCACACTGGGGAAGCCATACATTTGTTTACTGCAAATGTCTCCATAGAAACTCCTTCTCTGGGGCTGAAGATGTGGATATGAGCTGCAGTGGAGCGAGCTTGCTGCCCCCCGCACACCTTCATGAGCAGCCTCGGCAGTCTCCATGGCAGAATTGTTTGGCAGGAAATAATTCAGACTAATGTATCCCCCTGCGCTCCTGAAATTGTGTGGAATTTAAAATGCTAAATGAACTAAATCATTCTAAGTGTGCAAGCACTGTAATTGTGAAGAGAGGCAAAGTATAAAGCCTGCTTGTTCCAATGCTTTCCAGCTATAATTCTTGAAACCATCTCGTTTCAAAACAGAGTGAGCTAAGAAGCAGAGAAACTGCACCAACAAAGAGCTGCTCCGGACTTTAAAAAGGCACCGCAAACGCTTAGGACTTTCAAAGGACAGAAACAGATGTAATGGTTGAATTCCTACGCCATCCTTGGACAAACACAGTGTCCCATGGTACCAGGAAGGTCCCAGCTGTTGACATGAGCATGATAAAAGTGCCTTGCCACCTCTTGACCTGTCATTGATGCAACCAACAAGTGAGAAAATACATAAAGCAAAAGAAATGAAAATTAACAAAATATCTAGAGAAGCAAAGCTGGTGACTAAACTGAGAAGTAACTTTTCAAGAGGCTGCACTAGGTAAGGGAAGATGAAATGTATGAGAGCAGAAAACTGGGTGAGCACAGCCTCGGGTGTCAGAGGCTGTTAGAGGCTGCAATGCCACGATGGGATAATGAGAGAGAAGAATGCAGAAGTTGAGGATAGGGGAGGGAGCCAGCTGGCATCCTAGGTATTTAAGAAGCAGTATGAGGAGGCATAGTCCAGTTCTCCTTTGGACTAATTCCTTTAAAAAGAAAAGAAAACAATTATGGCCCTGTATTATGGCTTTTTCCTCCCAGGACAAGCCCTGGGGACAGGCAGTGTCCCTGGGGCAAGGGGCAAAGCCAAGGAGGCAGGTAACCCTCTTCCCTGGGTTACATGGCCAGGCAGCTGCTGCAGCACTGTGCCTCTCCACCCTCACCCTTCACAGGGGCTTGCATTTGGGAAACCGTCTTCCTGGTTTAGACCCCTATATTTCACCGTCAGGAAAGAAAAAACAAGGGAGCTTGTAATCTAAAAGCCCTTAATGAGAGCTGTGCTCTTACACCAGGCTGCACTTGCATGATAGCTTTAAAGATGCTACCATGTGGCAGCCTTGAAGTGACCTTTTAATTCTGCCTCCCTCTGTTTCATTAAGTTTTTTTACATATATATATATATGGATTGTATCTACTCTGAAGCATCCTCTTCCCTTCCAATCCTCACTGGCCCTCACCCACCCCCCCAGTGCTGTCTCTCCCGGAGCTGGGATTTCACTGTGCTGTGCACACCTGCAGACACCCCTGAGGAGCCAGAGCCACCCAGCAGGAGAGGTCACACAAACACAAGTGCTCAGCTAAAAATAAAGCAATAAATAATAATTAGTTTTGGCCTTGCACCAGTGCCCACCATAGATCACAAGCTCGTCTTTCCTGCAGCCTGGAGCAGGAGCTGGCCTGGGACACAAGTCCTTACCAGCAAACCTAACAGTCATCTCATGACAGTGGCAGTGCCCTGTCCTTCCACCTCAGCAGTTACCTCCAAGGGTATCTCCTGCCTGCAAGTCCCTGGGCTGGTTGCTGGCCAGCTGGGGGCAAGAGGGAAAGCAGGAGGGTAAGAGGCAGGTAGCAACTTGTCCCTGCAGCCCCTAGAGCAGCTCCACCACCCCCTCTGCAATGTCACCCGGGTCCCAAATGCCCCTTGTCCAAGGGGACAGCAGCCCCCCACCACTGTGTCCATGTGGAGATGCCAGGCAGAGGGAGCTGAGGAGGGGGGACAGCTCAAGTGACACACTCTCCACCAATGTTAGGTCACTTCTTGCCCGTGCCTGGTGCTGGAAGCATCACTGGCACAGCGGGGCACCAGGCCCTGCTGCACCTCAGGCACGAGTGACAGGATGGATTTGGCAGAACGTGCTGGGGCCATGGCAGGTGCCACTGTGAGCAGCTCAGTGGGTGTAGCACAGACAGTGGCTCTCATGCTTGGCAATGTGTCCCTGGCAGCTGCCTGCTTGGGCAGGGGAGATGGATGTGGCTGCTTTTATTTTGATTCCTTGTGGTTCTGCTGCCTTTGGCTTTTGCCCTGACCAACATGGGCCTACAGGGCACAAATAAAGCCCAGCTGGGCATTATTTTCCCCTTTTATAGGTTGTATGCCACTAGGCTTTCCCAGGCTGGTCTCTGGTGATGTCCATGTGTGAATCTGCACCCCTGGGAGATGCCACACCCACCCCCCCAGCTTTCTTGTGGCACCCCTGGTAAAGCTGCTGCAGGGAACAAGTTTCCCCTCTTCATGAGCCACATGGATGTTGACAGCATTACACAGAACCTATATTGCAAATTACACATATTTGTGGGCCCAGCCTCCCTCTCATCAGGTACTAATGAGGTTTTTGTATACAGCTGCAGTGCCTTGTGTGGAAGATGGTGCTGGGTTAGATTTGGATTATTCCTGTTCTGCTGGTTTGTCTCTCAAATGTGCTAACTCGTGTACAGCTTGGCTGTGCTTATTGTGGGAGTCCCATCAAGGACCCTTTCAAAACACACCTGCCAGGGTGTTTGCTGGGAGCTGCAGCTTTGTCTGAAATAGAGAACAAGGCCTTCTGGTAGTCCCAAAAATAACTATTTGGCTCAACGGCTCCTTGGCCGTTGAGGCACTTGGAAAATATTGATTTTCATTTCTGCTAAAATAAACAGGTTTTATTGTACCCCATGATTTCCTTGCCAGTGTCATGGGTGAGCCACCAGCACTGTGCCCAGATCTGGGGCCAGGGCAATCAGTGCACATCCATTCCCGCTGCTGGCAAACAGTGCATGGGTGGAGCACAAAACTGTAGGTACTACACACCATGATCTCTTGGTTTGGAGTTCAATACAGGTGCTGGGGAAATCTGACTCTTCTTTCTCTTTTGTCTTTAAAAAAAAAAGAAAACATCATCCCATAGCAGCCTGCTTGAAGTGTGGCTGAGCAATCCTTCAACACAGCCTACTTTGCTGCCCAATAGAAAGCACCCAGAGCACATGACAAAGCTGACCTGTCCACAGCAGCACTGTGGTTGCCCCTCAGTTGGCTTTGTCTTCTAATGCAGTGATACTTTGCCTGGTGTTGGGGACAAGGTGCTGGGCTGAGGCCAAGTTGAAGCACGGTAGGTAGGAAACCCCCAGAGCACCAGGCTGTTGGGCAGCTGCATCATCTGCAGGCTGCCCTGAGAGGGACAGGCACCCTCAAACAGCTGGCAAACAGTAGATGTCTCAGGTCATGCCCACAGACATTGTGCTGTCCCCTCATCTTCCATGTGTGACCATTCCCATGTCACATTAAATATCTGCTTGCTCATTTCTCAGCTGATTGAGTATGCTGTTCGATGGATTCATCAGATTCTTGTGGCAGTCCTTATTTTTCTCTGACTGCTGCTGCTGCTGACTTGGAGAAGGGCTTAATCAGTCCCATGGACCTCATCTGTCCCAGAGCTACTGCACATTACAATTAATTAATACTCAAATTGAGGTAACACTCACAGGCATCCATCTTGTAAACAGCACATAAACATAGTATTTCCCCAGTCTAGCAAACAACGAGGGCATTTGAACTATACAGTCTATTTTTTCTGAGCCAATTAAAACTGTGCTGTAAGCTGATGGGTGCCCTCCAGGGCCTGGGAACCCCTGTGGATGGCCCATACCTATCCTGCCCTGAGGCTGTCCTTTGCTTTTTACTGTGCTTCCAGCTTGAATACTGATGGTTAAATACATAAGATCTTTGGCTCCTAAAAGGTGCTATTCAAACAGGCACAGCATGGTGTGCAAGACACAGGTGCAGATCCTTGGGAGTTCTAAGGACCTTTGAAAATGCTTTAAATAGGCTGTCCCTCCTCATCCCTTTTCCCTCCCTGTGCCCTCTAGTAATGATGTGTCAATACTACCCTTGCCCTCCAGGCTCCCGCTCTGTGTCTCTCTGCTGAGCTGGCAAAAAAGAAGGGCAGGTCTTTTGCAGGTCCCTGGGAAAACAGAGCTCTTGTTCACTGAAATCCACATCACCAGACTCACCACAAATCATTATTACTCTGAGATGCTAATGCCTGTGCTAGGTTTGGAGTGGGAACCCAAGTACTTGGAGCCCCAGGACCACTGATGATCTCCCAGGCCCATCCACTCTTCTCTCCTCCATCCACCTCTCATCTGAAAGTCCCATTTTGGCTCCTGCCACTGCAGCTCACAGCCGTTTCAGGATAAGCATCTATTCGTTATCATTCATTCCAGGTTGCTCACTCTGAGAGGGAGGACAAACAACTTCTGCATCAAGAGAGAGCTTGCTGCTGGGATCACATGCCTTACAAGGCAACTTTTCTTCTGTGAAAGGAACCAGAAATTCATCTAAGGCTGCTTGACTTTGATTGCATAAGTCACCTCCACTTTAAAAACAAGCAAATATGCCTATTTAAAAGGAAACGTTTCCCAAAGACATTTATAAAGCAGCCCTCAGCTGGAATAAAGCAAGGCACTGATGCTCCAGGGCCCTAAAAAGTCTCCCTGGTCACTCTATTTGTGTTATAATAAGTCCACTCAAGTATTAGAAGTTTTGCAGGCTGAGTAGCAAGAAAAGTGGAGCTCCTGATTGTGTGTGGAGGTGAGCTTCAGACACATGCCAAGTACTATCTCCATGGGAATTCTGCAGACTGCATGGCAACAGCCTCTGCCTCCCACACGAGAGCCAGCCCATTCCCCCAAACGCTTCCTGTGCTGGCACAGCCACGGGGACCAGGCAGGAGAACGCTGAACAGGGCTGCAGGCTGCCCATGCTGGGCAACACAACATGCCCTGAGACAGTCCTGATGTGCAGAGCCTTAAAGTGCTATTGTGAAAAGAATCTGCTGGCCCCAAACATATGCTAGAAATTAATCAAAGCCAAACCTGATGCACAGAGCTGCATTAGCCAGCTTGTGCAGATTAAATATATCCCATCACACTGCAGTCTCCACAGGAAAAAGTCAGGGGACAATTTTCTTTACTCCTACACAGGCAAAGTCAGAAGGACCTGCAGTAAAAGCACCTGATTTGCTCCAGCATAAGTTAAACCAGCCTGGCGTGGTCCCATAGCTTGAGCATTAGACAATATTTCAGTGTCCAGAGGTTTCTTCTGTTCATGGGAGAAGCCAAGGTGCAGAGTTGGGCAGCTGTGGAGCAGCACTGTTTGCAGCAGCTGCTGGCCCCGCTCCAACCCTGGCCATCTCAGGATCCTGCAGGAAGGAGAGAGCTGCTTCCCTTGGCAGCAATGAGCAAGAGGCTCTGTGCCCCACCTCCCTCAGCTCCTACTGCTCCCTCACCTCCCACTGCTCCTGCCTGCTTGGTCGTCTTCTCTGCCTTGCTCTTTCTGTAACAGTGTCTCCTGCTCCCCCGGTTGGCATCCAGTACATTCCCAATGGATGTGAGGAAATCCCATGACTGTTCCTCCATATTAGTCTGCATGTTGATAAAGGCCTTTATGCTCATAGAATCATAGGAGAGTTTGGGTTGGAAAGTCATCTAGTCCAGCCCCCCACAATGAGCAGGGACATTTGATACATGATACTGTATTTTATTGCTGCCCATCTTAGCTGAATAAAGGTGTCCTGTACAACTGCTGGCTGCAACCCCAGCAGGGATGGCTCTGGTGTAAACATGGACCAAAGGCTGAAGTCCTTGTCCAGGTACAGCCAAGGCTTTGATCTCATCAAGAATTTTGCCCAAGCATCTATCAAGAGTTCCATTGATTGTTCCCAGTGAAGCTCTGCAGGTATTTTACATTGGGATAAACCTCAATTGAAAACACATGTAAAACTCCAGTGTTGAGACTGAGGAGAAAATTGAACTGGGAAAGGAAGTGCAAAAGAGGGTAGACAGTAATAAGTGCAGGCAGCTGTTGTCATGATGAATCCCACATGCCTGCTATGAGATGGTCTTCAGGTCATTGCCTGCTCATGCTTTTATAAAACAGTGGAGACAAGAGGAGGTTGAGTTTGAGGGAATCTGGAGGAGGTAGGTTTTCTACTTCTAATCTACCTGGGAACATGGACAAAATTCCTTCTTCTTCAAACAATGACAAATAACATCACCCCAGTGTGATTATGGAAAACTGTATCTCACCCCATGCCAAGGCCAGACTAGCACAGTGTGCTACACAGCCTCTGGCTACTGAGCCAGACACTCCAGGATTCTGGAAAGACACATTGTGGGAAGCTCACACCCAGTCTGGAGAAATGTGTCAGACTCTGGGATGGAACTTTCATATTTAGTTTCACTATTTTCAGGACTGTTGTTGCAAGTAGATTACTCGTGCTTGTAACTGGCCACCATCCAGCAGCTCTGGGGCACTGTGAATGGGGACACAGGGGCATTGAAATGAGATTGCTAATTACAGCTGGTGGTTAATGCCATGGCCTCTTGAATTGCTCATTTTAAACAGACACTGAGTGCAAAAATTACAGCTCTGGCTATGAAAGACCCACAAAGCCATAAGCATCTCCTGTGAGAATCAGCTGTATAATCAGAAAAGGTGATTTTAAAGTGGCACAATCAATCCAGGAGCCTTAGAGCTCTGTATCATTCTAGAAACAGCTTCTGAGATAGACCAAGCCACTGTGCAGAAGCCTGTGTCCTTTTCAAGACCTTCCACTCGCTCTCGAGGCTCATTTAAAGAAAAAACAAGTATGGGAAAACACCTTATGGTTGGAAAGATACCTTTAAAAACAGTGTGATCAATCACATGGGTGCACACATGGCAAGTATCAGCTTGTATACAAGTGACCTGACCAGTTCCCCTCATGCTGGTCAACACTGTCCCCGATTAATTATTTTTCCACCCTATTATTAGGTAAGGAGGACAAGTGTTTTAACCTTGCTGTAAGTGGTATTTTGTTTCTCTCCTACAGCTTGATAGAGCTTGGGTCAATCTGTTTCAAGTATTGCCATCCAGGTCTGACTGTGGTGCTGGGGAACATGGTGCTGGTGGCATGAGTGGGAGCTGTGCCCAAAAGCACATCCCAGTGGCCACCCCAAAACACCCAGAGCTGAGACTACCCTGCAGTGCGACAGCAGCTGAGCTGCTGCAGTGACCTGTGTCGTGTTAAGTCACACTTCAGACTATGGTTGGCAGCTGTGATGAATAAAATCACTTAATTTTACAGTGAAAGCTCCTTTGCTGTTGCTATCAGGAGCTGGGTTAGCAATGCTGCACACACAGTCATACACATACACATACTTACCATCAATCTTCTCTTTTTTACAGTGTTACCCCACCTGTACAGATAGGAAGAACTGCACAGTACATGAATGCTTGGCCTCCAGGCAAGCTAACCTGAGCCTAGGAGGTGTTGACCATAGCTTGACAACTCTTTTGAGGTTAATTCCCTCCCTTATTTCTCAATAGTCCCAACGGGGTTTGTTTTATTAAAAAATTAGATGTTTTTCTTGTTAAACTGCAGATCTTGGATATAGTAACTATATGCTTATTTTCTTCTTTTGCCTGCACTTAATGCTTTCAGCCTTCTTTCTCCCTCTCTGTTCCCTAGTGACTCATCTAGGCAGGTATTTTCTAACCATCCTGTGCAGCCTCCTAAGAGACGATGTTCTTTCCAGGTATCAGCTGAAAAGTGCAACTACTCAGAATAGAGCAGAAATGGAAAGGCAATATGTCAGTCTGCAATGAGTAATTCAGTTCTTTGCAAGGAAAGGGTTGTTTTTGTTACAAGAAAAAAAGGTTGAAAAGATCTTAAAGGCAAGATACCTTCACAGCAAGTTATACAATCCTCCGTTTAATTCACTTCTCAGGTGGAATCACAAGCAGCTCTTAGTCTCCAATACTCTACAGTGGTAAGACTGTATCCTTAACTCCTGTGTCATTCTGCCTGCCCTTAACATCCCAGGTATGCTATTTTAAAGAGACAGCTTCTTCCTGGAAATAAAAAAAAAAAAAATGAGAAAACTTGAAATACCAATTCCACATGGTTAAGACCACATACAGTTGTCTCCTTGAGGAACCACACAGATGAAGAGTACAACCCTCTGCGTTTAAGCCTCATATCAAAAGAGGATCTCAAATGCTGTTTTCTGCTGTCCAGGTCCCTGCAAAAGCACTGCCTGCTTGCTCCACCCACAGCAGCAGCCACAGGTCTCATGAAGACTTAATCTGTGGTTTGAAGGGTTTTTTTCTGTAGGATGACAGAATCCAAAGTAGCCCAATTCCAACTATTTCATAGTGCATGCTAACATAGAACAGGAAGACTAGACCAGCCTCAAGTCCAGATTTGCTTGTCTCTGCTCAAGTAGAAATAAAAATTACTACTAACCCATGAGGTTTTCTTGCATGGGTAAATTCTGATGGTGAACAACCACCAGTGCAGAGGTCCCAGCCAAAGAGCTGAGCTCACACTTCTGATTTATGGCACATAAATCAAGATGACTTATGTGATGAAAACACTTGTATTATTTGCCTGTCCATGCAGTGCTGTCTTGCTTTTTTTATTTCTTTATTACAGAGAAAGATCGTAAAGGCTCCCCAAGTAGAGAAAATTATATCTCTTATTCCCTGATGGTATTCAGAATTAAGGAGATTTTCTCATAGTTTTTAAGTTACAGTGTCCAAACCCTGAATTAAGACTGTCCAAGAATGTTCCCAGTGTGGTAAAGGAAGGCTCTGCAAAGGGGGTAATCCTGCCTTACCTAAGCATCTTGGTGAAATTCAACATGTTTGCTCTGGAGGTACCTGACAGCTGGATCCAGTCCACGCAGTTGTGGTCTGTCTTAAATACCAGGCAACTTTCCTGCCTCATTCGCCATCCTAATGAACATCATGCTTTCTGGGAAAAATTACTTCAGCTCTCTGAAGATGCAGGGGAGCCATGAAAAACTTCAATAAGGCTCTTACATTCTTCAGAGCTCTGAAGAGAGGGAAGATTTCCAGCTCCCTGACTAGCAGCTCCCTTGCTGAGATGATATTTGGCACTTTCTCCTCCTCTTTCTGATGAGAGGCAGCCAAGGAGGAACCAGGCTGCTTCTGCTCATGCATCAGAGATGTGTTCACACACTCACACACACACACACATGCACACTTGCACGCTCCACCACAGCCTCCCTTCCCCCAGCTCCTCCTGGCGCCTTCCCTGCATGTGGCAAGCAAATAAAATGAACAACTGCTGCTGCTGCAGCCAAAATAAGGCGAGAGCATGGAGAGGGAAGGAGAAGCAAGAACAGAGGCAACAAATGCTCAGCAAATCTATGAAATCAGGCCACGGGAAGGGAAGGAGTGGGGCCAACCTGATCAGGTTAGTCATTTTGGGTCCCAGTGCAGCAGCATGCCCACGCTGGGGACTCAGCAAACAGGGCAGAGGAAGACAAAAACCTTACACTGGAATTGCACAGTCCTGAGAGGGACTGTGGGTTTGCCATGCCCAGCCACCATCACCACACATCCCATTTTTGGCCATGTTACCCCAAAGGCACCCCAGCAGTGATGCTGTCTGTGCATGTCCTTGTTGGCCAGCCCTGTGGTCACCTTCACTCCACAGCCCAGCTCTGTCAGCTGGCTGATGCCCTGCTGAGTCAAAGTGGCTTCCAGGTTTCTCATGGCTAGCACCCATCAACCTGTCCTATTCCCACCCAGCTGGAGAAACCAATTGGCTTGAATGGGACCACATGCTTCAGTGGGCCTCATGAGTACATTTCACCTGGCCATGGGCTGTGGCAGCTCTTTTGGGTCAGAAGCAATCCACCTTCATTTCTTTCACAGACAGGTCTGATCAAGAAAACACAAAAGACAAAGTTGGAATGGACCTCAAGAGGTCTTTTGTCCAATCATCTGTTCACGTAGAACAGTCTAAGTCTTTAAGATCCTTCCAATCCAAACCATTCTATGATTTTATGATTGAGAAGATCCTTGCTTAGGCAAGCAGTCCTTCTCCTGAAACTCTTGGTCTGACTGCCCATGTCAGATACTCCTCAGCTCTCAGTGTTTTCTTTAAAAGTGAGCCAGGTTCTTGGCACCTCTTTGCTTCCAAGCAATTCCCTAAACAAGCCCAAATCTGCTCTCCTGAGGTAGAGTCCTGAATCTGCAGCTTGCCTGCCCAGTCTTCCTCCAGGGCTTGCGCACAATCACTTCAGGATGAGGAGGTGGCCACATGGTCTTAGCTGTCAGCTCACACACCATTAATGATTTTCTTTCCTATTTTCATTGCTCATGGAGTTCAGATGCAGACTGCATTAATTTTTGGCATTTTAGTGCTAGGAGAAGGGGTGACTTTTTGGACACTTTCCAATGCACACTTCACAAGTGGCTGTGTCATGCTTTACCTCATCCATGTAACAAACAGAGACTAAGCAACCAGAGGTATAACACTAGCAACTCCTACAGAATGCTAAAGGTTGGGCAAGAAAATAAACCATTATTACAAGGGGTTTGAGAAAAGATGCTTCAACGCTCCTCACCAGGGTATGTGGTGGGGCCAGGGCATGGGGGCAGCAGCAGTTCTGCTCTCCCCATAGTTTGAAAGGTAAATAAAGTCCCAGTATATTTTTTTCACTGGACTTCTCTGCCCCAGGATGAAGAAGCATTTACATTACACTAATCTCACATTACCATCCGGCCAGTTTAGCACCTTTTCTTTTGCTACCTTGTTGTCACATCCAGTCCTCAAGGACCTCACTCTGCTGGTTTCTGCTCTCAGAGGGCTCCTGCTGCTGGAAGCTGCCA
The DNA here is from genome assembly GCF_025592945.1 of Manacus candei. NCBI lineage: Eukaryota > Metazoa > Chordata > Aves > Passeriformes > Pipridae > Manacus > Manacus candei. The sequence goes on along the minus strand of NW_026138067.1, from coordinate 4,871,025 downwards.
AGTGTCAGTCTGACTCAGAATCCAGGGCCTGCACGGTGTCCTCTGACTTCTCTTTGAATCAGTCCAACTTATCCTTCCTCTGCCTTCTCTTTGCAAAGCAGGACACAGTGGTGACTGTACAATTGCAGTACCCTCCCATAGGGCTGCATCATCTTCGCTGCCTTTCCTGCCAGAGATCACTCTTGATGTAACTGCTTCTGCCTGCTTTTGTGCCAGAGTAATATGGGCCATAATTAACCTATTTTCTATTATGTAACTAGATACACCCATGAACAAGATATAAGTTGGGTTTTATCCAGACCTCCCGCCTAAGAGCTTGGCCTCAAACTGCTCTCGTCGATCTCCAGGGAGAGAACTTTTGGGGGTGCTACGTTCCAAAAGGCAGCTCCTGTCTCTGGCTCACAAAGTGCTGCTGTTGGAGACCCAGCCCTCACTTAGAAACCAAACTCTGCAAGCATGTGCAATCAATTGACCTAAATGTCTACTGGCATTTGCTAAGGCAGGTGACTAAACCTGAGGGGCTGCAGCCGACAACCCTTCACCCTGGAGACTAATAGCTGGGGACAGCATGTGTGGGAGCCCGTGAGACTTCCCCATGGACATCCACTGCAGCAGAAATTAAAAGAGAGGGAGGTGATGAGAGGTGTCAGAAAGACAGTCAGCCTTCTGCCTCACAGGGAAATGGTATCTCCTGGGAGGTTGGCATTGCCCGGGGCAAGGGGAGGTAGCTTCTTCTGAGAAATCTTTCAACTGGTGGCAAACAGGCTGACCCCACAAACCTTAAGGTGGGGAGGTACATACCTGAGCACCAGGCACAGCCGTGTTCATTTTTCTTTTCATGCTTGTCAAACCAGTGGGTGCTTGATTTCACCATGTAAAACAGGAGTTTGGGAGCACTGACTCCCTCCATTGGAAGAGCTGATAGCCCAGTCAGCAAGGGGCTCTTGTTGGAACTGGGAATTCAAATCTCTTCCAAGAGAGGCTTGCACCCTGTTGGAAAATGATTGGAGAGGCACCCCTTCCCTTCTGAAAGGCATAGTACCTCCTCTTGTCTAGGTTTGGAAGGAAGGTTTTGGCACCTAACTTCAAGGGGAAGAAGGAGATAGGGACATCGAATCCCGAGTGCAAGCTCCTATCTTCCCTCAAATCTTGATGATAGGCAGAATGCAGCCCCAAGTGTTGTCTCACATGTTTCCTGCTGGCCACCTTTGGCACACTTGTTCTGTGGATCCTGCCTGGGGTGCCATCCTTCTCTGCAGGCTTCCAGGTGGTCTGCACTGAGTATATTACAGCCTTGGCTGCAGCTGATGTTGGAGCTCCATGGGCTGGCACCAAGACTCTCCACAGCTTCCAAGCCAGAGGAAAGGGTCTGTTGGTATTTTCACCCAAGTGAGAACAGCCTGCCTCCAGCAATGCAAAGTAAATGCTGTTCTACTCAGCCTGCTGGGGTCTGTTCCCTGTGCCCCACAAACCCCCACACTACACATGCCCAATCAGAGGGTTGGTGCTCCAAGTTGGGCCCTGCAGAGGCAATAGCCAGGTGCAGGAGCTGCCAGCACGAAAAAAGATGAGCAGGAAAAGCAGAGAGTTGCATGGAAGCCCTGTAAGTTCAGGATGTGGGACTTCAGTTTTTCCACCCAGCTCCAGATTGGGAGCAGGGTGCTCATAGCAGTAAGTGCCTCATCCACATTTCCCCTAGTTTTTTTGACAGAGAGATATGAGCATCACAATTATCACCAGTACTTGCTTGCTATGCTGGAGTTATGGGACTACATGTTTTCTGTGCAGGACACCATGCTCAGACCAGCTCAGATAATTTGTCAGGAAAGATGCCACATCCATTTTGCAGCTGAGCCTGCACCAACACCTCCTGGCCTTGACCTGGGATTCTGCATTGCTGCCAGGCTTGCAGGCAGCCCATTTTCTCCTCCTTCTGAGGCAGCCTTTTCAAGCCCACTGACCACCTGGGGACTGAAATGTCACCATTTTTTCTCATGCTAATCCTGACGTTTGTAGTGAATTTCAGCTGGATGATCAGTCCTTCTGTAGTTCCACCAGCACAGCTGAGCTCACCCCCGAGCTGAGCTCTAGTACCACTGGGATGCAAGAAGGAACTTGTGTCCCTTGGCTCTCAGCTAGGTTTCTGGAGATGTAGTTTTCATTCCTGTCTTTGCTTCACAACATTAAGCAAATGATCTGCAGTCAAGTTTTTCAAGCACCCAGCATTCACCAGCAAAACTTGGTCTTCAAGGCATGCAGGCCTTGCTTATGCTTCATTATGGAGGGGCAGATTTTAGTAGGAGATTTTAGATGATAGATAGATAGATAGATAGATAGATAGATAGATAGATAGATAGATAGATAGATAGATAGATAGATAGATTTTTACTGTCTGCTGTCTGTTTTCTCTCTGGTTAATCCTATACGTAAAGATGCACATATCACACTCAGAGTATGAAATAATGAGTCAAAAATACAAGTTTAGACTTAGTTGATTTGAATGCTACTCTCAGGCTTTCCTGAATGTAATTGTTATTTGTAAGTGTTCTCAAACACTTCAGAAAAAAAAACATTTTTATGCTGTGGGTTGTCTGCAAATGTTCATTTTGACAAGTTGCTGTCTGTTACTAGTATTGGACTCGTCACACAGTGTATCTTATGTTCCCTAACTGGATGACAAGCTTGTAAAACAGAAGAATAGCAAGTGACAAATAGTAGCATGATTTCTGGTTATTTTTTATAGTTCCTGATTTCATGGACACTGGAAGCTCTACGAATACCATGAACAAGATATTAGGAATGAGGAGTTTATTGGAAAATATGCCAGCAGTGTCAACCTTTGTAGAAATTGAAAGGCTTAATGATGAATCAGGTAGCTTCCCTTCATACAATGGCATTCCATTACCAAGATGTATGAGGAAAGGATAGGACACAGTAAGGTTTGATATGTGAAAAAGTTGTCTAAGAACACCTGGCACATCAGAGAAAATGTTTCACAGATGTTTCATTCTTATTTAAACATAGGGAAGAAAAAAGGGGAATATCCTTAGAACTCAAAACAACAACCTAGCAGCCCAGACACTAACAATCTTTTTGCCCTCTTAAGATGTTCTCCATGCCACTCTCTTTCCACTCTAATGAGATTAGCATAGTTTCAAGCTAGAACAACAATCATACAGAAGCACCTTGTTCTCAGGAACTTCTACCTAGTGTGTACACAGCAAACACCTGGTGTCACAATCAGTTCTTGCACAGAACTGCAATAATTAACCATTTAATTCCTGGATTACAGCTCAGTGCAATTTACTGGTCTGACAAACCTTTGCCATCCATCAATCAAACAAGCTATTTAAATTAACTATAGGAGTTGTAGTTAATAGAATTTCAACTGATTTTTTAAAATATATTTCTGAATAAAACTCATGCTTAAAATATTAACGTTTAGCTAAAAGAACTGTAATTTGTTCCAAAGAGAAACTGCAATATGGAGTATGTGACTTTAGTAGCGCTCTTTAACCACGAGAAATTTGGCTTGGTAGGATATTCCCCCAGAACATCCTTTGCAGTTATTCCCCAGACTCTGTTCTTTTCTGCTCAAAACTTCATATTCTAACCTGTCAGAATTAAGTTGAAACATGACCTTCAAGTCAACACCTGAGTGTGTCCAAACTGAGAGATGGATGCTAAAGCAAAATGTTTATTTCAGGCCACTTTTCCTTAAAGCTCCTTGAAAAGAAAACAGGCCTCCATGCATGTGGACTACGGCATCAGCACAGTGATGTGAACCTCTGGTTGGTACCAGTTGGTTCAAAAGGTATAATGTTGTGCCACAACCTATGTAGTAGTAACAGATTTGGCCTGAATCAGGGGGTCAGAATAAGAACACTATTACCACAGTTGAAAGACCATGTCCATATTATCCACACTGAATAAGAAGCATTCTTCCTATCATCCATGCAACTAAGTTTCCTGGAACTCAGACTTTATGCCTTTAGGTGACTTATGGAAGATGAAGCTCAGGTAAGAATATCCACAGATGTCAAAAAAGGTATTAAAATAAGTAAGCTTGCAGCCATAGAGGTGAAGAGCTTTGCAGGACCTAAAGCAATCTGAAGGGCAACTCAAGCCACAAGAAATGCAATGCAGATGTAGGGAAGTATCCGCAAAAAGGAAAAAAATCTACATGTTACAGAGTCCCAAACAAACCCATTGACTCTCTAAAGGTATGTGGGCATAACACTAGCTTTAGGCAGGGGCACATAAAGTAGCACATAAATGAAATGAGAAAGTGTGCATACAACCAGGACATGGTTCACATACCACATCTCCCCTGCTAGCCCACCTAACATGATGGGAAGCAAGATGAAGAAAGCACCATGGGCCCAGCAAAAAGGCCTCCCTCCCTCTACTTGGCAGACATCAGCAATTTAGAAGAGACATAGGAGGCCCCAGTAAAGAGCAGATCTCTCTTGCTTTGAGCTCAATAAACACTTTTGCAGGCAGCTCTCAAAGATGAACAGCACAGGCTCAGAGAAGTGAAGGGATTCAAATTTGTATATAAAGTGTGAACATAAGTCAAATGAAAAAAGACATTCCCCAAGGAACTATTTCAGGCTCGGTGCTATCATTTAATTCAAATCTCATTAATCACTCTGCCAACCATCCAGGTTTAAAGGCAGAATTACCCATTTCTGATGGGCGATAGTAACTGAGGGACCGCAAGCATCATGCCCTCTCTGCAAATGAAAGGCCAGAAAAGTATAAAATTTAAGGTGGTTCTGGACCTCATTCCAGCAACTAGTGCTACCTTTATCTCCTCATATATTCAACAGGGAAGGACAAAGATGTTATTCCTTCCTTGCCACCATTACAGACAAGGTGAAGTCACTCATCAGCTGAGGCAGAATTCACCTGACACCAACCAGGGAGGAGCTGGGCGGGTGCTCGGTGTCGGCTGTGTCTCCTCTGCAATCAATGGAGAGAGATCAGGTACTCTCATGGATGACTCATCACCTCCTAGGAGAGGTGTCTAGAGTAGGTGGGATGACTCATCCTCGGGGTTGTCCTCTCCACAGATGTTCACAGGATCCTAGATCATAATATAAATTACATGCTCGCCTTTCAGTCCTGTTTTGCATAGTTAAGGCTTTTGGAGGAATGCACAACCATGTCTGGGACTTGATACAATTAGTTAAGGCCTTATGTATGCAGGAGGCTAGAACTCTAAATTAGTTTTCACAACTTTAGACAATTTGTCTTTCAATTATAATAATCTCAGTTCTTTTCTTTCATATGGTGGCAGTATCATAAAGGTCAGCGTGAGAGTAAGGCCCAAACTCTGGCAGGTGACCAGTGTAAGCAGCAATGCACTGGTCATCATGTTCTAACCAGCAGTGCAGAACATTTTATCAGTAATGTGGTAAAACATATGGGACATTGAACACAGAACATTTGGACATCCTCTTCTGTGTTTGGCATCTCCCCCATGAATCCACAGCACTGTTAGTGGACACGCTGAGGAGTGGATTGTCAGAAAGACTATAGTCTTATTTAAGAGTTTGTTATGTAAAGACTAATACTGAATAAATTAGGATAGCTTAATAAGCAGCCATAGTGTAAGGATTTTGTTTTTCTTGTAATATTAGAACCAAGGAAAAAGTTCTTATGTTAGGTCAGACACAGAGGGAAAACCAGTAATTATCTGGAACCAGCACCAGCTCGGTATACCTGGGCACGTGTCAGGCAGACCTCTTCTCTCTGCTCAGAGACTGGCAGAACTGCCTGCACAGGACCCAGAAAACAAAAAGCAGGACTCAGAAACAGTACTAGGATTTCCTTTTGTGGAAATCCAGAGATCTGCAGTGGGACATCTGGGATGTCACCTCTACTCTCTGATTTTTTTGTGTTAATGCATGTCTGAATCAAAAGTGTAAAGTTCTCTTGAAGGCAAAAAAATAGTTTGACTTCATCATTTATGGAGTTAGGCCACAAGGACGGGATCCAAAAGCTTTTCTTTGCATCCAGATGTGCTTTTTGTTGATTTCTTCCCTAAGGGGATAAACATTTGCCTGTCTGTCAGACTGTGGTTATGTTAAATGCTTTAAAACCATGTCTCATAATGAGCACCACTGAGAGAGCCAGCTCTGTACAGCAGATGGCTGCAGAACATGAGGGCCCTGAGAAATCCAGGGGACAGTCCTGAGCTTTTATGTTATTTACCTTCAGCTGACACTGGAAAACCCAATACATCACTTTGACACCGAAGGTGCTAAGCCTCCACCAGCATAACACCCTAGCAGAGGTCCTGCCTTCTTGAGGTGCACAGTTTGGAAGTGTGATTTCATTTCTTGTACATGCAGTAGTAGTTTTTCACCTGTAAGGATAACTTTTGCACCTCTCATAACTAGCTGGTTTTTTTCTTGGCACAATTCAAAATTACACCTTTCTGGGCATCTTGGAAATGAAGTGGAAAAAGGAGTGGATCAAATTACTTGTCTTTGAGTAGAGGAACACAAAATAAGCTTTGTATTTCAAAACTAGTTAATAATGTTCATGGAGGGCTTGATTCCACCAAAGTTAGTCATGCTGAGTAGTTTCTTTTTTCACAACTAGCCTATTCATCTCAATTAGATTAGTCACAGCACAAGGAGAACAGAATTGGACTCTGAATAATTTCAATTAATTTTCTGCTGTAAAAAAGCATTATTAATTAATATTTCCCCTGTTTCCTCGGCATTTGACAAATATGTTTTAACTATGCATAAATATTACTCATTTTCTACATTTTCTTCCCATAAAATATTTTTGATGGTTTGTCAAGTTCCACTTAGCTTTCTAATACATTTTTTTGTCTAAGCATAATTCACTGCATGATCTAAACAGAAGTGCCAGCACAGAGCAGGCATAGCTTTACTCTGCTAAAGTTTAGAGTACTTGCAATTAGGGCCAGATTACTTATGCACAGAAGTAGGAAAATCCTTTAACTGATCTAATAAAATTATTAATATTTATTATTATCTTTTCTATGTAAGAAAATTATTAGTCCCTTAATACTGTCTTACCAATGTAGGAAAGTGCTGAGTTCTGCATTTAATCCTCGTAGTCGAACATGATGCAATTTTGCAATTGGTGAATCAAAACTCCCTTCCACTCTTCCGGGCTTCATTGTATCTTCTCTGTAGGATAAAATGTCCTCTTCTGATAACCACAGTGTGGTAAATAAATTGCAGTGTATCAGTGTGAGGGTATCCCTAAATACAGGTGAGGGGGATCTTATGGGGAGTCTAGGGCATACATATGGCATCAGGATCAGAGGTAGTGACACTGCTCTAGAAGCATAACTAAAGGAAGGAGCTGTGCTTCTAGAAAGAGGTGTTACAACTACATGAGGTCCATACATTGGAGGGCAGTGCACCCAGGCAGGAAGGCAGGGGGTATTGACCTCCAAAAGCAGGGGTGAGAGGTTGTTCCTTTAGTTTAGCCCTGCTGGTCCTGTGTGCTAAGGGCGCAGTTTCTACATCAGTGCTGATCATAAGCAAGGGTATAACCAGCTCAGTGAAAGGTTCAGCATAAACTTACAGAGGGACATGCAGGGAGATTCATCTGCCATCAACAGCATCAGAGGGAGAATGAGGAGATCAGGGCACTCAGGTGAACTTTGGGATTGAGGTTCACAGCTCCAGTTTGACAGAGACATTCCTGGACCACTTCTGCAGACAGGGCTGTTCCCCGTGGTACCATGGGGAAGAGAAGGAGGCTTTTGCCCCTAGAGGGGTTGTTTGGTTGATCTACCACTGAGTAAATGCCAGTACTCACTGGCACCTGGACAGATTTCTGTCAGAAGTATCTTTAGCTGATGAAAATATCTGGCTAGCTCTGCCCAGGGGAGACTTCTGCGAGAGCCTCTGGAAACATCTGAACAACATGTTCCGCCTGCTGGCCCCCATATCCACAGGGGATTTAGGTGGCATTTGATGAGGTCCAACTCTGTGCTTATGTCTAGGATCTCGTCTTTGACGTGCTGCAAGTGAGCTATAAAGGTTAGAGGAAAATCTGAAAAAGGGAGAAATTGGTTTTACTGGATGCTTAAGTCATCCCTCTTTTTAACTTCTCCTGTGAAACTGATACTTGCTGGAAGTTTCTCTCTGTTGTCTTACATAACTACACCAATGCTCTCCCCTGTATCACTGCTCCTGACAGACACAGAGCTATCTCCTCCCATACAAGCAGATAATCACTATGAGGCTAACCAGAAACTTAAGCAACCAGGTCGAGAACCACAAAGATGACCGATATCTCACTTCTGTTAATTTCTACAGCTATTAGGCTGTGTTATAGATCAGGACCTTAGTTATTCTGAACACAGAGCATAAGCAAAGGAAAACTCGTGTTATGAATACAAAAGAGGCACATTTGTTTCACAATGCTGCACTGGGTTATACAGATGACATTACAGAGGAGTAACTTTGGGAAAAAGTGTTTTTCAGCATCCTTGAGTACTGAAAATTTAAATTCTATGAGCACAGAAACTAAAGAGATGATCAGACCTCTTCGATCAGTCATCCAGAATGCAGTATTAATTTACTGCTCTACCAAACCCTGAAATGCCATCCTTAATAGATGGGGACTGATTTGCTAAGATCCATGTTATTTGCCTCCGGGATTTATAGGGATAACAGCAAGATCTGATAGAATTAATACCTTATCCTATAATTTATCATTTCTCTAGAGTATCTGAAAACACTTTACAAGTAGCAGTGATCCTTCACTTGAGCATGGTACGCCAAGTACACTGTCACCTGAGAAGAACAGACGAAGGCCCACTGTTGCTCTCCTCCTTAGCACATGTAATCATAGGGAAGAAACAAGAACAACTTCCCATCACTGCTTTCCTTCATGGACATTTCTTTTAGAGTACCCCTTGTAAAATAATTAAAAATAAAGGTGCATAGGCACTATTTTTTCTTACCATAGAAAAGATCTTCCCATAGGACCAGTACTGACATACTACAGCAATGATACTGGTTTCCATTATCTCAGAAGCTTCATTTTCTAGTTGCTGACACTGAACAGCTGGTCTGATTTGTTTCACATAACAAAGACAGTATAAATTAAGTTGCCATGTGAATCAAGAATGAATCCCACACACAAAGAGATATGCAATACCTTTTATTTAGCTTTGTGCACTAGAGGTGTTCACAATACTGAAACCTGCCATCCCACAGTGAGGGAAAGATACATATCGGGCCACCTTCGAACACCAAAGACATTCCTTTAGGGTTTGACTTTAAGAGAACATGAATCAATAGAAAATATGTATTTTTATTTTTACAGCTTTAAAGAAAATTTCTACAGTATGGCTGCAGAACAGTGTAAGTCTTTTTTCCTACTTGGCATTCACTCAAATACAGTTATATACGGGGATTAATGAATATCCAGTTTGCTGATGGTACCCCAGGGACCTGCATTATATTTTAATGATGCACCTTCAACAGATATCTCACTTACCTGTCAACCTGGAGGTGTAAGACTGAGTATTTCTATATTCTCACTTCACTCATACAAGTACTGCCTTTAAAAGAAATTGTTTCTGGCAGTGGTCAGCCAGAATTTCTGAATGACCTAGTTCCCTCCTGAGGGATGATTCTTAAAACCACCTAATTCAACAGCAGTTATCCTGCTTCTTTAAAAACACTTTGAAAAAAAAAAAAAGAATCCTAAACTTGGTGTTGTGTTTATCTGGCCAGCACTTTTGTGCTGGCTCAGAAATACCTTCAAGACAAAGTTCATTTTGGCATATCCAACCAAATAGGGGTTAATGCCTCTCATGTGGGAAAAATATCAAATAGGCAGCTTCAAAGAGTCATCGCACCACTTGCTCTTTGCCCATTTTTGCTTTACGAATATTTGTCTCTGCCTACCTTTCCAACTGTTGGCAAGGGGAGGCAACAGGAACCCCACAAAAGGGACAAATTCTCCTTTCTCTTCTTTGAGCAAAAACCTCTCTGAACCCATCGGAGGGACAAGCCCTTTCTCTCAGATATTTGAGCACATGTCTACATCATTTCCTCTTGTGGAACAGTGCCATCACATTTCCCTTCTTGAAAGCACTTCCCAGTGTGCAAAAGCCCTTACCAATGTGCAGGCCCCAGTGAGGGATATGCTTGATGTCTGTACAGTTCGAGGAACAGCATGACTGCAGTCCTGCCCACAGACATAACCTGCTGCACGGGTGCCCCCAGCTCCCCGTGGGATCACAGGTGGAGTGAAAATGCTCTCTAAATCCTGCTTATCTAGCAAGATTTGCAAAGGAGCCCTCTGCCCCCTCATCTTGCACAGACGGTCTGACTCACTGGACTCAGGATTTCCATCTGGATGTCTCTTTGAAAGATGGGTGCAAGCCAAGGAGTTTGTCTATTCTTAGCCTTATCTGTTATAAAGATAGTTTTCCCCATAAAAATTTCAGAGAACACCTGCCTCTAAGCAAACACAGCAGCAGTGTGAATCCTGTTCTGTGCTCATTTTAATGAGGTGTTAATATCAGAGCCCGATGGAGATTACATAAGTGCTGACATAGCTAAGGAAAACCGCGAAAGAAACAAAAATAAATGGAAGTCAAATAATTTGAACCCTGTCACAATGAAGTGCCAGCTACAGGAATGTGAATGGCACTTGGAGGCAGAAAAATCTTCTTACACCTCCTGTGCTCCAGAAATGACACCACTTGCTTGCCAGCTTCCCCGACCAGCATCTTCCCACTTTCTCCCATGCTGCCTGAGGATATAGCATGTCCTAGCTGACGTGATCCATAAAACTATGCCTCTCCCTGGTTCTCTGCAGCCCTGTTCCCCCTCCCCTTGTGCCCCGGATTGCTGAAGGAGCTTGGCCACTGGCAGCCAGGCAGCAGCAGAGAGGGATGCCAGAGGGGGCAGTGTATATTAAAAAACAACAGGCAGTCTCTTAAACTGCCTGGAACAAAATTGTGCAATAACTGGCTTGTGCGCCCATGTGATCTTATCACTGCGAGCCAGGGTTTTCAGAGGGAACTGAAAGGAGTAAAACACCCACTAGATCCTGCTTCAGATGATCTGAAAAGCTCGGCTGTTTCCTGAGTCCTCATCTCTTCGTGTTTTTCATTTGCTTGTGTTGGTATTTCTCCCTGGGAGCTCCTGGGAGGCCAGGCTCGTTGCCAGATCTGTTTGTACACACTCCCAGGGTAGGTCTGGGTTGCTGGCCAGTTTCCCTGTGTCCTGGCTTTCCCTGCAGCTTGGAGCTGAGGCAGCCCAGGTCATCTTCCAGCGAAAGGCTGGTATGGCTAGGCAGGGTCAGCCAAGCGTGGGGTGGGATTGGCCCCAGCTCTAAAGGGCTCTGCAGACTGCCACCCTAACAGGGCCAAGGGTGTGGGGGGCACCTTGAAGGGTGGTGTCTGGGACAGACAAGATGTGAAGACTGAAAAGGCCTCAAGAGAATGAGGAAAGAGAAATCTTCCTCACTAAACAGTTAAGACAGAGAAATAAGAGTCTGTAAAAACAGGAAGAAATTATGGCAAAGCATACTGGTGTGCTGAGTGGTTCCTGTGCTGGGTTTGTGAAGAACATTCAAGATCGTTGCATTTCTGATCTTTTGGCTGTGCATGACAAATACCTGAGCCTCTTCCTTTCCCACAGATATATCTTGCAGCTTACCCCACCTTCAGATAGGATCTCTGGTTGCAGCAGTGTGTGTATCAGCCAGGATTACACTGTATGGCTGCCTATGTTTGCTGCCCACAAGTGCTTCCTGTGGAAGCTGTGATCCGTCAGGGATGCAGGGAGACACAAGTGGCATGGGGAGCAGGAAGCCTGTGTGCTAAGATGGCAGCTCCAAAACAAAGCTCTGGACTCCTCCAGTAGTCAGTGAAGAGAAACCAACACATCCAGAACCTGATTACTCTCATCCTTCTGCAGAAGTATCAAAAATATCAGGCAAAACACCTTTAAGTGCCTGTTTCCCTCTGACTACAAATGGAGCCCAGTTGGCTAACTGAGAGAAGGGACACAGAAAGCCCAGAAATCAGGTGGTATCAATTCCACCATAGCTTTAGAAACTAAGGCTGTTTCACACAAGGGCTTGATATATGGCACTTCTCTACGGACACAATTATGTGTGGAGACACTTGCATGTGTAACGTTATACCAATGTGCATGAGAAACTGTCATCCTCAAGATGATATAAACAGTACCCTTAACCCTACAGTCAAATAGCTGTAACACCATATGGCCTTCTAGTACTTAAAACAGTAAAACATCAGAATGACTTTAAACAGTAACCAGGATAATGCCCAGAAGTAGTTTGGGACCAGAGTGATCCCGGACCTGCCAAGCCCCACGTTGGCAGAGTGTGGGACACATGGGGCCTCATCTAGAAGTCATGCATGTGCCACAATTTTTTTTCTTTTTAGTACAAACTGCCCTTGATTAGTCATCGACCTGGTTTAGAAGTTGCACCACTACCACTCAAGCTGTGAGTGGAGTACATATTTAAATATAATAGACTCTGCAATCATTTTAAAATGGCCTAGATCTAAGCCCACGGGGGGCTCTAACTAATTTGACAGAAAATGTAGTTTCTAAATAGAACCACCTGAGACTTTCAAGAGTTCAGCTACAGGGTTCACTGTTCCAGCATGAAGTCTCAGCTGAGCTCCCCTAACTGAGTTGCAGCCCTTCTCAGAAAACGGAGGCCAATCTGGGGGGTAGCAGGACTCAGTTTCCTGATGGTATCCCTCCCAGTGAGAATTATGAAGCAGAGGAAGGAGGGAATTATGGTTTCAATAAACTCAAACCATTGGAAGGCTACATTTTTGCACAGTTTTGAGTCAAAATTGTATGCAGCTCCACGGTTTTGGCTGTGGTTTGCCTTGGGTTTTTTTGAGCTAACTGCAATAGTGACTGATCCAAAAGGTAGGAGTAAGTAAAGTCACCGTATGTTTTAAACCTTCCATACTTGAATGTTTCATGCAGTATGCAAGTCCCGTTTTTAATGTCAGAAGCACTTCCCACCTGAGCTTTTCACTTCTTCAGCATTGACTAAGCACCTCTGCAAAGTCAGGACTAATATCTGCCTTTTATCAGCAAGCACAACACTGTCAAGTAAGTAGGTTCGTATATCTGTAGTGAATTCAGTTGCATTAGCAGCTGTTTCTCCAACAGCTGGTACTCCTGTACCCTCCAGACCAGAACATTACAGCTCTGTGAACAAAACTTTGGCTGATGGTGGGTGGCACTTAAGTGCTACTGAACTAAAAGCCTCAGCCTTCAGACAGCACCATCGCCGAGATTCCCTTGCCCATCTCTGATGTCTGCTGAAGTGGAAATCAGCCATTGCCCCAGGCCTTTTTTTCAAATGCAATTTCTTTCAGATTTCATCTGTTCCTTCTCCAAAAAAAGGTTTTAATGGAAGCTTTGTGTGAGAGTGTTATAGCGGCTGTATTTGCCTCCAAAATCTCTTTCCCACTCCTGTAACATGGTAAAAATAGCACAAAACTATGAAAAAAGAGACAGTAAAGCAAGTGTTAGTGGTACTGAGTTCTAGGATCATCTTTATTCACAGAATCACAGAATAGTTGGAAAGGACCTCTGGAGATCACCTAGTCCAACACCCCTGTTAAAGCAGGTTCACCTAGGACAGGTTACATGAGATCCCATCAAGGCAGGTTTTTCATATCTCCAGAGAAGGAGACTCCACAGCCTCTCTGGGCAGCCTGTTCCCCAGGTTCTCTGCCACCCTCACAGTAAAGAATTTTTTCCTCATATTTAGACAAAATATCCTGTGTTTCAGGTTGTGCCCATTGCCCCTTATCCTCTTACTGAGAACCCCTGGAAAGAATCTTGCCACATTCTCTTGACACCTGCCTTTAAGATATTTGTATGCATTGATTAGATCCCAGTCATCTCCCCTCCAGGATAACCAGGCTCAGCTCCCTCAGCCTTTCCTCATAAGAGAGGTGCTCTAGCCCCCTCATCATTCACAGCCCTTCACTGGACCTGCTCCAGCAGTTCCTTGCTTTTCTTGAACTGAGAGTTCAAATTGGGCACAGCACTTCAGGTGAGGCCTCACCAGAGCAGAGGGGCAGGATCACCTGATGGCCAAACTCTTCCTGTCACCACAGGATACCCTTGGCCTTCTCGGCTGGCTCATGGACAGTGCTGTCCACCAGGACCCCCAAGTCCTTCTCTGCAGAGCTGCTTCCCGGCAGGTCAGCCCCCAGCCTGTACTGGTGCACGGGGTTATTCTTTCACATCTACTATCTCTCCCCAGGTGCAAGGCTCTGCACTTGCCTTTGTTGAACTTCAAAATGTTCTGCTCTGCCCATCTCTCCAGCTGTCCAGGTCTTGCTGAACAGCAGCACAACACTCTGGGGTATCAGCCACTCCTCCCAGTTTTGTAACACCAGCAAACTTGCTGAGGGTACACTCTGTTCCTTCATTCAGGTCATTGGTGAATCAGTTGAACAGACTGGACCCAGTACTGACCCCAGGGAACACCACGAGCTACAGGCCTCCAACCAGACTCTGTGCTGCTGATTGCAACCCTCTGAGCTCTGCTGTTCATCCACCTCGCCTCCTGCTCATCTAACCCACACTTCCTGAGCCTGCCTAAGAGGATGTTACGGGAGACACAAAGCCTTGCTGAAGTCAGGATAGACAACATCCACTGCTCCCCCATCATCTTCCTGAACAGTCATACCGCCATAGAAGGCAGTCGGGTTGGTCAAGCATGGTGAATCCATGCTGACTACTCTTGATCATCTTCTTTTCCTCCACATGCTTAGAAATGACATCCAGAATGAGTTGTTCCATCATCTTTCCAGGGATCAAGGTGAGGCTAACTGGCCTGTAGTTCCCTGGGTCTTCCTTCTTGCCTATTTTTGAAGACTGAAGTTATATTGGCTTTGCTCCAGTCCTCAGGCAACTCTCCTGTTATCCATGACCTTTTGAAGATGATGGAGAGTAGCATAGCAATAACATCTGCCAACTCCCTTAGTACGTGTGGGCACATCCCATCAAGGTCCGTGGATTTGCATGTGACAATTCTGCCTAAATGATCTTTAACCTGATCCTCCTCAACCAACAGAAAGTTTTCCTTTCTCCAGACTTTCTCTCTTGCCTCTAGGGTCTGAGATTCTTAGGGACCAATCTTGGCAGCAATGACTGAAGCAAAGGAGGCATTCAGTTACTCCACCTTCTCTGTATCCTCTGCGGTCAGGGCACCCACCTCATGCAGAAGCAGACCCACATTTTCCTGTTTTCTTTTTGCTACTTATTCATCGCAGATAATACTACAATGCACATTCTGAATCCAGTGCTACACAACTGACAGAATATTCCAGTGTAGGAATACAGTGTAGGCTCACCTGTAGAAATGTAATGTGTCAAGTGCAGCTTATTTCCTAACTTTTTTTTTTGCATCATACAAAAACAGATGTTCCTAAAATGTTGATGTTATGCCCTCTTCACACCAGCACAATCAGTATTGCCGAGTCTGCGATATTCGATATTCGTAATGAACTCCACATTCCCTTAGACCCCAGCCATTAGAACAGTATCATGCTCCTTCTTGCCTGGGACACAGGAATGATGCAAAAGGAAGACTTTTCCCTAGGATTTGAATGAAGGAGGAATGTGGTTCACTTTACATACAAAAAGGGTTAATTTTTTCTTCTTCCTGCATTCTTTTGCACAGCCATCCTGAGGGGAAGTGTCATATTACCTCACCTCTTATTACTAGGTTTCTAAATTGGACCTTGATCAAATTCCCTGGCATTACAGAGAAGTGTCATTCGGTGTTCTGGTTTGGACCCATCATACAATGGTAGGTGGGAACTTCACATGAAGGGAGTTTGATTTGCTTATTCCAATTCCAGCCTCTCCCATTTTACACAAATCCTGGGTCTAGTCTCCCCCCTTTCGTGCAGCTGCGGAAGATACTGGGATGAATCACTTCTTTAAAGAGGAAATCAAGCAATGCCTTCCCACGGGAGAATTCCTGAAGACAGAAAGACAGGGTGGTTAGCACTGCAGCCTTGTCCTGGCTTGCCTGCACATGAACATTATTTCAGAATAAGCCAGAGGTTGAATGTAAAGCAGCACAGACATTCTACAACTGCTGTGTGTGTTGCTGAAATCTCAGCAGAAGCAATGGGTCAAGGTAGCTGCATGTTGATTCATTGGGACTTCCCTGTATCTTCTTTAGCTGTGTCTGTCAGAAGGAAACAGGCGAGGATTTTCTGAATTTTGTGTGCTGTACAATACATCCAAAAGCAGGAGAAAACTATTGCAGAATAGTCAGAACTAAATAAAAAATTCTTATTTTCCTGGCTTTGTAATAGTGAAGCAATGAGACATCTCCGGGACTTCTTTTCAGAGTAGAATGAGAAAGCAAGCTGAAGATACAGGGAAAGGTGGCTTCAAACCATTTTGTTCCTCCTGGGTCTCAAAAGATAGCTCAGTCCTGCCTGTGTCCCCTTCAGCTGCACCATGCCTGGCTCCAGCACAGCCACTGGGAAGCTCACAGGTATTCTTCACCACCTGAAAGGCACACCATGGTGCATGATTGCTCAAAGGAGCCAGATGCCACTCCAGAAACATCTACTCCATTTCCCACATCAGCACAGATGCAATCTAAAGACAAACGCTGCCTGGCACCAGTTCAGCCAGATTTCGCCCAAGTATTCTACATTAACCTGAAGCCCCAGGGTTACAGAGAAAGGTTATTATCTATGGTCTTTAACTGAAACTTCATGTCTACTATTTCCTGAACAATCTGGCAGTGTATCTTTGGCCTCCACCTCCATCCCTCCCTGCTGCCTGCTGCAGGACAGAAGGAGGGTAGCCGAACTGATATAAGCCCCACTTTGAGGGTGATGAGGCACTCAAACAGGTTGCCCGGAAAAGCTGTGGGTGTCCCATCCCCGGAAGTTTTCAAGGCAGGTTGGATGGGGCCCTGGGCAACCTAGTCTAGTGGAAGGTGTCCCTGCCCCTGGCACAGTTGATCTTTAAGGTCCCTTCCAACCCAAACCATTCTGTGATTCTATGGTAATAATATTGGAAAAAAATGTTTTCAGAAGGGTGACTGCTGAAACTGACACCATTCAGTGCATTCAGCATAAACTTAAATTTGTTTTTAACATCCTCTCCTCCACTGAATGTGGTGGACTCCAAGCTTTCCAGCTGGATGAAGCAGAAGCACTTTATGCCCTCCAAATTTAGGAAATATTTCCTTTGGATTTAAAAGGATGCACTCCTTTGTCTTTCCTAGAATGTAATCAGAGACTAATGAACAAAATTGCTATAACAGTGTCTTTTAAGATTTACTTTTGTTTGTTTTTTTTTTCTGAGAAGTCTTAGGCTATGTCTTTATTTTTAATAAAAAAAATGTGTTTTAATATAGCTATAAAGTCAAAATTGAAACAGGTTTTCCTACTGTTCTGCCACAAACTGACTGATAGAGCAGGGGTTAGGTTCAATTTTTAGAGGGTCTTTCCAAAAAAATAAAACCACTTAAGCATTATTTTGAGCTTCCATGGAGAAATCTGGGAAACTGCATTATATTACCTGGGCCTCATTGCGTGAAACATCTCCAACTGTGAGCAATAAAGCAAAAAATTTATTTGAACAGACATAACATCTTTGGAGGGGATGAAAGAAAAGCTCAATAAATCACATCAATTTGGTAAATCTGAACAATACTCCCCAACACCTTTCATTTGGCACATTGGCAGTAATCACAGACATCTCCTCTGGCTGAAACTGCTCTCTGCAGTGAGCAGCTCCTGCCCTCTCCCTTTCCTGCTCTCCATAATACTTTTTTACCAGCTCAGAGAAACGCAGTCAGGGAACATGCTGATGTCTTGCTCCTGTTTTCTGCAGCAAAGATATAATTTTTTAGTTAAACACATCAATTCTATAGAGGTAAAGCTTCAAAAACAGACATATGCACAGTGCTCCAGAGAAGAGTTACCATCTGCCTTCCCCTCTCCTCCTCCTCTTCAAAGGAAGGAAGAAAGAAATGTAGCAGAGGCTTAGCTCTTCATTACCTGCTTGCACTGATATACATGAGATTCCCTGCAGGATTTTTCTTGCTAACCAGGCAGGATGAACACCCACAAAAATTGGCAAGGAGATGACTTTTAACTCATTTTCACAAACTGGCTCTATTTCAAGTAGACAGTGTCTCTCTGGTATCAAACCAGGAAAAAATTGGTTTTGCTTTACCTCTGAAAAATAGAAAATGCAAGTAGCCATCCTACTGGTTGCCTTGAATACTAACAGTGAAACATGATGTTTCAAGGATTAAGAGGAATCCAGTTTCACCTCTGAAAGCCTGAGGATGAAGTTCAATGTTGGCCTGATAATATATTTTAGCTGAGCATTGTAAAAATCTAGAGTTTGCTTTCTGCATTATGTGATCCACAATGTGTGCTCCACTACTCTAGAAGTGCAGGCACTATTGCCTATAGCAGGGAATGCTCAGATGTCAAATTTAGGGCTTGGACATTGTGTCAGGAGAGAGCTGTCACCACTACACCAGTCCGTAGTGTGCAACATTAGGCATCCAGATGATATTTGTATCCTGGGAAAAGTTGACTTTTGGTACAGAAGCAAAAAAGTAACATTGTAGGGATAGATTATTTTAGATAGAGAAAATCAGCTCCCTCAGGACAAACAAACAAACAAAAAAACAACAAAACATAAACCAGCAAACAAAACAAAATAAAACCAACCAAATTACTTTATCCAATGTACCTTGAGTAAATATATTTACTCCCTTGGCAGAACTATGCAAGGCTTGACAAGGCTTGAGATAGACTTGACAGATGACTCAGAGTTTAACAGAAACACAGAGAAGTAGCGGGTAAGAAATTACTGTTGCAGAAGTGTGGCTGTAGAGTCACTGAGTATAGGAAAGCATGTCCATTCTCAGACAATATTAATCTTAATAAGCTTTAATTTAAGTCAATTTGTTGTCTGGACACTACCTAGAAGTGTTATGCCAAACAGATTATCCAAGATAGTTCCCTATCTTGGAATGATTACTTCTGGACTTTGAGTCCAGAAACTCAAGAAGAAACCTAGCTGATTTGAGTTTCTTGGGGCAGTGAGGTTCTGTGACTGCACATAGGAAGTGGTATGTTTGAGAGACAATAAGCAAGCTCTGCTTAGAAAAAACCAAATTTGGTGTAAAAATTTCTTTTGTATGGCCCCCACTGCAAGCTCAGCAAGGAAAGCACTGGGAGGAAGTAGCACCCAACAGAATTACGACTGAGGCTTTTATGAGTTACTGGAAGTCTTCTGCAGCCTGAAGAAACAGTTGCAGATTATTGCATCAATAAGAGTGCAGTTTATACTAGAAAGTAAAAGTACAGCGTTTGTTCCAGGAAATTATTGCCATAGCTCGACGCCACTTATTACATTGAAGGTGAAGAGCAATATCACTACCTTGTAGTCATTAACAATAATTCTGAACAGCTCATCAACCTCAATACCTCCTGTACAGACAGGGAAACTTTGACTGCAATTGCTACCATTTACAAGTATAGAAAGCAACTAAACTCCTGAATATTGGCAACAATGGGATGGATGACACTTTCATGTTGCCACAAATGCACAGGAGTGTTTCCTTACACCAGTTCGTCTTGATCAAGTATGAGATTTTTACTTACCACAGGAACTAACATGCTTTCCTTTCACCTATACTTGTCAAAAATATTACAAGAAATGTTGATGTATTCTGTTTCCTGACTTACCTTATGTTTCTCCAATGTCATGTCAGGTATGGGGTCTCGCTCCAGGCTAACATCAGTTGAATCAACTTGTCTTGTGTGCTTAACTCTAGATGGTCCTGCCACTGCACCTGGCTGTTCTTTGCTTCGGATTTAAGATAAATCTGTTGCTTAGATTTACCACCACTTCTGGCCTGGACGCGGTCTAGCAGCAAGAAGAGACTCCTTCTATTTCAACCATCTATGATGAAGGGTCCAACCAGAACTCCAAATCCACATACTCCAGTCATTGTAGATATTTGCATTTTACACTCTGAAGGTTTTGCTAATAACTATACACAAAATTTCCCTGCTGGATGGAGAAACATTTTACGCTACCACAGGAGACCTGTGCTGCTGACACGATTAATCCATTTCCCTGAAAAATTCCAGCTACCTTGCTTTTTTCACCTTTATATGTTGTGTTTGCTTTTGTCTGCTTTGGCTGTAGGTTCCAGGAGAGGTGCCAGCAAATCTTTGTTAATGAGAATACTGTTTTTTCTACTCCTGAGCCAGTGGGGGAAACTTGCTATCCAGGACTTGCCTAACATGACTGCAGTCCACTTTCACCTCTCTCTGAGCAGCCTTTACAACAAATGACGTGCACTATCTCACGGCGGGCAACTCATCAAGTCTCCCTCCCCAGATCACTGTAGCTGCTAGGAAAACCAGTATCCCTCAAATTAGACACCTGCTTTTAAGAAGAACACTGCGCCTCACGGTAACAGACACGATAAATGCTGTGAGTAATGACAGATCCATGTGTTAACAGCACTATCAGCCACCTACTGGCTCCTTTCTTCTTTAAATAAAGGCTTTTCTCCCCAGTGTGCGCATGAAGCGCACACTTCTTTTGTGAAGGTGGATCTCTCTGCAGAAACAGTGGGAGCAGAAGGCAGAAGTTCTCAAGTCCTGACTGCAGCAGTGAAACAGGCTCGGTGCTGATCATGCAACTGATGCTTTTTGCCTCAGTTTCCCCACTTGTAATAGGAATAATCTCTATGCTGTAATCACGCTGCAAGGCGTAGTTAATATTTGCACGGTGGTGCTTGGGAGATACCAAGCACCAGATATTCCCAGGATACACCAGTAAAGCAATTGTATCTACACAGCGAACAAAAGCAGGCACAGATGATAGCGTAATGTTATGCATTTTGGTACAAAGTGAAATAAAAATTTTACCTTCTGTCCTCAGATTTCTTGTCAAACATTCATTGCTTCACATACTGAAGCAGTTAGTAATACAAAGCATATTTCTATCCTACTTTATTTTACATTAAAAAGTGAAGAACCATGATTGAATCTTAATACAAAAAAAAGGGCTTAAGTTACATTCTCCTGGGATCATCTGTAGCAAAGTGTAATAAGTTTCTCAATATCTGACCTAATTATATCTGTCCTTCTAAGTTTTGTTTCCCATAAGAGCTAAATGTCTATGGTTAAAAATAACATTTGAAATTCCTCCAAGTTCCAACAGAACTTTTTCATCCTCTCTCAAATTTAATATCTATTTTTGTTTTAATTTTCACCCAACTTTAAAAGTTATGATTTTGAAGCTGGCATTCTGTTCTGACATCCAGTTCCTAAAAATGTTCATGTTAGATAAACTTGAGAAATGAGGGGAAAGAATTATATTGTGTGTGTTTATTTCGTGTTAGAAAAAAACACAGCTATCGAAACAAGTGACAGAGAGGCGTGGGGAAGGAAGGATGCCTTTGAGGTTGAAAAGGAATTGTCTGTGTTAGAAATGTATCTTCTGGATCATGTCAAGGTCTCTTGACAAGAAACACCAGGTGATTCTACAGTGTCTGTTTGTATCCTCTCTCTCTCCCTGAGCATCCAGTTTAAACTCCAGAGCAGTGGTGATGGAAGGTGACACAGGCCCCAGCCCCTACAACCCATCAGTCCTGTTCAGAGCTCCCCATATCCATGCAAAAGCTGGAAAACTGTGCTACTGTTGGGATGACAGAATTCTTCATACTCATCTCTTCCTTCTGGCCAGCACAGACCTGAGACTGGAATGCTTTGCATTTGAATCCACTTTGCATAGCAGTCAGAGATCCCAGTACCCACTGAAGACCTTTGTGTCCCAGTTTCCCACCCATAACAACAGCACTGACCTTCCTGAAGAGACACTGCAAAGCTGAAGTCCCAACATTTGACAAGGGCTAGGAAATCAGGTCTAGTGTGTTAAAGAAATACGTGAGATTTTTATAACTGGTCACATTCCATTCCCAGGGAGGTTGATAATAAATAATCTTTATACAGCACCTTCTATCGTGAATAGGCAAAGAAAAAAGTGAGTCTGCAAACAGAGATACAAGTAGGATTTTTGAGTGCGAAATTCAGCTTAACCCTTCTTTTTGAGAAGCTTTTTAGGCCTTGTGGAAGGAAGAATCTGGATTTTCAGGCTGACTATTTGAACATCAAGCCTTGTGCACCTGCAGGAGTTCTGCATCCATCACTGCAGATGGACCATAAAGCCTCATCCTGGTGCTTTATAAATGGTGCTGCCTGCTCTCAAGTGCAGAGCTGACGTGAGCTCTGTTTTCACAGTTCAGCTCACGGGAGGGGGGCGCAAGCTGAACAACAAATGCAGTTTATAATTGCCCAGTCATTCTGCTTCAAGGGTCTGGGAGACTTAAATGTCACAGTATACAAATGGGAATTGTTGGGAGAAATAGAGCAAAGTGACTTCAAAGGCATCCAAGCCCAGTGCTTTCGCTAGTTCAATAACACAGGTTCGAGGCTGGAGCAGATTGCCTAAATTCCCTCAGAAAGAGGTAGCAAAGGGCTGGAGGATGAAGCAGTAGCTCCTCAAAGGGTCCTGTGGTGAAAAGGTCTGGTTTTGTTAGACAGGTGGCAGGGCATTTTGGTGGTTATGATCTTCCTGAAGGACATGTGCATTCAGATCCCTGCAGGCCGAGATGGGCCGAGCCCCCTGATTTCACTGACCCTGCCTTAATCATGAGTTTATTCTGCTGGTGCAAAATCTGATTCTGAGCTCTGAATCCTTATACAGCTGAAGCATCTGACTTTTCCTTAAGAACTCATGTGAGGGGTATGTTCATACCTTCCCTGTGGGCTTTCTTAGGACCAGGGGCTGCCATGAGTCCCCAGCTTCAACTGTAGCCCTCTGCTATGGGGAATTCAAGGCAGAGCCAACCAAAGGCTCCTCAGCAGAGCTGATGGCACTGTGCATGTCCACTCTGAGAAGAAGGGGCCAGGGCTGGGTTGCTCCTGCCACAGAATAGGGGAAGGAAGAGCAGCACTGCGACGGAAAACCAGGCTTGTTACTGCTGCCCCTACTGCAGAGATAGGAAGGGTGAAGACAGAAATGCTGTTGCAGGATGAGGCTCTGCCTTCACCCTCAACAGCAACTGTTGCCCTGGCTCTCTGCACTCCTCTGCCCCCCACTGCAACTGTGAGCCTGGTTTCCTGGGGCTGTGCCTTGTGTTGCTGTGACAGCCTGATATCCTGTGCCCATGCTGCCCGTGCCCAGCAGTCGCCCCGTGTGGGGTGCATGCAGCAGTGTACATTCCCCTGGGGAGCTGGGGGTCTGCACATGCAGCATGTCTGTACTTGTTGGCAAAACACTGTCCAGCCCTGCAGAAGGCTTTGCTAATATCTAATAAGTGGTTGGACTAGATGATCACTGTAAGTCCCTTCCAAAAGAACCATTCTATTCTATTCTATTTTAATCTCAGAGCCATCTTACTCTTCCCAGTGATGGGATGCCATACAGTAGGCATTTTGCAAGATGTCTGGAGTCAAGGCCTCTCTTCCAGAGACAGAAACCATCATGGGGTGGCTGGAGCTGGCAGCGATCATGATGATGAACCATGTTCATCCCCAGAACAACAAAAACACCAGGAAAAGGAGAAAAGAAGACAGTATAGCTGGGCTTTATTTACATGGGTTTCCAACTACTTTAGTTGGGGAATGGAACACAGTAGTGGTACCATGGCTCACTTGTTATGCAAGGGGGATGTTGCTTGTGCACATTAAATACAATGTGCTTCTGTTCTCAATTTTCTAGCTATTTTCCCCTGTATAAGGTGTTGATCTGAGTTTTTTTTCTTTTACCCTTTTTTTTTTCCTGAAGAGTGAAGTAAAATAGAAAATAAGGATCCTAGACACCTCTGAAAGTTTAAGTAGCCCAAATTTTGGAAACTAGTTCTTTTTTCATTCAGATACTTTCTAATAAAAAGGTGGTTTGCAAGCGCTGATGATCTCTGATGATCTGTCACAGCTCTACCACAACCACTTTGGGAAGCAGTAAATGGGAAAACGGCTATTATAGAAAAGCCAGTGCTTGAAATAATTTTACCAATATTAGGCATCCTATTTTGGGAAGAAACTGAAGAAAAGACTTGCCAGAAAATATTGACATTTCCAAAAGCAAGATATTCATAGGTGATGAGCCTGATTTACAGCAATATGTGCACACAAACATTCACTAGCTCCTAGTGAGCAGGAATGTCAGAGACTCATTTCTAAATTGAGCACTTGCACCTGCATGTGTAATATTCCAAACATAGTACGTTCTCCTTTCTGTTTCCCTATGTCTGATTTTGAAAAATCTGTTCCTTGCTAGAGTGAACTCATAACTTCCCAAATATCTTCTTAAATATGAGTTTGCATGTGACATTCATCCCGGAGTTCCCTGCAGGTTCAGTTCCAATGCTATGTTTTCAGAGAGTTTTCATTCTTCCATAATATTTTTCTGTCCTCCCTTTCATGTCTATCTAGCATCCAGTAAATCTTTATAATTCTGATATGTGGTTTTCATAGTTTCTCCAATAACCTCTTTGAAGAGACTGGACAAGCAAGACCATCTCTCAAATGATAAAAAGCATTTCCCTAATGTGGACATTATGTGTGCCAAGAAATTCCTGAATTAGTTTGAACACTGTCATATTGCATTCCTGTATGCCAGCAGCAGTCACAGGAGCTGTCTGTCCTTGCTGGGGACTGCTTATTTTCAGGGATGATACTTTGCACCTCTAGGTCACACAGCTGCCACTGCCAGTTCCAACAAAGGTTTTCCCATCGCTCACCAGGAAATATGCAATCACCTACCCAAAGCCCATCAGGACAGATTCTATCCAGTATCTAAGAAACAATTCAGATAGCAAATGTTTGTTTGTTTTTGTGGCTAAATACTGTCCCAATGCATCTTTTTAAAGAATGACCTTCTTTTTCGTCTTGTCTAGATCAAGTTCTGATCACCCAGGAAAGGCCAAAGACAAGACACTTTAAGCAGAGAGACACAAACCCAGGATCCTCTTCCATGGTAATTTTGGATTTCCAGCAGAGCTGCTCTTCACCTGTTATAACAGCCTTTACACAGTCGCTGCTCCTTTGCTCCTCCCGTAAGGAGATTTCAGCACCCTGCCTCCCTCAGCACCCAGGCTGTGCACAGCACAACTGGCTGGTGCCACATGCAGCTGAGGTGCTGAGGCATTCCTGAGGCCCTGGAGCTCAGCTGCCGCTGGCTGGGAGGTCAGAGCCTGCCAACTGCACCTCTTTGCAGTTCTGCTGGCCCCTGCACAGAGGAACAGGGGTCCTGTTGTTCCCACTACTGCAGGCCTCCTAAAGGGAATGAGGGCTTGTTCTTCTATCTCTATTTGTGAGAACGTTCAAATACCAAAGTTAAATCCAGGCTTATCCTCTCTTTTCTTTACATAAAAGCTTCCACTCAAAGTAGATGTTCTCAAATCTATTATCCTCTATATTGTTCATAGTGGTTCTAATTTTTCCCACATTGCTCAAAGCTCTATTCTCAGGTGACTGTTCTCTGAGCTTTTCCAGCTCAGCTTTACCTTTCAAATAAGATTTATCCATTAAAAAACAATTCTGCTGCTTTTTGCAGCTATCATTTTGTCACATATGGATTTATTCAATAAATGCTTTTAATAGTAACATTTCTAGGCTTTGTTTGTCAAGAGCTGCCAGGCTTTTACAAGCCAGGGTTGGCACAGACATTGAATTGCCTCTCTGTACCCAGGGGAGAGTTTCCTGCTGGTCATGACAGAGGTCCTGAATACACAATGTAAATGAAAGGAAATTAAAAATATGGGTAGATACATAATTCACAGCCAGTAAATGGTGAAGAATATCAGGTTTCCAGCAACTTCTGGACCTCAAAAAAGCTTCTAATAAAAGCAGGGATGCGTGATTTTAATTTGCAGTTCCAAGATCTACTCAAAGACCTAAAAGCCCAGCTTCAACACAAGCACCAGGGCAGGGAACTATATAAAGGCCATGAGCAAGAGCAAATTCAGCCAGCCTAAGGGCACTAGGAAATAACAGCTGACAGGACAGAAGAGAGAGGTCAAGATAGGTATGCCAAAAATCTTTCATTCACAGGTCAGCCTGAAATTAAGCAGCACTGCTGTTGCCTGCCTGCTGCCTGCTGTGGGGCAATGGGTGTTAGTGTTTGTGTCTTGCTGTATGTGGCATCCACCCATGCAGGACTTCACAGGTGTTCCTGAAGAACTGTAGAAAGTGGTGGTTGTGGAAGAAAAAGAGAGAGTCTTTTCTTCTGTTCTGTTTCCCCAGTCCATTGCTTTTTCTGAGGTCTTCAAATGTCTATTGCTAAATCCTTAGCCCAAACTCTCCTCCTTCAAAGTGGCACAGTACTAAGTTTGCCTAAAGCAAAATTGACAGAGAAAAGAAAATACATTGCCTAATACTATTTTTTAGGTTTTTCAATAATTCTAAACTTGTTTTGGTGCCTCTTTTGCTTTCTTTCAATGAAATATTTAATACATTCTTACATTAACAGGATTTCTTATGCTCACTTTCCTCCATTCTTTCCATAGTTACCCACCTAGTCCCACAAGGACTTATTAATTAAATTCTCTCAGTACAAAGTTATCTCTCTCTGACTATCTCTATTTTCTGTACTGCAGCTTGTGTACATTGTCGAGAGGAATCAGAGAGAGCAAAGAACCAAATAAAAAGATCCCTCCAGGAATATAGCATTCGATTATACAAAGAAAACCAGCAGTTCTGATTGCTCATCCTTATTTCCCAGAGGAGGCCTCAAATGTCTTTGTTCTTCGGCTTTTTAGAAAGAATTTCCTTTTCTGGTAAAATCATTTTACCTGTGAACTGAAGGCCAGGCTTTTCGTCACATGTACCTGCTTTTCCATTATCAACTGCTACCCATTTTTCTTCCCCATGTTCTGCCTCCAATAAACAGCTTTGGGGTGTTTTGCACCTCCTCATGGCTTTGTGCCTGGGCTTTAGGACCTTCTACCAGCTCTGGGTTTCCTGTGGGGAACCTGGCTTCACGTGAACCACAGAGTGGGCTCTTCTCACAAATGACAGAGTGTCATAAATGCATTACTGCTGACTTCAGGGATGATGAGATCCCTGGAGAGACCTGGAAAGGAACGAATACGGGGCCCCAAGCCCCCTCTCATCTCCTGAAGGGCTGTACCTGTTTTATGGACAAAGAACAACTTCTGCTCCCAGAGCTGTCAGTCACAGTCAGTTTCCTCAGTGCTGAAGTTAAGATAAATAATGGAATAACTCTCACAAACATAAACGGGAATTACAGTAGTATATATAATTAACTGAAAGTTTCAAGCTGTGAACTCCCTGCCCTCTTGAAGTCCACAAATTTGTATGACTCACAGCCATCACACCTATGGTATATGTGCACACATATATATATTTTGATATGTTGAGTATTTGGCTCTTGTCTAAAAATAAAGCTGCAAAATGAAATGGGAATATCCATTTGCTCCCTTACACTTTATGCTGGGAAGCTGATATTACCTCCAGTTTGCCATCTTCCCAGCTGGCTAGATATTGTATCGTTTATGTTGGACCTCCTCCAACATTCATGGCATCATCCGTACAGTTTTAACAGTCTAATCTTCCTAAATCTCTTTGTTTTGAAATTTGATTGTGCCTGATCTTCATTACTTTAATTGTTTAATGTATTATAATTAATTAGATCTAACAGATTCCCATTCAGCTCAATATATTTACATCTGTCTGCGAACTATGGGAAGCACAAGACAGGCTGATTCCATGCTGATCTTTCAGTCCAGAGACCAGGTACTATTTTTGCCAATGACTTACATTTGTCTGCAGACAAGTCATCTATCTTTCTGTTTCTCCAAGGGATTCCAGCTCACTGTGTTTATAGCCTAACTGGATCTCAGCACAAGTGTTACAGAAGTAACAATAACGACCCACAGCCCATCCCAAACACAGCTGCCTTCTAACTGGGACTGACTCCTGTTTAAACTGAGCACAGGAATAAAGAACATGAACACACAGGTTTGTGAATATGTATGTTGTTTCAGTGTAAAACATTTCCCTTTCCTCCCCACCCACCTCATGTCAAGTGCTGGCAAGATTTTGGTGCTTCCCAGAGGACAGACTCTCTGCCTACATAGAGTGATACCTTCTACTTGCTGTGCATGTCACAACCCCATCAGAGTCATGCCAGTTGTCTCCTGAAAACGCTGCTGCTGCTGCATGCACAGACCTGGCATACAGATCCCCTGCACCATCTCTCCAATAATGCATCTTCATTCTGCCTGCATCCGGGTTGCAGGGAAGAGTATCTTTTTGCCAGGGATTAAGAGCCAGTTGCTTCTTCTGAAGGTAGAGCTGGGAGAAGAGCAAGCTTTCATTTCCAATGGTGAGTGAATTTGCCTACCTTCTCTTCCCTATCACCTTAACACTGCACTTCAGTGGCAAGAGCATTTAGCCAGGACATGGGGGACCAAGTTCAATTCACTCCTCCACCTGAAAGAAGACAAACCCATTTCTTTAGAGCACACTTGCTATCAGGCTCCACAAGGTGACTTTTAGCTCCTGCTAAAGGTTTATCATATTTCTTCAAAAATTAGTAACAGAACATTGATCCTGAAAGCAATTGCAACCTGGTGGTCTACCGGCCAGAGGCCACAGATGAGGGTGAAGAGACCTGGTTCTGCTCCATGCCCTACGCACTACTTTTGCATCTTATCTGATGATTATTACTTTGTAAAATAAACTCAGCATATCTTTCCGAAGAGTATCAGGGTTCCCTAGCACCCTCTTCGCATCATTAAGCAGTATGGCAAAAGATCAAAACCAACCTATATATAACAAATCAGTCTTGACTGAATTCGTCATAAAAAAGAAGATGGGAAGAAACAAACATGTGCAGAAACCTGCCATTTTCATCTCCACAAGAAAACCATGTTAATGCCCTCCAACTGATAAAAGACATTCCCTTCGGCGTTGCGGGCAGCCAACTGCACGGGGCTGCTCACTGGACAGTAAGGAACAGATGCTCCAAGGCAGACACAAGTGTGACATGAAAACAGCCAAATGCACTTGGTCCTGCAAAGAACCACCCATGAGGTTACAGGACAAGCCCCCACTGGTATCGTGGTTCTCAGAAGCACTGCCTTTGCAGCATCTATGGTTTTGTGGGCTCAGCAGCCAGCCTTCTCTAAAAGCATTAAGATAAATTAAGACCCTTCACAAAAAAAAATACAGGTAAAACATTATCTTACTTGGGAACCTTGGTACAAAAGAGCAGAGGAAAGGATTTCTAGCAAACATGGAGATAGAATTCAGATTTTAAAGCCCTAGAAGCAAAAAAAAAAGGGCCTCCTTTATTTTTAAATCCCCTTGATCATTTTCAGATCTGTAAAAATATTCAGTTATAACAACTGTAATCAAATTAATATAGCGTGTGTTTTCATAATCTAATTTGGGGACTCTTTTCCACTCCCAAGAACATAGCACAGGCTTGGTTTTAG
Source organism: Manacus candei (assembly GCF_025592945.1). Taxonomy (NCBI): domain Eukaryota; kingdom Metazoa; phylum Chordata; class Aves; order Passeriformes; family Pipridae; genus Manacus; species Manacus candei. Next base: position 4,841,442 of record NW_026138067.1, on the reverse strand, counting down.
GTAGAGAAGTATTTTTATTTTTGCAATTTATTATTCCCTGGAAAAAATGCATTTTCAAATTATGTGCAGGATGGATTCATAAATTTGAAGCAGTTTGCAGGCTGTTAGAGGTGAAAAAGGAGAGTCTGCAGTGTTTGGGCCAGGTATGCTCACATCCAGCCCTCTGCACGGAGCCAGCTGGGTGGTCGGCTCAGCTCAGCTGGCTCCTCCTGATGCTGTCAGTGGAGCATTTCTGACTCAGGTGGGCAGAACACTTCACACCCCAGCAGCCATAACCACAGACTGGGAGGAACCCAGCAGGAGCTGCTGTTGCCAAGGGAGAATTTGTCAGAGCAAGAAGCTCGCTGGAGAAGGAAGGAGCAGGCCAAAATCACCAGCAAGGCTGGTCTGTGGGAGGAAGATCATGGCAGGGGGAGAGCGGGAATTTTTGGTTAGTGGCAAAGCACCAAGGCAGAAGAAAAGAGCACTTTAGTGCTGCATATATCCAAATGAATGTATTGAAGAGTCGTCTGACCCTCTGACCACCCTTTGAGCTGCTATGCCATATTTACTTGGGGAGGTGATATGCTAGGGATATAAATTGTTCTGTCAATGTCAGAATGGTGCCAGGGATGGCATGAGCCAGGAGCAGGACATGCCAAGCAAACTCCCAAATCTTCCTAGGAATGACAAACTGTAGGAGTGCCAGGAAAGGCTTCATTTACAGCTGAATTGCAGGTACATCGGCCTAGATTGTTACTCAAGAACCTGCAGGAATAATCTGCCCTGATTTTATATCCAGATGCTGAGGGTTAGGTTTGGTATTGCAGATCAAGTGCCTGTGCACCAAGAGCTTAAAAGCTTCATCAGAAAGAACTCCTAACTGTGCTTGCCTCATCACCAGCTATCAGTGGGAGATAGAGAAAACAAAAAAATTCAGACAGTTTCTTTATCAGGGCTGAGCAGCTGTAGCATAGACTGCACTGATTGATGGACTTAAGCCTAGAGTTCACGATATTTCAAGAACTTCCTGCCTGAACATCAACCATAGCTCTAGCTGGACACTTTCAAATTACAAGACAATCTCCACTTTGTCTTTTAAATTGCTTATTAAACACCCCCCACCCCATGTGCTTTCTGACAGTTGCAGGATGCAGTACAGATCTTTCCACATCCTTTAAGACCATCTATGGATCTCATTTGTAGTATGGATTTTTACCACTTCTTTTTCTTCAGCCAAATTCTGAAACTAGATAGGGTTCATTCTTCTTTTATTACCCTCCTTCCGTTTTGTTTTCACAATAGGTGGAACATTTTCTTCAGCAGGTTTTTTCCCCCAAATCTTGTCCCTCCACCTATTCTCCTTAGAAGGGCACCCAATCTCTGCTTTTGAGTTCTGAGCTTTCCTTGTGCAAACCATCATCTCTGAAAATTGGCACTGGTGCACATCTTAATCCATAGCTTAGCAAGTCTTCCTGTGCACTGTTGTCTCCGTACAACTTCTTGCATTTGCAGGCATGAGCTGTAGCCAGCTCTGGTGACAGTTTTTCTCTAAAAGAAGAAGAAGAAAAATGACATTGTAAAATCTGGAGCTGATTAACAAATCTGTTGGTGAAGCTCAGAGCAACTCAGAGCATTCCGAAGTTAGTCTACTGCTATTATTGCTGCTCACATGCTGCTTATCGTATTGTAGAGATCATCTGGTTACAGCCTAGTTGCACTCTTAATTAGCCCAGCCAGAAGCCTGCCAAGTTTGACCAAAAAAAAAAAAAAAGTAGTTTAACTGAGAAGTGAGACATTAACTATTTGAGAGATAATATCATCTATAAACCTAGTAGTCTTGTTCAGCAGTTTAACCTTTTTCTCACTGAAACCTCGTTTTCAAGTTAAATAATAATAAAAAAAAAAATATCCAAAAGTTGAGGGAAAGTGTGCCTGCCCTGTGAGATCTTAGGCCTGGAGTTTGGGCTTCAAAAATCTTTCTTTGGGGCTTAGGTTTCAAAGTCTACCCTAGATAAATTACAAGAAATTGTAATTGGCTTGGTAACTCTGGCTTGCAAGTGGGGTCTCAGCCCCTTCTTCAGCCTCAGGTTTTTCCATATTGCTACAGGAAAATCATACGGACATTTGCCTGAGAGCTCTGTCCTACAGAGCCTTTTCCTGCAGGACTGGGTGTAGATGTCAATTTGCTGCTGACCTTTAAACGACTGTAAAACTGTAACTTGGCCATGCTGCAAGCACTCCCACTAATTTTATACTTCCTGGGGCTTATCTATTATGCAAAACCAGACAGGTTTCACAAGCTGGAAGTTGTGTAGAAGAGCAGCTTTTATCACAGCCCAGTACTATGCATGTGTGTAGTCTTTGTTTTGACATCATCTCAACTGTGTCCTGTTTAGATAAATGACAGTAGAAAAACTACAAAAATTTCCAGGCTAGATAAGGTATCCATCTTGAGGAAGATCCTAACAGAAAAGACAAAAAGGAGACAAGGCATTTTTCTTTGTTTCTCCAGCTAAGTTAATTTGTGAAATATACAACTCTTACATGGTTTTTAGAGTAATGCAGACCCTGTGGGACAGTTGTAAGACTTCATATGGGAATATTCTACAATCAGTGCAGTGTTGGGTTGGATGTGCTATTTGAAATGTGTGTATAGGTTAAAAAAATAATAATTTGCTTCACTCAAGTTAGCCTCTCTTAAACTAGATTCACTAGTTCCCACACACAACAGCTGTCTTTAAAATGTCAGGTAGCTGGCAGGGGGGCACGATAAGAATCCACAAGTGTTTGATGAGTATAAATATCAAAGCAGGAGATTCTCCAGTCGGGATGGAAACAGGTAAGTACCAATTAGTTTTGTTACAGCTATTGACAGGAGCACATCCTAACAGCCTGGTTGAACTTCTTGGATGAAGAAATAGCCAGCCATTAACTGGCTCCCACCAGGGTATATCTGAGACCTCATTTCTAAATCAGACAGAATCCTTAGGCCGGTTAAGTTACAGGAACTGATGCTGAGCCAGAAGAGCAAAGGGAATACAAAGATAGTAACAGACTCCAGAGATCCTGGGAGGAAAAAAGGTGTTCAGGGCAGAAAGGAGGAAGAAGAGGTAGGGCAAGAGGATCAAGTTGCTGAGTTGCTCTGCAAAAACTAAAACAAATAAGGTGGGGTTTGATTGATTGTTTTCATAGACTTAGGCTATTTGTGTCCTAAAATCTCTGCCATAACAACCTCAGGTTCTCTTCTGAAACCCACTCTCTATATAGGGCACATGCTATGCTCAATCAAAAATCTTTGAGCACACCCTGGCAGGCTGGCGGCTCTCATGCACTATATAAGGGCTGGCTTCCACCTGCCTTTTCCTCAGCACAGGCATTTCATTACACACTTTGTCCTCTGTACAGCTGCAGTTTTCACAGATCTTATTTATCTTGAGATTTCAGCTCATCTTTCAAATTTGGTTGAAATTGGGTACCAAAGTTTTTAAGGGAAATTGCTGAATGTACAGAGAGATAAACAACGCAGTCTCATAAACCTAATTTCAAAGGCAACCAGGCCAAAAATGTCAGTTTTTAGTTTCTGATCCTGTTCATGCCAAATGTTGTCTAACATTTCAGAAGCAAGCTGTGGCCCTGAGAGCTTCTTTCAATATCCTATCAAGAATATAAAATAAATTCTGATAAATGTAGTCAGTATAAAATAAAATTAGTTGAAATTGGTTGCTGGGATGCAAAACTGAAGCTGACAGGCAGTTGTGAGGAAACTTGCAAGAAAATGCTTATTTTATGTATTTCTTTGGGGCTTAGCAGCCTAGAGCTGTCAAGATGGTTTTGCACATGTTCAGCAGCAAAAACAAGGGAAATTAGTGATTTTACCAGTAGAAAATGTAAGTTCCTACTGCATTAAGCAAACCTTCAAGAATAGAAATATTATTAATGCCTATAACTTGAATAAAGTTACTTTACTATGTATTTAGGGGCCTAAGTTTCCCTTGTAAAACTACATTTTGAATTTCTTTAGTAGTCTGTTGTGATAATTTTGCCAAGGGCTTGTGAAAATCTAAGTAAAATATATTAGTAAGTTCACCTTCATTCACAACTCTATTGAACCATTCAGACACCAGTAAGTGATTAATGAGATTTTTCTACTCTAGAAATTGTCGTTTGTAGGACCATCTCATAAAATGATCCTTGAGGTGCTGTATCATTTTATTTTTAATTTCAAGTGATCATCTCATAAACAATTCACTGTATTAATAATTCCTTGGATTGCCCTACAGAAATACAGGTCAGTATGTTGCCCATCGATTATCTTAATGGTAAATGTTTACAGTGAGGGTTTAGAAGTCAGCATGTATCCTATAGCAGCTGTTTCATTTTTTAAGTCCTGCAGAAATCCTCAGAACATACCCTATGAGACTGGTAACTTGCACCTTTGCATTTTTCTTCTGATCCCTTCACTCTAACAACTATGGTCTATTTCTAAAGAATTTAAAGAAAATAAATTATTTATCTTTAAAAAATAGTAGACAAACTCAGAATAAACACATGCAAAACAAGAAGCTCTGAAATTAAGTGGCAGAACTGACTTGAAACAAGACATAATGGAGCCTTTCTCCTGACAATCAACATTAAAATAACATTAGTGAATAAGCACAAATAAATAAAAAATAAGTCCAAAAATAAATCAAAGTAGGTATAATAGAATTACGTTAGTCTGAAGTTTGCTTCAAGACATCCTGTCACTTCTGGTAACACTTTTTAAAGAATTATCTTGCTCACTCAAGAGCAGTTACACATAACAGAAATGAATACAAGCTGAAAGAGTTCTGAGTTCCCAAGTCCCAATGGCAACTGTTTGCAAAGAGTAGACAATTGTATTAATCTATAAATGAACAGAATTAATCTATAAATGAGCAGTAATTTAGCCCTGTGTGAAGGATCGGGGTAAGACTGATGCACAGTTAACTTATCAGCACCATGCTGAGTTCACTCGAACTCGTATTTGCAGCCTGGAAAACTCATGTTTGGTCAGTGCTCCCAGCGGAGCAGGTGCCCAGCCACTCTCACTCATTCCAGGGCAAAGCATGCCCATTTTGGCGCCATCCATCTTGCTTCCTGTAGGGTCAAAGGGTGAAAAAAATAGATGTGATATGCTCTTTCAGAGTATCTTTGGAAGAAATGCAAATACCTCAGCACTGGGCAATCAATTCGGAATGAGAATATAATAAAATCTTAATACATATATTCCACTTGCAGGCCTCTGTCTAGCCAAGTGTTTTCAAACACTCATGGTTAATCTCTTTTTTGTTTCTGATGTTAGGGGTATTTCATTTGATTTCTTCAAAGTTCTGATGACTGCAGCAGGACCCCTAAAATGCTTGCTCCTTAGCTATGCTTCAAAACAGTCCGATTAATCAACCTTATTTGTGAGTGATGAACTTTGTTCCTCCATGCAGCTTTTGAATCTGTATCTAATATTGTAAAACCAATGCAGGTGCAGAAACAAAACATATTTTTCCTAGGAAAGCAGATACACCCAAAGCAATGGCAAGATGCCTTTTTTCAAAATGAGCTCTCAGCAATTAAAGAATTTTATAATGCCACTAACATACTTAAACACTACAATGAAAGAAAACAAATGAGATTCAGGACCTATACATACATATGACAGACTCACCACCCAGACCTCTCAAACCCTCCTTCCAGCTAATGAGTTCTTGGAAGTTATTGCAGCCCTTTGAGTGCGGTCAAATTCTGATGTTTTCCCCCATCTCACCCTGAGGGTCAGAAATAAAGTTCTTTAAATTAAATTCAGCTCTTAGTGACCCCTGTGCAAACTTACAGTCTTTCATACCATTCAGGAACTTTTTCTAAACAAGATGACCAGCATCTATCTTCCTTTCTCAAAAAGGTCAGTAGGAAACAAAGAGCAGTGCTGATTTATCTTCATCACTTCGTGACAAGTTCTGTGAAGGCAGTTGCCATTTTACATTACTTTTTTTTCAGAATCAGGGAACGTGGTAACTTTCAATTCATCATTTCTATGCCATTTATTTGGTGGGTATTCTGACATCCTTCTTGGATACTTGTCACTTTGTTGACAAGATGTTCACAAACATTTCTTAATTATTTTGGTGAAAATGACCTTTGCATTGTAGTGACAGGTGAATTGAGGAATCATCCCTGGGGACACTTCCAATCATGCACTAACTCTCTAATATATATATACTTAAATCCATCCATATACAAAATCATTTGAGGATTTTAATCCAAGGTACAGGATTACTTATGCAAGACTCACTGGTACATTGATCCTTTGGCTAAATGTGTAATTTTTATAAAACTAGACTATGAACAGACAGGTGAGAAGGTTAGAGAAGGTTTGACGAGGCAGAGAGAAAAGCCATGTGAGATCCAGCAGCTTTAACAACTTTCCACTTTGTGATGGAAATTAGTAGCCTTGTCCACAATTTATGTTTTATCACTGGCACCAGACAGAGTCAGAATCTGACTCATTTTACACCACTGGGCGTGGGGGGAGGGAACAAAAAAGAAAAGAAAACTCTAAATGCATGCATCCTTCACTAAAGTCGTTCAGTTGGGCCAACCTACATATCCTGACGACCGAAGGGCGTCTGTTGATCCAAAAGCACAATCAGACTACAAAGGAAATGAGTGAAAGATCTCATTCCCGTGTGCAAAGCTTGAAGTTTGGCTTGCAAATCACAGGCTGTGGCCAAGGAAAGAAACAAAGACAGCTAGGATATATTCCTAAAAATGTTAATAAATGTTTTATTCCAGAAAGGTGGTAATACTCCAGCGATCTTGCTTTTACTAAGTGGAGGGAGAGAAGCTGAAAGCCCTACAGAGGTACAGAAAGGCTGTATAAAATTACTCACATATACATATAATCATGTAGCCTGAGAATCAGCCCAGAAAGGCATGTACCAAAGTCACAACAGTCAGGATTTGGAGCAAGCAGATTTTGGAAAAGTAGCTCTTAACAGTAGGAGAGCACACGACAGAGCTGCCAACTCTTCTTTTTTTCCCTCTGCAGGCTGTAAATTTGCAGAATCATCTCCTGGTCTCTGGAGAAATGCCCTTTGCTAGGCTGCCTTTCCTAATTTTCCTGTTCCCAGGAAAAAAACACAAACCAACCAACAGTAACTCAGAACATCTCCATTTTCTAGCAACAGCTTGGTTAGCACCAAGAGTCACCATCACTGCGCCTTCCAGTCCTGACTTCTAAGAGCTATTTCTATGGACTTCCTGGATTGTTGTTCCTGGTCTGTGTGAGGGTAACCCCCACAAAAATCCTACCATTCTCTTCTAGTAGGTAGGGATAACCCTACCTTGTACTCATCCACTTTAATTAAATATGTTTAAACACATAAAAGAATAACTAAGCACTTGTGGCAGAAAGGATGGAAGAGAAGAACTAAAGGCTGTGTTGGAAGGAGAATAAAAGAGATCTGGGGTCATTTTCTCCCATCCCCATCCCTTCATTTCTTCCTCTCATGTAAGAGAGTAAAGTAAGAATGATTGTAAATAAACATGCATATATGTACTTTCATATGCAAATGTTTCTAACTCTACAAATGAGTTTTTGCTGCTGGCTGCCGACTAGTATGCCTGACAGTCTGAGATAGTGAAAGTGCAAGTCATCGAACAAAAAGCTGTGTGGAGAGCAGCAGAGAAAATGCATCTGAAGAACAGGGAAGCTGCTTAAAGCCTAGCAAAATTTTTAAGAGACCAAGTTTCCTGGTCAAAACTGCAATAAGCAAGACAAAATAAAACATTCCACGCTGGGGGAAAAGTGGAGGAAAATATAAGAATAAAAGACAGCAGGAGAGTATCTGTTCAAGAGACAGCATATGCAAAGGTGAGTAATGCCTAATTCCTTGGATCTGTTTCAAATGGCAGCGTTCATGAAATCCAGAGGAGTGGAAATGGTGTTTGGCAAAAATAGCCCACTTAAAGGGGAAGGAGTACAGTGTCTATTGGCACATGGAGCTGTTAGCAAACAAAAACTATGGTTAGTGGTAATTAGGGTTGTTGCAGGAGATGTTCCATTTGCTCCAAAACCAAAAATAATGGAAAGGACTGAGTGGAAAGGCTGATGTTTTTCTCCCACAAAACTATTAATACTGCCTACGGTATTGCAGCCTCCTTCACGAGGGGTTCCCCTATATTTCCTGGATATATCAGAAAGCAATACACACTTCTGCTTCATCTAACACATGCTCCAGTCTGGGTTCTTATGCACTTTTAACTATTATAATTTTTCCTGTAACAGTTAATTTTTCATCATGTTACCACAAAATATTCAAGTACCTCTGAAGACGTATGGTCTATATTTGGGTGGTTGCCATTTCAATGAGACTTCTCTACAAAATAAAGGTTTAAAGCTTATGTTAAAAATGAACTCTGTAACATAACTTGAAACAAGTTGCAGCAAATGCTGTGCCATCATACCATCTGTGTTCAATTACAGCTCTAAAGCTCTACTCCTATTGCTTCCTAAAGTGGAAAATAATGATAAAAAATAAAAACAGATAAGATGAAGAAGCATTGTGTATTGGAATACATTATGAACCTGAGTCTTACGATGCTTGCTTCAAAAAATGAACCCATCTGTACCTGTAAACTGCAACAAAGCATCTTGGGGGAACCAAAGAGGAAGGTTATGTATTTCTTCACATTTAAATTAAGCAACGGCGATGTTCTCACCTGACACAGCTAGTAAATTTTGGTGAGCTTCACTCTACACAATATTGCCCATTTTGCTTTTTTTAGTTCTCTTCGCAAGCTTTCCAACAACATTCTGTAAGAACGTGAATGAAATTCATTAAACCTTGGAGTTAAGGGAAGGAACTAGAACTGATGAGAAATAATTTAAAGAATACCCCACTGTTAAATCAATGCCTAAGATAACAGAGGTTGCTGGACAAAACTTACATGGAGTAAAATGTACATTATGAGAAACCCCAACACACATCTTAAACCACGAGAAAGGGTAGCAAGAGATCCAAAAACAAACCCTGCAGGTAAAATGCCACTGCAGAAGTACTAACTGCTCTTCATGTGATATAATAAAAAAAGCCCTGTTCTTAAAAATTCGACTTTGTCATGCAGAGCTTAAAATAGCACCTTCCTGATACTCAGTCAAACTGCAGGATCACTGTTTTGGAGATGTAGAAATATACTCCCCACTCTGGTTATTTTATTGCACTCTCAGGTCTACAGTCACTTGGGCACTGCAGGGTGGAAAGAAGACAAGGAATATGCCGGGAAGCTGCCCTGGAACTGCCTGGAAGAGACAGAGAGAGCAGAGAGGCAAGACCAGGAGCCATGAAGCAGAAGGCAGTGCATCTGCGGGAGAACCTGTTGATGCTGTTTTCTCTGGTACTGCACTAACCTGCTCCCGGCCAGTCACTTGTCTAGAACACAAATAACTTCCTCTTGCTTTCCCAGAAGCAAGCACCTCACTCTTCCTGTGCTATTCCCACACGGTGCGCCATCAACAGATTTTGATGTCAACATCAATCCAGGCCCGTCCTGCGCTGGGGCTCTTTCTGCGTGAGCTGTTTCGGGCAGTCAAGCAAATCCTTGTGATCCGAGCAAGAGTCGCTCGGGAAGCTGCTGCCGCTTGATTTCCAGTGGCGACTCCACAGCCGGGATACAGTAACCGGCCACGTGACTTTAGCCCGAGGTTTTATATGAGACCTTGCACCGAACAGGAACAGGGCGGAGAGACCACCAGGGTCTCCCGGAGCCATGACAGCCTGGAGCAAGCCCCCGGGAGGGAATCCCCCTCCCACTCTGGAGGTGCTCCTGTCCCATGGCACTACGAGATACATGAGTCTAGAAGGAAACCTTTAGCCTACCTGACCCTTTTCAAAAAGCATGTCGAGGTGCTTTCTCCATCTTATTATTCTCCATTTTATTTCTAATCCCATGAGACAGTGCTGACCCCAGAGCCCAGGAAAAAGCGGGAGAGGTCAGGACACTGCATATTTGAGACAGGGATTCAAGCTGGGGCGTGCTGTTCAGACAGGGGACAAGTAAATGCCAGCCTCCAATACCTTTGGGGAACGCTATTTTCTTTCAGAAAGAGCATTTCCAACATCAGCAATGTTTATTAATACTCTTCCTCCTCCTGTCAGCACGTTCTCATCAACGTTTGCGTGGTGCTGTCCGAAATGCCCGCTGGCATTTCCAAGGGAGAGGCTGCCCACAGGGACCGTCCTGCGCCTGCCCACCCGCCAGCCCCAGCAGGGTCTCCCAGGGCCCCGCCGCCATGCCCGGGCTCCCATCCTCTTCTGGAGCTTTCCTTTCCAACCCATAGGGTAGGATGAGGCTCCCGGGGCGCGGTTCGATGCGGGGCCGTCCCGCGTGTGCCGGGACAGTTCCGCTCCTTGCACATCCCGGGACTCACGCACCCACCCGCCCGCGGGGCTCGGCGAGGGTTACTGGGGACTCTGGGCGGCACAAAGCCGGGAGAGCCCGCCCGGGGCGACACCCGCGCACACCCCGCGGCCGCACGAGGCGGTGCTGCCGGTCCCGCTCTGCGCCGCCGGCGCGGGCCCCGCGGGCCGGTGCTGAGGGGGGGCGGGGGCGGGACAGGGCCCCGGACGGGCGGCGGCGCCGAGACCCCCCCGCGACCCCCGGCTGGGCTCGTGCGGGGGGGCGGGCGGGGCCGCCGGTGGCTCTGGGCGTGTCCGCGCGGGGGGGGGGGAAGGAGACGAGGAGGGAGGAGGTTCGCGCGCGCCCTCGCGCGCCGTTGCCATGGCGCCGCTTGACGTCACGGGCGGCGCGCGGCCCGCGCGGTGCGGCGCGGTGATTGGCGGAGACGCCCCGTGCGCGGCGCCGGCGGAGGGAGGGAGGGAGCGAGGCTGCAGCGCCGCGAGCGCCAGAGCCGCACAGTCCGCGCCGGCCGCCCGCCCGCTCCGACGCACCCGCGCCCGCCGCGCTCCCGCCTGCCCGCCCGCCGTGCACAGGTAACGGGGCCGCTGCCCGGGAACGGCCCCTCCCGCACATGGCGGGACGGGGACGCCGAGCGGGGCGACCGGCGGGCAGCACCCAGCCCGCCCTGCTACCCCCCCCCCCCCGGGGCGGCTTCACGGGGAGGGAGCGGGGCGTGGGGGCCGCTGCGCGGGGCCTGTCCGCACCGGGGATGGAGGGGGAGGAAGCGGGAGGAAGAAAGGGCGGAGGGGGCGGCAGGTGAGGCCCCCGCTCGTGTCGGCCCCGCGGGGAGGGCAGGGGAGCGCCGCCCCCGCCGGGCGGGGGCCGGTGCGGGCGGCGGACGCTGCCGGGTGTGGTCTCCCGCCGGGAACGCTGCCCGGGCGCGGAAGAACCGCGGCCGCCCCCCGGCAGCGTTCGCTTCCCTGCCTCCGCCCAGCCCCCCCCGCCCCCGCCCATCTTCCCCCACTCCGGCCGAGGGGTCCGGGCGGGAGCGGCGGCTCCCCTGGGACTGGAGGGGGCTCCTCCTCCCCCACCCCCTCCCGAGTCCCCCGGGGCTAGACCTGTGGGCTTCCCCTCGCCCGGGGCGGGGACGCGGCATCCTCCCCCCGGGGGCGCGGGGCGGAGGGGAGCGGGATTGGGGCGGGCCGGGCTCCGGCGCCCACCCGCCGTGACAAAGGCGGCGGGCGCGGCGCGGGGAGGGAGGGAGAGAGGGAGGGAGGGGCGACCGCAGCGCCCCAGGGCCGCCCGCCCGCCTGCCCCGCCCTCCGCTCCGCCCGCCCCCGGGCCGCTCCATTTTCTGCTGTCACTGCGCTCGCTGTGCCGGGGCCGCGGCAGCGCCCAGCCCGCGGGGGCGGCCCCGGACGCGGCCGCCCGGGGATGCTGCCCGGCAGCCTGCGGTGCCCCGGGGGCTGATAGCGGGGCCGGCATTCTGACCGCGCTCGCCCCGGTCACGCCGAGTGATAAATAACTATCGCCAAAACCCTGCTTTAAAATGGCTCCTTAACCCCGCCGTGCGCGGTGCCAGCAAGTTCTCGACGCGCGCTTGCAATCGAATCCCGGGTTTGTGCCCCCATGTCGGGAGCGGGATCTACTAAAACTTGAAGTCACCTGGAATGCTAAATTGTGCTTCATTTATTTCCAAAGACGGGATAGACTTGCTATTGTTTCTGGTAACGTCACGTGAAATGGCAAAAATGTTAATGGTTAAAGATGAAGGTGCAGGGTTGGGGGGTGTGGAACATATAGAAATAAGTTAAGCATTCATGACCGAAATTGGTTCATGTTTTAATAATCATGTCAAACTTTAAAGGATGGTGTATCCTAAAGGATATTGCCAGTTCCTCAAAATGATTTAAGTCAGGATACACAGAAGGATGGGGGGTGAGAGAGGAGTATATTTTTCCTGCTGTACCAAGAGAAATTTCCCAATACCTCTGTTCAACAGTTTGATTTTTGGTTTTTTAAGTGGTGGTAAGATGCAGGTTATGAAGCATCTCAGCCACATTGTGCTGTCTGAAATACTAATGTTGAAGTAATATTTTTAAATAGTAAAATTTTTTTTGTCTCTAAAAGCACAGTCTCTCACACAGAGCAGCAGTACCTGGCACGGAACATCCTATAATGGGGATTCCCATTTTGGGAAAGGGAGTTAACATCGTGGAAGGGTGTACACCTTGAAATTTAGATATGTGGTGCATTCTGACTTTTGAACATGCAGTATGGGATTTGGTTTGCAGATCTCTGTATCACGTCTTTGTGCCTGTAACTGTATGAATCTGTTAAGGCTTAGAATGTTGCCTGGTACTGTTTGTCCAGCCTTGATTTGGTGTTCTCCTGTGAAAAGCTTACTATTGGATATTTTCTGTGTCAATTTTGTTTTATTGATAATTTAAAGCAGTTGATACTGCAGTTGGAATGTAGTCTTATGAGAGAGTGATATAATTAGGATTAGCAAATAATTAGGATTATTTTGTGTGCATAAGATGGGAATGATTTGCTTTCAGATCACCTTTGGATGTTTTTGCTTGTGTTCATTAAAATACCATACTTTTAGAAGTTAATGGTTTTTCAGGACAAAGCAGTGACATTTAACTCTTCAATCCATATATCCACGTGTTTGAGCATTGAGTGCTGCTTGTATGCCTTGTGTTCTGGATTTCAGTTGTACCTCTTACAGTTCCGAACTACTCTGCATATGAAGTTAAAATACCTTTGTGCTTGATCAATGTCTGAATAATGCCTCACTATTTTTCCTCTTCAGAAATATCACCATGGATAAAAATGAGCTGGTGCAGAAAGCCAAACTGGCTGAGCAGGCTGAAAGATATGATGACATGGCAAGTTGCATGAAGTCTGTGACTGAGCAAGGAGCTGAGTTGTCCAACGAAGAGAGGAATCTTCTCTCTGTTGCCTATAAAAATGTTGTAGGAGCTCGTAGGTCATCTTGGAGAGTCGTCTCAAGTATTGAACAAAAGACGGAAGGCGCTGAGAAAAAACAGCAGATGGCTCGAGAATACAGAGAGAAAATTGAGACTGAGCTAAGAGACATCTGCAATGATGTGCTGGTGAGAAATAATGAAACTGTTGATCCATTTTTACTTAGAGTTGCAGAGTACACGGTGCTGGGCCCTCTGGGACTATTTCTGCTCTGTCAGTAAAGCTGTGGTCTCCTATGCTATTTCTGAAGGACAGGGTTTAAAAAAAGTTGGACTTGTCTTTCCCTCTAAATGTACTGATTATTTATATACAAGTTATAGTTATGAATGCTAATGAATTTGGAGACGTGTTGAAACATTATTGTATGGAAAGTAATAGTTATGAAAAGTCAATATATTTCGCTGAGATTGAACTGGATATAGGTTTATTTTGGGGTTTTCTCCTCCACCTTCCCCCTCAATGCAGTATTTGTATCCTAGGTCACTTTGATCTCTGCTACTTTAATATGCTGCTCTAGTTGTAAGAGGTAGTTTTTACTCTACGGAAATTGTGCCCCTCCCTGGGTAAGATGATGTAATGTTAGTTATGACTCAGCCATGCAGAAAATTGTCTGCAGGAAGAGGCAGTAGAAATGCTGTGATACCCTCTTAAACTTATTTTTTAGTAGCAAACTAAAAGGGTGTTCAAGTTAGACATTTTCTGTGGCTTGTAGTTATGTTAAAATGGGCATGTACCTAGAAAGCAACCCTGTATTTTCATTGGGAGACTGGTTTATGAAATCCAAACCTCTTCCAAATGCTTATTCCAGATTGTCGGGTTTTTCTAACTGCACATGCCTGTGATGCTTCAGTGAGTGCTCAGTGAGCAGCTGTTCAGTCCTGCGACCACTCATGAGGTAGAGGTTACTGTCAGCAATAGAGTTGTCCGCTGGACTGTGGACCCTGCTGGTGTGTCAGCCCATGTGTGACAAGGGATCACGTACCTGGAGGTGACAGAATGACATGTGATACGAGGGAAGTGTTAAATAGCCAAGTAGTGTGCTTGAAGATCTGATGTCAAATGAAAATTAAGATCAATGAGTAGCATAAATTTTGCTTGATGCGTGAGATAACTAAATGGCATGGACAGTGATAGTTTCTAGGACATTGGTTCTCCCAGAGTGTGGAAGAATCAGCATGGATAACTGAGTCTTGGCTTCCACTTTAGGCTGGTTGCTATGGTTATTGTAACACACTGGATTTTGTATGTTTTGTTACCTTGTCTAAGGATAATTCTTAAACTTCCACTATGAAAATAGAAATGCCAAACTTACTCATGGGAAAGAACTGATTTACTGGTTCTTGTGTTTAAAGTGGTGGCTCATCTATTCAAGGCAAGGAAATAAGGATCCAAATCTGGCATTCTAATTGTTTGTTATTTCTTTAATTATTTTATTAATGCAAAAGTCCTGGGGGGTGGATGCTTTCAGTTCAGAGTTACCTGAAGTTCTTTTGTAAGCTACGTTTGGGTTTAAGAAATCATTTTAATTAAGTCTATGGTCTTAAAAAAACTTTATAAGAACTTAGTGTTTACAATTAACTCCATCTTATAATGGAAACCAGATTGAGGTGAAACTAGCTTTGTTGTGCTTGCTTAATTCAAAAACTAAACCAAAAACCCAGCTTTTGAGTTTGCCACAGCAACTAGAGCATCTGGGAGAGAAGGCATATGGGTGGGGAATCTTGTTAAATCTTCTGAATCTCAAAATGGACTTGAATTTCTCTTTATGTTATTGAGAGATACATACATTATTCAAAGAAGTTATTGTTCTTGGACATGTTACTATTTTTAGGAAGCTGATGACTGACTGATCTTTAATGTTGCCCGTCCAATTTTTTTAATAGGATAAGGAACAATTACTGTCTAGAAGAAACAATGTCTTAGGCAGTGATTAGCAGTAGTAAAACTACTTTTTTAGACTTAAATGTGAAAAGAAAAAAAAATTAAAACTTTTGTATTCAAAGGAGAGGATTTAAAAATGCTTTCAAATAGCATGTGCTACCTGAGATGATGCCAACTACATTGAAAAATCAGATTTATATTTAAAAACATGTTCTCATTTTCTTTCTTTTAGTATCTTGTTTACATACATTCTTACCTAGAAACATGACTGACCATATTGCTTTATTTAACATCCACTTTGCTTTAACAGAGAAAAAAGAACTCTGGTAACATTTTGTTGTTTATTATGAACACAATGCTACCTGCAAATGTTGAACTAGGGTTTGGGTTTGGTTTTTTTTTTAATTTGTTTTAGAAGATTTCTGTAAGTCTTGTGCAGGGTAATCTAGTCTGTAACTGTTTAGAGAAGTGAAAAACAAGGCTTACCAAATCTTGATTGGTGTGAAGTATGCCATTAATTAATAAGACCTGAAGTGTTAAACTTTCAGCGCTTTTAGCCTTATCAATTAGAGTACAAAAGCATCTTGTCAACTTTAGTATCTTTTATTGAGGCTGTGAATCTGTTGGAGCTGTTGTTGTGTCTTCAGTTGTCTGCTAGGCTCTTAAGTAATATTTAACACTCTGGGGTGTTACCTCATAGCTGAGTGTGACTGGAGCTCTAACTTCAGTGTTGAAGGGAGGAAACCAATTAAGAGAATGTGTTTGTGACTAGAAGTGTGGCCAAAGCTGGCTCCTCTGCAGCTTCTCATTCTTTTCCCTCTGTGATTTGTTGGAATCAAGTCACTAGTGTATTGGAAGAAATAGCTCCTCTAATCCCATAGATGCTGAGTATACTCAGCTCTGCCTGGGTTCTGTTTCCAGCTCTTCTACTGATTTCCAGAGTGAATAAGAGCAGTTAATGATGGACTTAACTGTTCTTGCTTCATCACTATTGGGCCCAATGATAAAAGTTTTAGTGATTACGTGGGTCAGGCCTGACCATTTATTTTTCTCCTTTACACTGACTTTGCAACAGGAAAAGACAGTATCTGCATCCTTGCCACTTCCTAAATCTTCCATCTCTTGAATCTGCTGTGGAACACCTCTACAGCTCTACAAAGTGCTGAACTTGTCCTCTTGTTTGCTGCAGCCTCAGAGTGCTGCTGTACAAAGAAGAGACACCTAAAATCTTGTGTTCCAGTACCATTTCTGTCAGATACATGTAGAAGTATATTAAGATATAATATAACAGCTCCAGTCTGGAGTTGGTCTGGTGGTGCTGGCAAACTGCAAATAATTGCAACGTTGTACATAGTACAAGGTCCTCACACTGTAGCAAGAAAGACTTAATTTTCAAATTCTTCAGGAGTGATATAGTGTGTGTAAGAAAGTACATTGCCATACTTGAGCATCTTAAAAGTACTTGAGTATTATAAAAATTTTCCAGCTTCAGAAGTTTCTAATTGATAGAGGAAATAAAGCTTTAATTAAGTACTTTTTCTCATGTTAGCTAAGTGTGTGCTTTACATCCTGTTTCAGTTTCTATATTAGAAGGGAGGGTCTGTCTAAAGTACCAGTATAAGGATCTATAATCATATTTTATTTGTCATTTCCATAATAAAAATCATCATTAGTATAACAGGTGTGGATTTTCTTCAAAATGCTTTTTGCTGTTAGTAGAAAACTGACCTGGAACTGAAGTTGATTCAAATTAAATCTGTAGTAAGATGAATTTTTAAGCTAATGAGGGTTCTGAAATACAGAGAAGAATGTATGGAAAGGTCTTTAAATAGCTAACACCCGATATTGCTTGCATGTTAGAATAATGGAAAACATGACTGGCTATCTTCACTTTAGTAGGAATGTAATTCTGGACAGTTGCACTCTCTTCCCTAGGCTGGCACACACCTCAGCAGTCCCTGCATGTCCAAGTGCATGGTATGTGGCAGTTCCCTTGTTCTTACCCCACGCCCAGTCTTTGGGTGAGGTCACTTCCTCCCCTAGGTTCCACCACAGTCATACTCTGAGTGAATTTCCTCACCAGCAGTGCCCAAGCACTCTCTTTCCCTGTTTCTTTACCTTTTTAGTTATTTAGGTTCCTGAAACCTTGGCTGCCCTTCAGTTATGGAGTTACTGTTGCATGCAGGTGCTGCTCAGCACCTCTTCCCCACTCCCTCCCTGCCAGAAAAGCTGCAGATTAATGGTGTTGTTCAGGACCCTCCAATAAGATGAAATTATTACTTTCTTCACTGTATTATTTCTTCTGAATTTCATGCTTAGAAGCATAAAATGGTATTCCTTGTGTGCTGATACTCTTGAGATTTCTTTGTGCTTTTTATGGATGTTTCACTTGTTAGAAGTGGTAATTGTGAGAAGTTGCAGTTATATCTCAGATCAGTGATTTGAGGTTTGCATTTCTTTCTTATGCCTGTTGTCGAGGGGGGAGTAGGAGAAGGTTTAGTAACCTGCCATGGGGCTGCAATTCACTGGGGGAAGGGAGTGTAATTCCGTTCAGAATGCATCTAAATGGCTTTTTAAAGAACATACCACAGAATTAATGCCTATTGCCATCATTCTCGAATTACTGTGGGACTTCTTTCGAGTTGCTGCAAGCACTTAATAAGTTACTATGTTAGCATGTATAAAACCTGTCTAATAATTCTTAATGACTGGGTTAGAAAATCTAGTTTTCTCCTATAGGAAGTCATAAGCATTTTGACATGCACATGTGTGAATTGTTTTCTTAAGATTCTACCATTGTATGTTCATTGTGCCCTCCTCATGGTTAAAGAACTAATCTGTAGAATGGTGCTGATGGGCAGGTGAATAGCTTGTTTATGAGCTTGAGTGACTGACCATACCATGCAACCTTCTTGCTATGACAGTATCTGATACTAACAGAAAATTCAGTGTTCTGACTGAAAATTGCTACCTTCAGTTCTGTGACTCTTTCAGGCTTGCTTAATTTTTTATTTTTGACTGCACTTTGTTTCTCTCTTTGAGATCTGTGTCCTTTTTTCAGAAAAGAAGAGGAGGCATTTGTATAAATTTCTATTCGCAAAATGTCAATCACAGAAGAAGGGTGGTTATTTTTTTGAAATCTAAGAGTTAGGTGCCCAAAATAATTTAGGTTGAAAGGGAGGTCATTAAGTTTGACTCTGCTCAGAACAGCTCCAGTTTGATCACTTTGCTCAAGGCCTTGTCAGTCAAATTTTTAATACCTTCAAGTATGGATATTCCACAGCCTCTCTGGGCAGCCTGTCGTAATATTTGGTCATATTTATTGTTAAAAGAAAAAAATTAATCCTTTAAGCTTTAGATTAACTCTCCCAAGTCTGGCTTTTTCAGTTAGAGTTTGGTTGGTATAATTGCTCACATATATTGAAGGTAGGAGGCTGAGGCAATTTGCATCAACCTCATGATTTCACTTTGTTAATCCTTTAATCACTTCCCTAGTTGTAGCTACACCCTTCAGGGGTTTTTTTTGACTGTTGGGTTTTTAGTTTGGTTTGGGTTGTTGGTTTTGGGTTTTTTTCTTTCCTGCAGTGAAAGCACTGCCTAAGCTAGAGCAATTTCCTTTACGTTTTTTAGACCGTTAGACTGCTGAAAAAATGTTGAATCTTGGTAATTAAAATATCATTCATGATCAGTTGAAATATGAGATGACTTGTATTTTTTTTTTTATTTAATCTTAGCAAGAAGGTCATCCATAGTGTCGCTACCTGTGTTTACTGCGCCTGTTTATCATAAAACCAGCTAAGGTGCTCTGCATAAATACAGTTACCTCTGATACGTACATTAGCTGGGCTGACACATGTGTATACGCATATATACATATATCTACATCCTCTTGCATTTATTGGAAATAGAAAAAAATCTTTTATAACCACTAACCTACTGTATTAATTTTATTTGGCATTAATGTTTAATTATTGGCTTTGATTTACAATAAAAAAATACATAATGCTTACACTTCAGAAGCACTGAAGTGACAACTTGCTTTATTTGACAGCAGCCTTCATTGTTCAAGTACTTTATGTACCTACTGCTGATAGGCACTTCTAAAAAGCAAAATAAAATCAGTTGATCATTTTAGTCACCGATGACAGATACTATTCCTCCTTCTGTACTGTTGAAGGAAGAACGTCATTGTCATTTTGTGAACTGATAAGTGTATTTGTTTCACTGGTTGGTTACTAGACAGTTAAGAGCAGAAACACTGCATTGTTAACATATCAGCTTCTACTGGTGCCTGTGGAAGCCACGAGTGGTAGAAATATAAAATTTAGGATATGAGCAGAGTTAGTGCATTATCTCTGTACATCTGCACAAACAGATGTACAGTGTGCCACACTATCTCTGGTTTTATCTGGAAACTTCTGTCTTGTTACTGAGCACATGGCAGAAGTTCATGTTTCTGAAACAGGTTCTCAAACACTTTACTTGTTCTTTCCTGGGAGCAGAGACAGCTGCTCTCAGCTCTGAAGCTGGTTGTCCGTTCAGGCAGTGGTTGACTGCCATTTTGAAATAGTTTGAGAAAGCTTGTGCTATTAGAATTGATTGAAGATAATTAAGATTGTGATTATTTCTTAAATTTGGAGTTGTTTTTTTTTAATGAATGTCAGGTTTTATGTAGTTACTAATTTTTCTTGAAATCTGACAGAAGATTGGCAGTGTCTCTTCAAATGAGAAGTAATAATAAGTCATGTTGCTACTGAGATGAACAGTAAATTCTTAAATTTTTTTGTCAGATATAGTGGGTTGGACTCTATGGTTTGTAAGTTGGACTCTATGATCTCAGAGGTCTTTTCCAATCTCATTGATTCTGTGATTCTGTAATGCAGCTCATGAGGAAGAGAACAGTTGTGGGTTGCTTTTTGTTGTGGTTGGGTTTTTTCCTGCATATTACCCTTTGTGATTATTCAGGTTACAAAAGATTTAACAAAGGTAATCTGATCTCTTAACTGATTGGTTTCTCCTAGTGCAGAATAGGTTTAAATTGCTAAAATGGCATTTTTCCTAATAAAATGCTTTTATTAACATTGTGTGCTATAACGAATCCCTAACAGATACATGTTTAGCTTCAGGAGGTTTTAAATCTGCTCATAGTGCAAGGTGCTAAAGATAAATGGTTCCTGCTTCTATTTCTTAGCAGAAATAAAAGTGTTACACCGTATTTACGTGTAGTTTTATTAGTATTTCTTCAGAGACCGAAACTATAGATTCTTCAGACAGCTAGAATGTGTTCTGGTTCGGAGTACAGCCACAGTAGCTGTTGCTTAGACCTACCTCCCAAGCAGGAATTCTCATCTAACTCAGTTGGTTTCCATTTTGTATTATCTCAAGTTTCTCGGAGGATGTTCTGAAAAGAATAACAATCAATGCATCTGGCACCATTCTATTTTGTTGTAAGTCCACAATATTCAAGAAACAGTTAAATGAATGAAAAAAGGCACAGGTAAAAATTGCATATTGACTTGGATCCTCAGCAGACATTGTTTATAGCAATGCCTCCACAAATTAAAGACTTTAATCCTAATATTCTTCTATTAAGTGTCCTATTGGCTACTGCCTTTTGTATGGGATTCCTCAGAGCTGATTACTAAACTGGAGAGGTATTTTTGCCTGTGCTTCAGAATTTGGTTCCTTCACTGTCATGTTTGTTAAGCATACTTCGGTAAAAACCTGTAATGATTGGTATGAAACACTTGAAAAGTCTTTTGAAGAATCTCAAAGAGTATATCCTGATATTAAGCACATTTGCCTCCCTTGCCATAAATACCAGTTGGAAAGCAAAGTGGTAGAAGGAACAAGCTAATAAAGGACATGGTAGTTGGGGAAGGCAGATCTGCAAGGAGTGCTGTATGTATGGCTGTAAAAGTGTAAACTGAGATACTGCTCCTCATTGCCTCAATTGCTGTCCTCTTCTTTTTTTTGCACACCAGTGGTGTGTCCGTGCCCTATCTTCCCTCCATCTGCCCTATAGACATTTTTGTGCATACACCAACTTCTTACTGAATTGTATCTATCCCCCAGCATATGTGTCAGCATGAAGATGATTTCTCAGTGTGTCCTACTTCCATGTGTTCTTCCGCCTGCCCATATGTGACACTGCTTTTGTTCTCTTTTCTAAAGAAACACATTTACATTGTTTTAGTGGTATTTTTATATATAAGCTAAAATTTCTTGGCATTCTTTCTGTTATGCAGGATTCCCTTTTGTCCATTAGTCCTTTTTTCAGTTTTCCTCTTATTAGTTAGACCTAATTTCCTCTATTTTTTTCCTTTCTGATCTTCACCAGATTGACTACAGAAAAACTGCTAATCAAGTGTATCTCTTTTCTGCTCTTACCAATCCCCTGTCCCCATGGATGTCACATCTCCCACTGTTGCAAAAATGCCACTGTCAAATTCCTCCCTGCCCCCTGAAGGTTCTTTGTCCCAAATTCTGAATACCTCCCCTGCTGAGGCTCATCCTTCTTGCCTCATTTCTTCCAGCCAGCCTTGTCACCTTTCTCAAACTTCTGCTGCTGTTTCTGTGGGCAGTTAATTCGTTTGGAAGAATGAACTGGTACTGAAAACAGGCAGCAGCCTTGTTTCCTTCTTCAGCAGATGTTTTACCAATGAGATCTCCCCTGCCTCAGCAGCTGCTAATATTGACAGATTTTCTTGTATTCCTGTTCTAGTAAGCAAATGAGTAGAGAGACTTCTGTAGCTAACTTCTAACACGAGGCTTTGCATTTGGCTGGAGTAGAAGGCTGACAACAGTCCTTTTGGTTTTCCCCCAAGGGGGTTGGAGGTCACCCACAAGGTAGCAGTTGCAGAGCCCTTATCCCAAGCTCTGGGTGGAACTATAATCAGGAACAGCATAGTAAGCTTGTCTCAAAACAGGGTTTGGGAAAGGATTGTCTAAAAATATTCCTCTTAAAAATACAAATTTTGTCACTTCCCTCCAACAATTCAGATAGAGTGTGTAAATAAAATTACTGGCCACAAATGGTTTGGTTAAACCCTTAGCAGTGAGTGTGCCACTCTGTGCAGTGCAGCTAATTGCATGTGTTTTATAGCCTGAGTAACTTTCCTAACTGTGCCAAGGCAAAAAACACATGCATGGAAAATCACTCACTAGCTTTTTATGGGAATAATAGGTGTCTTGAACTTGTCTGACACAGATGGCCTGCCTAAATAACTTTGTCATCAAAACAGAAGTCTGTAAAAGTGTAGCTTAATGAAGCATGCTGCAGTTACTGTGCCGGTTGGTTAGTGGGTTCCATTGTAACCAGGTACATGTAGCTCTTCCCACAAAGTATGTACCTGAAAACACTGATCCAAGTCAGTAATTTGAATGTCTACCTCAGTACACCTGATGCTTTATACCTGTAATTCTTTCAAATACACATGCACAGCTTCACAGGTAGTCATAAAACAGCAAGTCAACTTTGTAATGGTAGTCTGGTAGTTTTGTGTTTCATCTCACAAAGGAAGGGTTGTTGCCCTTGCACACAAGAGGAGGTGGGTACTCTGGGTTGCAGATGGTAAGTGTATCTTTATGCATCTGGAAAGCTGAATCTTAAGATTCAATAGAATGTAATTTTATTGCTTGTTCTAACACAGTTCTTCAGCTCAATGTCCCTTTTCTTCGTGTCCATCACATATTACTTATTTTTCTTTTCCTAATCCCCTGCTCACCTTCTTCCGTTGTGGAGAACAAGGTAAATAGCTACCTGGATACTGTGAAAGTGAAACAGAGGCTTTTGATTCCTGTTTGGAAGTGGTACTGAAAGTCTTCAAATAATGTGAAGTTATCTGATAGTCTTCTAAAAGAAATGCAGACTTGAGTACCAGTGCTTTTATAAGCTTAACTTTTTTTTTTTAAGGAAGCTGAGAAGTAGATTTAAGGCAAAAGAAAGATTCTCTCATGTGGCGGTTAGTCAGGTATCTGCAGCTTCTTCTCCAGTGTATTATGGGCATTAAGGTTATGTTGATGTAGTGGGAGGTTGAACAATGTGTGGAATGTGGACAAGAAGGCTGTTAAAGGTTAACTACATTCAGAGAAATCACATCTGGCTCCAGAAGTCCTGGGCATTAATTGAGGCTAAGGGAAACATGATACTTTCTTGCTTTGTTAATGTATTTTTGTAGTGACATCCTCTTTTGGACATGTTGCAGGTAGGTTAGCAGACAGAAGAATCCTCTCAGCCAGTATGATTCTTCTTGTGTTCTTAAAATATTTTGGAGAAAGACAGTGGCATGCTGTTCCCATCATGAAAATATTAGGCTGTTTTCATTAAGTGTGAAATTGATTTCAGAGTGAGCTTTAAAAAAAGATACACTGTTTCTTTGATGTCTTTCATGAATTTAAAAACCAAGAGTTCTTCCATTTCGTTTTCATCCCTATGTTGTATACCATGGATGGATGACAAGTAAGTTGAAGTGCAATTTATTCTCAAAACTAGAAATAATGTCATTACTATGTCAGGTGTCTTTCGATACTGCATGAAAACAAAAGGCCTGCCTTGTCATCTCTAAGAAACTCATACTGTTTAAATTATCCAATGCTTATCAGTGTATTCTTTTGAATTTTTGCCATTCTGAAGCTTGACTCTTTTGAGCAAGAGCAATATCTTTGTTTCTCCAATAGTTCAAGAGTTTTTACTCAATTAGGTATCTTAAGAATTAATTTTTTTGTATTTAAAAACTAAGTTTCTTGTTCTCAGTACTTTAATGGTGTATTACCCGCTCGTTTACTGCCACTTTTCCTAGAGTCTGGTGACTATTCTTTTGTTCATGTTTGTCAGGAGGGAAATATAGAAACTTGAGCTGTTGATGCAATCCTCAAGTGCATTAGTAATTAACTAAAGTTTCTAGGCAATAACATGTACTGAAACCAAGCCTTTAATAAAGGGAAATAAGCACAGAACTAGAAGCAATAAGGCAAAACTGAGGCACTTATTTTAATGCTCTTATGATGAATTTTGGAGTAAATTTCTGCCCCACACAAGTCATTTGCCAAACATGCGAATGCTTTTGAAAGAGGGTAGTTTAGGCTTGAGGTGTCAGGAAAGGACTGTTCAAGTCTTTGCGTTGGCTTTCTGTCTTCAGCTGAAGTCCTCACCAAAATTTGACAAGCTGTCCACTTGCAGTGAGAAGCAGACAGGCTTCTAGGAGAGGGTTGGGTGTTGGGTTTTTCTGTTACTACTTGATAGGCCTCCTTCACACTCCTCACTAAGTCTGATAACTCTTACCTTTCAGACTTTATCTTGCAAAACCACAGGTACAAGTACATAGAGACTTTCATCAAAACAGGCTCAAAACATGTTGTGCTTCACGTTGACTGTGTCCTGTTCTGTCAGTAGAATGTGTGTAAGAATGAAGAAAGTGAATCTCCACTTCAGTATTTAAAATAACCAGGATTGAAGTTCTCTGGTAGAATAATAGAAATTGTGTGCAGGCAGCTTCTGTTGTGCCTTTGGAGACACAGACTTCTATCTAGTACATACTTGCTGGGGGTGAGGGAACATACCACATGGGTGAGATTTCTTGTCAATGTTATGTGTGAGCATAGCCGACATCTCCTGACTTCAAATGTGTTTGTTTGTCAGTTCAGAGTACCAGAACGTTGTTAAATTAGTCCTGACCACAATTGCAGATGTGAAGTGTTGAAGCCTGATCTTTGAACAGCCAGAATATTTGTAAGGGTTGATATTCAGGTTTAGTACATCCTTTTTTCTTTTTTTTTCTTTTTAAACAGTAATAATTTTCCAGTAAGTCTTTCTGAAAAGACTTACAAGAGGTGCTAGAAGCACTTGTACAAGCTGTTACAGATTTTGGCTGAAAAATGCACTAAGATGCTGCTGTATCTGCCTAGTTGACTACAATAGTATGGTTTGTTTCACAGCAGTTAGATTCTTGCTGTCAAATTAAAAGCTCTGACAACTGCTTTTGTGTAGCTGGGGGGGCTCAGGGGCTGGGAGTGGTGGTTTAGTTTTGTTTAAAAAACTGTTTCTACCAGATGCTGATCAGGGCACTGTAATTAACTACCTGCAGAGTTGTATTAGTATATATAAAAATTGGATGAGAATTTTGCATGATAGCAGGAATGTCATGAACGAGTATTAGGGCTTAACTACATACCATGTAGCTATAATATGCATGTGCTGTATGGACCACAGTTGTTAGGGTGTTGCATGCATTGCAGTGCTGGAGATCACCGTAGTAATTACAGATCACTTACTGGTCAGGTCTTGGAGTAGATGTGAGCACTTCAGTGTCCTGTGGGGTGATCACAATACTGCCATAAACACTGTCATATCAACGGGTCAAGGAGGGAGAAGGAAGGTTTGGACAAACAACCTATCAATAGAACTTAAATACCAAGATATTCCTCCTTGTGAAAACAATTGTATCCTCCAGAGAAGCTTTGCAGTTAAAGCTATTAAAAAACCCACATGATAAACAGTATTGCCCATAAGCTGATGTGTTGGCAGATAAAAAAGTGTTAGATTGGTTATACCTTTGGTTATGCTATCTTCTGTAATTGAACTCTAAAAGGTTAGTAGTTTCATTGGTCTTATCTGTCTGGTTTTCTGTAGCCACACCACCTCCATGCAGGTTGCACTTTCACAGCCACTCTCTGGGATAAATCACTGTACCCTGAATCTTCAGGTTAACTTTAAACAAGTGGTCTGTGTTTACTTATGCCAGTAAAAGAAAATATATCCTGAAATAAATGGACTAATTCAAATAGGAGAAACTGAATATATAATACTAGATAAATGATAGGTAGAGCTCTCATTTCAGTAATTTCATGTGCTAGCTTTTAAATGTTCATCTGCTTTCAGGTTTTATTGTTGCTGTTTATGAAGTATTTGGCATAAATAAAATTCTTCCAAAGATATGTGGCCTACCAATCCTACGTATTACTTGTATAGAATAGACTCTTTCATCCAGATATGAGCAAGCTACCAGCGCAGTTTGAGTTGGAGCTCAAATAGTCGGTTATATTTGATGAATAGCTGTTCAAAGGGATTTTCTCAGTTCATCAGTCTTTGAAATTTGACATGGCTTTAGGACTTTTTTCAGTACAAGATTTACAGTGTTCAAGCTGCTGTTGCCCTGCTAGTATCTGTCTGATTAGGAAGACAATTTGGTCTTTCCTCTTCTCTGTCTACTGGTGCAACTTCACCTCATTTGTGACCTAAATGAAATTTAAGTCTGGAATTTGGTTGCTGCTGTGGGAGCGAGTAGAGCTGTACTTTTTAATCAAATGACCTTCAATAAAGGTGATGATTAACTTCTGTTTCTAGAATCACTGAAAATATTTTGGTCTGACCAATTAATGGAGGGTACAAAAGGAGGGCAACTCCCTATGGTGCCAGAAGGGTAGGTGCAGACTGACACACCTGGTTTAATTGCAGTCTGACAGAGAAAAACTAATAAGGAGCCTTCTTCTCAGTAGCTGGTAACCTTCAGTTGTCAGTGACGTTGGAGTTCCTTGACACTCATGAAAATATCATAGCTGCAAACCTTGAAGTTCTCTAATGGTGAGGACAGAGTGTGTAAGTAGTTTCAGAGAGCTGAGGCGTGTGACCCATGTTCCTTCTGTCCTTCTGCTGTGTCCCAGCCTCGCGGGGGCAGAGGTGGCTCTGAACCCTCCTCCTGGCATAGTGGCACAACCTCCAGAAGGGTGCCTTTGGCATGAGGTAGCACGGCAACCCGTTTGAGTGGCTCCATAAAAATACTTCTGATGGCTTGCTTGTGTTGTGTTCCTTCTGTTGCCAAAGGATTGTCTCTGCTGTCATTTGGGTGAGAAGCAAGGACATGCAGTATTTTTCAGTGTCTCTGGTTATAAAATGAAGTTATATACCAACACCCACAGTACTGCAAATGTCTAATATTAAAGATGATTGAATAAATCCACTATGTTGAAGCCAGTAAAGAATGTAGACTTATAGGTTTTTATTTTATTGTAGCATTATTTATATAATAAATTAGTGCTTTTATGGAGGGGAAAAAAAGCAACAAAAATGAAGACCAAACTTAATCTTCTTGCTCTTTCTGTGAGTTACAGTTTTCTGTAGCTTTCTGTAGCTTAATAGTTGGCCTGTTAAGCAGAGCAGGTACCACATGTGCCTGTGTCACAGTGGAATAGTGGTAGTCTATCATATCCAGGGTGTGCCTATCCCAGGAGTATGTCTTCTAAGATGTTCATTTAACTTGCTGGGTGCTATTGAGAGGAAAGTACCGTAAAGCAGCCATCATTCCAGTTGAAGCTGAATTAGTTTGTCCCTTTCTGTGGCATCACTGGAAATATGAGCTAAAAAAAGTGAAGCAAAACTGAAACATCAGTCATCTAATTTATAGGAAAAAGAAGATGCCCAAAAAGTCCTACTAAAACCTCTTTAAAAAAATTACTTTCTGCATAGCCTTAGCAAAGTAAATGTAACAGCTTCTGATTTAATTCTGACTATTTAGGAGTGCTTCTGTACCTATTTTTGATTTTCAAATAATTACTTTTCTTTCTGACTTCAAGCACTCAATATCACAAAGTTTGACCAGTTTGTATCTTAATTTGACTAAATGTGTTGGAGCTAGTGATATTCTTTCTTTTTTTTTTCTTTTCATCATAATAGCACTCCTGCTAAATTACATGACTGCCTCATCTAGGAACTTGCTGTGTTAATAAGCAGTTAGAATAATCTAGAAAAACCTGGTCTTAACTGTCAGCCCACAGGGAGGATTTGGTGGAGTGACTCCAGAGAGCTACCTTTGCTTTGGAAGATGGAGGAGATACCTGTTAGGACAGCACATAAAGTCAAGTAGAGGTGCTACAGAGCTGAATGTCAGATTGTCAGCTGTCTGGAAATTCAAGAATAACGGGTTCACCTTGCCGTTTTTTGCTGGTGATGCCAGTACAGCATTCCAGTTAATGGGAACTGGGCTGAGGAGGCTTATTTATTGCCTGTGTATGTAAGATACTCAGGTCTCTGATTTGGCAGCTGATACTTCTGATCCTTGTATTGTCTTTTGTGGATGCAGACTTTCTTCCATGTTACACTCTCTACCTAGAGTCTTTTGACTACCTTGTTTTTGTCAGGGTTCTGTATAATGGCTTATAAAAACCCTTCCTTTGGTCATACAAGACTCCTCTGCTAAATTGACACAGCGGCCTTCTCCCCATCAAGTCACAGCCTGCAGCATTCGTTTTTATATCTAGAATTGGGATCCAGAACACATTCTCTAGCTGAATATGTTATGTAGGGTGTGAAGAAAATAAGCAAAAAGTAAAGTAGTCTTGACTTTGAAATAGATTGAAATATAATTGAATTGTTTGTTCAGCATGCTGTAAAAGTATGTATGTTCAAAACACTGTGTTCTTTGTTTCTCTTTTAGTCTCTGTTGGAAAAGTTCTTGATCCCTAATGCTTCGCAAGCAGAAAGTAAAGTTTTCTATTTGAAAATGAAAGGAGACTACTACCGTTACTTGGCTGAGGTTGCTGCTGGAGATGACAAGAAAGGTATTGTATGTCATATTGTGGATAAATATTGTCTAATTAGATTGCATATGGCAGGGCAGTGACACATCTCTAAAATTAGAATAATTCTGATTTGGATGTAAATCTCTTTAGTAATAGGCTTCATGTTTTCTGAAGAAAAATCTTAAGTTACTAGCTTTCAAATGAAAGATTAAAAAGATTTTCATCTACCTGCTGTTCAAAGCAGGGAACGGGTGTTTAGTCACAAAATCTTGGTATTGACTCCAACTTAACGCATGTGGACATCTTGTTTGTCACTAAAGTACAGGTTTATACTGCTTCTCTCTGGCTGAGTATTGGGGGTTTTTACCTCTTTGTAATCTTGTAGCTTTTTGAAGACTTATCTGTGCCATTTTTCCGGCATTTCTACAGAATTAAAAAAGTCTGCATAGGTTCAGTGATCAAAGAGACTAGAAACAACCTGTAGGAGAAAATTATTAATAAAACTAATCTTACTATTAGGAAAATTTCTTCTGTAATCATGGTAGTTTGATATCCAAAAGTCTTCCATTTCCTCAAGTTTCTTGTATTTTCATGTAAGCAGCATGCTATAATGGCAGGTAAGTTGCCTTCACCTAAGTTTAGTTAGAAAAGTTAATATAAGGCACTTAACATTTTGAGTGGCTTAACTGCTGTAGCTGGAGATGCCCTAACAGCATGCTGACTCCATACCTTCAGTTCAGAACAATACATAGATAGAGCCTGCTGCCAACAGTGCCAGGCTGTTTCCTGGAGCCAGTTTGGGACTGGTGGCAGTGTGCCCTGAAGAGCAGCACACTCCAGCACAGAGCCCAGCCTGGTATCTCACAGACTCCGTTGGGTCTGCCCTCAGTCTGCAGAAATCCAGGATGCTTGGGAGAGTGTGGACAGTCTGAATTTGCAGACTTGGGACCCTCAGGGTTTTTGGAGAGCCATCGAGCTGTGCAGCTGTTGCTGTTCCATTCTGGCCGTGTGCCCCATCTGCTCAGCTCCTGGTGGAACTGTTGGACATGTGGTGCCCCTGTGGCCTTGCACTGCTCCCAAGCTCATAAACTCTCCCAGTATGACACAGAAAGATGTCTGCACAACGTCAGAGACTGGATTGAGCTGGGCGTGGAGGGGAAACAGATGTGGAATAATTTCAAGGGGATAGATGTGTGTGCTTTAGTGCTACATGTGTTATATCCGCATCCCGTGGTGAAGCCCAGTTTCCCCAGAGTGCTGAATAATAGTGTTGCATAAAGATACTGATACGTAGTATGTAGAGCTCCATTTGACTTGTTGTGCTACTGTGTGCAAACTGACCCAGTCCGGGTGACTACAGAATTTCATGGGTTACCACTACTTTAGATCTGCTACAGAGTTACTGTTTTCCTTTTAGTAATTTCGGTGCACTCTATTCACATGCACAGCAGATACAATTTTTTGAGTCCCAAAGTTTCTGTTTCTGTTGAGGATCAAGTTACAGGCTCTAAAATTAGACTGTGAAAATCCTTGTTTAATGTGGTTTTGAATTTTGTTTTTATTTAACCTAATCTCCTGGCTGAGCACTTTTTAATGGGTTTCCATTTTTTTATTTATCCCTCTCAGCCTCAGTGTTCCATCTTACAGGCTTTTCTTGTATGCTGTCTGTGACCTTGAAGAAGAGCAGTTGATAAGTATTGTTTATGAAATAGTGGCTGTTGAATTGAACAGTATTCTTTCAGCTTTTGCAGTAAATACAGCAACAATATAAAGCTCCCAACTCTAGGAGTTGGAATTTTATCCTTATAAACCACATCATTTATTTTATCTACTGGGGTTTTCTTCTGGCAGTCTAGCAGATGGGGATGTCAAGCAGGTACCTCAGCCTGTTTTAGCCTTGAACTTTGGAGCTGCACTTCCTAAAGAATTCAAGGTTAAAAACTTCTTTATACTGTGTGACTGATTTAAAAATGAACCGAATACATCAAATTTTGCACTAAGTTACACGAATCATTGCTCAAAAGGTAGCTATTTTCTCAAATAAGGAGAAAAAATGCGTTTTTTGTTTTGAAGATATGCCAAAAATTACTGAAAAATAAAACTCGGCTTCATTCCCTGAAGTTACTTGTTTTTCATGCTGCCTTGTTTGCCTTTCTTAAACAGCACCATTTTCTAAGGCTTTACCCTTATGAGAAGAGTTAAACATTTCTCACTATTTATGAATTTAACTTGCAGTAGACCTGTTTGTTCTCAGCTGTAACACACTAACTGCTGGTCACCTTCAAGGTACTACAGCAGCTGGTCTGCAGCACTGCATTATTAGTGATGAGTGTAGAGAGGACCAAGTGTTGAATAATTGTCCAGTGAATGTCCTCACTCTTCATATGGAAGAGAACAGTATGATGCTGTAATTTTTGTGAATATGTAAAGGCAAACAAATAAAGATTGCATAGACATCCTGAGTATTGGTATTCAGTTGTGCTCAGAGTTTGAGTACTGCTGACTTTAATACTGATGTGTATTTGAGTCCTTAGCCTAAAGTTTGTTTATTTTTGCATACATGTGACTGGCACTCTTGCAGAGATGATGCTGGTTTGATCCAGAAATGTTAGGATTGGAGTCCTTTTGCATCTGAATTGAATGACTTCCTGCCCACCTTTTTCTCACATACTGTTAACAATGGTGAGCACACAGGAACAACTGTCCCTTTGTGCTCAGCATCCAGCCCTTCCCTTGCCCCTGCAGCTATCAAGGGCACAGTCCAGCTTGTAGGCTGTGTTGGGCCCTGATCTCTGACTTGTGCAGGCAGAGCTTGCTCCTAAGTTCACGTGCCTTCAGTGAGAATGGAAACTGTTGAGTTCTTCAATCTTAGGGTACATATTGTAGTTGCTGTTTTTTGCCAAGTGTTTATAACTTGTACAACTGAACCAATTAAGAGTAACAAAAGATTAATCTCTAAAAAAAAGGGAGCCAAATTGTTAATTTTTCTCCCTTCAAAGTTCTATTCCTTTCAGAGTACTAGAACTTCTAAGTGAGGTGAAAATGCTCTCTGTATCTGCACTGGAAATAGAACTATGTTGGAAGCTTTTAAATATGTATTTAATTTGGGTTGACGTATGCCACACTATCTTTGCCAAACAGTTTGAATGGAAGCTCATAGATGGCTTACTGAAAGGGTTCAGCATGATAAGCAAAGGTCACCAGTGTTTCCCATGACTAAAATTTGGATCTAATGCATGGCAGTGTTTAAACACATTGAAATTGTGGTACTGTGTCAAACCTGTGTGTAGTTAAAACTTTGGGTTTGTACATTTTCACGTAGGTGGTGGGTTTTATCTTGCTTAAGTGCTACAAAACTGCTGCAAACATTCCTAAATATAAGTAGTCCCAGGGTGAAAGGGAAAGACTCAAACCTGTGAATTGGTCAATGACAGCTTCCCTTTTTTTAATAATTTGAAAATGTAATTTAGTAGAATCTTCATAAAATAGCAACTTGTTAGGTAAAATGCTCGTTAACAGGCGTTCAGTCTTAATACACTTTGTTCATGCAAGCATGAACACAGTCCTGATTGTATGTCTGGATACAGTATGTGAATTACTTACTTGTTGTGGTTTTTGTGTGTGTTTGTTTTTTCCCCAAAGGGATAGTGGAGCAATCACAACAGGCATATCAAGAAGCTTTTGAAATCAGTAAAAAGGAGATGCAACCAACACATCCTATCAGATTAGGTCTGGCTCTGAACTTCTCCGTGTTTTATTATGAGATTCTCAATTCCCCGGAGAAGGCCTGTTCCCTTGCAAAAACGGTAGGTCTAAGAGGGGGAAATTGCATATAAAGTATTTACATAACCCTTTTGTCGCATGGCTAATGGAGTTGTTTGTTTTTATAACACTAGGCTTTTGACGAAGCAATTGCTGAACTTGATACATTAAGTGAAGAGTCATACAAAGACAGCACGCTAATAATGCAGTTACTGAGAGACAACTTGACAGTGAGTATCATCAAAGTTTGCATATTGATGGTGGGATTGGTCTTAGTGGCACTCAGAGTTGTCCTTTTTGTTCACGGCTCTGGAGCTGTGTCTTATCACTCACAAATGAGTTTACAGTACATCATGATTCTGAGCTAAGTCTCTCTCCTGCTTAGTTTTTTGGGATTTTTGTCTACCTGCTAAAATGGTTTTCTGACAGATAGCAAATTGACTACATTTTTCAGGTTATTTTATTCAAGGAATCTAGCATGTTTAAGTGATACAATCTGGACTGTGACTAGCAAACCTACTAACTATGTTAAACAGCATTTGAGAATGCAGTTGCATTTGCCTCTTCAAAACTTATGTCAAATTTCATACAGCTTTTTCTATGTGATTGCATGTGCAAGGAGTAGATCCTACCTGAAAACTGCAGACAAAGCTAACAAATCCATTTAAGAACCTGTTGTTTGAGCTTTTTTGTTTGGTTTTAATTTTGGTAGAGATGAAATGGAAAGTCATGCTAGCAGGCTTTTTCCATGGCAGTTGTAAAACAACTGTCTTAAGTCCTTTTTTCCCCTTGGACTCACAGCTGTCTGTAGTTGTCAGTAATCAAAATCTTCATCCTGTGTGCAGGATTTTTTAACCTACTTAGAACTTTAAAACTGGCAAAAATAAATATCTAAAGCAAATGAAACTAAGTGTAAGCAAACATGCAATCGTGAAATTATTGGCATTGTTCACTCCACAGTCCGTGGGGGGAAGAGCTGCAAGCAAGAACTGAAAAAATAAGCACCTCTTGTGACCAGTTGCAGCCCCTTGTTAACACTGTGCAGCTGACATCAGAGATAACTTTACATCACAGATAACTTAACAAAATAGTGACACTGCTTTTACCATAACTAGAAATTGTACTGTTGCTTAAAATTGAAGTTGCCATATTTTCTGCTTTTGTGTCTAACATTTAATTTCCCTGTTTCTTGGATCCTTTTCCACTGGAGTGCCAACCTAACACTGCTGCAAAAACTACTTGTGATTATTCCAGTTGTTGCTTACAAAACAAATGGAAGTGATTTCTCAACCTCTATGTTGGAGACAGATACAGGGTTGGCATCGCTCTCAATGTCTGTGTGTACTGTCCCCTTGAGTGGGATTGCTCAAGAGCTGTCCTCTGAATGAGTAGTATTGAAACAGAGAATAGAGGCTGACTTTAATTGCTGGCTTCCCAGTAAAAATAATGTAAAGCTTGTTGTAGCAGTTGGAAAGCAAATTGTTTCACACAAGAGCAAAAGTTGGACTGAGCTCCCATAGCGTGTGAGTTACGGTAGTAGGTCTGATAGTTTATGTGAGCTTTCCATTATAAGGGAGAAAGCTGTAAAGAGATGCAAGATTCTATATTCTTGAATGAATTATGTGTCTTGCCTTAAATGCTTATCTTGATCTGTATGAGTGTACTGGTTCCATGTGTTTCCACAACTTTTGAGGTAGAAAATAACTTTTAATTATGTGTGTGACTGACAAAGATTGCAATGAATTTCATAAATGTAAAAAAAGTCTGGTTTTGTAGTTACGCAAGTCTTGCAGTCTGTGAGGTAGGTGGGCTTTTGACAGTGATTCAGCATGTTGATCAGTTCAGTGCAGGAGCGCTTTCTTCAATTGTTGATTCTGTTTTTCCTTGAGTCTTGTGTGGCTGAAGAAGAGTCTAGGTTCATTCTCAGTGGGGACTGAAGGCAGAGAAGTGTTCAAAGGGCTGTTTAATGTATCACGTGAAAATCTGTTTTACTGGAATTGCTAGATAATTTCTTTGCTCTGCTACAGAATTTTTTGGGGCATTTTTTTAATTAAATAAAAGGCATCCCTTCCTCCAAAGAGGTTGTTTTTTTTCCTAGTAGATTTGTTAAACTGTGCTTTCAATTGGTAAAATTGGTAATCTGTCTTTCATAGCAGTCAGGCCCTTGTTTTTTTATGAATAAAGGTATGTGTATGTTTAGATTGGACATGAGGAAAATTTTCTTCACCAAAAGGGTTGTCAGGCATTGGAACAGGCTGCTCTGGGCCATGGTCGAGTTACCATCCCTGGAGGTATTTGAATGTCATGTAGATGTGGCACCTGGGGACATGGTTTAATGGTGGACTTGGCAGTGTTAATGGTTGGACTCAATGATCTTGGAGGTCTTTTCCATCCTAAATGACTCTGTGATTCTGTTTTCTAGAGGTGAGGATTTAGGATAGAAGCTTCTGATAAAATGCTGATAAAACTGCTCTTACTTGCTGTTCCTTACAAGAAGAGCACTGAAATTGGGACTAATGTAGTATAGAATGTAGTGCAGGTCTAGAACCAGACTGCTGGTGTGCTGTTGTCTCCAGTAGAAGAACTTGTTGCTTAAGGCTTCAGCAAGGAAGATTGAGTGCATGTTCAGAGCAAGAACAAGACTACTGATCTTGTGCAGGTTTCTCTATTGCCTTCTACTCCTGGAAAAGATAAAATGCTTCTGATGGTGGATTTTTTTAAAAGAAAGCGTCTTGTGAGACCTTAGTGGCATAGCACTGTAGGTGGAGAGAGAATTAGTTGGTTTTGTGTCTTACCACCTTGTGCTGTAGAGAGTGAATGATTCAGTTAATGATGCTATAACTCCATAAAGTGAGAGATTACAAATCATACTGGACTGGTAATAGTTTGGAAGCAGCCAGCATGGCTAGATACTTGCTTCACAAAATAATTTCTTTGCCCTGGATGTTGCTCTGATGCTTAGTTTCCTTACTTGGTACTTAATCTTGATATATGGCTCCTTAGTGTGATTTTTATGGAGCTGAAAATAACATTTTTTGCATACTGCATGCTTAGGCTGATTTTTTTTTTTCCCCTCCTCGCCCTGCCCACCAAGTTTGAAAGCTCAGTGTCCTGAAAGTCACTAAAGGGGAGCACAACTAACTGAACAGAGCCAAGGGATAGAGATTTTGGTGAAGTGGTTTTTGTTTGAAAAGCAGAAAAAACCTTCAGATGCCTGTTCTGAAGAAAAGGTAACAATCACTGTAGCACTGGGCATGGAGGGACACCTTTACCAAAGCTCTTCCTTCAGAAAGATGTGTAAAACTTGCTTGAGGGGAAACCAGTTACTTCCTGATTCGCGTTTTATCTGTTCTGTAGGTCTGATTCTTGCCTGCTTGTAGTTGTATTTTAGTGAGCCTTGTGGGTGTGAGACTTTGATTTTGACTGTTCATGAACTTGCTCATTAAGTACAGCATAGGGTTGTGTCACCTAGGATTGGATTTCCATTTTGTAATAGCCAAGAAACACATTCATGTTAGTGTGTGCTTTTTCTTTTTCCACAGTGCTTAATAGGACCTCTGAGAACTTACTTAAGACGTAGGCCTTCATTCTAACAATCCCTTATTAATTTTTAGTCATAAGTGTTAATATCTTATTTTACTGTTTTTTTTCCCCAAACAGTTGTGGACATCGGATACCCAAGGAGATGAAGCCGAAGCAGGAGAAGGAGGGGAGAATTAACCAGCCTTCCAACTTCCGTCTGCCTCATTCTGAAATTTAAACAGTAGACCATTTGTCATCCATGCTGTCCCACAAATAGTTTTTGTTTACGATTTGACAGGTTTATGTTACTTCTATTTGGATTTCTATATTTCCCATGTGGTTTTGTTTAATATTAGGGGAATAGAGCCAGTTAACATTTGGGGAATGTTTTCATCTGAGGTGGCCAATATAGGGTTGTGAAATTTTTATACAAGTTTTACATGTTTGGCATAGTACTTTTGGTACATTGTGGCTTCCCACAAGGCCAGTGTTAAAACAGCTTTCTATGTCAGGCAAAGATGACTGCTTGCATATTGGTCTGTCATGATGGAAAAAAGGGATAATCAATGTTGCAGCCACAGGTGTAGTTAGCATGAATATTCAAGCTGGAGCACACAATGGCTGTGAATAAACTGATGTCCCATAGATATTGCATGTTAAGTGAACATGTGACATCTGTGGAATATTCCAATCAAGTGTACATCTTTGATTGCAGCTGAAGTGTTCCTTAAGACAGTTTGATAACCCAGTCAGCTTTCTCTAGAGAAGGACAGAGAAACGGTTCACATTCCATTATTTGTAAAGTTACCTGCTGTTGCTTTCATTATTTTTGCTACACATTTTATTTGTATTTAAATGGTTTAAGCAACCTAAGAACAAATGTACAAGATGCAGTAAAAATGAATTGCTTGATATTCATAATGACACTGTATATCGAGCACAGCAGTAAAACAAAAACCCATGTATTTAACTTTTTTAGGTTTTTTGCTTTTGTGATTTTTTTTTTTTTGATACTTGCCTAACATGCATGTGCTGTAAAAATAGTTAACAGGGAAATAACTTGAGATGATGGCTAGCTTTGTTTAATGTCTTATAAAATTTTCATGAACAATCCAAGCATAACTGTTCAGAACATGTGTATTAAGTTGATGTAAGTGGAATAAAAGTTTTATGAATGGACTTTTCAACTACCTTTGGTGTAGATTTCATGTCATCTGTCTTCCCACACCGTTTAGAGTAATGACAATATTATACACAAATTCAATACGGAAATATTTTTGCTATGGAAAATCTGAATACACATTTAGGCATTTAGTTAATTTCAGGGAAGTTGTGAGTGAATGCTTCATACCTGATTTTAAGGTTATTCTAAGTGGTTTACAACTTTTAGATGCCTACAACCTTCTGACTGAACAGCTGAAACTCTGGAGATACCTTAACAGACATGAATGGTCCCCAGACTTACAGCCAAAGGCACACAAAGTTCTTTAAGGGCTGAGCTTTTGGAATAGGTCTATTTATATGGAAACCCATGTTGTGCTGTTGTTGGCTCTTTAAAGGAGAACTGAGCAGGAGCCTCTCTGTTGTCCAGAAGATTCAGACACTACAGTTTGTGCAAAGGCTCCCTAGAGTACTGAAATAACGATGCTCTTCCTTTCCTCATCCCCAGGGAGGTCTGCACTGATGGTATTCACAGAATAACTACAGCATTTGTAGATACTTGGTTTGAAAATGAAATAATTACAGAGAAATTGAGACTAATTTTCAAACAATGTCACATCTCTGTCAAGTAGTGAGTATCTTAGAAAAGAATTGAACTGTATTAAAATATTAATGTTATGTAGTCAACATGAGGGAAGGTTGAGTGGCCTTTTTCTTGATTGAGCTACACCTGTAAGCACAGTGTAAGTATCTTCTAGTTTTAGATAATGTTTATTTGGGTGAAAAGTTACCTCTGTGTTACTGGGTTAATCTGATACCTGGAAGAATAAGATGAACCAGCTCACTGAATGTAAACTCCATGGCCTTACCCCTTTGCAAATGCAGTTGACTTAAGCAAGTTACAAGTCTTACTTTTTACAGGTTCAGTATAGCCTTTTTGTTGTTTTTAACAAAAAAAGTTTAAATACGTCATTGTGATGTATTTAATACATTGTGTGTGATGATCACTTTTCAGATTGTGATGTTCCATTTCCAGAAGCATCCGAGCCCTTTTTCCTGGTATATAAGCATCAAGATTGGTAGAAAAGGTGGTTAGTATAATCTTAAACCTTTAAAAAACTAGTTAGGGACACTAGTCACCATTCCTAGAATTGAGAGTTTTACAGTAGATAATAAAAATTAGAATCTGATTAAGAACAGAAGGGAAGAGTGTGGAGGGCAGAGGTTAAGGAGGCTTTCTAAGGGCAATCTTGGTACATCCCTCAGTCACCACTGAAAAAAGTAACAGTGACTTCTTTAATGCATAAAAGCACTTGTCAAAAGCAAAAAGCAGTATTCAAATACATTTACAGAACAAAGGGCTGCATTCCAGTCTGGAAGAGAGGCAAGTTGGCAGACCGTGACTAAAAAATTCCTTTGGGGATATTTACTCCACTTTTAGAAAAAGACCACAGCCCACTCTATAGCAAATGTTGAGTTCTGATTCTTAGAGAGGCTTTAATGAAGACATTGCCTGCTTCCCT
Organism: Manacus candei; assembly: GCF_025592945.1. Taxonomy (NCBI): domain Eukaryota; kingdom Metazoa; phylum Chordata; class Aves; order Passeriformes; family Pipridae; genus Manacus; species Manacus candei. The sequence goes on along the minus strand of NW_026138067.1, from coordinate 4,802,692 downwards.
TACTGAAAGGGTTTGACTTTCAACTTGCATGGTAAACGTTTAAATTTTAGCTGTATGAAACAATGTGACCTGAAAAATGCCTTTTTTTTTCCACCTTTATCCAACTGTTCCAGAAAGTTTTGAGTAATTAGGTTTTGTGGAGAAATCAAGGTATTCCTGAAATATATAATCAAATGAGTGGAATACAGCAGAAAAAATATACTACCCTTGTGTCTTTAAACACAAATTCTGAAGGTATCTTTACATAGTATGTCACTGGATGGTGTGGTGAGTTTTGTTTAAGAAAGTCTTCTTTGATCTCAAGAGCTAGGCTGATCTTTTAAATACCACAGAAGGTTCACCTGGAGTCTTCATTTCCCCCATTTTTCCACTTGAGTACTCTACAGTATTTGATGATGGGGAAAGTGTTCTGTGTTGAGCAATCAGCCTGCTCTTATTACAAGCATGTTTTCATGTATGTTGAGTCCTTGTTCTAAAGTGCAGTGGTATTGTTCCACACACAGCACATACCCCAGCCTGCAGCAGAGCCTCCTGCTTTGCTGAGCAAAAAATGCTTTCAGGGGCCTCAAATGCTTTGAGTGCAGAACTAGCACTGCACGTGCTGCAGTGCAGAATGCCATTCCTGCAGGATCTGCATGGAGCTACAAATGATGGATGGGCAGCACAGCTTGAACAGGCAAAACAAGGAGGGGTTGGGAGTGTTCTCCTCCTTGCAGCCTCATGCCCCTGCTGGAGAGGAAACCTTTCAGGATGACAGTGTGGCCATACAGAAGGTTTAAAGATGCAAGTTCAAGGTGCTGTGGAAGCAGCCTCTGGCAGCTCAGGTGGCATCTGCCTTTTACTTGCCTTTTACTTTGGAAGGGCAGGTAGATCAGTTACCTTCTGCTGGTGAGGTGTCTGTGCAGTGGGCAGTGTGTAACAGGGTGTGCTTCCTCATTTCCAGCAACTTAGAGCTCAGCAAGATCCTGGCAGGCTTTCCAGATTCTGGACAGAGGAGGGAAGGAAGGAAGGAAGGAAGGAAGGACAGCCCTGTGGATAAGAAAATGTATTGGAAGTCAAGATGCAGCCTCTTTTTCCAACTCTCTCTTGGGATTTTGTTTTTATGGTAAGTAGCTTTATTTTCTTCCAAAGTGCAGTTGAAATTTGTTGGAAGATGGGAAACCCCAGCCTTTCTGAAAATGATTACTCAAAGTACCCTTTCAAACAGGAGAAAGTGTTCACTGTTGGTGTGGTTTTAATGTGCCTCAAAGCTCATGTGAGGAACCTGTTGAGGGAACTGTTCTAAACAATTGGTATCAGATTTGAGTTGTATTCAGAGACCTTGCATTAATCCTGTGGATATAACTGAAAATAATTTTTTGCCTACCCCACCCATGGAAAAATTGACATTACCTATAGTAGTAGGAGCTGCTAGTTGTGATAAGTAAGACCCTGGCACGCTTTTTGAGTACCTTAGGTTGCAAACTATACAGTAAAGGTTGCTTTATTCTTCTGTAACAAAACTGTTTGTCCAAAGGTTTTTTTTCCTTTTTTTTTTTCTATCCTTTTGTAGCTGGGTCTGAAATAACAACAACAAAATTTCTAAAACCTACCAAGTGCTAATTGCCATAACAACTACTCACTTTTTAAAAAAATCAGAAGTATTCATGATAATAGATGACTTCAATATGAATCCAGATAATTAAGCTCAATTCAGTGTTCTTTACATTGTGTCCTGCTGTCCCTAAGCTCTGCTTTTGACAGATGAGTGACAGAAAAGTACTCTGAAGACTTTCTGTCCTGTGTAATTCAGTTTCCAGCTGAAAGCAGAAAAGCTGAGGCAGCTCTCCTGGTTTGGTCTCAGGGTTGGTGTGATTTTGCTCGAGTCAGCACTTTGCATTATCACTCGTTCTTTGAGTGGAGGGTCAAATTATCTGCTCAGCAAGGCTGAATTGTAGCTTCAGTAGATGCAAAGCATATCCATCTTTAACTGGGTGCTCGAAGCAGAATGAACTATTTTGGAGGTGTAGATTTGCTTTGCAGATGAGCAGGGACATGAGGGGCATTAGTCATCCCATTAGCACTGGCTGGTGTGGGAGGACTAGGCATCCCTTATCTCCACCATTTAGATTAGGGATGCACCTGCTGGTTTTCCAGTGGGCTAACAGTTATTAGCAGTGAAATACATACAGGGTAGAGCCAAGTCAATCATGCTACGTGCCAAATTGCTTTTTTAGAACTAGAGAGAAAATGACAACTTCAGATTATGTTCCCAGGCAAAATACAGCAACAATTATGGCTTGGAAGTAGGAGTTCCTAGGGGTTTTGGAGGTTCACTGTGCAAGCTATGCAGTTTTTCGTGGCCTCTCAGGAACCTGTATTTTTGGAACATCCAAGGTTCCTGTAGTGAGCAGGGCGGTTTTAGATACATTTGGAGAACTTTCTGGTAGAGCTGTTCTGCAGAAAATTATTTTTTTACAGAAACTTTCTAAGGCAGCTGCTCAGATGGTTGCTTTGCCCTCCTGGCAAAGCCTCCAGATGTTACCAGACTGTAGTGGCTGAAAGTAGCCTTGAAGGAAGCTGAAAAATATAGGGCCTCCTTAACTCAGCTACTTGATGGAAGATCTGGAATGCTGTAATTCATTGCAGACCCATTCCTCCTGACTGGGAGGAAGAAGGCAAAAAGAAAAGGTTTCAAAGACAGAACTTCAAATATGTCATGCCCTGGATTACATGTCTGGGGCTTGTCTTTAAAAGGGATTTGAAGAAAATAAGCATTTTTAACCATAGACTACCTTCCCTTTGTTTTGTTCTTTCTTAGAGTGAGTGTGTTTTGTAGTTTTTTTCTTACTGGAGATGTGTTTCTCTGAAGCAACTTAGCAATTTATTTTTGTTGACCAGACATTTCTTACCTGATAAGAAACATTGGTTTGGGTGGGAGGGATTACTCCCTTACTGTTTGTTAGGTCTGTTCTTTCTTCTTGCTTTTAATCCTGATCCCTCGTATAAACTGTGCTGTAGTGCTTTAAAGTGAGTAAAGTGGTATCTGCATACTGGAAGCATTCATTGACAGTGCCATTTTTCTGTAGATTAGAGTGCCAGCTACATAAAATCTAAATATCATACACCTGAGCTGCCATCCCAGCAGGCTGACACACATGCGTGGACCCCAGGTGACAGGAGGGGCAGACAACAGCTTCTTAACATATGTGAATTTGCAAAGCCAAGTCCCAAGCTGCTGAATTTTTTAGGTTCCTTAAAGAGGAAAGAGTTGTTAAAATATAAATCCTTATCACAGTAAAATATCCTTATTCTTAGATTATTGTCAAATTTAATCCCATCAGATTATTTCTTTGTGTCTAAATGTGATGGTTTTATTTCTTTAAGTGTCAAAAGTAATACTTGGAAATGGTTTCCTCTGGATTGACACTTTCTGCTGGTATATAGCCACACAGTGAGGAGAGAGGAAGACCAATCCCCCCAGCCTTATGCTGTGGAGCCTGGTGCTTGTTGCATTACGCTGTTTTCTAAGAGGCTCATTGCAGTTTAACCTTCTGGGGTGGGGTATTTAAGCTGTTGTGCTGTTAATGCTAAGCCATTTAGCATCAGCATGTCTAATTCCAACTCCTACTGCCAAAAGGAGCTGGAGAACCCTTCTAGGTCAGTGAAGTTGTCCCTGGATTGCCAGCAAGTGGCATTTCATGAGTGAGCATTTTTCTCAACAGATGTACCGTTGCTTAATGTGTCCTGGGGTTACCAGAGGGGACAGCAGGAAGCTTTGGAGAGAAAACACTGAACTTCAGCAAAACATCTGTGAGCATGTTTTGAGACCTAGCTGCATTTCTGTACATGGCTTCACAGTTCTATTCAAGGTAGAGGAAGATTAGCTCCTCACTCTTATAGCTGAGGTCTCACCCAAGTTAGATGATGTCAGGTGTTGCAGTGTGAATCCAGACCATTCACATCCACGTTCTCATCCTGCCATGTGTCGATGAGCAGTGACCATGGAGGGGTGACAGGCTCTTACACTAGAGCGAAAAAGTACCGAAGCAAAGTGCCTACCCTGTAATAGCAGAAAACAGAAGTGTAGGTCTATTACCTAGAGCAGCAAACATCAGCAATTAGCAATTTCCTCCTCCAAGATGAAGCAGGTTGACAGTCATTCGGCCATTTTAGCATAACTTTATCTGCCAAGGCATAAGGATGGGTTTTACTTCCTGCTACCCATCAGTAGTATTAAAGAAGTCTAACTTTTGCATAGCAAATTTTGTGGACTATCCATCTTTTTCCAGTCTATTTTGTCAGGCTTGAAATTCGTTGTGTGCTAAACCCGCAACAAAACAGCAGGTTGCACAGCTGGGTTATAGAAACAGCTTATGTTTCTTAAATGTTTGGGAAAAAAAGTCTGTGGTGTTATGAATTTGGGAAGATAAATAGTTTTTTTACAAAGAATGCAAACAAGCACTTTGGTGAGGTAAGCAGAGAAAATGCTGACAGCAATACTTAAACAAAAGGAAGTAAGAAGATGTGCTGAGAGAGATAGGGAAGCGAGGTAGCAAGAGTCTGACCTCAAAGCACTTAGGAAATTACACTCAACTTCTGAGCCGGCCCTCTGAGCTGGGATAGTTCAAGTAGCATGTGCAGTGGGACCCTGCTATGTTGTAGAACTGGGAGGTGTTCAACAAACTGTTCACATGTGGACTTGACACACGAGAATTTTTAGATGGAACATGACCTAGAAAAATGCTTGGGACTTACTGCAAAATGGGATCAGTTCATTAAATGTGCCCTTCAGAGAGAAGCAGAGTTAATTTTTATATTTTTTTACTTTTTTCCCCACCTTTGTCTAAATTAAGAATTTATATGTTAAGCATGTATCAGGCTTATGTTACTGACAAAACTGTGATGAGATGTTGATGAAAATCTGGTTTTGGTTGTACTGCTATCCCCAGTAGAAATTCAGGACATAATTAAGGTTCTAGGGGAGCCTGTAAAATGACATCATCATCAGAATGAAGATATCAAATGCTGTGCAGATAAGAGTTTTAAAGGGAGTGCCTTACTGATTTTGAGTTTTCTTTACTAAAAAAACCTGTCAGTGCCTGATGAGTGCTGGACATATCATCACAGGCTCAACAGTCTTTCCTTTTCCATTACTACAAGGGCTCAAAATTGTTATCCATGTTGGTCAGCAAAGGGAGTTTTTGCTTCAGTGACTGGTACAGTGATATAATATCCACTGGAAACTATTATTCCATGCTCTGGAGAGGAAGGCCCAAGGTTTTGAATAGGCTTGCAAAATAAAATGAAAATCAGACTTGAAATTCCCAATTGCAGCATGTACAAGCCAAGAACAATCTCCAGCCATCATGTTGGAGCTACCTGCCTGCTGCCCACCTGGCTGCATCCCAGCTGCTTTCCCCAGCTCCTGCTGTCAGGAGCAACTGCCATGATAGACAAACTGCCTAAGGAAGCCCTGAGGCTTCCCAGGAGTGTCAGCAGATTGGGAGAGAAGTATGGAATTAGGAAAGCAGAAACTGATGGATTTTCAAGAAGGGGAAGGAAATACCTCTGATGGTTGGGGTACAGTGGAGAGTTTTCCTATGGTGAGATAAGCTTAATAATAGGAAAAAATCTCCAAAGAAGTCCCTGGTTAAATATTTTTGTAGTATCTCATGTTCCAAACCTATGGAAATGTAAAAGATGGATCCAAGATGCTTTCTAGTCAAACTGGTTTTACTTAGGGAAGTCCCTGAAAGTCTGGTAAAAGGCTAAAATTGATGCCTAGGTGACCATTTGGTGGTGTCAGAAAATATATGTGTGGAAGAGGAGGGTGGCTTCTAATGATCACAGTGGTAAAGTTTTCAATGAGTTTGCAGCCTCTCCCCAGTCTGTGCCTCATACCTCTAAAGAGCCACAGTGATTCATGAGGCACGTTCTCCTTTATCCTACTTGGGATTGATAACAACGAGAAGAGAAAAATAAGTTGCTATGCTGTGCTAAGAAGTTGTCTTAAGAAGAAACTTTACTCAGACTAAAAAAAAATCTGGATTTTCTATCTCTGAGTTTCAATGTTTTTCTTCCCTTTCCTTTATCAAATGGATGAAACAAGGCAGCCAGTTACTGAATTGCCTGCTCACTTTCTTCTGGTAATACTGTATACATGGTATTTTGTTGCAAAATGATAAGGAATTTTCTTCCCTGGAGAAGTTCAAGAGCTCATTCTCTTGGTTCTGTACCTGACCTAAGCTGTGCTGCTTTCCTGTCTCCACAAGCACCTCAGCTGGCCATGGGCATGTTCAGCACCTGCTGCTGCCCACAGAAGTACTCCCAGGGCTCCATCCCTGTCTGTGATTTCGCTTCTCTGAAACACAGAGCAAATTTCAGCAAAGCCATAAAGTTCCCCTCCCAGCAGGCTAGCACAGTGGAACACCTGGGTCATTTTTGCTGATTAGTCAGTTAAGGCATTATGGTCATTAAAGCTTTGGAACATGAACATCCCAGCTGATGGTGTGAATGACAAAGCAACCAGGGAAATGGAGAGCCAGTTCTGAGCTGTCGGGAGAGAGTGTAAGTTTATGACTGTCTTTGTCATTAGTGATGCAATATTCCAAAATGGTTCCCCAGGAATTCAGTTTGTTTGAACCAGGGATGATGATGTGACCAACCTCCTTCCCCTGCCTGTGAACTCTTCCTCCACTTGGGAGGGCATTGCAAGGGATAAACCTGCAAGGAGCTGAAGATTCCCTGCAGGTGTCCAGTGCAGACTGGTGATGGCACAGGTCACCCATTAAAGGCCAGCCAAGAGGGCCCTCTCTCTCTCTGTGCTGCAGTCACACTGTCACTGGTGCTCTCCAGGTTTTGTGGGGTGATAATAGGAATTCACATTTTCTTGGAAGGATAATAAAGAAGCCCAAACTCTCTCTGTCCCTGAAAGCTGTCCCTAAAGGTCACACCTGAGACATTGGCAGAGAAATTCTGCCTTGCTCCTGTTCCCTGGATAAAGAATGGAATTCAGTCTTCAGGGCTGCCAGATTTGACTTAAGTTCATATAAGAGATCTTTTAATTGAAATGTTTGATTAAAATGTTTATTATTCAAACAAGAAACTTCAAGATGTGATTAAAACCTTAAACAAAATCATAGATATTTTTGAGGAAGGGTAAGCTGAATTTGGAGCAGACTTCATGCCACATACTGAGCAAAAGCTATATCACTCTCCCTAACAAGGTTCCTGGAACAAATTAAAGAACCAGCTAAGTATCCTTCACAAGAACATGAGATGTCCAAGAGAGATGAGCCAGATGACCTTTTCTTGATTCAAGAAATGTCTGTTATGCTCTGATGATACATTTTTCTTTTACTTGCAAGCCCTACAGAATGGACTCTGATAGAATTTTTTGTGACAAGATCCTCTTTAATTACGTCTTTCCTATCATATGGCATGTGCTAAGGTTTCCAGTTGTGTCACAGGCTGAAACTCCTTATGCTAAGACCATATGCATCTGATGATAAAACACAAAAAAACCCCTAAACAACAGATCAAGAAGTTATCAGATACTTTAATGCAATTTCAGTGGTGTATTACAGCAAGGAGTAATATCTAGCTTTCAAAAAAATGAAAATGTTGCTTATGTTGCTGGTGAAAAGCCAAGTATTTTTGCAGTTACTTAAGAGCTACTGCTGAAAGTATCTGACACCCACCTTCAGCTGCATCTCTGCAGAGAGCCTGAGGATGCTGGGCAGAAGTCTGACTATTCTGTAGCTGCAGAAGGAGCACTGAGAGAAGGGTGTGTTGCTTCTCAGAACTGCCAGAAGATGCAGAATTATCTGAGAGAAAAGGAGAAATCTCTCAGGAGATGTTTGTGCTGTTGATAATGGCTGCAAATGCTGTGCTGGGCTCTATGAGGGGGCACAGCAAACACATGCCCTGGGGGTTTATGCTCTCAGCTGTTGTTCAGTGCATCTGTAGAATCTGTAGTAAATAATGAACTCCAGCTCTTTTAGAAGAGCAGCAACATGTTTTCTGTCCAGAATACCTGTAATCTTTGGTTTTGCCATGCTTATTAGGACAGCATCATCATCTGTCTCATGACAGCAAGTGTCTGGTGTAGCAGGTCACATACTAGAAAGATGTCATGCTCCCCAGTTTCAACATCACATCCAGCCTAATGGAGCATTTTTGAGCCCAAAGACCCTTGGACAGTATCCTCAGCATCAAAGCATAAAAGAGGCCATGGTGACAAACTGTAAAGCATATAACCTTTGGACTTGGTACTGTAGATGGAGAAAGCGGAGTGTCCCCTTCACCTGCCTCCAGGAGCAGGCTTTAATGTGCAGGGTGGTAAAAGTCCTTGTAGCCCCCTCTAAAGTCATCACAAAAGAATGGGATATTTTACCTGGGTGACTAACCCTGTTTGGAACAGACACAGGGATTTCCTGGAGATGCCTTTCTCTCCTTTGGTGGGCAAGTGAACCCATGTTTTTGATGAAGTCAGAGGAGCTGCCCCTCTGTGTCTTACACATGCCTGCTCTGTTTCCTGTGTGCAGCCTTGTTCACTGCCCTTTGTCCCCATGCCAATGCCAGGCTCCATGTGTTTAAAGGTCCCTGTCCCTGGGAGCAGGCAGCTCTGTCAGCACTCCTGAGCTGGTGTGCACAAGGAGCTCCCAGAAAGGGCACCCTCTGCATGGCTGGATATGACAGTCTGAGGAGCAGGGGGATTCCTAACCCTGTTGTTTTTATAACAAGTTCCCTTGCTGCCAAGCAGTGGGGAAAGCAGTTTCTCTCAGTTCTGTGCTTATGTGGCTGGGGTAGGAGGGCAGCAGAGCAGGGCAACCCCTGTGCTTGCAGACACCCCAGGGCCTCAGAAAGCTGTTTTTCACCAAAATCATACTCTCTGAATAAACAGAGGAGCTGTGCAGATAATAAACCTTTGATATTTCAACCTATCACACGTGCAAAGCCAAATGCTGCAGAGAGTAAGTATTCAAGCAGAAAAGGCATTTGGAAAATCTGCAAATGGGACCTGGGCTTGTTTTTCTTGTTAATTCAAAGCTGTCTGCAGCATGTTGATGCTACCTGCTCGGAGTGGTGCATGTCAGGACACTGACCTCCTCTCCCCTGTGAAGCAAAAGGAGCTGTGGTCCCCCTGTGCAGCTGCCCATCGGAGCAGGGATAGGCCAGGCACAGAGAGACTGGTCCTTGCTGCTGTGATGTGCTCCGTCCCCAGTGGGGAACTGGCTGTTTCTGAAATCAGTAGGGGCCTTGCTGGTGTCTTTCAGAGAAACTGGATTGGAAGCTTGACAAGGCAGGAAGCTCATGCAGCTGCACTTGGAGGGCAAAAGCATCGTGGCAAAAGTTGTAGTTTACACTGGAGAGAAAGATTTACAGTTCTGCTGTGTTTCTTTCCCAGGAGGACTGGGCTATCCTATGCACCTCTTTGTGTGGTTTCACAATCAGAAAGCTGATGCAGCTGAAAACCAAGCTGTATTTTCTACTGGATGGAGCCCCTGATCACCAACGCACAAAGACACCAGTGTCAGCACCAGGAGAGTGCAGGACCACCCTTTCTGATCACAGCCCATTAGGAAACCACAACCTTCATGCAGAGCTTGAGCCTGCAGACTTGCAACAGCCACATGCTTCTCCATCGCATGGAGCAAAGGTGTATTTTGTGTGAGCATTTATGACCTAAACTGGGCTGATTCATCCATGAGCCACTCCTGTGTGAAGCAGAGGTCATACAGTGCTGGATCCTGCCCTCCAGTCTCTACTCCTGTATAAGATATAAATAGTTATTAAGCCTAAAAATGTTTACAGTTTTTTCTGTACCTGAAAAGAAACTAGGTTAGGGAGTAGAAAAGCACTTTTCTAAATCTAGCTTTCCCCTAAGGAGAGAGGAAGGTGAACTTTCTGTTCATAGACAATACATGTAAAGGGTTTTCATCAGTGGATGTATCTCATCCATGTGTTGCATTGTTACTTGATGAAAACAATGTGCTGGTGAGATCTCTTAATGTTTGCCACAGGATTATGATTTTAGGGGCGTGCTGAGATAACTAGGATAAGATGGAGACAGAGGCCTTGCAAGGTTTGTACAGAGACAACCAATATGTTTAGATTGCAAATGTTGGGCACAGTGTTTCTTGTTGCATTTTCACTTGAGAATCTTTCCACAGTACATGGCTAGGATCCAGGGTGAATAAACTGAATTTTACAGTTTCTAGCATTTGCTGTCTCCTACCAGCTCAGTTGGAGGAGAGGGAATGGGAAAGGGACAGTGGGGGATTAATTCAGTTTCTGTTGCCCTGTGATGTTTTTTCTTAAAACACTTCACACACCACAACCCCATTGCAGTGCTCTGACTCCAGCACCTCTTCCAGAAACAACACAGGGCTGTTGCCGCTTGCCATGGTCGCTCCCCAAAACTCTGGCATTGCCAGCAGGTGCCTGCAAGTGGGGGTGTTGCTGCTGTCAAGATGAACCATAGTAACTGGAGAGAAGAAAGTAGTCTCTGGGGGTTCTTAATATTCCTAAATTCCTGAAGTACATGTGCAGTAAGATAAAAAAAGCCTGAATCATTTTGCATTTTAATAAGTCCTTTGGTGAAGAACCATGATTTCCTGAATCAAGAAGACTGGCAACAGCTGCTGAACCAATGTCAGTATGGCAAAATTTAGTGGCATCCCTCACCTGAGATCAAAAGACAGTCTGCGAAATTGCCTTTGAAAACACGCTTCTGGAAGGAAAAGTACAATCCAGACTTTGTTTTTCATTGTTTATAAACATGATCATACAGCAGCTTCAACAGCTGACATTAGGATTGCAGCTGCTTGGCCTATGCCATGCTAAGCTGCCGTGACTTTGGGCAAGAGCCACTCTAAGTAGCACTGTCGTGACTGGTACCAGCAGGAGGCACGAGGAAGGGCCACGTCTCCTGTCCAGCTGTTTCTGTGGCAGAGGTGAGTGTCCCAGCTCCCACAGCCCCTCCTCTCCTCTCCTCTCACCAGCTGTTGTCCACCAGGCCCCCTCCAAGACACCGGTGGGGAGGATGCTCCTGGGCTGAGGCTGCAGCAGAGGCCAAGGGAAGCTGCCACAGGGCGCTCCTTCACTGGCGAGGGCAGTGGTTGTCTTCCCACACCAAGGATTACTGAAATGGACATGCTCATGGTGGAATTAAATTTGAGTATTAGCAATAACTTACACTGCTGAAAAGGAGATCATGAGAACATCTGAAGTTGTCTTTTGTGCAAGCTTAAAACTACACTGTCTGGGATGTGATGAATACTGCTCACAAAGACTCAGGTGACCACCCAGGAGTTAATATTATTAAGATCATTTATTCCTTTTGTAATTCTAAGAAAGCTTTCAGGTTCATCAAGTGAGCGACTTCTGTTCCTTTTATCCTGAGATGGGTACACCTACTAGAGCTGGCTGCATGTCAGTTTGAAAAAACACATTTTCTGAGCCTTATTTACATGAAAAAAATCCAGATTGTTATAACCATTTCTATTCACATCAAAAGCATTTTTAATTTGCAAGCATTTCTTTGTTATTTCCTGCTTAGACTTCATTACTGAATCACAGCTGCTGAGAGGGATGCTGGCACATTGCTCAGCCTTCTCGCCCACCCCTGCTGAACCAATGGAGTTTCCATTCCTGCACGGGGATGTCAGGTCTGCCACCAGCAGTCCAGAGACACACACATGCTCAAAATAGCCCCTGGACCATTCAAGCTGAAAGCTTCAACCCCTGGAGAGTCAGGGAACACTGAGATCCAGTGTCCCATCATTGCTCTGCCAAGGTTTCCCCACACATGTGTGGGGTGACCATCTCTCCTGCCCCACCATGAGCACCAATGACTGGAGGTAAGAGACAGACACCAAAGTCTCAGCAGGGAGCCAGGAGGAGCAAGAGCTGGCAGCACCCAGCTGCTGCTGAAATGCAGCTTGCCTGGCAGCATGCAGCCTCCTCCGTCTGCCGGGCATCGATGCACCCGAGCAGAGGTGGCAGGAGAGATGCTGCTGGCAGGTGACACCAGCCTGAACGGGCCCTGGGTGAGACAACTCGGTGCTGAGTGCTGAGCTGCTGGGATGGGGCCTGGCCTGAGACCTGTACAAACAGGGGACAAGAAGCACTTTTTCAAGGCAGGAAATTGCTCTGGCTGGCCCTGGAAAGGACATGGTAACGTGGTTGCTGGCCCTCACCTGCAGAGCTGAGCTGCAGTGGAACAGGACACAGCCACGGTGCACAGGTACAGGTGCCACTGCAAGACAGTGGAGTGGCATCTGGCCTGGCCCACGGGTCACTGTGGGGGAGGTTCTGGGCCGCTTTTTCTTACTCTGCCCATAGCGTACTTGTTCGCAGTGCATCTCTGTGAAGACCGTGCAGTCAGTCACGCGAGATGTTACATAAATCAGTTACTAATTTCTTCAGTGACTGAAATACCAGCCAGCCCCCAGAATGGCTCAGCTAAAGAAGCAAACGTGGTGGGGGTGAGAGAAGGGGACAAGAAACCCCCACACGAGCCCAGCAGAGCGTGGGGTGCAGGCAGCAGTGGAGGCTGAGCTGAGAACAGGGTTTCCACCTGCCATGGGCTTGTCAGCAGAAGGAAAAATTAACCCATTCTGCATGTTTTAAGCCCAGCTATGAGCCCACCGGGCACTGGGCAGCCACTCCCTGCACCAATGGACAGCTCTCCTCCCTCATGCCCAGTGAAGCCCCTTTGGCTCTCGCTGCAGTGACCACATAAACTTTTTGGCCCTTCAGATCCAAGCGAGGCAGGCAAGGCTGCAACCTGCCCGGGCAGAGGCGATGCCATCTTCTGCTCCTGGGGAGGAACAACCCCAGGGACCAACACGGACTAAGGCTGGATGGCTGAGAAGCACAGGGCTGCTCACAGCAGCCTTCTGCACCCCTCGATTCTCTCTTTCTTAAACAATTTGTTTTATAAACACATTAGTTTCTCTGCTGATGCCCTCAACCATTTGGATGTTGCTGTCACTGCAGTGCTCAGCAATGCCCTATGCCAGGAGGCTGCTCCCAGTGAGCGTGGGGTGTCAGTGTGGCTGGGGCTTGGAGCTGGCAGACCCAGCCTCTGCCTGTGTGGTGAAAGAAGCTGGATTCAGTGCGCTGGGGATGTGGGATGATGAGGCTTCAGCAGCCCACAGAAGCTGAGCCAGAGTCTCTTGGATGGCTGTACCTCACTGCCAGAGGTCATCCACTTGTACTTGGAGCCTCATGCTGTCCTCATCCCTGCCTGGTCTGTGCCTGGCCTCAGCAGGAGGATGGGGAAATTTTGCCAAGGGTCCCGTCCAACCCACGTAGACCTGTGACAGCCTGCCAAGGGTTCTCCTGGGTGTCTGCAGCATCAGAGACTGGCTAATCACTGAGTAATCACACAGGCTAATTACAGGGTTACTTTTGCCCTCCACAATAAAGTGCTACCTCATAATTAAAAATAAAGAGAATGGCAATCCTAATTATCAGGCTTTCATTAGGCTGAGGCACACACAGCACTGCAAGGACTGTTCCTGTGACTTGCTCTCAGTCCCCACCCACTCCTGCCTATTACACTCCTGGGGAAGCCCAGGGCAATCTATCCCGCTGAAAACAGAGGGTGAGATGACCATCTCCACATAGACCTCACCAAATGCCATGCAGATCAAAGGATCAAGAGGAACCTGCCCTTGAGCATCCCTCAAACTTCAATGCCTGCTGCAATCCCACCTGCAGGCTGCTGCTGACGCTCAATCCTCAGCCACCTTAGCAGCTCGTGCATTGCAGCGTTAACATAACCGTAAATTACACTATGTTCCATGTGTTCACATCCACATGGAAGATAATCATAGCCTGGTATGTCTTTGTGCTTAAAATACTGCAGCAAATACACCGTGTTACTCTTCCCAGGTTTCCCGAGCAGCCTTAGCCCGGCACGCTGGGGAAGGAAGGGCTGCACAGGGCTGTCTCAGGCTGCCTCTGCCGAGGTGCTGGGTACGGGCAACTTCTGCTGGAGGTAGGAGGGATTACAAGTGTCTCAAGAGTTCACTGACAGCTGTAAGTTTTGCTCCCACTAATAATGACGTGACAAAATACTGTATTAAAATTAGTAAGCACTTCTGTGCTGTTCATAAGGCAGTGTAGAAGAGATATCAGGTTATTCCTTTCAGCAAATGCTGAACTCACCTTAAGATTCCCCCATTACAGGAAAGACACTTTCACTAGGTCTGCCTCTGCCGTTCCCTTGCAAAATAAGACTTTAGCCAAGGACCTGAGGGCCACAGCTGCACTCAAAGCTCAGGGTGTGAAGGATTTGGCTCTCAGAGGTGTCTCAGTCTGGGCAGGCAGTGGATTTGCCCATATTCCTTCATGAGTCTCTTCAGGAGTGCAGTCAGGTCCCATTCACCCACGCAGCCATCACCTTCCTCCAGCAATGCCATCAATTTCAACTGGACAAAATACAGCCGAGTTCCCTGCCGAAGAGAAGTGCATCCCAGCTGTTAGTCTGTAAGGAAGTGGATCTGATACATCCCAACAAATGGGGCCAGACCTGCAGAGGCAACTCGGATTTCTGGGAGCTTGGCTGAGGACCTGAGGTTGGAGGAGCTCCTATGGTTTTGCACTACAGACAGGCACCTCTGAGGTCTGTTTGCAATGCAGCATTGAAAACAACCAAGCAAACCCGGGGCTGCAGCACTGCCTTTGCCACTCTGCAGGTCAGAATGCTGAAAACCAGGAATCAAAGTGATAAAGTATAAATGTCTGAGAACCAGAGAGAACTTAGGTAAGTCCCAAAGGCAGCCCTGCAAGCTGTCTGCAATCTGCAAGCCCATGGGGTGACTGTGCCTCACTGACCCTGGCCCTCTACCCCTGCTCCCCATCCTTTCCTCCCCCAGGGCAACCCTGCCCAGCCCTGATGCTTTCATGCTTACTGTACTTAAAAGCAGCCAGGAACAGTTTACCCCATGTGTCTAAGGCTATCACTGAGAAGCACCCTGACCTGAACCACCCTCTGCTCTGCTACTCAGTGTGCAGGGGTATGTTATCTGAGCCAGCTTTCCTCTTCCTCCTGGTTAATCAGTGCTAATTGATTAATTGGGGCTCACCTCTCTCCCCTTTGGAAGAAGAGAGGTAGCATCACTCTTGATGGAGCACATGTATTTGCTTTCAGAAAGCTGCCAGCATCCTTTGGAAAATAGCCAGGTACATTCCCCAACATAACAAGAAATCATCATGTGAGAGATGGGCAGCCATGTGCCTGCCCTTTACTCCAACACCTCTGCCTGGAGTGGGACCAACAGTGACATGCCCAAGTGCTGCTCAGCTGTGATGACCATGTGCTGTCAAGGGCCTTGAAACGCTCCTCCCCAGCCTCGTGCCACACTGAGACCTCTCCGTGCATTTAGCGGGTATTATCCAGGCCACGTTTTTCCATCCAGGTCCTTCACCTGGGGGTGCAAGGGATTGGGAGCACAAAATTGGAATGGAGACTTGGTGTATTTACCAGGGGCTGGAGGTAGCACTGGGGAGATCAGCCGGCTGCCCCAGGGAACGGGACAGGGTGGGGCTGGAGGGGAGAGGGGAAGGAAGCGGTGGTTTTCAGCAGCCGTGCCGGAACCTCCCAAGGGCCACGTCATCTTACTGAAAAAGAGCTCATGTGCTGTGAAAGGTAAAAATTGCCTCTGGGGTTATTTAGTCACTGTCCACAAGCTGGTAGTGGGATTACGAGCATGAACATGGTGATCACCCAGCACCCGCAGCACAGTGCTTGGAGGACAGGCTGCTTTTGCTCCCACACATCTCATTCCATCTCATCCCCAGCACTGTGGTACAGGGGATATGCAGCTGGTGGCCCTCGAAAGGCAGCTCCAGCCAGCCAGGAACCCTGCTGCTGAGCCTCCCTCGCCTGCCAGGGCGAGCAGCAGCAATGCCAGCCTGTCCTCTGCCTGCACCCAGCCCAGGTCCAGCCCAGAGTCACAGCTGTCCTGCACAGCACTGTCAGCCTGCAGAGAGACGGGCTGTGCCCTGGGGACATGCCTGGGGGGATGGACTTTGGGTTGGTAGGAGCAGGCTGAGGCTTTTTGATTCAGTTATTCCTATCCAACTGGGAGTTATCTTGAACATTCCTCCAGAGCACCACGTGGTTTAGAGGTGACGCTGTCCTTGAGAACCATCATTTTGCACGTTTTAACACAGAAAGAAAAGGAAGTCCCCACCTTGTGCCACAAGAAAGTGGATGGTAGGAGACCCAAGGGACCTAAGCTTCCCCTGGGCAGAGGGGCAGCACTGCTGGGAAAATAAAGTGGGTTAAAAGGCGTAGTGGCATGCTTCCTTTAGCCACTGAAGGTTGCAGGACATGGCAATTTGAAGATCAGCAAAACGAGATCAGCGGTTCGGGACAGCCTTCCCTGTTCTGCTGTTACTTTCTTTCTAAAACTTCTGATGGGTGTGAAGCTTCAGGGAGGAAGCCAGGGGAGCCGTGACCTGGCATCTGTGTTGCATGGATTCGTTGCTCAGAAAACAGGGATGGCAACTAACTGTTTAAAAAGTGGAGGCTGAAGAAGAGCTCACCTAAGGAGCAATCAGCTTTTTCACAGAAAAATAAGCTGCTCGGATTGCTGTGGTCACCTACATGTGTGACATCACAGGACAAGCTAGGAAAGACAGCTTTCTTAAACTCCCTTTTAAGTAACACCCCCCAAATGTGGCTTTCCACCCTACATTGTTGTTTCGGAGGAATAAGGTGCCCAGGTCTTCAGGGAGGATTCTGTAGCTGCTGGGAGAAAGGACCTCTAAGGATGTAGACTTGTAACCAGCAGCTTGAATTCAGTCTGTCAAATAAACATCAGTTGGATCTCGTTCTGACTTCTGATGTGCAGTCATTCACTTATCTGAGGGAATTTCAAATGGGCCTGCTGATGGGCACACGTGCACCTGCAGAGCAGCTCTCTACCCTCCTGCTACGGGCAATGGCAAAGAGCCACTCAGAGAGGGCTCTCAAAGTACACCTGTGAAAGTTAATTAATATAAGGGATATGAAAGCTATTACCTGAAAAAACACCAAGTTGCTTTCTGATTCTTTCATTATTAATTATTATTAATAATTAAATATCTTTGGTTTACATATTCAGGACATCTCTAGACAGGTTCCTGCCCCTGAAGTAGTGGTTGTACAGGTGAAATAAGAGAGGTGTCCAGACCCACACAGCTTGAACTTTGGGGGAAACTGAGCCCATTTTCCCACACTCAGTCCTGAAATACAGTGAAGTGTATTTCAAATGTATGTATTTCAAATTGCTGTATATACAGCAAATTTTGGACATGAATCATGTTTCCAGAAACATATGTAATTTCTGAGATCCCAGCTTCTGGATCCCAGCTTCTGGATCAATCCCACCTGTAATTTATAATCCTGTTTTTCAAAAAAGAAGGCAGGAAGTGTTAATTAGCCATAAAGCTCTCGCACCAGCCTTCTGTAAATGGTGTCATAGGACTATCATTTTCCATTCAGCTCTCCAAGCAAGCTCCTGCAGATAGGATCTGATTCCCTCCTGGATTGTTACTGGATTTCAGAGAAATGTTTTGATCCTTGTTGCTGTCAGAGAAACTGACAGTGACTAGACAGGTCCACCTGGAAGGCTCTGTCACACCACACACCAAGCACTCCAGCCTTGCTCCAGCAAAGTGACAATAAAGCACATGAAGATTCCCACAGAAGTCAGTGTAAGCAGCCAGAAGCCTCCGGATCAGGCCACGAGCAACTCATAAAGGAGGAGCCATCAAGT
The DNA here is from genome assembly GCF_025592945.1 of Manacus candei. Classification (NCBI taxonomy): domain Eukaryota; kingdom Metazoa; phylum Chordata; class Aves; order Passeriformes; family Pipridae; genus Manacus; species Manacus candei. Next base: position 4,784,930 of record NW_026138067.1, on the reverse strand, counting down.
GACAAATACTGCCATCTCTGGAAATGGTTCTTCAGAGGGATGAAGTGGTGAGTCACAGTCCATAAACCTCTGGTCTGTGACACTGGTTTTCACTGCAGACATTTTAAGTTGCTCCAGTATGTGCCTCACCCTTCTTATTTATAGAAATTAGTGAGGCATTTCATAAAAATAAATAAATAAATAAATAAATGCTTCCTATGAAAGGAAACAATGACAAAGCAAGAGATATCAGTGGTAAAAAAGAAATACAGCTAGCCTAGCAGAACAGCTATCCTATGGCACAGGCAGGAGAAATTATAAATAGCAGCAGCAGTAGTGCCTGGGAGTTGCATCTTGGCACCAATGCCTCCGGCCAGCTCTTCCTGGCTCCTGTTCAGAGTGACATAGGAGGGCAGGGCAGGGCAGAAAATCCCCAGCAGCCCTCTGACCCCCTGCTCAGGCAGGGCAGGCCCCAAGCACAGCGCTCCCTAGGGACACAGCAGGCAGGCTACCACTGACACTCGATCCTGGTCAAAACAGCAGTGGAGAACAAGGCTCTTCTTTTAGGAAACACAGTTTCTCCTGGTGCAACTACCTGAAAGGCACAGGGGAAGAGCCCGGAGATAGAGAAGGTCATTGTTTTTAACTGGTTTTCCCAACACTTGAGATGATGATGTAATAATGTAGCTTGGCTACGATAATCCCTGTTCACAGCAGGGAGAAAGTCTCTGTGCCACTACTACAATATTGGACTAAAGAATGGCAGGAGGAGAGCCAGAGGAGCCTCCATGGGCTGGCTCTCACACCGAAGCTGGTAACAGAGGGTACCATATATTCATTCCTCTTGGGACTGCTTCATTAAGGGTGTAACTGTGTTCACAGAAGATAGTGAAGGAAACAGCCAGAGCAGCATTCTATTGCTTGCATATTTTCTCAAAGGTGTTGGGAGACATGGATGTATAAGAGCACTTCATTGCAAGATCCTCATGATATGGGACAGACACAGACACGGACAAAGACTCAGCCTGGTATTCCAGAGTGGTTGCAATGGGTTCCCGCCTTCCTTTGGGTTTCAGACTATCACGCATTGATGGTGGCACAAGCAACACATTAGTTACAACTGATGGACAGCAATTAGGGAGCTCTGGTAATCTGAAATGTGTTACCTAGTTTAGGGTCAGGCCAAGCTCAGCAGATGGGATGAAATTTGAAATAGAATGGATTTTTGTATCATGAGGGTGGTGAAACACTGTAACAGGTTGCCCAGAGAGGTAGCGGATGCCCCATCCCTGGAAACATTCAAGGTCAGTTTGGATAGGGCTCTGAGAAACCTGATACAGTTGAAGATGTCCCTGACCATGGCAATAGGATTGGACGACATGGCCAGAGAAGGTTCCTTCTAATCCAAACTGTTCTTCGATTCTATTCTGTTATTCTAACTTGCTGACTTGATTGCTTCAAATCCTGTGTCCCTACCCTAACATCTGTATTTAGCCAAGATACTCACTCCTGGTTTAACTACCAAGCCAAACTTCATCCCACCACTGATGTGAAGGTCATCTGCACAGGCATGAGGACCTGATCTCGCTGATTGAGTACAGAGTGCTCAGTACACCTCCTCCAGCCCACCACAGCTGCAGACATACAGATCAATTGCACTTCTCAGCAGGACTCCAACAGCATAATCCCACTCGCAGCAGAGCGTGGCCATCACAGCACTGGCTGGTTGCCTGCCACTCTGGAAAAGAAAGGGTTACTGTGCCAAAAATACAGGACACAGCTTCTTTTCAAGCGATGCCCTTGTTGACATGTTAGTTGTGATAGCTACTGGTGTTCAGTATGGAAATCATCCCTGGGTGCAGATTCACGGCACAATCCGGTTCATGACCAGCACACGGAGGCAGCATGTGCTCCAGCCCCTTGATGGGACATGGCATATTCTGCACTAAATAAGACCAAGCTTGTACCTCTCTGCTCCCAGTTTGTCTTTAAAGCTGATTTCCTCAGTGACTGAGAAAAAGTAAGGCAGAATCTCCACAATAACAATAGGAAACACTTAAAAAGTAGGCTGTGGCTCAAAACAACCTGCCTGGTAGCTGCTTGCAGGAGGAGGGCTGGGGCATGGGAAACTGTGCCGGGGTCTTGAGAGCTGGTAATTCATGTTCTGCAACCACAACCTGGCCACAAACCTCTGTGCCAGCAGAGAGTGGGGCAGCAATCTAGGGGCTTCAAACTGTTCAGGCAAGCAGCTAGGGATCTGGCAGGAGGCTGAGTGAAAGACAACACAATAAACTAAAAAAAAAAAGTAACTCAGAGAACAGGAAACTGTTGGGTGGGACTTTTCTTCTGACCATCTTGCAAAGGGGAAAAGGGGGATGAAGAGAAGCAATTTGCAGATTCATGTGGTGTAAGCAGTGCAAGGGTGGAAAGGGAGGCTGCAGAGTGCCCCACCACCAGGAAGCACTGGCAGTGAGGGAAGCGAGGGGTTTCACCCATATGGGCAGCTGGGTTCAGCTGGGTTCAGCTCTCCCCAGGACCCTTTGGCTGGCACTGAGTACTCTCTGCAGGTTGCTCAGAGGTGCTCGGAAATGGTGCAAATCTGTGCCCTGCCTGCACGAAGTGCTGGTAGTCTGTTGTCTTAGCCAGGACTCAGCATATCCAGAAAATCTTCTTCCACTATGTTTTCTTCCCCCATGGCGCAGCCGGGGGACAGTGTGGAAGGAGCTGGCTGCTCAGACTTGCTCTGTTTAGGGTAACAGCAAACTCCTTCCTTCAGGGAAGGGAGTTGCACACCTGCCTGCTGCAGTTTCTCACCATACAACCCCATGTTCTCATAAACCAAGCAACACATGTCAGGGCTCTTGTTTGCTCCCTGGCAGTGGGAATTTGTGGTATATCCTGGCTATAAAAAATGCTGGCTTTCATGTGGACCCAGTGATAAGAACGAAGATGGAAAGGGGATAGGCTGGAAAACTGAAGAGTTGAGATGGGTGCCAGGTACAGGTAACAACATCAGGTGGAGCATAAAGGCAAATCCCTTTCCAAGGTAACAAAATGCAGAAGAGAAAGACTTCTATTTCAGTGTTCCAGCCCCCAAACCACACCATTTGGCTACAGTGGCAGAAGGCTTCATTTATCACAAAGAAGTAAAGGTGGGGCAAACACATAAAGTCATACAGGAAATCAGAAAAGCCAAAGCTGATTAGCAGCAGAGCTTCCTGTAGAGCTGTCTATGTTGGAATGATCATGCCTTCCTGGTGTTGATCCTTCTGGAGCAGAATACAGAATTGTTTCTACTCTCAAAATAGACAGGATTATTCAGAAAGTGAGAATGAAGAGCCATGGGAAGCCAGTCCTGTTTTTCAGCTCCACATTCCCATAGCCCAGGGGTAGCTGCGGATACTTCACAGAATCACAGAATGGATAAGATTGTAAAGGACCACTGGAGAACACCTAGTTCCAGCTCAGACATCCCCCAGAGCACATTACTCAGGATTGTGTCCAGGTGGCTTTTCAATCTCTCCAAAGAAGGAGAGTCCACAACATCTCTGGGCAGCCTGTTCCAGTGCTCTGTCACCCTCATAGTAAAGAAGTTCTTCCTCATGTTCAAGTGGAACTTCCTTTGCATAAGTTTCTGCCTCTTGTCCTACTGTTCAGCACCAAGAAGAGCCTGGCTCAATCATCCTGACATCCTCCCTTCAGATACTTATAAACATTGATGAGGTCCCCTCTCAGTCTTCCCAAGCTTCCCCAGGCTAAACAGTCCCAGCTCCTTCAGCCTTTACTCATAAGTGAGGTGCTCCAAACTCCTAATCGATTGGACTAGATGATCTCCAGAGCCTGCTTCCAACCCTAACTAAACCTGTGAGTCTGTGAATCACATCCATGGCCCTCCACTGGACTCTCTCCAGTATTTCCTTCTCTTTCTTGAACTGGAAAACATTACTGGCCACAGCACCCTAGGTGAGGCCTCACCAGGGCTGAGCAGAAGAGCAGGATCACTTCCCTTGACCTGCTGGCAATCCTTTTCCTAATGCACCCCAGGGTACCTTTGGCCTTCTTGGCCACAAGGACACTGCTGGCTCATGGACAGCTTGTTGCCCACCAGGACCCCCAGGTCTTTCTGCTTTTAGCTGGTTGGCCTCCAGCCTGTGCTCCTAAGGAGCTGTTCTCCTTAGTTTGTGTGGCAATTTTTGCAATTACTTCCACCTGGATTTGGGGAGTTTTTGAATTACAATCTGGTAATATCCTGGCTGTGTCCCTGTGGAGAAAATAAGCTGTTAAGTCTGAGCTGCCCAGCCAGCTCTTGTGAAGATGGAGAGGGGGATTGCTTTCATGCACAACAGCCGAAAGAGTGACAACTTGTTTTTGAAGACCAGTATCATGACTGCAGTGGCACTGTTGCAGGAGGCAGAGGCTGTTGTTAACCTCCTTTTCACTCCATGCAAAGCTGGCTCCAACACAAAGGAGCACAGGGACTGCTGAACAAAACCAGGCATGAGCCCCACAGAGCAGTGCTGTCAGAAAAGACATGGAGCAGTCAGAACTCACCCATCCCTCCCTGCTCAGCTATGCTAGCTAGCATCAGTGCCACTGGGCTTTGTTCTTTGCTAACATGATATGGAAGATGATTTTGGATCTCCGTACTCACTGTTTACTGCAGATCCCTTGGGAGTTTGCCAGTGCTCTGTACTGATACCTGCTTGGTCATGCCCATGCAGCATGTGCCACAGGCAGAGAGCATGAAAACATCAGCAGCAGAGCCGAGAGGTGCAGCTGGATGAAAGAGGCTTGTTTTTATGGAGAAAAATATCTGGGGAAAAAAACCCAAACCAACAACTAGAAGAAACCAGTCTATATCCATGTTTAAGTCAGATTCTTGTAACTATCAAAGCCCTGTTGTTTGCCTTTGCATTTCTGTCTATGCAAATCCAAGTGCATGTTCCTGAAGACTTTCTCACTCAAGACCACTGAAGTACCTGAGCATCCTGCTCTCAGCACTGGGGCATTTGACCTGTGGAACACCTTTACACCTTGTAATAGGCATAACCCAGGCTGAGGGCAGGGGAAGACGGCAGCAGCAGATTCCCACCCAGTGAAGATCTGCACTGGGATGGCTGTCCCTGTGCTGACTGGATCCCCTCCAGTGCTGCATGCCCAATTCAGTGTCATGTTTGGCAAAAGTGTTGAGTGCCTCTGTGCCACAAAGTGCATCACCCAGCTCAGTCTCTGACACCCTGCAACAGCCAGAGCCATTTACCACTTTTCTCAGTGCTTTTTAATCTGCATTTCATAAAGGCAAGAGGCTTGTATAATCCTGAGGCCTGACTGCCTGTTTTTGTCCTCAGTATCCCTAGGGTAACCTTGATCAAATTTGGCCAAGATGCCCCAGATACACTGGAGTTCTGATAAATTTACTGAAAATTGGTGGCTGGGCAGAGAAGAAAGAGAGACCAACATCAGCAGCCCTGTCCACAGAAGGGAGGCCGAGCTCACCTGGTAGGAGCTGGGTTTGGTGGCAAATGACGTGCCACTCAGCACATGCACGGGCCACCCTTCAACACATAGGCACAGCTGGGGTGGCCATGCCACCACCTCTGGCACAGCAGCAGTATTGCTGGCAGTGAGATTTCATGGGCCAGGCAGCTCAGCAGAGGTTGGAAGCCTGTTTTTATCCATCTCACCACTCAACAGCTTGTTTCCTGATGCTTTTAAAAACTGGCAGTTTGCAGTGCATGAAAAGACAATTCCTTTTTCTTTGTATATTTCTTTGAATTGCTTTTGCAATGACATTTTTAGTAGCTGTTTCCATTTAATTTTCCTCTCTCTGGGTTTAACTGCGCTCATGCTACCACAGTTAAGAATCACTGGCCATTTAATGGTTCGCCTTTCACTTACAGCAGACACGTTTAGCGTATTGCTTGTCCGTAGGCCACATCCTCAGCGGCTGACAGCTAACATTCTGTGCTTGTTCAGGGGGGTCTGTCACTTGTACAGATAGAGCAAGTGAAGATCTGGGGCAAGGCTGCATGTGAGTGTAATGGGAACCAGGATGGAAGGGTTTGCCTCAGAGCAACTCAGGACGCTTCCCAGACTATGAAGGCCAAGCAAAGAGAGTGTCAGAGATGTTTTTAAAGCTCTTATTTTGAGTTTAGTCTGTAGTGCTGGGCCAGATGTAATCACTTCCATGCTCCCTTTCTTCCTGTCCCCTTTGGGATGAGTTATAAACAGCCCTGATGACATGCTTTGCCCTCCTCTTCTCCTCCCAGCCCCTTGGCTCAGTGTGGAACAGAGCTCATGCTGTACCACATCACACCTGCAGGTACCCAGTTCTGGCCAAGGCTAAGCAAGGCTGGTGTTGGAATAGACTGCTGGTAATTCATTTCTCTGGGGCCAGTCACCCATGTCTGGCTCTCTTATGACATCTACCAAACACGTCAGCCTGAGGAAGGAAGCCCTCACCAAGCAGTTATTGGGAGGCTCCCCAGTGAGCTTGCATGGGAACAACATACCATCACAACTAAGGGTTTGGGATTTCTTACCAGAACGCACATAAGCTGGGCAGTGCATGCAAGTTATGGATGGACACTGAGGTATGGATGCTCAGAGCACATTTCTAGAAGCAGAAAAGCACCAAAACATTCAGATGCCTCTAAGCCACCCACAAGGAGGTAGCATTTGCCACAGGCTACAGCATCCAGTGCTTTTGCTCTGCTCCTCTGCTGGGATGACTGGGACTAAAGCAGTCCTAGTCCAACACATGCTTGAGAGTAACAGTCTGTTTGCTTCAGCTCCCCAGTGTCAAAGGCAGTGAATTGTCATCTTTCCTAGGAAAGATAAGGAATTTGTTCAGTGTTACATAATTTGTTAACTTTTGCTTTACCTGGCATTTTGTTACCTGTCCCTTGGGGCTGCAGGTGACTGGACAGGTTTGACTCCCTTGCCAGGGGGAGCAAAGTCGCTCTCAGCTGGGAGAAGAACAGCCCCAGCCAAGGACCACCTCCAGATGAGCACTTTGGCTTTGTGGTTATCTTAGTTGGTAGGAGAGCTCTTGCTCCATCTCCAGCCCGGAGCTCTTCTTCCTCTGCTCACTTTCTTTCTTGCAGACTCATATGAAGCGCAAGGGGAAAGATGTAAACCTGGAAAGAGGGATGGAGACAGCCCTAGGGGTCTAAATTGATGACCTTACAGAACAAAAAAAACCTAAGAATGTTTTATCTAACACTGATAACTTGGTAGCAGTGGGATGGGAATTTGGGTCTTCAGAGAGACCACGGTGCTTAGCCAGAGACCCACTACCTGTTTGCCACACCAGCTGGGCCCTGCCCTTCTGTGAGGCGAAAGAGGACACACACCAAACATGTTAGACATTTAGTCCTGCCCCAGGCACCTCTTACAGCTCTTGGTGAAATACTCCTTGCTCTGGAGGGTCTGCTCCCCCTCCTCTGGGCAGTCATTGAAATCCACTTCCCAGCCCCAGGACCTCAAGTCCTTCTTGACACATCATCTCTCCAGTCCTTTCACCAACACTCAGCCCTTTAATCTTTCTCCTTTGCTTCTACTCTCCCCATTTTTGGGGGCAAAACAGAGTGACCAAAAGATTAATGTTAATTATTCCTCCAGAATTTTGCTGCAAACGACATAGTTCCACAGGAGGCCATAAGGCCAGTTAGCATTTTATCAGCACAGGGACAGCCTCCCTTTGTCCCAGGGCCACACACCCTGCTGCTATCTTGTATCAGCTCTGACTCTGGGGATAGAACTAAGTCACTAAAACATCCCAAACTAACTCACTGCAAAAAATAAAATCCAACCACACAACTAACTGGCCCTTAAGAGGGAAGTGGTCAGGATTTCATGGGCTGGAGAACAGGAGAGAGCCCTGAGGACAAGGGAAGAAAGGAGCAAGAACAGGGAATGGTCCTTCTCTTCTCAGTGGCAACCAGTCCCTGGGTATGTTCAGCCAACAGTGGAACCACAAAAGGTCAGTCAGTGCCCTCTAAAGGATGGCTGGGCAGGGCCACACTCCCAAGCCTGCAAAAACACCAGTTTGGGCCATAATGGGTCCCAACTGTAACCCAAAATGCTTTGGAAGCCAGAGACACCACAAAATTCACCTCAACAGAACAGTTATTATGATATGTAACAATGGCAGCACCCTACTTTCCACCTCGTACAGGTAAGAGCAGCCTGATAAGGCAGATATTGATGGCCAGTACAATCCCTTTGAACCAAGAGGAAAACTGCTGTGGTGTCAGTAATGGAGAGGGGAACAGGGTCAGCTTTGGCCAGAAAGTCCACATCATGCTATGGGCAAGCAATCTGGCTCCTTTCACAAGTGAAGGCCACAGTTTGACTATACAGTACATTGGGCTGCAACGTCCTAAAACTGCGTTAAAGTGCGTGACATGAAGTATTTACTGAAATAAACTCCTCATGGTGGAACACTTTGCCCAAACAATTGTCAGTTTTACTCATACAGGTAGAAGCTTTATGCAGGTTCTGTCATCTGTGCCTGGGTCAGGGTTTCATGGCAACTCATATACAGAACCTTAGAACACTCTGAGTTGGAAGGGGACCCACAAAGATCAAGTACAACTCCTGGCCCTGCACAAGATCTTGGATGTTTTGTCATATGTTCCTTTTTGTTCTCCAATTGCCCCTTTATTCTCCATGTCACCAGCTTCCTTCAAATACAGATCCTTTCAATCCTGTTCACATCTTCTCTCTGCTATGTGCAGGTCTCCTCCTGCCTCAGATCTCAGGTCTTGTGTCCAACTCCAGGAAATGCTTGCCCAGATCCTCCTGCCACTGATGCAAATTCACTCAGGAAATGTGAGCACAGCACAGGTATTGTGCTGGCAGTGGGAGAGGGGAGCCTGGCAAGCAGATCCTTAGGTGGGCGCAGCATTGTGGAGCCAATAGGTATCGACCAAGGTGAGAAGTGAGAGTTCAATCAAGCCAGCACAGACTCAACGAAAGCTCATTCACGTATGACTCTCATTTTGAGGGTCCCATAAAGGCTTATTGTCACCAGCCAACTCCTCATGCTGTGCATGAGCTGTGTCTCCATGCTCTCCACGCTCCTTCCTCAGCAGACATCCTTCCCATGCCACGCTGCCAACGTGGACCCAGCCCCAGTGCTCAGACCAGGCTGCAGGAGGCACTGTGTGGCCACACACAGCCCAGCCTGGCCCAGCCCTGCCATCCACCCTGCCTCTCTGTCCTCCCTCACTTTCACTCAGGTCTGTGAATCCCATTCTACTTCAGTTTCGTTTTGACTTTTGCTTTTCCTCTCTGCAACTCGTTATCAGACAGTCCCTGCAGTTTTCTTTGGCTCACCATGTGAACAGAGATAATTAGTCACAGGCTGTCAGGGCCTGCAGGACTGTGCTACAGGAGGTACAGAGAATATTGGCAGGATCTGGGTTAGAAAATCACAGGCTACTAATTCAAAGGTGGCAGGATCACAATAAAGTTGTTAAAGGACCTGGACTGAGACCTGTGAGAAAAATTTGGGGCAAAGCATCATCTGTAAGAAGCACAGAAATTTGTCCTGCATAAGGAAAATCTAAAATCATAGTGAGCAGATAAAGAAGTTTATAAACTAAAGGAGTAGATAAGTTTATAAGCTAAAGGAGTAAACTGACCAAAGCATATTTTGCTATTTGGTCCTTTTGGCTCTCATGGTAAGTAAACGAACTGCAGCTGGTCCAGTGAAGGTCCATGTTTTCTCTCAGGTAACACACTCTTATGTTACCACCATCAGCCTTTTGTAAAGGGAATATGCACACAAAATTCCCACAACACAAAAGGGCTGGCACTTCATTATGCACACAGTGTGCACGTAGCACAGCAATAGCAGCTCCCTCTGAAATAGAGAATCACAGGTTGGCATATGCTGGCACAAAAATCACTATCCCATAGACGTGCTAATTCAGCAATGCCCACCTTAAACAGACTATTGTTCATGCCAGAGTTCACTCCAGTCTGACCCGCTTCCTGAGCCAGCACCACAGACCAGAACACTTTCAAATGCATATACTGGAAGACAGACATGTCTCTGTTAGAATAAAAGTACTTCAAAAAGAAAAAACAAACAAACAAACAAACCACCAAAACCAAACAAACAAAAAACAAAAAAAAACAAACCAAAACAAACAAAAAACCAACCAAACAACCCCCCAAACAAACAAACAAACCCCCAAAGACAACAAAAAACAAACAAACCAACCCCAAAACAAAAAACAAACAAGCAAACAAAACCAAAAAAAAAGGGAAAAAAATGTCCTGCGCTTTTATTGGGGATAGAATTAGAAAGAACTGCAAAAATGGGAACTTGGGTCAGAGATTAAGAAAATAATTTCCAAGTTAAGGAGAGAAAAGCCCTGGAATAGACTGCCTTTGAGATTACTGAATTACTATCCTTGGAGAATTTCTATGAAAAAGCTTGAAAAATCTCAGTCAGGAGGATACAGTGTTCTCATTTGGGGAGGGAATGGAGTTAGAACACCTACCACGCTTCTTTCTTGTCTTTTCCTTGCACTCCCTACCATCTCCCCCCTCAAATTCTGCATCTTTAACAGTCTACAGTCTAGGTGCTTAGAAATATGGCAATAACTGTTTCCCAAGTACACAACACTTACCAGTCACTATGTGGAACTTTGAGGACGATCAGGAACAGCAGCATGATACTCATATTTTTTTGATTGGACTACTCTGGCTCCTAAGGAAGAAATAATGTAGCTACTGATGAAGGGAGCAAGCCTCAGAGCTAACCAATTCTGATTCTAGCTAGTAAAGGGCAGAGGGAAACACAAACCTGTTTTTCATAAAACCTTGATTTGGTGGTTTTCTAAGTGAGGGGGGTGGACTGTATCTGGCAGAGGATGTGGCTGAGCAGAGGTGGCCGTATTAGGGACACAGATGGAGCAGCACAAAGCTCACTCTTGGGAAAGAAGAAGGGGTGAGAGAGGACAACCATCTGGAGGCCCAGAGCAGCTGAGCCTGTCATCAGAGCAGTGTGTGACAGCTGGGCATGGACTTGCCCTGCTCTGGCTCTCCACTGTCTCTCTCCTCCAGTCAGTCTTCCCAGAGCACCTCCTTGCCCAGCCTTGGCTCTGGTACCTCTTCCTTGGCACATCCATCTTTCCAATCCTGACAGTATCTCCCAAGGCTTAATAATTAACCAGTTCTTAGAGAGAGGAGAGGGAAACAGAGTATACTCTTGAAGTGTTATGAGGGGGAAAATGCTGCAATAGTCCTGACCAAATTTAGCTCAGTACCTTCCTATTTCCTCAACTGCACTTGGCATTGGAAAAAACAATTCCACTGCACAAACCTGTCGCTTTGTTTGCCTCAGGCACATTATAAAGTAATTAACTGTTACCTTTCCCGTGTCATGACTGCCTGAGAATGACACTTCTTTCCCTGTTCATTGCCAAAGTGATTTCTCCTTCACAGGTTCAGTAAAGGAAACAGACATATAGTTCTTTGTATGAATGAAGAATAGTCCCAAAAATAAGAAAGCAAAATTGCTTTTGCCCACATTCAAGAAAACTCAAATTACAGAGCTCTAAGGTCTTGATGTGGGGTTTTTCCTTTTTTTTCATTTTTTAATTAAACAAATTACTCAGAATTTGAGTTTGGCTGGGCTGAAAAGATTATCTAGCACTGAAAAGACTATCTGGACTAAGTAGGCTACCAAAAGCAAACAGTGTTATCAGCCCGGCACTCATTTTAAAGAAACTGGCACTCCCCTTCAAAAGGTACATGTTCTTCCTTATCTCTTTAACACACACCATCAAGGTTTTAGCTCTCACAATGTCATTTTAGCACATGGCATTGCTCTGTGGCTGAACAGAAAAGGAAAACGCTGAGATGTGAAAATGATCAAGCAGTTCCTGAAGTCAGAAACAGTTTGTGTATTCTGAATAATAAACCCTTCTTTTTAACATTAACTGTCAGCTGTGTTAAATAATAAAAAATTGATCTTCAATATAGGCACTTGACAGATACAATTTAAAAATGCTTCCTGTGGCTAACTATAAAGCTGGTTTTGTATAATTTTCAACAGTTTAGTTCAATCTATCATGTATCAAAAAGTCATAATTCCTAGGTAACAGAGAGAAAATTTACTGAAGTCTGAACAAATTTCAATAACTCCCCTACTTCCACGATAGCCTAGAATAAAAAAATAATTGCATTCACAAATCATAATACCACTGGCACTAAAGAAAAATCTTGTATCTGCCTAGAGCTTTAAGTTACAAAGGATCTTTATTTAACTTTGGTAGGGCTTATGTTTAGAAAACATGTACCTGTGTACCCTGAAATATTAATCAATTGCTGTCAGTGAAAAATATTGTGCAAAAATTATTCTTTTCCCTATTTGTTAGTTCTATGAATATTGAGTTGAAAGGAGGCAACACATGCATCAGGTAACTACTTTTACCTTGATTGCAAAAACACTTTGAAGATTTACAATTAAACAGTTACTGCCCCTCATTCAATTTCTGTTTGACTTAGATTCCCTGAAGCTGCCAAAGGAAACACGGAGTATATATTCCAGCCAAACCTCAAACCTGGCATTTCAAAGAAGCAGTGTCTGCTAAGAAGGACAACTTCTAGGCCCAGCCACACACGTGTAACACCTGCAATGACAGGACATGCACTGGGCTGATGAGACATGCTTGCTACAGCAACTTTTATCAGCCACCATATGGAATTTGAGAGCAGCAGAGCTACAGTGGATCTTGGAGGGACCCAGATGAAAATATCGGATAATATAAGGGCTCTCCTGCCAGGATCCCTCACAGACCCTAAATCTCATCAGGGCTGTGGACTGCAGTTCTGGGTGGGCAGTTGGCAGAACTGAGCACAAGCATCCAAGTCCTCTATGGGATTTAATCCTAAATTACTAGCAGAATTTTGCAGGACCAGAATCTAAAGTTTAATGAAGACCTTGTGCCTCAACCACAAAATCGTCCCTTCTTGTTGCCTTAAAACACTTAGGCCACATTTTGAAAACTAAGTTTGCTACAGGAGAAGGACAAGATAATTGTTTTGGGCACCACAGCTAACTATACCTATCTCCTACTTGAAAAGGGTTTTCTCTTATAAAGGATAAATAAAGCCCCATTTAATACTTTTGAGATTATAAGGGTGGTGGTGGGAGGGAGTGGATATCAAAACTAACAGTTACATCCTTGCTTCAGGTCAAAGCCAAAGCAGTGCAATCTATGAGGACAAGACCCAAGATGCATATGTACTATTTTGCCAAAAGAACAAATATTGGGCATGATTAATTAGAAAGTTCCAGTGCTTCTGAACAATAACTTGAACTTTCCTGGATATCCATCTAAGGCTGAGGGTGCATTTTTACTGCCTCACTAGCATTTAGTGTTAGAGAACTCTGAAGTCATACGGTGTTAAGAGGCTAACTGCAAGATCACCAGAAAGGCCCTTTCTGCTGAACAGAACTTGCAAATTTAAAGAATTAAGTTGGGTAAGGAAGGAGATATGCCTTACCATGCTCTGGGTTCTATCTTGCCATTGTCCAGGAGTGCCAAGGGCAGAAATGGAGCAACCTAACTCTCAAGAAAGATCAGGAACATGCCAACGGAAGAAGAAACATGTAAGAATATGCCCAAGTGCCAATGACAGAGAAAACAGCAGTATGAAAAAGGACAGTCTGGGGAAAGGAGACATGCTGAAGAGCAGAACCATGTAAGAAGGGAGAGAGCAGAAACAATGCACTACACATCCTAGGGAGGGCATTATAAACCAGTATTTAAACTAGAGAAGGTTTTTTTCCTATAAAAATCACAGCTTAAATTTTAACACATCAAACCTCACTCTAAGAACTTGCTGACTCTGGCCATCTGCTTTACTCATCTGAGAGAAGCCACCACAGCTACAGCAGGACACGTTCATTTGTCAGCTGCTCCAAGTGCAAGTCAGTACCTGTTTAAAGCCAGCGTGGGGTGGGGGCTGAATGAGGATGTCACACTTTGCCAGGGGACACAGGGAGATGCCAACTCTGCCACAGGGTTGGTCACCTCCAACAAGGGCAGTGAAACTGCAGCAGTTGCTGAGTGCAAGGGGAATCTTTCACATGTGACAGCAAAATTCCACAAGTACTCACCTCTCTAGGTCTATTTGAACCTGTAATGGCAAATGCTGATCAAAGATGAATAAAACAACATATGAATCATAAAACAAGACAATAAAATAAAGTGCAAAGCTGCAGACCATTCTTGCTTTCTTGAAGCTGTGTAAAGAACAAACAAGAAAAAAAGACATACAGAAGAAAAACTACATGAAACATAATAGAGCTGTTATCCCCAAGACTTCTGCATATCCACAATCTGCCTTCCTGCCTTTACACTCATAGTAATGTTTAGCACAAGTGTAAGTACTTGCACATTTGTTTAGCAGGAAAGAAGCAAATTTTATTTGATTTGTTATTTTGTGAAAATCTGAAACATATTTAATCAGCTGGTAATAAAAAAGCCCATAGAATTCTAAATGATAGGAAAATATCTTCACTTCTTGTGAAAGGCTTCAGGGATTTTTTTTAGGACTAGGGAAGCTCGCTAAAAATAAGAGTATGCCTGTCACAGGTTTCCCAAAATCTGTAGGACTGCCTTGGTGTTTAAGGAAAGACTGGACGTGGCACTCCGTGCCATGGTCTTGTTGACAGGGTGGTGTTCGGTCACAGGTGGGACTCGATGATCTGAGCTCTTTCCAACCTAATTCATTCTGTGATTCTGTGCGTAATTCTCTCCGAAAAATACTGCATATGGCACAAGTCACGACACTGATTTGACAAGCTTCTATCGTTGCCTTTCATCACCTCTGAAAACTGCTCGGGAAGACGGCGGAGACGCCACACACACAAAGACGTGAAAAGATGCTCAGGAAACTCCCGGTACCACCCAGCCCACAGCCCGAATTCCAGCGTTTTGGCACAAAACACAGCGATAAAACACGTTTAATTCAAGGAACGGCCAGAGTAAAGCGCAGACACCGCTAGGAGCAGCTTATTGCATGTTGACAACACCCACGGCGGAGCCGCCCCAGCTCCGAACTTTCCTCCGCTCCCCGTTCCCGTCCCGCGCATGCGCCGAGCGCACCCGCAAGCCCCGCCCCGCCCCGGCCTCGCGCGCGCGTCCTTCCCCGGGGGCGGGGCGGGGCGAGCGGCGCACGCGCAATGACCGCTAACCCTCCCCCCGCGCCCCCCGCCGTTGGTCCCACCCGACCCGCACGCGCACTCGGGCCCACCCGCCTCCCCCCGCGCCGCGCACATGTGCGCGCTCCGCCGCGCACGCGCTGTGTCGCCGAGCCGCTCCCCCCGAGCGCGCTGCCCCTCGTGACGCCATCCGTGCGCAGGCGCGGCCCGCGCACCACCGCCCCTCCTCCCCGCCGCGCCCTCGCGCATGCGCTGGAGCCGCCTCCCGGTGCCGGCCGCGGCTCGTGTCCCCGCCCCTGCATGCGGGTGCGCGTGCGCGGCGCCGTGCGTGGCGCGCGGCGCGGCGGGGGCGGGGGGCGGGGCGGGTATATATAGAGCGCGGCCGGGGCGGTGGCCGCCCCCTTGTCCCCCGGCCGCCGTCGGAGCTGTGTGCGCAGTGCGTGTGCTCCGGACCACCCGGACACGCCGGCCCGGCCCCGCAGCACCATTTATTACTAAAAAAAATATTTAAAAAAGCCAAAAAAAATCCAAAAATCTTAAAAAAGCCTTTTTAAAAAAAATAATAATCCTCTCTCCTCATCCAACCTCCCCGAACAACCTTTCTGCAAACGGCCGGTTTGATATAAAATAACCCGGTGAAGCGAAGCCCCCGGACCCGGCGCAGCCGAGAGGAGACACAAGAGCGAGCCCGACCCCGCCGAGCGCAGCACCCGCCGCCAGCTCCGCCCGGCCCGCACGGAGCGCCCCGACCCCCGCCCGCCCATCCGCCGCACCCGCCGCAGCCGTTGAGTCCGAGCGGCCCCGCGCCGCCTCCGCCGGCCCCGCTCGCACCGACCGCCGCGGCCTCCGCCTCGTCAGCGCCCCCCCCCGCGCCGGGAGACGGCGGCAGGATGAACCCCAGCGCCCCCAGCTACCCCATGGCCTCGCTCTACGTGGGGGACCTGCACCCCGACGTGACCGAGGCCATGCTCTACGAGAAGTTCAGCCCCGCCGGGCCCATCCTATCCATCCGCGTCTGCAGGGACATGATCACCCGCCGCTCGCTCGGCTACGCCTATGTCAACTTCCAGCAGCCCGCCGACGGTGAGTGCCGGGCCGCGGGCGGCGGCGGAGCCATGTTTGTCCCCTGCCCGCCGCCCAGGCCGCCGCCCCGCATCCATTTTACCGCCCGGGACGGGGCGGCCCCGGCGGGGCGCGGGGGGAAGTTGGCGGCAGGGCCGGCGCTCACACGCGGCCCGGGCCGCCCGCCCCTCGTGGCGGCCGCAGGAGCCGGGGGGGAGGCGCTTCGGCGCACCGGGAGCGGCCGCGGGGCCCCGGCGATGGGCGGGGGAGCGCCCGGGGCCCGGCGGGGCTGCCCCCGCTCCCGGGGAGGGGGCTGTGGGTGAATGTGCAGGCGGCTCTCCACGTATGTCCGAGGTGAAGGGTGGCTGGGGGAGAACATCGCGGTCCTTAGCGCCTTTTAATGACCGCGCAGGGGCTGGGCGTGTGTGAGTACGTGGTTGGGAGGCCGGCAGGAGGAAGTAGGACGCACCGGCGTGGCCGGGCAGTTTCACAGGCGGCCAGGCCGGAGCGTTTGTTGGAGCACCATGGCAGGTCTGTCACGTGCGGGAAGGGCATGAAGCTGCTCGGGCCTCCTTGTGCTCGCTCCTCGTGTGGCTGTGGCCCAAGCTGTCCTCTGATTCATTTCTCTTCTCAGTAAACTCTCTGACGTGTTTCCCGAGTTGTGTTTTTTATGAAACTTACTTTTTCACGAAGTGTTGCTGCTTCTTTAAAGTTATATCGATAACGAAACTTTCCATGTAGTTCTGGCCGTGTTGGCAATACAGCTTGTTCACTTGGAGGATGTTTCCGTAAAAGAACCAAATGTGACTGGTTTTAAGTTTTATGGAGTCCAATTTACAGAAAAATACTAATTTGCTCATTAGAATGTAAGTGATTTCAAGTACAGTTAAGTAAGCAGCTTTCTATTGTAATGGTTTTATTTTCAAGCATATAAAAGTGAGAGACTTAAATTACAAACTTTTTAAGCAATTAGATTAACTGGCTCTCAAAATTGGCTTTAGCATACAACCATTATCAGATCAGACTTTGGTGTACCGATGATATCTGTATGTAAGTAGTAAAAGTTAGTGCCTCATCTTAATAGGCAGATATTCCACTTGTTATCAGCTTTTTCCATTCAGAGAGCTTTTGATTTATTCAGCCATTGTTTAGGGTGAGACAATTTGAGTGCTTATTTTGACATACTTGTTTTCATTCAATAAAAACATATGGTACAGTTTCTCAAAAAGAAAGGTCAGTACATTGGTATGATAATGTCAGTGCAGAGACTGAAGGTAATTCAAATGCTTCTCCTCCTTAGTACTGACAGAATCCTGTAAGGGCCAACTTTATCATTGTCAGTAGTTGAGCAACCAGTACATTTTGTGACTTGGTTTGTAATTTGACAAATGTGGGAACAAATACAACTTTTTCACCTGAGCAGAACTTAATTCAGAGAGAACTTACCTCTTAGAAAGGTGCTGTTACTCCAGATGTTATAACTATTTTTCTGACTTTGGGAAACACATGTATTTTTTTTATAACTAGTCCAGTTCAGCTAAAAGTATTTCTGATCTGTATAAAACCTGCATCTGGCATGTATCTGGAAGCACTTGTTTACAATATGCTTCAATGACACTGTGTGATTATACTTTTTTCAACATTTTTAGAATTGGATGGTTTTGGCAAATACCTAAAAAGTATTTGCTGGTCTTGCAGATCATTCTGTCTCTTTACTGAAACCTTGAAATAGGAACTCTGAGGGTGAGTGGCTATTCTTACAGTGATGTGGGTTTCATTTTGATTCCAAACTACCTTTTCTTGGTTTAGCCAAATTTTTAGCTACATCTCAGGCTATGCCTATTAAACAGCCAGTAACAACTAGGTTGGGTTTTGAAAAATGTTTTTGAAGGTGTGCTTGGCATTACCAGCTGTCTGTAAACTAGGGATCTCAAAGCTCTTCCAAAAACTAATTAGACCTGATGACACATTTGTGAGGTATGCACATGTTTCATAGTTGTGACTTTTCTGAATTTGAGTCAGAGTCTGGAGTAAAACTCAGGCAATCTTGTTTAATCACTAAACTAGAAATATTCTTGAGTAGTCTGAAACTGCACTACTTCGAATTTTTAGAAAGGTTATTTTTCCAGAGGTTAATTATTTAGCAAATAGCTATTGCTATTTGCCTTTAGCATGGGTTAGCATTAAGGATATATTCTATGTGATTTTGAAATTGTTAAAGTGGACTGTCCAGTTGCTGACGACTAAAATGGGAGCTGGTGAGTCATTCAGAGCTCCAGCAGAATCAGCAGAAGTACAGCCCGGGTAGGTGTGTCCGTTGGTAACAAGTTCGCTGCTGAATGGAGCTGTCTCCTGCAGCCAGCACAGCCTTTTATGGCTGAAATGTGATGAAAGTGAGCCAGTTTCACTAGTTGTGAATTTTAATGAGTTATTTGTACCTAGTTGCAGATGGGTTCTAGTACTGTTTTAAAAATCTGCTGTGGAATGACAATGTGGTGTTGGTTAAGCAGAAATATTTAAATTTCTTGTAATTTTGTTCCATAGGAGAGATGAGGAGAGCTGTTGAGAGTTTCCAGGCTGTCCTTGTGGAGAAATTCACTGTTCTAAGACACAGGCTCGCTATTAGTCAAGAGTGGTAATGTTTGCAAAGGCTAATATGGACCCACTTTGAGTCAGATGATTGGGAAATGTGTCTAGGAACACACATTTTTCAGGACAGTCAGGATTGTTCTAGAAGCAATTAGTGTGAATTAGAAAAGCCCGTTTTCTAGTAAAGGAAACCCGGTTACTACTTCTGGAAATAATGAACTGTTTGTTGCTGGCACTTTTGTTAGTACTGTCAGTAATAATTCTAATGACTTCTAGGGCAATAGTGAAGTCTTATATGTTTCTACTATGGCCGGTCTGATATCCACAGTTCTTTTTTTCCTTTTTTTTTCATCTCCTCCCACCTCCCCTGCCTAAATTTAAAGCTTTCCGGAGATTTTTGTTTCTTATTATCAGTATCTAGGTTGTCTTTTCTGCTTAATTTATATTAATGTTTTTGAAAGCTTTATTAACTTGTTTAGAAAACTGACAATGCATGTAATTTTTGTGGGTATTGTCATGTGAATGTGGTAATAGTACCAGTAATTTTTTTTCCCCATGAAAATGTTAGATGTCTGTCTCTTTAACATGTACAGACGTCCTTCAGAGAGTATAATCTCCAAATTCACTGTAATCTGAAAACGTGACGAGAAAGGGTGTAAAACCTGGTGTATCAGCTGAACCAGTAGTTCATTGCAAATTTTCTTTGGCATGATAGGCAACAACACGGCTAAAGATAAAAGCAGCACTTAAAGAACAAAAACATTAAACAAGGATTTGTACAATGTGATTGGCCCTTGGTCCTCTCAAGTAAAGTAATGCTAACTACAGCATGTAGTTAGCTGCCATGGGTCTGTTTTTAAACTAACATGAAGCTGATTTCAGTCTTGCTAGCATCATATTGTTCTGATATATGCAAATTACAATGAAGTGAGTTAGTACCAATGGGTGTGAATTCAGGTATTGCCTGGGACTTTTCTCAGTGTTCTTCCAGACATACAGGAATAATGATGAAAAGAAGCTGCCCTACTTGAGAACTGTTGCTCTTTCTTGTTTAAATACATTGTTAACTCAAAGCATGACAGACATATCTTGTTGCTTTGAAGGGAACTGTGAAAACTGAACAAGTCTCAATACTTCCCCATCTAAATATAGTGAGATTTTAAATGAAGGATTTGGAAAGTTAGTTACAGAGTTCTGCTGGAAAAACTGCTCTGTTGGAGTAACAAAACCTGGTTTATGTTACTTTGTTTTGCTATTTTAATGCTTCCTATTTAACTGAGTTCATAAGTATTTCATCGTGAGCTTTTAATTAATATTTACATAATTTCAGATTTTCGAAATTAAGTTCTAGTTTTGAATCTCTTTGATCTGTCTCTTACCTGGAATTCCATCACAGATTTTTGGTCACTAAGGAAAGAGTTGTGTGGAACAGCTGCCTGAACCAGGCTTCAACATCCACCTAGTGCAAAGAAATTTTGTCAATTTAGAAGTATTGGTGATGTAGGAGTTCTTATGTTAATGTTTGCAAAAGGCCTCATATAGGCACAAGTTGTACCTCTAAAAGCGTTTTTATTGACACAATATACATCTACAAGATATGGGCTTGGTTGAGATGATTTTCACAAATGTTTAAACTTTTGTAATTGCCACCACTCCATGCGTTTTCACTGTACCATCTTTTCATAGTGGGCTCCAGTCCTGTAGGCTACTGGGGTTTCTACATCTTGCTCAACTGACTTGTGCTCCTTCCTAAGTGCAGCTTTTGCTGAGGAGTTTTTGCCAGTTTTTACCGGCATACAGCAGAGAGGGGTCTATTTACATTGGAGGTTTGGGTTTGCATCTTGGTGGTGGTTCTGAACTTGAAATAGTAAAAATATTATTAAGACTTGTACTCCAAATGGTATTCGTGTGCTTATTAAGGTAACTTTAGTGTTTTCTACTAATTCCGTAATGTTTTTCCAGCTGAACGAGCTTTGGATACCATGAACTTTGATGTCATAAAAGGCAAACCAGTGCGCATCATGTGGTCTCAGCGCGACCCATCTCTACGCAAAAGCGGTGTAGGAAACATCTTCATCAAAAACTTGGACAAATCAATTGATAACAAAGCTTTGTATGACACATTTTCTGCTTTTGGGAACATCCTATCTTGTAAGGTTAGTGGAAAATAAATTGGTTTGACACACAGACTCCTTGTTTTACGCTGGAAACGTTGCATGGGTATTACAACGAGGTTTTTCATTAATAGGTGGTATGTGATGAAAATGGATCCAAGGGTTATGGATTTGTACATTTTGAGACACAAGAAGCTGCAGAAAGAGCTATTGAAAAAATGAATGGTATGCTGCTTAATGACCGCAAAGTGTAAGTACATAAATACATAGTTGGGGATCAACAAACTGAAATTCATTTTACAGGAGGCAGAGATTTAAAAGCTTACCTAAGAAAGGCAGGTTGTTTAAAAGTTTCTAATTTTAAGAAGATTTAGAGTTTTAGTGCTAGGGATTCTATGAATTGGATCACCTCCATACTGTAAGTGCAGACTTAAGTTGAAAAAGGCAAATAATGGACCCTAGAGAAAGAAACCTTTGTCTTAATTGTCTTACAGGCCAGTATTGTAAGGAGAGGATTCGGGAAATTCTGTGGTTTTTTGATATTACTGGTCTGAGATAAAATACAATCCATTGGGTATCCTGAATAATACTTCCTTTATAAGAGTAGTGAGATAGGTGTGTTATCCATTTTTTGGATGAAACTTAAACTTAGAGTTACAGTTACTTAGCACTGAAGAGTGGTCAGTTGACATTAATGTTTTTATATGAATGTCTGTTAATAGGCATAGCTAGGGTGCAGAAAATAAAACTGAGAGAAGTATAATGTTTTAAACATCATCACTGTTATACACTGTAGGAAAATAGTTATTTGGCTACTTGGTTAGTGATATTTAAGCTGGGGGGGGGAATGAGTGTGCCTCACAGCTATTCCTAAGCAATCGTTATGGTATTTGGTAGAGTTGCAAAAGAACAACTCTCTAAATATGTGAGAGTGTTTGGAAAAAAGATAACAGAAATTGGTATCAGTTACCATCATGGATTATTTTTACACATAGAGGTGGATGGATCAAACCAGATATAGGGAGAACACATATTTTTAAACTAGTTTTCGTGCTTGTTCTGGTCTTGAGTGACTTACTATGGAGCTTTTCTTTTCTGTTCAGTGTCCATCTTTATACAACTTTAAATTAGTAAAAAACGGTCAGCATGTAGTTACAAAAGCATATGGGTAAAATACATAATGAGAGTTAATTTTGCTTTGAATTTCTATTCAGGTTAGGCTTTTAGAAGTCAAAACACTTCACTCACTATCAAAATCTGCTGAAAATACTATTGTTCTTACTCTTCTTGATTGTGATAAATTGGGTGAAGTTGTCAAAGTTTAAAATCTTTGAGTTACTGTTTGCTACTTGAATGCATTTGCCAAATTTGAAACTATAAAGTTAGACAATACAATAGAATTTGAAAGCAAAAGTCTGCTACAGTTGGAAATCAGTGTCAACCATGTACAGTCTGTGCCAGAGCAGGTCCTTGGGCAGCAGAATGTTGTGTTCGGGTTCTGTTCTTTCTCTGATAGTATGAACTGACCTTTGTTGTTCCCAGCCAATTTGCAATGGAATGTGACTAAAGAGCAAGTTGAACTATTTTATTTCACTATGCCTATTAAAAAGTCTTTGATATAGGCTGGGAAGGTGTGTGAGGGAGTGCGGGAGGTTAGTTAAATATCCCTTCCCTAATAACTGGATCAGGGAGCAGTAACTGCTTTAAGGCTGCCAAGTTTTTAGTATGGCAGAGGGATTATGCTGATATCTAGAATTTCTGTTTAGCCTCTTTACTTAGTACTCTTTCCATTGTCCAGCTCCTGTTGTCAAAGGCTGTTTTTGTAAGAGTGAACAATCTCGCCAATGGCTTGAAAGCATTTTCTTGCATAGTAACTGTGATAAACATGCTGATGTAGCAAAGGATAGTGCAGTTGTTTTTCTGATAGAGTTTTATTGTAAATGTTTTATCTAAAGAATTTCATACCTGTAGTGAACAAGACTGATTATGAAAAATATTATGCCAAAGGATTAAAGTAAATTTTTAAACCTTGACGAACTTGCTTGAATCTATATTATCATGTTCTTTCTGCAACTAGATTTGTTGGAAGGTTTAAATCACGCAAGGAACGTGAGGCAGAGCTTGGAGCTAGAGCAAAAGAATTCACCAATGTTTACATCAAAAATTTTGGAGAAGACATGGATGATGAGAGACTTAAGGAACTCTTTGGCAAGTTTGGTAATGTCTTAAAGTTTTTATAACACAAGTGAACTTCAGCTTACTTCTTGTATCTTATCTGTACAGTGCTTTGCAATACAAGGAATCAGCTGGCCGTCTGATGTTTATTTAAAATAGTAATAAAGGGTACTTAATTCCATTTCGGATTCAAAGGTACAGTAATATCCAAATTTTAAATAGGCAGAACAGCGTATATAATCCTGCTGTTGGAATTGCTTGAAATAATCTGAAAACAGTGTGTCTGTAAACAGTCTTGAATGGGTTCTGCAATTTTTTGGAAGTTGCAAATGGGAGTGCTTTCTGGTTTAATACCGATTGATGTTATGAATGCACAAGAAGAGTTACAAATGAGTTTACTATTACTTTCGTTGACCTGCAGACTTACCTCTGTTATTCAGTCACATTGTGATGGTTGACCTAATACAAAATTATAAGGAGCTATTCCAGTGCCAAGCTATATGATTCAGCCTTGATCCTTGGTTATGCACAGGACAAAGTTATGGCAGACATATGACCATGATCTAGTAATGTATATGATGTGTCACTACTGAAGCAGGAAATGGCAAACCCCTTAATGCAGTTACAGATTTTTCACATATTGTTTTCAATCTCAGCTTTATTTTGGGGGTTTTTTTCCTCCATGCTTTTGGTGTTCTCCAATGGATATGATGTAAAGCAAGAGAAAGCCTTGTATAAGAGATATCGTGTAGCAGCCCTAAGCAACATTTACAGGAAATTCCTTTCTGCTACTGAAGTATCTGTGGTTGAAACAGTAGTGAGTTTAGCTGATACCACAGCTAAATTGGCAGCTCCCAATTGGGGCTGTGAACTGCAGGTTTTCAAAGGTTTGGAAATACTGAACGGGGATGGCCTTAAACCAGGATAAATGGTAAAGCACATGCCCAATTGCAAGGCCTCCTCTCTGGCTTTCAGTACCTGTTTCAAAGGATGAAAGCACTAACACTTTTTAAATGTTGTCATTTTTAATGATTAAAAAAAAATCATTCACTTTGAGGTGAAATTCTTATCCCATTTTGGTTGAAAGTACAGTAGGAAAGAAATTCAGCAGGGCAGACTTCAGCTATAATGGCTGAAGTTCATTATCAGGGCAAATTAGTAATTTCATATTAATGGATGACATTTAGTAGATGCTATTATTAGTTTGTAACACAAGTGAAATAAACTAGATATTAAGACTTCTAAAAAAGATGCTTAAAAAGTGAAGAGAGTACACTCTGCATACGAAGCATAAGTATTTCATTCTCTTTTTAGGTCCTGCCCTAAGTGTGAAAGTTATGACTGATGAGAGTGGAAAATCCAAAGGCTTTGGCTTCGTTAGTTTTGAAAGACATGAAGATGCCCAAAAAGTAAGCTTATGGAGACCCAAATAATATTTCATTGAGTGGTTTGAAATCTTGCAAATTCGTTAAGGTTTTTTAATTGGTCAAGGACACTGCAAAAGTGGGTGTTCACTTCCTAAATGACTTAGCACAGTTTCTGTCATTTAGAGTGATTTCCTATGAGCAAATGTTCGTTGATCTGAGGAGCCTATTAAGTCAAGATACCCTGAGACAGCTGGAACTAGTGTAGAAATGAGGAATTTTGAATAATTTAATAGCCAGGTTTACTTGGGCTTAAAGGTCTCAATGATATTTGGACTCAGTCATGCTGGGCAGCATACAAGCACAGTAAATTACTACATCTCTGCAAAACTGAGATGAATCATTGGATCCAATTTGGTTGCACAAAATGTTTGTGCAAAGCAGAAAGGATTGTGTTTTCAAACTTCAGCTCTGCAAAGTCAGCAGGAAAGCCATTAGTTTTATAGGGCATGTTTGGCACAGCTGTAAGAAAATAGTTATACAGCCCTGTGATGTTGCTTTTACTCTGAAGGATAACTTTGGAAGAAGGGTCCTTTTTATTCATATATTTGCCTATAACATGCCAGTATGCTGTATAACTTTGTCAACTGGTTGCTTTGATATGTCAGTTGACTGTGGCAGTAAGGACATAGCATCAGGAGAGAAACAGCACAGAGCAAATGGCGACAAAGTTTGCTTTTCAAAAGGCATTTTGGTGATTTGTCAGTACTGCATGTGTACAAGCGAGAGATTAGAATAAATCCTGTCTTATATATACACATTTCAGTCTTACATTGATTGATGAATTGTTTCTCTTAGAGTACTTAAAATCACATGTTGGGGGTTTTACATAACAAAATTCTAATATCTCTGTAAAAATATTTCCTTAATGAAAGACTAAAAATTTTAAGAAAAAACCATATATACCATCTGTAGCTTAACATATAGTATAGACAATCTGATAGATATTACAGTTTCAGATGTATTTAAAAGTATTTAAAAACAGAACTAAGTGAATTAGAGATTTTCAGTTTAATTTGCCTACTTTTCTCTGCCTTTAGCAAGATAAGGTTGGAGAAGTAGTTTTTCTTGTGTGACTTGGGTGTTTTTTCTTCCAACTTCATATAAAAAAGTGTTTTGCATCCTTGTGACTTGTCTTTAACAGGACAGAAGTATAATCGGAAAGCAATTTCCATGTTACCTTAAGCAGGGAAATCTTAGGGTATTTTGTTCCATTTTGGGATATTTCAAGATAGATTGGCTCTTTTTCTGGAATCTGTATTTAACTTTTTATATTTGAATTGCATTTTTTTGTATTTCTGAAAAACACTGGAGTACAAAGCATTGCTAATGTGTTGTTTTTTAATGAAGGCTGTAGATGAGATGAATGGGAAAGAGCTCAATGGGAAACAAATTTATGTTGGCCGGGCTCAGAAAAAGGTGGAAAGACAGACGGAGCTGAAGCGCAAGTTTGAACAAATGAAGCAGGACAGGATCACCAGATACCAGGTTCAGTTTTAATTCAAGAGAACTAACTTTATTGTGTGGTATTTTGAGACTTACACAGAACACTTGCTTTCAAAAATAACTTGCCTGTTTTCTCAGGGTGTAAACCTTTATGTGAAAAATCTTGATGATGGGATTGATGATGAGCGTCTCCGAAAAGAATTTTCCCCATTTGGTACAATTACTAGTGCAAAGGTAAAGTTCTTAGATTGTGCTCATCTGTTCTCTGAAAATGAACAATGATCCTTCACCAGAGAAAATTATTACATTGACTAACAGATGTGACCCACTATGTACGTGGGCATCTGCTTTCTTGATTATTGTACATCTCAGATTAAAAACCGTATGATCATCCTTTCTTGTACTGATATTAATGTAAGAAATTATCTTTTCAGTGCAATAGTATGCTCATTATTATTTCACTGAAATTTTCATCTATATTTAGTTAACAGCTACCTATTAATTAAGCGATAATACTCCTTTCTGTAAATAATTCAGTAAAACAAACCTGTGATCTCACTTCTAATAAGCTGAAATGAGAAACTCATATAAGTTGAGTAGGTATGCCACAGGATATTTAGTTTTAAAACTAAATTTTGTACTCACAGGTCATGATGGAAGGTGGCCGCAGCAAAGGATTTGGATTTGTATGCTTTTCGTCACCAGAGGAAGCCACCAAAGCAGTCACAGAAATGAATGGTAGAATTGTGGCTACTAAACCATTATATGTAGCTCTAGCCCAGCGTAAAGAGGAGCGCCAAGCTCATCTCACAAACCAGTACATGCAGAGAATGGCAAGTGTAAGAGCAGTACCTAATCCTGTAATCAATCCCTACCAGCCAGCACCTCCTTCAGGTTACTTCATGGCAGCTATCCCACAGGTACGTGTAGAGAAACGGAATTTTTTGTGCTGTGTATAAAATCTGTTCAGATTTAACAGTAAATAAAACTAGTAGCATGTGTCCATAATTTCAGCAGTCTAATCTCATAGCAGAAGGGTGACGACTGTTCAACGTGCCCTTCACAGACCACAGAGTTATGCAATGTTTTTTATATTTGGCAGACTCAGAACCGTGCTGCATACTATCCTACTAATCAGCTCGCTCAACTTGCTAGACCTAGTCCTCGCTGGACTGCTCAGGGTGCCAGACCTCATCGTAAGTCACTTCTTTACTTCTTTCTAGTGATTGCAGTAAGCTCCATAGTGTTTACCTTTGCACTTTTAAGTATATTTTCATGTATCGGTCTTTTCTTTGTCATACTGTCACCATTCAGTGTTTCAGTGTGTAACAAATATATTTTCTAAACTGTAGCATTCCAAAACATGCCTGGTGCTATCCGCCCAGCAGCACCCAGACCACCGTTCAGTACCATGAGACCAGCTTCTTCACAAGTTCCACGAGTCATGTCAACACAGCGTGTTGGTGAGTTTGGTTTATGCAAACTTTAAGTATTAAACTTCTCTTTTAATTTTGCTGGATCGGGATGATCTCTCGAAAGCATTCTTAAGTTCAATATCACATGTGGTAACACTTCCCTCCTTTTCCAGCTCTTACTAAATTAAAAAGCTAGTATCACCTTCTAGTAGTTGCTCTTAAAAACTGTCCCAGCAAAGACTCTAGCTGTGATCCCACCTCTTTAGGATGAAGCATTTTTTTCTTGTTATATGTGCTTTAGTAGTACTGTATGATGGCTTCTGTAATTTCTAAACATCATTGTGGCAATTTTAATAGGTCACATGTAGAATTACTGAGATGATAGAATTTTAGCTCTTATTATTTTGCCATAGAATACTGTGAGTCAGTATCATATATGCAAAATCTGAACATGAATGAATGAACCAGAATTGATTTTAATCATAGAGTGGTTTGGATTGGAAGGGACCTTAATCATCATCTAGTTCCAACCCCCCTACCATGGGCAGGGACACTTTCCACTAGACCAAGATAATCGAAGCCCCATGCAGCTTGGTCTTGAACACCTCCAGGGATGGGGAATCTACAACCTCTCTGGAGGCATAATTTTCTCAGAATGTATTAGACAGCTATTTGCTTGCTGAAAGGTTTGTGGTTTTTTTTTTTTTGAATGACTGACATAATGTGCTCAGGAAATCAAGTGTCCTTTAGGTTAGAATGAAATTAAATTAATACTCAACCAAAGTGGGTGTTTTCTTACAGATCTTTTTTCAATAGCATGTGTGAAAAGCAATTCATGACTGAAGTGAAAGTAGCATCCAGTAAATTTTGAGCTTTGAAGTTTCAGATATGACTGCTGGTACAACAGTTGACAATACCACTGAGATGAATCTATAATACAATACCTAAACTAGGTATTCAGTTCGAGTTGACTTGTTATGCTTTTAACTTGTACAGTTTAGACTAAATTAAAATAATAATAATTATTTACATACAGAATTGTTACTCTTTTTTCAGCTAATACATCAACACAAACAATGGGTCCACGTCCTGCAGCAGCAGCTACTGCAGCTACTCCTGCTGTACGCACAGTACCACAGTACAAATACGCTGCAGGTGTCCGTAATCCTCAGCAGCATCTTAACACACAGCCACAGGTTGCTATGCAGCAGGTATGGAATTTTAGGAACTGCTCTGTGCTTTTACTGATGTTTTTTGCAGAGGAAGGTGGAGGGGAGGGAGGCACTTGTAATTAAGAGTTGTCATTCTAGAATTCAGGTTCTGCATTGTGGCAGCAGAGTAAAAGCGTTGGTGATTAAGTATATTTCAAGTTCACCTGGGAAAGGGTGTGATCCCGTGTTACTTCATATTTTCTAGTTGCTTGATACCTTAGCCTAAATTCCTGTGTTCACTCCTCAATGGAGTGATTGATAATCTTCGGCATCACTCAGCTCTAACCAGTACTATTTGATTAAATTGACTTAGTTGTAATTTCTTCCATGCTTCTGACAGTGTAGGCCTTGTTTATGCTGAGTTGTTGGATATTTGAAGCTGTACCTAACTATGAACTAGAATTTAATTTTCAAATGGTGTCAAATTAATTTGCAGCCTGCTGTCCATGTGCAAGGTCAGGAACCCTTGACTGCTTCCATGTTGGCTTCTGCCCCTCCACAAGAACAAAAGCAGATGTTAGGTATGTATACCATGCCTTTCTCTATGCAGAAGGACAGTCAAAGTACTCTTTTATCAGTCTTAAAATGCTGAGTAAATGGTTTTAGCAGTAGAACAAGATATTTGTTTTCCTTTTCCCTTAAATCTAGTCTGCGTTTGTCAGGTGAGATTTGTCCCTGATTAACTTTTTTTCTCTCTAGGTGAACGTCTATTCCCTCTCATTCAAAGCATGCACCCTACTCTGGCGGGTAAGATCACTGGGATGTTGTTGGAGATTGACAACTCTGAACTCCTCCACATGCTCGAGTCTCCTGAGTCTCTTCGTTCGAAGGTAGGTGGACTTACACTAATTTGGTCAGTGGTTAAATCTACACTGATCTAACAAGTATTTATGCTGGCACAGTGGAGCAGCAGTGCAATGCAGCAGTGGCTCAGGGCAAGAGTATCCTCCTTCACAGGGTGGCAGTGACTGGAACTGTAATGTTATCCTTCTTTGTTTTTTTAACATTGCAGGCATTGTTATGTGTAAAATTTACACTGCATCATTAACTTAAATAGATAGAAATTGCTAAGCTTCCCTTTATTAATTTTTCTTTTTTACTCAAAAGGTTGATGAAGCTGTAGCCGTACTACAAGCCCACCAAGCTAAAGAGGCTGCTCAAAAGGCAGTTAATAATCCCACTGGGGTTCCAAGTGTTTAATAGGTAAGTCTTCTGAGCGCTGTAGTTTCATAGGTTGACTGGGGCAATAGTCTGTGGTCTATGGCCTTATAAGCAGCATGTGTCCAGGCCCTGTATCATTTGCAGCCACAGAAAGTAGCAGCTTTGGTAAACAAACTTCTGTGCTCACTCCGGTTGTCCAGTTCTGTAGCTCTCAGTTAGTAAAAGCTACTGACGTGTCTTGTGTATTTAGTTAGTACTAGAGCATTAGTTCTAACAGCATAATTAGCTGGAATTAGTTCTAGGCATGTGTGCAAAAATGGGCAGTTCTGTCAAATGTTACTATTCATACTGTTGTTTGAGAGGAACTTGTGGAATTGAAGTAAGCTTAAAGTGGTAGTCCAACCCCATTGTTTCTTAAAAATAAAATAGCTTATTTACATTATAATTTGTATATACTTGCCAAAATCTAAAGTTATACATTAATTGAAAACTAAACTATAAAACTAAACTATATATTGTCTTGACCTCACAGTTGCATGAATTTAACTTTGATGTCAATTAAAATACTGATTTGTCTTTATTGCCTTCTGTGGGGCTGATATCTTAGTTGTGCACAGCAGAAAGAGCCAAAAGGTGGTACCTTTACAATTTTGACAGGGGAAAATGTGAATAATAATAAATCAATATTTAAAATAATTTCTAATAATCGATATCTTCAAATGTTGAGGATAAAAAAGAATCTATTATCTATTCAGTCTGGTTAGGTTTTGCCTGTCTGTGAACTTATTCACATTTGTAGCTATCATTTGAAGATGAATTCAACATTTGATCATGTAGAATTTTCTTTTTTATTGATATTTTAATTTCTGCAATTTTCCTTTCAAAGGCAGAATTTGAGTCATGTTTTTTACGTATTCTTTTTTTTTTTTTTGCTAGTGACACTTTCACACTGGAGATACCAAGTGCTGAATCAGTTGTTTCTCCTAAACTAAAGTGCCCAGACTTTGAGACCACTACTCCACCTGCTCCATTATGTTTTAGTAACTGGAAATTGAAAATACTACTAGGGGAGTTATCCAATGAGCCTCAGTCTGCTGGCCTTAAGAGTAGAGGTGACCTGCAGTCAAGTTAGTCACAGTAACAAACATTGTGCGTAGGCACTGTCTGAAGCTGTGACGTTTGAAGTACAGTTCTAGAGTCAGTTTTGTCTTACCAAGGAATCACAGACTTTGCATACTTTACTTCCTGATACTCTGCTTGCAAAGACCTGTGGTATGATCGATTCCATGAAAGCCCAGGATGCTGCCTGGCACACAGCTGCAGAAAGCATATCTGGAAACATAAGATGCTGCTTTAATTTTAGAACCTAACAGCGTTGTTTTTGTTTGCAGAAAGATCCGGGACTACAATCTAGAACTTCGCTTCACCGAAGAAAAAAAAATCTAAACATGGAAAAACTATTAAATATTGAGAAAAACATTGCAAAATATAAAAGAAATAAAAAAAGGAAAGGAAACTTTGAAGCTTACGTACAGAGCAACGCCGGGGCTAGCAAAACAAATGCTAGTCCTAGATTACTTATGGATTTAAAATTTTTAAAAAAAATAGTAAAATAAAAAATACAAATTAATGTTTTATAAACCCGGGGAAAAGAATTTTCAGCACAGTACAAAAATTTAAAGCATTCCTTTCTTTAATTTTGTAATTCTTTACTGTGTAAAAGCTCAGAATATCACCACTGTTTTAGTTGACAGTGGGAATTGATAGCTGAGCAAAAGAAACATAATTTGGATTATAAAATTCTTGGTTTAATAAAAATTCCTTAAACACTGACTTACTTGTGATGGTCTCTTTTGTACAGTGAACTTCTCATAATGTTATTCAGAATGCCAAGTTAAATCCCACTCTATGGTATGTTTTAGTGGTTTATAGAGAAGATTAGCCTCCATATAGGCACCTGTTACTGATAATATAAACTTAGGCATTAAAACCAATTAAAAGAGCAGTGAGATCTGGCTTTTAGATCTGTAATAGGAACAGTGTCTGAGATTTTTTAATTATCTAATTAGAAATAGACCTTTAAAATACCCTGCTTTGAGATGACCAGGAGGAAATGTACACATGGTGCTTGTTCTCACAGGTTTTGGTGGAAGGAACAATCTCTACAAAGATCTCCAGCTGTGTGTTTAGATGACCAACAAGCCCTGAGGTGCAGGCAGTCGGATGAAGTTGATGAATGAGCAAGAATTGGCTGCAATAGACAGTGTTCCAAAATTCTATTACTGTGAACATATGAAGACAAGGCATTCCTAGAACAAAAAAAAAGTGAGGCTTCAGGTGATAACGCACTAAAACTAATGCACTTGGCACAGAAACCAAAAGATCATACTTTTTGCATAGTAAAAATCCTGTGAATAGGACTTCTTCATGTGTATTTCTAATCCTGTGTTCCCTAGCAAGCAAATGACTTCTGTCTTTTTGCTCTGTTATTAAGAAACCAGTTGGGTTTAGTTTTTCTATATTTCAGGGGTTTTTAATGTGAAAAATCCTTCTTAACAGGCAACTTTGAAAATCTCAGCTACCTCTTTGGCAGCTAAAATATTGAATTATTACTGAGAAAGAATGCAGTTAGGGTACTTTAAATCAGCAGCTTTGAAAATGGATCTCAAATTCAGTGCTGTTCCTAATTTCTTAATACTCACTACAAACATCTTTTCATGAACTTGTGATGTGTCACAGAGCTCTGCATACAGTGAGCTTACACAAAACTGGGTGAAGCTTTTTATCAAGTTTCTGAATGGTAAAATAATTCTAGCAGCTTTACTGGCTCCAGGAACCTGCTGCATCCTGCAAAAGGTGACCTTTCTTGTTCATTCTTACACATGACTGTCATAAAAAACAAGGTGGCAGGAGAGGGAAGTGGTTTTTTTTAAATAAATTGCCTTTTGCACTAACTCTGATCTAGAGTAGCACAGAAGCAATTTTGTCTCCACTTGGGGCTGATAGGATCTTCAGGGGTTTGTGTGTTAGTCACTGGAAACAGTGTCCAGACAAATGGCACATGGCACCAAAGGCAAGAAAACCCAGCTCTAGCCACGTGAGCTGTTCATTTGTTACAGGACCTTACTGAGTTTGAAATTTTTGCAGGATTAACACCTAAATGTGTAACTAAGCATGTGTTACATGCATAACCAAGACACAGTAGCAAGAACTTTTCTTGTAAAACAAACTTTCACTTAAGTTAGCAGATACATAGAACTTGCCTGTCCACAGATAAGCTATCCTGTTGTTGCTGCCTTGCCTTTTTTTTTTCCCTTCAAGGAGGGACTACTTTAGACTTGTAGAATAAAAGAGGAGTTTTCTGCCCAGTTTAGCCCGTAATTTGCTCTATAAGCTGCTTATTCAAAATTGATAATGCAGAGGAAGAAAGGAGGTAATGAAAATGAG
Source organism: Manacus candei (assembly GCF_025592945.1). Taxonomy (NCBI): domain Eukaryota; kingdom Metazoa; phylum Chordata; class Aves; order Passeriformes; family Pipridae; genus Manacus; species Manacus candei. Next base: position 4,751,714 of record NW_026138067.1, on the reverse strand, counting down.
ATGTCCTTCTCTTACAGAGAAGAGATAAAAATTTGGCAGGCTGGGCTGGGGAAAGGCACAAACATCTGTTAGTCATGGAGGAAGGCATGACCCTTAGCCACTGCAATCCAGTGGGGCTCCAGTTGCTGTACGTAAATAATACAGATTATACGGAATTCATAGGAAGGTGTTAGTTCCTTCTGGAAGTCTCTCTGAAATCCATGTTGTGTTGGGGGTATGCCAGTGTTCTCCAGATCTGTTGCAGTCAAGTCTTTCTGAAGTCCCCCCAAAAGTCAGCTCAAGAGGCCCCTAATTTTTCCCCTGTGATGACACCCCCTTGTGCAAAGGTTTTCAGATTTTTTTTGTTAAGTGAATTTGAGAAATAAGCCTAGCAGAGAGGTGAAATTGGTCTGGCGTAAATGAATCCTCTTTAAAATCTCTCATTTCACTATAAAAGCATTATGTTAAGCTTGTATAATTCTTACGTTCAGTCTTGTCCTGATGGAGGCAGACTGGCATAGCCTTTAATTTGCAATCTTTGTGAGGTGTATGACTAGAATTAAGAATTTTTGAAATTGGATGGTAAATCCTACAAAAAAGACAGTTCAAACAAGATACACATGTTAAAAGGTTGAACGTACAACCTTAATTTTGTGTAATATCAACTATAAAAACATTAAAACTTTGGAGACAGTTTTAAAGACCTAAAAATATTTAATACCATAATAGAAACGCTGAAGAGTCAGATGATGTTAAACATTTTAGGTCTATCTAAAGGATGATAAAAAGACCTACTTATTTTCAGGAGTCTTAGAGCCCTAACAGGAAAGCAAGAGACCACTTCACTTCTGCTTGTTTCCCTAGGTAAACTGTGTCTTCAGTGAGTCTGCTGGAGTTAACCAAACTAATTTTTGTTCTGTAAGAATGAGCAAGTTATTTAATGTCTTGCCTATGGGGAAACTGAAAAAGGAAGAAAAGAGAAGGTCTTCCAGTTTGTACAAGACTTTTGTAGGTGTGTCAAGTACCAACCTGAAATACTGGGTAACTTCTGTAATGGAAGGAAACAGTAAGGCAATTCTGCTGAGGTGATTATGATGGCTTAAGAAAGCAAAACTGAGCTGGTTGGGTTTATTTCTTCCCATTGTTGATTACATGGTAATTCCCCACTGTTATACCACAGATGCCTATTTAATGAATGTCTTTTATTTTATATTTAAATCTTAAAGATAGCAAACAAGGCATTTGTTAGTGCCTCTATTAATGTATCTTTGGAGTGCTACTGTAAAACAATGGACAATGCAGAAAAATTGATTTATGCAATAGCAGTAGAGTACTGTTCCCTTGGGTTAATAGGCAGCCTGGCAGTCACTTCCTGCTGCCACACGTTCCCTCTAGCATGTGTCAGAGGCTTACACTGATCCTCTGCACCCTGCAGCCAGCCAGTGCTAAACTGATTTTGCTGGATCCTCTGGTATTTCATTCCTTCAGTCCTTCCCTGTCTTCCATCCTAACCACAGCAAACACTTCAGAGTGTAGCAGCAGCCAAAAGCATGCTCCTGGAATAAGTGGTGATTTGACTGAATGAATGGCATTATATTCACCATCCTCTTTCCCAAGCAGAATGTGGCTTTATGAGCAACTAAATCAAAGGTTTGGGGCAGAGGTAATCTGAATTGCAGACATTCTCATTGCTGTTCTTCTGAAGTCCAGGGAACTCAGATTTCACTGGGTCTTAGGGGAGGAGGGGGCAATGTGGTGGAAATTAAGATGTTCCTGAGTCCAACAATGTCATATTGCCAGTTTATGCTAATTAGGTGTCTACCCTTGAATAAACAGTATCTTCAGTTCTTGCACCTTGCAATTCCTTCTTGCTAATATTGGTAATGATTGCTATGGACTGGATGTTCAAAGGTAGCCACTTACCATTTCGGGTTAGGAGTCTAGGCAAAAAGGTTTTCTGAAATCTACATCTAATAGACATATTTCTGCTTGGGATAACTGGGGGAAAAGAAAACAAACCAAAACAGAAAACACAACCCAAAACTTCCCCCCAAAACAGCCAAGATTTATCCTCAACAGGTCTAGGAGTTGTGGTCCGAACTGACACAGGAGAGACAGCCACAGTCCTTGGGACCACAGTTTTCACTAGACTTTCATAGTTACATGGTTTTGGCTATCCTACTTGGGATTAGGTAGGAACTTCCATTTCCATGATTGATTCTTCTGTTGGAGTCTCTATCCGTACACAAGCAACAGTTTCACTCCCTGCTGGCGTAGTTAAAACTACTAGTGATCTCTTCATGGCTTCCCATGAGAGATGATTCAGGCTAGAAATACCTCCCGAGTAAATTCATCACAAGCTTGGATTTACTGGAATCAGAGGCTACTCTCAAAATGTCTCAGTTCTTCTCTCAATTACTTTTTACAATGTAAGTGGGCACTGTGAATTAAACTGCTCTCTCTCCCTTGCCTCCTTCCCGTTTTCCCTTTGATCAACTAGTCCTTTCAAAGAGAAATACCACATCTTATGTCCCATTACATCAGTTAGGTAGGTGCCCCATCAATACCATGGCAAGTGATACTAAGAACCCTATACCACCTTTGCAATGGAAAGCCATGGGAAGGTCTGGCTGGGAAATGCTTCAGGTCTTCTCTGACAGAGTGCTGACCTGAGAGTCTGTAGCTCAGCTCCTGGAGAAGTTGAGCTATTTACTATTCTCATATAAAGACTTGAAACATGGGAAATCCTTGTACGCCTTATTCCTGCTGTAAGTCCACGTGGTGTAACCACCTCTGTGAAGCAAAGCTCACTTACCTACTGTAGGATGTGGTCAATAATGAAGAATAGTAGCCATATCCAAATGAAAATACAGCTGGCAGGGTTAAAAATCCTTAGGACGTGGCATTTGAAGTGAATAATTTGAAACAAATATTTTCAGCTACACCAAGACCACAAGGTACGTATGTAGTTGTAACTGAAGGACTTGGGCAACAGGAACAAAGGAAGAATATTTTTTTTAAAATTATTTTGAAAGAAGTAATTTGAAGCTTAGATTTCTCACTTGTATTTGAATTGAATGTAATCATTAAGAAAAAGAAGAACTGACAAGCTAGGCCGACATAATGGTTCTGTCACACATTAAGAACTAAGAGCAGTACATCTATGCCGGTCTCCTACTTCCCATGTAACCTGCTAAAGAAACATCCCTAGTTGAGTTGTGTTCCAACTGGCTATAGCTGTCCAGAGATACATACTTTCTTATAGCTCTGAGCACATTTAAAAATGTTCCATGTAATATCTGAGTAGTCAAAATACAAAACTGATGCCCTGGGCAGGCTAACCAGTTGTGTCACATTGCAGTAACTGGGACCTTGGGTTACATGTGTTCTAGGTTAAACTTGAAGTCAGCAGATGACATAAAAGAGAGATTGCACTTCAAGAAGTGGGGCCCCAGCATATTACATTGTCACATCTGTAACTGGAAGCTTCCTTAGTCCTGTCTCTTGCCACTATTAGAGATTTGCCACCAAAAGTAGCTCAGTTGCCCCTCCTGCAGTTTCAGGAACCAGTTTTGGGAAGATAAGATGAGATGAGACCACCAACCTAGAATGACAGCAGTAGAAAACTCCCACCCATGGTCCAGAGCATCTGTCTGCCTCACATTTTTTCCATTAAACTCAGTCTGCAGATGCTTCACCTCCCAAGTAACAAAAGCAGAGATACGGATTTGCAAAGTGGCTTGGGATGCAAGTGGGAACACGCACATCAGCCTTGCTCAGGAGGGGAAGAAAACCTCTTCCAGAGCTGCTCTGGAGTGTGGGGAGCCTCATCTCCCAGGGACAACAGGGCAGCTGTGACACCAACTGCTATTGTAAGTGGGTGGTTGTGTGTGTGCTCCTGGAGCTGTCAGACTGGTTATATTTGGCTGCATAGATAAAGAATAAAAACAAATCAAGTTATCAAAGATGATGTACAATGTTTTTTACTTACTCTTCTCCATTTTATCCGCAACACACAGTTAATCCTGTTTCTTGAAAAATATGTACAAACCTTTTTCCACTGAGAAGGGATTTTCCCCAGGTCATTTGGTGAATCACGACCCTCCCAAAGTAATTTTTTTCCTCTCACAAAAGGCCTTTTGGTGAGGCTGGAGTACCATTCTCACATGAGAGAGATGAGCAGCAGCATCATTTCCATGCTGATGAAATCATTTCACCTCTCCAGCAGTGCTGTTGGTATAAGACTACAGGACTTCCACAGTGATCCACACAAGAAGGCCCAGTCCCACAGCACCTTTCCCTCAGGGTACCAGAAATTGCTAAAGGAAGCTGTGAAACATGGCAAGTTAAATCATCCTTGTTGTCTGGGAATTAGTGATAAACAGAAGTCCCAGGCCAGAGACAGACCCACCATTTAAATGACACTTGATTTCCGGTGAGGTACTTCGTGAAAAAAGGACTTTCTTTTCTTACAAACCTGCTGTGTACTCCTTGCACCAGGTGGTCCGTGGTTCACGTTCCTTGAAAAAGAGTGACTTACCGTCACTTCGTAATGAATTACCACTTCGTGGTTTCCTACCCCATGCTGTTTTCAACTTCTTCTCTGCTCTGCACTGGCATTTCAGGGCCCGGGTCACCCTGCTAGATGATGCCCGTTGCGGGCTTATTCACCATTAATTCCCTTCGCTCTGCTCCTGCTCGCGGCGAGGCTCCGAGGCAGAGCTGCCCCTCACCCCTTTTCGGAAGAGGTTTTAAAGCAAAGCCGCTGCTAAAGCTGTGCCTGGCCCGCCTCAGCACCGCCTCCCACCTGTGCCGCCCGGCGCCTCCCTCCCTCGGCCCCGCCGTGAAGCTGCACTTCGGCATCGCCGCCGCCGAGGGGCTGGGGAGAGGTGCGGGATCCGCTGGGAGCGCGGAGGGAGCGGGCGGCGGATCTGGCGGCGTTGTGCTCGCAGGGATGGTCTGTGTTCCTGGGGGGATTCCTGCTCGAAAGGCGCGGCACAGCCAGCTCCGCCGCCGGGACGTGCGGGTGAGGGCACCCCGAAAGCCGCGGTGGGGGCAGCCTGCCTCCGATCCCGCAACCAGGCTGAGCCGTGGAGCAGGAGGGGCTCTCCTGGCCCCCAGGATCCTAGTGTGGGATGGGGGTAGCCACTTGTTTCGCCCCAATCCGTGTTGGTGAAGCCGTCCTTCATGCTAACACCACCACGGGGGGGATGTATCTGCTCTCCCACCTGGCCCTTGCACCTGCCTGATTTTCCCGATGCTGTCCTGTCAGAGGGACAGAGCGCTCCTTGTGGGGAACCTATATTTGCAGGGTGAAATCCAGCAGCAACTGAGAGACAAATCCAAAAAACAAGCCAAGGGATGTGGCAGAAGGGTATGGTAAACTGGCTTAATGGGAAAACATTGGCCAAGCAGCAGCAGCTGTCAGCTCCAAGTGTGTCTTTTCCTTGGCCTCTGGGAGAGCTGTGCAGCTGCTTAATTTGGGCTGTTAATCCCACGAACAACTCTAGAAAGTGTATGGGGTTCAGGCCAGGCAAATTGCACAGTCAGTTGCAGGAGACTTTTGGACAAGCTGAGGGTTAACCAAGTGTTGGATCCTTTGGCCCAAATTGCCTAAGCACATACCTCAGCAGTGACCCTTTCCATACAGGCAGTTACAAAACAGCTGGAACAGAGGCTTGGAGTATTCCAAGGAATAGTGCGCATCAGGGAATAAGGTACGGCCCCAGCCAACTGAAGTGGATTATTTCAGGGGGAATCTGCCTGTTTATCTCTACTTTTGTTTTGTTCCATGTTGAATTGCCTCTGTCCCTTTCCCCTCTATCCTTCCTCTGGCTTTCTCAGGAAAGTAAAAGGGAACATGTGATGTTGAGCTGTTCTGTGAAAGCAGAGTGGCTGCCAGCCTTCGCTTTGCTAGCCTGATCTCTCTGGCCATTGCCAGTCCTTGACTCAAAGTGAAATCTCTCCCAGCTTTTTGGTGAGTCTGGGTGCACACTGTCATCCTTACCTCAACAACCCTATTTTAAGGCCCTCTTTGATGAACACTTCTCACAGTGGTGGGTTAGGTAGGTGCTTCTTCTCTTGGCAGCCTCCTTGCTGTGCTCTCAGTTGCAGTGACAGGACCACTCTGAAGCTGTTTTTAAGCCCATAAACCTGGATGGGGATCAATCCATCTCTCCCAGCTCTGTGTGACTCCACAAGCAGTTGATGTAGCACAGCCAAAAGGCAGTTGAGTGGCAGCAGGGCTGCCATGAGAAGCAATGTTTGCTGAGGGGTGCTCTTGGAGTTACAGCCTTGCAATTCTGTTCCCTGTGGGACCTCTCACAGTAGTATTTTGCTTTGTTTAATGGAGCATTTTGGATAACCTATGTGAACTAATAAACCAGCTTATGTACTTGTTTCCTATTTTAAAAGGCCTACAGTTTCTTGCTTAACATCATTAGTCCCCTCAGCAAAATCTTCTTTTTCTCTGCGTCCCCTGTAACTGACAGTTTGCCTCTTGCTGGGCTCTACAACTTATTAGCTGATTTTTATTTTCAGCTCCTTCACTCCTGTTGTTGGTAGTTCCCACACTTGGTCTTCAAGTTTACAACTGCACTGCTGACTCTTAATTGTCTTCCCTATACTTCTGCGAGGTTGCTTATCTACAGTTATTATCTGCTCTTCTGATTATTTTGCTTGAGATAATGTTAAGGCAGAAAAATGCACACCTATGAGAAGTCTTAAACTCTAGGATATGATAATTTTCACCTTCCTGACCAGATCATATGTAGTGACCACAAAGTCCCACAGACACACAATTCTGTGATGGGTGCAGGATGTGAATTAGAAATAAGCTTCCCCCATGGACACATTTCTGCATGATTATACCTGGGGCTATTTCTTTAACACTACGCTGGAGGATCTGTCTATGGCATCTGTTGGATGTGATGCCAAACTAATTGTGCATCTTTCAAGGTAGCACTGCTATTCTACCCCTCCTAACTTGTGATGCAAAATCAAGACACATAATTCTTATTTGTAGTGCTGTGCTTTATCTGCCCCTTTTCTTCTGTTGTGCATTTTCCTATTTCCCATCACTTTATAATCTGAGAGTGTTTTTGTTGTTTGACACTCCCAAACCCTGTTTCTTGTTGTCTCCTAGAGCAGTTGTTCTCTTCAAAAGGACTGTCTGAAGGGAGCAGCTATTCAGAGACACTGAGTTGTGATGGAGCATATAAGGTTTTGGATACACTGTTAAATGGGGAGGTGCAGATATACGGACTGTGAGCAACTTACCTCCAGGTGACTTACTTCCAAATGGGTTTCTCAGCCTTAAGCTGAGGACCCAAGGCAAATGGTATAGAAGGAAGTATGAACAACCAAGAGTGATATATTAAAAGACATCTTGCTTAGAATGAGTTCCTTAGGCAAGGCTGGCAGATATGCTGAGGGGAGCTGGGCAATTTTCGCCCTTCTCCTCTTGTGGGGATAGGCACTTGGCTGTGGATTGCCAGAAGGTCTTGTCTTGGTCTGAGGATTTACAACCTTGAACTTCCTCTGGGAGATGGGGCTTTGTATAGGCTGTAAGAGGGTCCAGAAGTGGCTCTGCCTTCTCCCCTTTTGCCCCTCCTTTTAGGAGCTAGAGCATTCAGCTGTGGGAAATCCAGATTCCGTCCCCTCCTCTGTCTTGGGTATTTAGGTATTAAGTACTAACAGCAGGAAGGACAGCTGAAGGATGTTTCCCTTTGCTTTGGATGAACCACACACACGTAGGGCAGCACTGTTTGCACTTGCTGAACTGGGATTTGGGTAGCCATTCTCTGCAAATGACTTTGAACAGCCTCAGGTGGAATGTTAATGGCAGACGGACATGCATTTGAAGGATCTGAGCTTTGGCCGAGATTCTGAGCTTTGGCCGAGATTCACAGAGCCAGGCAGTGCTCTGTACTGTAGTCGTGCTCTCCTCTGGTTTTAGTTCTCTGGGGACTGCACACTGACCAGGGCACCCCTAATAGTAGAGCTGTGGGGCTTTATTCTACTTTATGGAGAGGCAAGGCCCTCTTGCAAGAACAGCTAAGTTATAAAAGCTTCAAGAGCGAGGGCAGAGATCACCAGGACAGCAGTTTGTACATTAAAAATGTTACTGGATTTCCTTGAAATCGAATAGCTGCTGAAAATCCAGGCTCTTCCTGGTTTCTACCTTTTGATGTTGTGTTGCTTGCATTTGGGTTTTCAGTTTGGCAGCCACTTAGTGAGTCCCTCTCTGAAGAAATATCATAATAACTAACCTACTAAGGAAATATCATCATTAACCTACTTCTGTTGTGGAACTGAAATTCTTGCAACAATTTCTTGCAATTGTTGGAGTATTCACCGAGTTACTTCAAGGCAGGGAGGAAATAGGAAGTGTCTTCTGTAGGGTTAAGAGTGAAATGCAACACTGATGGATTCTGGTCATGATATCAGCCTCTACTGAGTCACTTAGCAGCATCTGTGATCACTATAAATGAATGTTGGGGAAACAGTTCTAAAGAAAAATCTGTTAGTCATGATAAAGCAATTGGTAAAAAGTAATTAAATACAGAAAATGTCTTAAAGCTTCATTTAGTCAGTCATGTACCAGAATGTTTGACAGTTTCTGCATACATAAATTTTTATTTTCACATAGAACATCTTTAAGCATTTTTGTCTTAGAATAGTCTCCTTTTTTTTAAATATTTAATCAGATGACTGAGAAAGAAATGCCCATAGGCCTGTTCATTCTGTATATAATCCATACATAATAGCTGTAAAATTATAATGCTGTTCTATTTTTTCAGTTTAACACTTATGTGTCTGTTATTCTGTCTGACTTTGGCATCTGCACACCTCCAGTGTGACCCTGGATGAAACAGCTGATCTAGACAGCATAGGCAGGACCTCACACCAAAAGACAAGCCTATGGGATTAGACATAAGTAGAAGATAATTTTGGTCAACTACACTTTAAAATCGATAGTATCTCCTACTGAGGAGGGGAATATTCATTGCAGAAAGATAAAAAAGAAACAGCCCCAACTATGGCCTGTGTCTTTACTCCTCGTTTTGCAGATATAAGGTCTTAGAGCTTAAAACTGTCATATTTAGGGAAGCTGCTCTATCTGTTTTAGGTGGAAATCTTGGATGAAGACTACATACCTCTTCCACCAGGCTGGAACATCCTGTCTGGGCTTTTAACACCATACACAAATACACGCTTAAAGTTTATGGGCATTTTCCTTTAATTCTTTGAGATGTGAAAAAGTGGAATTGGTTGTGAGAAGTTTCTCTTTTCTGTGGCCCAAATCTTGAGGACGCCTTTCGAGAAACTTACCCAGCAGCTGGCACTGAGATGAATTAATTATTTTTTTAAGTAGGCTGGAGTCTTGGCTTGTGCGAACTGATGATAACAGTCAGCACCACTTTGTGTAGGTGAGGCATGGCCTGAACACAGAGGGAAGAGAGAGGACCTCCTTGTTGTCAGACTCTTGGCAAATTCTGTTGCTGTATCTCCTCAGTTTGCCTGCCTGTAGAGCAGAGATAATAATTTTCAGTCCCTGGAGGAAGATCACGCATGTTAAGGGCTTTGAAGATAAAACCCACTCTATTGCTGTCAGCTTTACATAAAACCAAAGCATGTAGTGTTATCTAACTCTTTTACATTGTGTATCTCAGAGTGATTCACACATATCTAATAATCAAAAACTTGGAGATACCAGTGTTGCCAGTGCGGGGAAAGTGGAGTTGTGAAAATACACCTCAATCCTGTTTTTAGATAACAGACAAAAAAAAGCTATTGCTAATTCTTTCAGTAACAAACTTCATTTTTCCTTCACACTTCAGTTGCTGGAGTCATGTGAAAGACTTGAGCAGCAGGGGCCGGAGTGGAAAATGTCATCTTTCACGTGATTCAGCGACACTAATTGCTGAGTTGAATACTGGTGCATAAATTTAATTAGTAGTAATGTCTCAGCATTCAGTAGGCAGTCTCATTTTACCGATCAGATGACATATTGTTTTGATTTAGGTGAAAGAATGTTTCCAGGCAAACTGGCTCTATTTTGATGTGGTTTAGTAATGTGCATTTTGAGAAGGTAAACATAGCTTGAGATAATTTGCCTATAGTAGAGAATTTTTGTCTTCCAAGTGACCAAATGCTGCCTAAGCCTATATTTGAGCTGCCTGATGTCAACTGTAAGGTAATGGAATCGTGATTGTCTGGTACTTTTTGGTCTGTTTATAAATGAGATAGGGTTTGTACAGAGTCATCATGCACATATTAGCCAGCTAATATAGTTGGAGGAAGAATCGAACTTTCAGATAGTTTGTATTCCTGAAAGATTCTCTGATTTGAGGTTTTTTTGTTTAGTTGGGTTTTGTGGGTTTTTTTTTTGTCAATATTAGATGATCTGATAAAAGTTACCACCTCTCACAGACAAAATAATAAAAGCCTCTGAGGTAGCACAAGTGAAGGGCAAAAGTCACCAGCCAGTAAAAAGTAGTTCTGTGGGTACAGACAAAAGGAATTCTCTATGAACATACTGGAAAGAGAAGACATCTGTAACCAGATCATGTTTGCCCATGAAGTGTCTAAGACCTAGCTGATAAGGTTAATGCAATGCTACTTTTCTGGCCTGGAACAGGAGCTCAGAAGTGGTAAGGCTGTAAAAATGTGGAACTCACCAAAAGAGGTGCTCATTTGGGGTGTCTTCTGGTGACTGCCTTGACAAAGGCTCTGCCCTTTCTGTGGGCCCTGAGGGGGGTGCTGGGTGGGTACCCTGTGCCTCCATGTCTTGTCAAAAAAAGAGAGCTCTGAAAGCTTCTTGGGAACTATGAATGCTTCTTCATTGATTCGAATCTTCCCTTTGTCTGTTTTGCAGCTCAGGCAGTGTCGTGCCTGCTTTCCCTCCATAGCAATGACCAAGTCAGTGACAGATGAGAGATAGTCTCACCTGGAGTAGTACCTTCAGAATGGTAAACTTGGCTAAAACAATGTGATCAGCTTTTGGATGTAGGGTTTAAACCTTTGAGAATGTGTCTACAATTGTGGCTGCAGGGTGTCTTGCCTTCTATACTGAGCTGAGTAAGGGTGTATCTAAACAACGCAGCCCTATCCTGGCTGTTGATTCACTGGCTTTAGAACAGTAGCTTATCATATTTCTCTCACTTCTGAAGCAGCTGTCTTTCTTCAGCTTTCCCAAAACATAAGGGTGCAGTTTCACACTGAACAGCCTGCAGTCTGCCCATTCTCTATCCTTCCGGATCAGTGAGCTGAGCGACCCACCCCCGCTGTTCACAACTGCCAGAGCTGATGAGGGACCCGGTGTGGGTAAAAGAGGGAAGCAAAAAGAGACAGGCACTTGGACAGGTAGAAGTGTAATATGGACCTGAGTTCTGCACAAACCTCTTCCCTTCAAAGGTTTCCAGGAAGACTTGTGAGAGTTATAACAAGAGTTTGTAGAAGAAGTATATCTCAGGTGCAATGTGCTGTGTTATAAACCAGGTCCTTGTGTTATAAACACAGGATCCCCAGAATGCATCTTGTGAGTTTCATGTAAGCCAAGGGGAAAAAAAAATCATCCGTTTCAACTATCCAAAAGGGGTATGCAAGGGGATGAGCTTAACAAGGTTTTGTAGCCTCTGGCCTCAGATACTTTGTGCCAAGACTTAGAAACCCAAAACTCAAGATTAGTCTTTAAAGTTTTTCTTAGTGATTATTATATCTTTTTCACATGAGTATTCAACAGCTTCTTTTAAATTTACTGGACATGAGTGACATAGAGTTATGCAGCCAAGAATCTTACTGAGGAATTGCTTGGAGAATAACAACATTACATATATTTTGCCCTGTTCATAGCTTCAGTGGTTTAACAACAGACTGACAAACGTAGCTATGCAGAAATCAAAGGATGGGTAAAGTAGCAATGACTGTTTAATCATCTTGTTTTGAGACACTAGCCATATTTTTCAGCTTTTTGACAAGTTTGATTTCCTCTCTCCCAATTTTCCTCTTGTTTTTCAGTTACTTTGGATTCAAATATTACCAATAATGACATCTTCATAGATTTTTTTCGGAAGCTACAGCAGGTAAGTTTTGCATATTTCAGTCAAATAATTTATATGAAGGAGTTGAAATATTATCCTACCTCCTGAGTTCAAGATTCCTTTGCTATCTTCCTTTCCTTGTGTTCTTAGCATATTGATCTGTCTTGTAAAGCAGCGAGTTCTGATGACAGAGTGCTCTCTGTGAAGCCTGGGTGGCAATAATAATAGTATTACTACTTTTTTTTTCTCCATGTACAAACTTGTTTCTCACATGGAAAGAACTGTTTGCTTTGTTTTTATATCCTGTGGCATATCTGGTGAATCTTTTCCCTCTCAACAGTTCCCAGAAGAGTCTTTGTGAGAGCTCAATAGAAGGATTACACACATTCTTGAATTTTGCAACTGTAAATGCTTTTTGGTAGTGTCAGTGGTTTGTACTGATAAGTGTATTGATGACTGCTGTGAAAATGTCATGTTCTTTTATCTTGCACTTGTAGTGATGTGCAGAATCTGGCATGTATTTGGGTTTGTTGCAACCTAGATGACTTTTCAAATGCATTCTAATGTGGTCCATGGCATGTATGATCTTTCTCTGGCAGGCTTGGAGCCTTGATAGCTCTTGCTTGTGTCTGACTATTGCAAGGTGCTGTGAGACCCTTTTTGTCCCTTAACACCTTTCCAGTTGTTGTGGTTCTTATGAGATAGTAGTGTTTTGGAGCAGGTGGGTACAGTACAGACTATGACAGCATTTTTAGGGAGGGGATACTGTTTTAGTTTTCTGGGAGGTGCTTGGTGTGCCATGGTAACCCTGTTTGCAGTAAATTGTTCTGGAGAGAGGGCATGTTTTGAAGGACCAAGTAAGAGGTTTGTGTCTTGAGAACTCTTCACTTGCTGTGTGTATTAAGGTATGTAAGGGGAGTTCAGGAAGGCTATAGAAAATGGTATGAACGAGTATTCCTAACAAATTCTAGAAAGGTTTTTCCTATGTACTCTGAAAACAAAAAGATACCATTTATTTACAGTCTCTTAAATTCAGACATACTGAGGTGCTAAAGACAGTGAATGAAAAGGCCCTTCGTGATTTCTGTAGTGAGAAGCAGTCTCTCTTCAGTTCTGATCCAATGACTGTTATAACCCTAGAGATGACACCCAGCAATTACTACTGAGTCTTAATTAGTCTTGATGAGACTGATAACAGGTCTGCTAAAGAAAGTTAAATCCATGAGGAATGTCTGCAATTTGCCCTGTAACTGCCAAAAGACTTTTTTTTTTTTTTTTAAACGAAGTTCTGGAGGAAATAATTCTTAAAAATGTATGTTTGCAGGGCTTCAACATATCTTTTGGCATACCAGTATTGTGTATTTCTCTTAACACACCATCAGAAATGACATTGTATATTTATTTTTTTCTTTACTCCAGGCCTTTTTGGTGAGGAGGGGTGATTTGATAAGTAGGTGCATAGTACTAGTTTTACAGGTTATGTACATATACATATGTTTATGAAAGCACATGATGACTGTGCTACCAAAAGCAGTCAGTTATTTTGTAGAGGTCCAGGCAGGCACTGAATTATACCTTAAATGTTGGAGCAAGGTCAGTACATTCTCAAGACATAAAAGTAACACAAATTTCTGTTCCACAATACAATAGATTTTCATATACAATGTTTAGGCTCCCTGCTTGGCAAAGACAGTAGTTCTCCAGCTTTATTTGTTTACAATTTAAATTTAAAATGGTTGTGCTTACATAAATAGATGCTTCATAATACAAATAGCAGTAGTACTCTATGTGTTCTTTCATTATGGTAAAGAACAAACTTCTAACAGAGATCAAATAACTTTGTAAAAGACAGGAGTGCATCCATTGTCATTAGCTGTGCACAATGCCTTTAATTGGTGTGACTGACAGCTGAATAAGTATTCATTTTGGCTATTAAAGAATCTCACTCAACAAACTGACTTCGTTGTGCATGTTCCAGTATTTATTAGCACACTGTGACTTGAGAGATGTTTTATGGCAGAGTGACAACATTTCTGTAATAGCATTGCAAGGCAGAAGGTGAAGTTCATCTGTAAAGCACCTCTGTGCTGTTCTTTCCTTCTCTGTTGCTGAAGATGTATAGGCAGCACTTAGTACATGTCACTTGGGAGGGCAAATATACTGAAGGTTTCCATGTTACTGCTGCCCAGTGTTAAAACCAGGCATTTTCCCAAACCTATTCCTCTTTGCTACATTGCAAGAGGGATGATTAGTGATCATCCCTCATTAAAACATCATTATGATTTTCAATCACAATGATTGAACATCATTAAAATATGAAAAAGTATGTTTCTTTTCTGTCAATGACCTGGACTGACTTTGAGCAGTCAGTCTTGGCTACCTGAAACAAGTTAGTAGGCACCTGTACAAGCAACCTACCAGCTGAGCTGATGTGGGAGAAGTGGCAGGGGGACTGAACTGCAGGTGGTGATGAATGGAAAGCAGTCAGTCACTTTTCTGCCACCACAACTATTTACTGAGCACAGATCAGTATGCAAGACAAACCAGTGCAGCTTCTATGACAGAAACCTTCACTTTTAATAGAATAAGAAGATAGGGATACAGAGGGGAATGAGCTTGCTAGGCTAGGGGTGTTTTTTTCTCTAAATATTCTACTGCTAACTTCATTTCACTTTCACTTTTATCTTTCATTATGAGAGAGAACTGTTCTCAGAAAATCTGCTAATACTTACTTTGGTTTCTTTGTTTGTCTCGAAAAGCAGTATTTAAGCTTCTAGCTGAAGGTGTTTGTATATGTCACTGACTAAAATACAAGATGCAAAGGAAAAAAACAAACTGAATTTAAGACCTTTCTAGTCCTTGTCCCGTGTTGCTTCTAAATGGGGTTGTGAAGTGTGTGCTGAGATCAGCATTCCCTGGCGTGGGAGTGCTGTGCAAGAGCCACGGCTTTACTTGACAGTATTGAACATGACTCATCTGTGCCTGCACTCAGCATCATATCAACCAGCTATATACCTTGACCATATCTAACAGGGTAAACTTTCAAGTTTTGGACAAGCCCATGCAGGTTAACCCTGCATTCCAGGCCCTTGTTTTTGCCTGGCACTACCCTTACCTGTTACATAGGTTATAGCAGGCATACTCTGGCTGTTGTCCCAGTAATCTGATCTCATGGGAGAAGTTGTCAGGGGACAGCAAGACTCCTAGCACAAAGGGAGACAGCTTGGCAGAATGGGTGCTTTGCTCAAAACAAATATTGCTAAAATATTTACCAAGACTATTGTATAGTAGATTTGAACAACCTAACTCATAATTTCCCCACCCCTCCACTCTGCAAACTTGGACAGTGACCAAGCTGGGGAGACAGATTCAGTATATGCCTTGCTACATCCAGCTCCCAAAGACAAATGCTGTAGTTCTTGCAAGAAACCATTAACAAGAGGAGACTCTGTGCCTGTGTTGTCTTCTCCTTTTTCATCAGGAAAAACACAGTAAGAGCAGGTACATACATCCCTATCAGTCTCATTTTAATGCAGCTCATCTATATCCTTAAATGTAACCCAAGATCATGATCTGTCTCTGTGTTAGGCACCCGTGGAGTAATGTGGTGTATTCAGGACGCAGCTGTGAGGACAGTCAGCCATTATGCCCTTATGAATAAAATTCAGACATATTTCCTTGCAGCAGCAGAGGTTTGGAGTTTGTGATCTAGGAGGCTGACCTTTTCCAGTCTGTGTTGCTGGCAAACAGTAGCCTTTAGCATTAGAAAAGTGGTTCGGGTGTTGATGAAAAGACAGATGAAAAATTTCTCAGTACTTGAGCAAATAGAGCAGACCAGAGCCTGATAACAGTCAAGAGTTAGTGTGGTCCTTCACCAAAGGACTCTGATGTAAGGTGGTTTTCCTTCTTAAGAAGAAGCATGAGGCCAAGGATTGAATATCATGAGCGCTGTGGTGTGTATGCTATTGGGAGCGTAGGTAAAATGTAACCCAGAAATCTGCAGGTGTTACCATGAATCAAAGCTGATCTGATCATGGACTGCATTTTCGTGGCTAGAGCCCACGTTTTTGGCCATGCAGCCTCTGCTTCCCTGCACTTGCAACACACCATTTGTGCATGCAATGGAGAAATGCTTGTTTATAACATTCCTCTGTGCTCACTCGCAGTATCTCAGAAATGTGTTTGCACGTGTATGTACACAAGCAAAAGTCAGACTGAGTCTCCAAGATTTTAGCACTGCTCTAAAAATGTTATTTCATTCATATCAAACTAGGTTGTGTTTCTTATTTATGAATTTCTATTTCAAAAGTGCAGCTGGACACAAAACTGAATTTCATGTGAGAAGTTCCCATACTTTCAGACTTGTATTGTGTGCTGGCTGGGGGGAGAACTTTCAGACATAGAAAGTTCTGAAGAATTTTAATTCAAGAATGCCTGCTTCATTTTTGTTTCAATATTAAGATACAATTCATTCTCCTGACCTGCTGTTCTTTTCAAATATGTTAATAAGGACTTTCATTCTCATCCTTTCTCCTTTTATGGTCCACACTTCTTAGCTGAGCAACAAATCCACTGAGAGCTTGCTGAGGATTCAGGTTGGTGTTGACTTCTGTTAGAAGATCACTTAATTTTAAGTTTTCTAAAGGAAAAATGGGAGGAATAAAAAGATATCTAGATATCTTTCTTCCTGTGGTGGGGGAGGGCTATACAAGAGATATATTTTGTGGGTCTTTTTGTTTATTTGCATTTTTGTCGTTTTTGTGATTTGTTTTTCTTTCTTTATAAAAACTTTTTTCCCCATCAAAACTAAAACCCAAAGAAAATGCCTCACTAGCTCTGTATTATTCTGTATTGCTGTGTTAATGACTGAGCTTCAAGCTACAGACAAAAGAGAAGTAGGCAGCAGCTCTAGATATTTCAGGAGATTCTACCACAGGTAATAGTAATAGCATTAAGGGGAGATTCAGATAAACAATATTAAGGGAAGTGTCCACTTCTAGTTCCATGGCACATTTCCTGAATTTCAGGAGCAAAAGTATATATGAATAATGCTACTGAACATGCACTGTTGCCAAAATACAGGGGGTTTTGTGTTGGTACCTGTTTTGAGTAGATGAGACAATGACTCTACTGCTTTTTCCAGAACTAAAATAGTAGTTTGGGAGAAGACCTGAACTTTTCTGACTCATGCTGCAAATTTACGTAAAAAGTATTTTTCCATCCATTTTGGAAGTGGTTGGGATTGCCATGTGTGCTTACTACATGGATTATTGCTAACACTGGTAGATGCTTTTCCTTTTGTATTTGTATTAAACTTATGCTGGATTCTATTGTGTTATTTTCGGGACATGTGTGTATTTGTATTTCTTCACTTAACAGTGTCTTCTCCTGCCTTACAGACTGCACTGTTTCCTCCTTTTGTTTTAGGTAAGTAATTTTTTTTGGTCTCAACAATACTTTGCTGATAAGAGGTTAAACACAAATATTTATAACACTGAACAATGTGTGGAGTTTCTGGCATAGACAGTTCTGCCTTCTGGGTTAAAAGCATGTGACAAAGGTGGCAGGGGGAAAATCCCCAAACAGAAGAGTTTAAGATTGTTCTTATTTTCAGCTTGCTGCGTCATAACCTTACTAAGAGAATCATAGAATGGTTTGGGTTGGAAGATCATCTAGTTCTGATCCCACTGCCATGATTAGGAACACATTTCACTAGACCAGGTTGCTCAAAGTTCCATCCAAACTGGCCTTGAACACTTCGAGGGATGGGGCATCCACATCTTCTCTGGGCAACCTGTTCCAGTGCTTCACTACTTTCACAGTAAAGAATTTCTTCCTAATATCTAATCTAAACCTACTCTCTTTGAGTTTAAAACCATTCCCTCTTGTTCTATCACTACATACCCTTTTCAAAATAACAGTAATAAAAAGTTGGAGATAAGAAAGTAGTGAATTTGCCCCCAAGACTATGAAATGAATCTGTGCTTTTAGTTCAGTAGAGTCAAATAAGATAAAATAAAGCAGTTTTTAAAAGGTGACTGTGGAAATGACTGGCTTAAGTATTAAACAGCAATACTTAACATGACCATTTTAGATGGGACTTGGATTTTATTTTCTCTAACACATCATTTCTTGTAGATCCTCAAATTAATCTGCTGCACAGTGTTCTTTGAGAATTCAAATACCCTGGATGTAGCTTGAAACTTTGGATCATGGTTTTTTTTTTTTCCCCCTCATAATTGCTGAGTAGAGAGGTGGCAAGTAGGGTAGTGTGCTGTGAGATGTGACTCTCTCGGCAGAAGGTGGCAGAAGGGTAAAGTGATCTCTGTGTCTTTGACCCTGGGCTGTCACAGGGGACAAGGTGGCCTCTCTCCAGGTTGTGAAAGCTACAAGGGTGGCAGTGAGGATCTGGCAGAAGTAGATGCATAAGGTCCTCCGTGTCCTTTCCCTGTGGGAGCTTCATCATTAGCAGCGTGCACCCAGAAGCACTTAGTGTGGTACATGAGCCCCTGCACCCTCCTTCACCCTCCAGCACCGCTGAGTCCCAGGTGGTAAACTGGCTGTGCAGTGACCTGCTTGCTCTTTGTTGAGAGTCAGTAACAAGTTGTGTCTCAATCCCATTCTGATGTTTGCATTCCATGTTTGTTCCATGCTTCACATACATTTTTACCCTGAGTGAAATGTTTCATACCAAAATATATACAACAAAGGAGTGTGTGATGAAGTGTTTGCTCCTTCCCATTTGAGGGAGGTAGGAAAGTATTCAAGTAAGCACAGAGATGTTCCGCTATGCAAAAGAAAAAGTGGCTTTTGTATCTCCACAGAACCAAAGTAATGCTTATTTTAATTAAGAGGAACGACTAGACCTATCTCCTGGATAAAAGGAAATTAGTTTAGGGATAAAGATTAAATCTTTGTGGATTCCTAGAAGGACTTCAGACAGGGCATTGGCTAATGCCTTGAGAAGAGGTTCTTTTGTTCTTTAATGCATACAAACAGGTGTGTGGGGGCATGCAGCTAGATGAAATATTGGGTATCAGGAAAACCTGTGGGAAGTCTGTTAAAATAGAAAAGATGATTTTGATTTGGCTTTCCTTCAGACCTTTTCCCCCCACATATCATTCTACTCATTTTTGACATGTTCTTAATTTTCAGATGTTGTGGGAAAAACACCCAAATACAGCACTTTTTGTTTGTATTTGATCTTACCTTTAAATAACTCTTGAACCAGATTTCCTAGAAAGTGTAGTCTTTCTGCCTCAAAAAAATTTTACAAATTTGAGCTGAGTTAGTTATTTGGGTGTTCTCCAGGGTACACAAAGAAGGGTAAGCACACAGCATAAATCTCAGCTCTGTCACCCTGCTCTTGCTCACATTGCAAGAGTTGGAAGATGCTCCTATGAACAGGCACTATGAAGACTCTTCAGGAAGATACCAAGAGTACTTGAAACCTCAGAGTTCCCAGGGAAGTCTCCCATATCTTCTGCCAGGCTAGCCAAGGTGGATACAAGAGATTAAAATTTAATTGTGTTCAGTATGTACAATTACAGCATTTTCCTCCACTATGATTCTCAAGGGAAGTAGCTCTTCTTACTTCATAAAAATGCCAGAAGGACCACTGTTGTCTTCTGATACAGGGTGGTCAACAGAAAGAGGAGCTGCAGTCGTTTGAACCTTGGGCACTGTCACTGCACACCATTCCAGTAGCAGTTGCTCTGGTCTATTCAGATACCAGAGCCTCATTATTCTCTGTTGCAGGTGGGAGTGGAAGGCTTAGACAAAATTATTAAAAAACAAAGCCTTGACAGTGAGTCTCAAGGTACAGAAAGGACTCCTTTGCTTTCTAAATTCCTTCTTAGAGAGGAGTCTAGGTGAGGCTGAATCCTATCTTAGCCTCAGATTAACAGTTTAAATTTAAAGGAATTACAGAGGTATGATTAAACAACTTTGTCCTGCAGGTTTTAATGATGGCAAAACACATATATTTATATAAATGAATTTATTATGACAAATTAACAAACAGGTGAACAGACAAAAGATCTTAATCAGAATTATTTACTACACAACATAAACGCTAAAAATCTACTAGTAGAGTATAATATAGCATGAAGTAGTATAGTGCATTGTAACAAAGCAATTATTGAAGCAGTTATATTAAAGCTAGTGAAAAGAAATAATTATTAAGTAGAGATCTGAGGTAACACCCACACCAACACTTGTGGGGAGATCTCTTTCTCTCAACCTTGAGGAGTAACCTTGGGGGGCATCCCCAGCCCAGGGGAGGAATCTCCACACATACACCCCAAGAAGGGTTATGCCAGAAGAACCTGATTGTATGAGAGGGGACTGGACATTTATCGTATAAAGTAATTGACTGCTAGTCACACATTTGCAGGCCAGCTATCAGCTTTTCTCTCAAATTAGACTTCAAAAAGCAGGGAGTGTATTCAAATTTTGATGAACGAGGATTGTTTTAGCATAATTAACACCAAGACAGCACCTTGGCTGCAGCAGTTGATGCTGCATGATAGCTTGCATGATAGTTTGATTGGATTTTAGGTCTTATCAGGGTGGGTCTTTCCTGCCACATTCTCACTGGACATTTTCCTAGGTATAGGCACATGGATGCATTTTTTCCTTTTGGCAAGATTGTGGCTTTGAATATTCACATACAGTTGGGTATCCACCTCCTCTTTTTGCAGTCTCTATTTCCTAGGACAGTGACTGCATCATTCCTTACAAACACTGAGACATTAGGTACCTATGTCACTTAACATCGGTGACCCTCCTCTAATTCTTCAGTAACTTCCCATTTGCTGTTCTGCATATTTTTTTGTAACCTAGAAGCTTTAACAGTAATTTTAGTAACTTTCTGTGTACTAAATGGTAATCTCAACTGTTTGTTTTGCTTGAATAAATAGGAAGTGGAGCATTATCAGAAGGGCTTCAGCAGAATGAAAAACAATAAAACAGTGTTCTCTTTCCACCTGACAGGATATATTTAAGATCCAAACCCAGAGAGCCTTTTTGGATTTTTACCTTGCTGATGACAGCAATAGTTGACTTGATATCCAGACACTGGACATTGCAGAAGGAATATTGGAGGTAGTGGCTATCTAGAATTGTGTTGGAAGTTTTTATTTGTGGAAGTGGACAAAAATGAATATAACTTCAATTAAGAAAGGATAAGGCTCTCTATCTGAAGACACACAAAAGTATCTTCATTGGGTTTTGAGGGGCATAATGTACCAGAGGGCTGGGAGGTATTGCTGATTTTGCAGATGAGCTTTTTTGGTTCTTATGTTTGTCTATAACTAACTTCTTCCTAATGTTACATGGCCTCTACTTCTATAGCATTTAGATGTCAAATTCAGGTTTCCGTCGCATATTATAGAATCAGAAAATATATGAGGACCCATTCTTAAATAAGCCCACTTTGGTTTGGCACAGTGAGGATGAAAGTACTCAAACACTGAAGTCAGAAACGATGGTCTGGTGTTCACTCATGTCTCAGCTGGCACGCTGCTGTTAAAACTGAATGCACAACTGATGCGTCTTGTTTTTCTGCTTCTCCTTTACTTGTGTTGTGTCCCTTGGTGCTTGCTGTGAAACTGTGGGACTTCCTTTGCAGTGTTGGTGCAGTTCTAGTGCTGGCTCTGGGATGTCCATAACAGCTGTTGCAACACACACAGTAAACAATCACTAGTTACACTTGGAAACCAGTAGCAACCGAATATTGTTTAAACAACTGTCTGGCTCATGTTTGAAACTTTCAGCTGGAGTTCTCTTCTTGTGCCAGGAGAGGAGGAGCAGCAGTGGCTCTGCATATTTTGTGTATTTACATGTGTATGTGTGCATGAGCACATATTTCCTAATCTTAACAGCAATAGCAGAGCGTACGCCTGCCAGGTGAATGCTGCTCTTTGTCATGGGATTCTGAAACTTCCTCACATCGTACATAAAATTTTGTACTGTGTTTCTGTTGTGCCTTTGAACAAATCTGAGTTTGTGAAGGTAGTTCTCAACTGGCCATACATACAAGTGAGCTGAACATGTATTTGCTGTCCTCTGTCAAGCAAATGTGCGTTAGTCTGGCCACAGAAGATACACTCTGCACAGTGCCCATAAGCTGGGTAAAACAAGGTGACCCCTTGCTGGCTTTGTTCTGCCATGGGGTTTGCACCACCTGAGACAATGTTGGGGCTGGTTCTTCCAGGAGGAGCAAAGTGTCAGAATTGACCTTAGACCCCTTAACAGGAGACTTGTAAGGTGGGAGATGCTGAAGGCAAAAAGTATTAGGGATGGCAGGGAGATAGGAATTCTGATTTGGGGAGAGAGAAGTAGGTGCTAATAGGATGGAAGAAGTAAGGAGACATTTTTAGATAGGAGACTTGCGTAGGTACACTGAGTAAGGAAAGGATTTTCTAGTATACTTAAAAAATACCAATGGTTTGAGCTTGATAAACTTGTTAGTTTGCAGTGGGTCAAGGTAATTTCCAAGCCAGACAGTGGTGTTTTAAGTTACTTTTATATGTGTTTAATGTTTGTGTGACATTGTAAAGAAACAATAGCTGCAGACACCATTTCTTCTCTTATGGCCTTAAATATGATATAGGAATTTTGGGAATTATTTAGCTCCTGTAAATTGCTACTATATTCACTGCTCTTTTGTGGTGGAGTTAGTTTTGCAACCATCATTCCCTAGTATCCTGCTGCTCAGGTAGCATATACCAACTTTTGCTTTGATCCAAAAAAGAAAACAAATCAAAATCATACTAAATCTGAGATGTGTGACCGCCATTCCTTGGAAATGCCATCTCACATGCTTAGTATTACGCTACCGAGGGATAACACATCAAAGGTCTGTGGCTAATTTCTTCAAGTAATTTGTGGGGACTGCACAGTGGCAGAAAGAATAAAAAGTGTTGCTGCTAATATTCAGATTTTTGTCTTTTGTGTTTGGACTTATGAAACTTTCTTCCCATTATATCTAGTTTCTGAGTGGACTGTGAGGCAAGGGATTTTTATGCTTTGCTGCCCTCTCCGGTAACAGGCCTGATATTAACAAGGATAAGGAAAACCTCATGAATGTGGTTTTTCAATTTTAACTTGGAACAGTCCTTTCCAACCTATATTTAGCTTGATGTCTACTTTTTCCCATGCACAAAAACATGTCTGCATTTTAAAACACCTGATACGGCTGGAGAAAACCCTCCTGAACTGTGGAGATGAGTGAATTTACAATGGTGTTGCTGTGACACAGAGTTTGAAGTTTTGGGATTGGCACCCTCTGGAAGAAGACTGAAAACCAGTACTTCCACCTTAGACAAAGAAAATCCAGCCTCTCTGACCAAAGCATGAATCCTCTAGCAGGTTGCACAATCTGTCAGATGAGCTATGGCAGGAGTATTCTCAGGGCTAGGGAGTTTTCTTATAATTGCCACACCACTTTTCTGAGCAAACTCAGGAGATTACAGCCACTGCAAGATTTAGGAATGCTCTGATGGTACTGTGCTCTTTCAGGCTATGGAGCCTTAACTTATGCTTTGATTTTTCCGAACATGAATCAGAATAAGACAATTTCCCCAATCTGATTCAGCAGTTTCTGCACTCTCTTCTGCCTGATTTTTCTATTCCCACTATCCCATTGTGCAGCTGGTCCTGCAAATGATTTCTGCATTTTTGGTTGATGCTACTTCTGCCCTCTTTCAGAGAAGTTGTAGAGGAGCCACAGCAAACTAAAACAACCTATATGTCAAGTCAGATAGGATTTTTTTCTCCTTCTGCAGTATCAATAATGAAAGCTCAACAGAGCTCAAGTCTGCTCTTGTTAGAAGTCTTCACACAGAAAGTTATAAGACTGGTGCTTTCAGTAAAGGGGCAGGACTTGTAGATATTTCCTAGAAAAACAAGAGGACTCTAACAGCTTGGAAAAGACACAAATCCTGTAAAAATACATATTTGTGATGCTCATGAGCAATGCTGTTAGCTGAGAGCACACAGTGTTCACTGTACAATAGGATTTGAGGATTTAGTAGTAATGACCTGGAATGACATGGCAGATGCCCTGCATTAGAGGATACGTGGCATGGCAGTAGTATACATATTCTATTCTATTACATTTTTATGTTCCTTTGAAACTTATGAAACTTGTCACAAATTCAAATGATGGAATATGGGAGTGGTTATATTTGCATTTAAATAAGCAGTTAAATGGGTCATAAGGGAAAATTTAAAAACAATTAACTTATGTTAATAGGTATTGAACATTTCTTCCTTATTCATTCTAATGGATAGCTAAGATTCTGACCTTCTCTGTTTTCAAAGGTAACACTGTGCAAGATGTCAAGTGAATTAATAAAGTATTTTAGCTTATTTTTTTTCCAGGATCATGATGACAGTGTTCTCCCTGTTAAGTTTTACAAGGTGCTTAACAGCCCTCCCTTGGATTATTTTGGTTTGCTTGTTTGTTTGTTTGTTTCTTATTGGCTGCAGTGACTGAAGCTGGAATCTGAACAGATCCTGCTCAGGCTAAAAGACTCATTTGATCTGATAAATTTCCTCAAACCCTCTCCTGATATGCCTTGGAAAGAGTGGTAGTGGGGAACTACATATGGTAATAGATAGTGTGGTGCAGGCGTGAGATTTTCACATATGAATATCATCCCTTTGAGTTTACAACTCAAGTAGCAACTTTTCCACATGGGAACTATTGGGTGTATATTTTGGGTAGGCATTTAATCAGACAGCCATACCTACATAGTTCCTAATTTACAGATCACATGCTGAGTTTAACAATGGGACAGGAAACCCTTTTGTTATATTTATAAACAATGTTTGTAGCTTACTTTCCTTCATACCATGACATGTTCTTTTGTTAACTGACAAACTTCAGTTTAACCGTGATGTTACTAAACAAGCTGTAAGTCAGGGTTGTGAGTCTCTTTATGGTTATAAAACGTGAAGAGGCTTTTGCATCCTCATTGGTCTGCTGATGTCCTGTTTCCCGTGGGGGGGGCACGTGGGTTAGGCTGGATCCAGGCCTGTGACTGGGATAGGCTCGGGCCACATCAGGGCAGTGAACAGTCTTTGCTGTTGACTGGAGTAAAGTTAGGCATTGCAGTCATTTAGCATATTTCAGTCTTTTCACTGGTATGGAAATATTAATGCTCTTCTGAGCGTTTTAAGATGAAGGTCCAGACATAAATTCAGGCTTACTTAGTGAGGTAGGAACTTTACAGTCTGTGTCTATTTTATTTATCATTCCTCTGCCCCCTTCATTCTGGCTGTGAAAGATATCTCTGAGCACACAGAATCCCTGGCAGTTGCTGTGTCCCAAATGTATCTTATACTGCAGCTGCAGATGGATTTATTTTTGCCTTGTATGCGATATAACCAGATACGCAGGAGAACAGAAAAGTTTTCAATTGATTACATTTCCATGGAACTTCAATATTCCTCGGAAATACATCGAGTCCACCTATTACCCACAGTCTGCTGCCAAAAAACTGGTTAGATGCTCACATGCTTAAAAAGGCATGTTTAAGTGTTCTGAATCATCATATTGGCTTAAAAATAAATGTTTATAAGCTTAGGCCTTTACACTTAGATTTTTTGAAAAACTGTGAGCAGGAAAGCAGAGATCTTCAAAGGGTGTCGTGCTTTTCTAGCTGTACATTTGTTATACTGCTCTTGTCTTGTGTTCTGTTCAAGAAAAGCAAAAGCACCAGTCCTGAAAGCTTGCATCCACACGTCCTTTAAAATCTATCCTGCTTAGCAGTGTATTGAGTGAAAGATGCTCTATAAGAGCATAGTCTAAGGAGTAGAGATGTTCTGTAAGCAATAGAGCTATGTAGGTTAGACTTGGAGAAGTGAGGAAGATAACTAGCTTGTACCTTACTTTACCCCAGGTACTTTCTTTACCATTTCTTGTTTTTCTTCTCTAAAAGCATGTTGCTAACCAGTACTAACTAATACATGAAAGGAGCTGGGCTATTTCAATAGATTTCACCAAATATCTCTGTGTTTTTTCTTCTTTTCACAGTGGTGAAAAAAGTGGAATACTTCGATCTTCCTTATGTGAGTCTTCAGAGCATGAAGGACTTGCTTGAGATCAGAAAGCAGTGAGTAAGAAGCTTAAGAGAAACTACTAAAATGCATGACAACTACTGTAAGCAGAGAAATAAATCCCTTGAATAACTTAGTTACAAAATCTTCAGGCTTCAGCAGCTTGACTGTTCTTTTTCTGAGGCCAATTGTTAATTGGAATTGACTGGTTTCTGTGGCCCTGCATGTTTTAGATTTTATCACTGTAGTATTCCTGAAGGGTTCTTTACTGTAGCTAGCTATTTCCTCCCTCTCTCTTTCAGAATCTATAGAAAGGTGTTTTGAGCTGCTTGCCTCCCAGTTTTTATACCTGCATAATTCAGTGACCACAAATAGGAATATACCTGTAAACAACATAGAAGAGAACTTTGAGTTCTGAGTTGCAAGCTGACCCTCTGGGCAGAGATGGATTACTTTTTATCTGAAGTGCTCATTTCTATACACTAATACACATAATACCTGAGGCCATAGCTTGAGCATTTATTTTGGTAAGTGGCCTGGCTTAAACAGTAGAGCACTCTTGCCCTTTCATTCATGCCTTGGGCTACTCCTCAGTTATGTTGGTGGAACTGTGTGGGCAGAGAGAGGTGAACTGGACTGGCAAGCTAACCTGGCCTAAAAGTAAGTTGCTGGCTGTTTATTTTTTATTTGATTTTGATGGCCTATTTTTGGCCCTAGTCAGCACCCCAGTCCTGTTTGCTGTGCAGCAAATGATGGTGTTGAGTTGTGGGTGAGGATAAATCCTGGGGATTGGTATTCTCGTGCCAAAGTCCCATTTGTCAGAGTGCCCTGAGGGTACAGTTAGGCAGAACAGCAGGGCCAGCCTAATGGCTCACTGCTGCAGTTGTGCTCTGTTCTACTTCTCTCTACAATGAAAAAAGTAAAAAAACTATGGACTTTTGCTTGCTCAGTGAGTTGTATTGGTTGCATCAGATGAATGAATGGAGCAGAAGAGGAAGAAAATACCATGTCTTTTTGGTGGCAGCAAGCAAGATTACTTGGCTTGGAGGTAAACAGAAACCTGTTGTCTGATGTTGGTAACTTGTCTGGTTTAAATCTACTGCGTCAGAGCTTGGCCTCTACAAAGCTTTCTCTGTTTTCCTGTATGTGCCCTTATAAACTGCAGAACCCAGCAGTCCAATGAAAGAACTGCATGGTTCTAAGCTGTGGCAAAGTGGCTATGTCTGAGTAGGTAATTCTCCATCTAGCAGTGCTTCAAGCCCAGAGGTGTGCTACAGGACATGTGACCCCTGTGCAGGGTGACAAATCCGTGGAGTGATACTGGCCTTGGAACCTTCACTTCTTTGGTCACACTGTCCTGGAGACTTGCCTAAGCTGCTTCAAATCAAATGGCTCAAGCTGCAGTATGGTAACTGGATAACTGAATATTTAACTTGCTATGTTGCTGCACTGATCTCAACCTGCAGCAATTCCACAGCAGCTGGTACTGCAGCTAGCAAGCTTGAGGCTAGATCTTGCACGGCAAGATCCACTGCAGCACATGGCAGTGGATGCTCTGAGAGCCTACCAACTACTCTGTCCAGAATCACAGAGCTGTTTGAGAAAAGGAAGAGGAAAGTTTTAGTTCTGAGTTGTAACTTTCATGTTTGGTACCACCAAAATCAAAGTGTAGAGACTGGATAACCTGACTCCACTTTATTTCCTTTCTGCTACAATGTATAAAGAATTAATACAGTACATACTTCAAGAGCATAATTGTTTTTTGATTTGTTGTGGAGTTTTTTAATCTGCTAAGCAATGGGACCTTTCTGGATTGTGTTCCCATTTTATTTAGCTGAAAAAAATCAAACCACCATGTTCAGAAGCATTTCTTCATGTTTTATTACTTTTTTCCCTTGCTCGAAAAAGGTATGTAGATCCTTCTCTTGATATACTGCTTATGGACTGTAGAGCTTCACTGAACTTGCTATATATGCAGGTAAAACTGAAAGGACTTTATCATTTTAAAGGTTACCTTTCCCATACTGAATTAATCTTTTATACAAATTCTTGACATATCTGTAAATGGTTCCTGCTGTTGGCACTGCTTTGTGACACTTCTCCAAGTGCTGGATATAGCAGTTGCTGGTTGTGGGTTTGTTGGTGGTTTTTTTCCTCCTTCAAACTCTTGTGCCAGAGATTCTAACTCATCTATGTTTTGTGCATGGGAAAAATATTGCACTAAAAGGACATACTTAGGTATCTATCTACTTTATTTACAAGGGGATATATATATATGTATATTCTTAACATGTAGGCACTCTGCCATGATATGAGAGCAGTTGGTTTTTGAATTGTAGGTGTGTCAAGTTATACTGGCTTTGGAAACTATTAATTCCTGAGGAAAGAACAGTGCAGAATGAACTTGCCCTAAAATCAAAGGCTTTGTTTAAAAAACCAAAACAAACCACAAGCTTTCCATTTCTATGTGCGTGTGTTTTTGAATGCTTCTGTGAAAGAAAATAAATTTTTGCTGACTTTCTTTGCTATTTTTAAAAATTCTTTTAAGGCAATCCAGGAAGTTGAGAGGAATTGGGTTAAACCCACAGAAGAGCAGATGTAGGAACTTGAATTTCCACAAAAAATGCAAACAAAGCAAAGGTGTTTTTAAAAACAGTTCAAACAGATCAAAGGAGTGTTTTGGGTTTTTGGGTTTTTTTAAGAAATTATATTAAGGGCTCTGACTTCAAAAACTTTTGTGGAGTGGTTTGAGTTAGAAACCTAGGTGTCCCATCTCCTGGCCAGAAACAGAACCACCAAATAGAAAGGAGGTTCCCACCTCTATTAGTGTTTTTTAAAAAATACCAAGAGGATGAATTTGATCACAAGGGCTGGCAAGAAGTTTTGGACTGAGTGCTATTTTTCTCTATTTGCAAAACTTAGTAAAGTTTGTCATCCAGTTTAGGCAATCAGACGAGAATTCAGACTGCTGGGACTGCTGTTCACAGTATTACTTACTTGTTAATTTTATCTCTTCCTATCATCATATCTGATAAGCATCCAAAAGACCCAGCTCATCCTATCCTGTCAAAAAAAAAAAAATCCAATTTCTAATTCTTGCCTATGAATACTATTCTCTGAATCAAGCACTGACATATTGTGGTGAATCTGTCTTTCCAGAAGAAAGAGTATTAGGAATTTCAAAGATTTGACTTACAGCCCTTTTTATTTTCTTTGTTTGTTGGAAGTATTTTTCTTTTTTTCCAAATTTCTAGATTTACTTACCTTTACAGCAGATTACATTAGTTCTGTATTTTTGGTGCAATTCCTGGAGCAGATTTGAGAAATGCAGTTCTATGGATACATGCAGCTTGATCCTTGTATTTGTGACTATCCAGAAGAAGGCTGCTCAGGTGGCATCCATGTCGGCAATGATAAGATTAACTGCTGCATAACACTGCCTACTAACCAAATCAAAGAGGTCAGCTTTAAAATCAAGAAGTTGGTAGGTTACTTTTTGTGTAAGTACTTTACCGACTTTTTATCTGAATTCCCTTCATCAAAACTAAGGTTGAAAGGGAAGCTCTGGGGAGAAAGGGGTGATCTGCTTTAAATCCCTTCCACTTGTCTATATCCCCCTCCCAGCCTATTCTGAAACATATTCCCTTGGCAGCCTCTACAGCAGCAAAACATCCAGCCTTACTCTGCTGTTTTCTCCCTTCCCTAGGATTCCACATCATACTTTACCTGCCCCTTTGCTTTCTTGTTGGAAGTAGAGTTGACAGAGTTTTGTGAGGGAGCAAAAGAACTGCTTTAGCCAACTTTATGCTTGCAAAGACTCCCCCTTCCTACCTCCCACTTGTTTCCTCCCATAGAGGAAGTGCTCTGCTACAGACTTTCAGCTGTTTCATATATATACTGTATAAAATGAACCTAATAGACTAATTATGATTTAAGGCTGAACACCTCAATGCTGTTTTTAGCTGCTTTTTCTGTTCATTGACTGGGGTTTTTTTTGTTTGGTTTTTCTGTTTGTTTTTCCAGGATGCTACAAAGGATGGTGAAGAAGACACACTGAAGCCTAGATTTGAGTACAATGACTCAGGCACATGGCAGTGGATAATTTTGTACACAAAACAGGTTAGTTCTCAATCCTCTTAGGAAAGCATCAGAGTAAAATGTAATCTCAGCAAGGCCCAGTCATGCTGAGGCTGGGCCATAAGAAACTGCAACTTGTTTGGTGCATTGTCAAGCACAGAGTAAAATTAGCTGTGTCAGAGGAGTGATAGTTCAATAGTTAGGAACTGTAATTTTCTGGTGGAGAAGGAATGGAAGAGTCAACTACATCTTTTAATAGAAGAAATCAGAATGTTCTCTGGTTTACCCTCTTCAGCCCTTTGCACTCAGTAGCTGCTTGAAGAAAATGGTATCAGAACAGATGATGAAGGCAGCCAAAGGCCAAGAAATGGTAAGCATGTGTGTATGTTGGTATAGGAATCTGTATTTAAAAAGAAATAAGCCTGCTACTCTATCACTCTTACAACTGTGCTAGGGAAGATCCACTGAGGAAAAGTATCTTGCATGTTCCAAAATTTCAGTACAGAATTAATTGACTAAAAAGCAGATATTTTCTCAGTTTTACTGAAATAATGTTCTGAATGTTAAAGACAGTTTCTCATCACAGTTTTAATAATATGTCTTACATTCTCTCTCCTTGACTTTAATTTTTATTGAAGATGATAAAGGATGTTGATGGCACAATTTTTTGTGTGTTCTGCACTACCTTGTTGTATCCATTTCTGTCTTTCACTTTTCCCCCACTTCACTTACTTACTCCATCTGTTGCAATGTTAGACCAAACTGAAATCTGTGACATTCACACAGGGAAACTGTTTTAAATAGAAGTGTTAATAAAGTGAAAATATGATTTGTAGCTAAGATACTTCTGCCTTTTTTGTGGGCCTTTCAGGATGGAAATATATGTTTAGCTACTTGTTATTTTTTAAAATAATTCCCAGTATTAGTAATGTCTTTATTTAATCTTGTGATATCTAGAGATTTTATCTACCAACTGAAAACTTCTGAAGAGAAAAAAGGAAAGGAAAATGTGTGATCTTCTAGGCCCAGTTCATTTCCTGCACTGTTGCTTCTGGGTGTGATTGAATGCTGATTTGCTCAGCATATTTTGTGGCAGTACTTGGGGTAGCACTTCAGCTTATTCTAAGTTTACATTTGTCAATCTGTTCAGCAGATCAAGATGCCCGAATCAACGAAAAATGGAAATAAGAAATTCAGCATCCAACAAAAGCAGGTTAGCGAGTGAGAAATTGTCTCCAAAATGTAAATACGGTGTGTTCTTGCTTGCTACTCTTGTTTAGGCAAACATCTGTTTTTCTGGTTAGGGAAACTGCTAAAAACTTTTTGAATTTTGGAAGGAAAAAGAGAGCAAGAAACATGTCTAAATAAAACTTTTATTTTAGCTTGATGGGTTTAACAACAACTTGTTTAATTTTATTTCTTATTCCAAGTGTTTCTGAATGACATATTTGAAATTTGCAGAAAGACAGAATATATACAGAGATCAGGTGTGTACATCCACATGCAGCTGCTGGTGTGTTTTACAGACTTATATTATACACTAGAACTTTTTATGCATTTATTTTCCCCTCTAGTTGGGAATTGCAGCCATTTGCAAAATTTAACATGTTACATATCCATACATAGACATTTCTATCACATAAAAGATGCAATTCCAAGTTCATTTGCTGGTATCTGTATTCCTTGCTAATAGTTCTTGAATAGTTAAATGACTAGAAGCTGCTGCTTTTTCAAGTCATTTGCTGAATGAAAGGCAATAATGTAAAGTGAATTAAAATAAATACTTCTATTACAGTGTGTGATTGGCCAAAGGAGAAATATTTCTAAAAGAGAACCCCCAAATTTAATCTGAATTCAGAAAAAAAGTGATGTTGCTGTACACTCAGAAACCATAAAACCAGTCACTAACTTCTCTTCAATAAGCGAACGAATTAACATTTGGGCTGGGTTCTCCTGCCCCTTTCTTTGAAGTGCTCTGCACTTGTTGCTGCTGGAGGTTCTGTGTGGCCTTCAGCATCCACAAATGACTTGCAAATGTCTTAAGGGAGACAACATTTTCTGACTAGACTTGCATCTGGGATGGAGACTGAAGGATGCGTTTTTCGCTAAGGTGAAACTTTAGCAAGGACTAAGTTGCACAATACGCTGGTCTTGAGGCAATTGCTCTGACCTGAACATACTTGAAATATTTTTTTGTGAGAAAAACAGCCTTGGCAGGGCAACATACAGCCACTGATCTTATCAGCCATGTCTGGCTGCTGGTACAAAACTCAGTGAACTAAGAAAATTACAGTTGAGAATTAAGAAGGAGGTGTTAAAGTAAGTCAAGGTGTGCTGTTGTGTTAAACAGTGATAGTATGGAATGCTATCCCTCATTTTATACAGCAAATTTGAAGTGGTTTAGGTCTTTGTGCACCAAGCTGTGTTATTAGAGAATTAATATAAAATCTTAAACCAGGCTTAACTAAATTCTAAATGCTGTGATTGCAGTATTAAGGTTCATAAGGTTTTGCTTTGCTATTCCTCTATTTTTCTTTGCAAGATGCTTGAAAAATGTATTAAGTTTCTTTTGTACATTCTCATTTTAAAAAGTGTTTTTGAGTTGAGTTGTTATAATTTTGCCATTAGCATCTACAAGAGTCTTATAAGCCTTTGCTCTGAGTTGGCAGAAAGTTTAACTGATGCTGTCCAAAGACTCTGAAAACTTATACCAAATATTTTCTGCTGACTCATGAGAAGAAAAGCTTAACTTTTATTTTCTTTGTGATCCTACAGGAGTACACTGATACTACTGGATCAGCATAACAATCTGAAAATTCTTGTCTGAATAGACAACCTAGTGCAGCAGTAAGATTTAGTGGGAAAATGAAGAAGCAGAAGGTGGAGTTCGCAGATAGTGAGGCTGTGATGCAGAATGTGCCCACATCTAGGCAATTCTCCTGTTGTGTCTTTTAGAAATCTTGAAAAAGGCATGAAATAACTCATACAGAGATAATGCATGCAAAACTTGGTTTCAGTTTTCTTGATGTTGATTATTGCAGCACTGTTGCCATAGCTTCACCATAGACACTTTCAGTAGGGTTTTTCAGGACATTTACTTTGCAAACATGAAGAAAAACCTGTGCTACAGATTTTCCCTATAAAACAGAAAACTGCAGATACATGCAATGGAACGGTGTAGTTTGTCTGCTGGGTGATATGGTATTAGGAAGATTCAGACAGTACATGGTAACTTTTAGGAAAAGTAGAATTGAAAGGAAACA
The DNA here is from genome assembly GCF_025592945.1 of Manacus candei. Classification (NCBI taxonomy): domain Eukaryota; kingdom Metazoa; phylum Chordata; class Aves; order Passeriformes; family Pipridae; genus Manacus; species Manacus candei. Next base: position 4,718,284 of record NW_026138067.1, on the reverse strand, counting down.
CTGATGCAGTTGTTATGCTTAAAGTTAAGAATGTGTGACTAACAGTAGGCAATCTAATTCAGAAGGCCTAGTAGGCAACTAAGGTTCCTATACATATGTCCTTGTGGCCACCACAATGCCAAATAACATGGATGTTGGCATATTTGGAACTGCTGCTCCATCTGCACCCTATCTAGTACATTGCAATAAGCCTTAGAGTAGCAACAACTGCTCTTGTGTCCTGTCCCAGTAGAAGGAAAAGATTAGTTGTCTCTGAAATATCTCAAAGAGATCAACCTGAAATATCTCAGAGGTCACCTGAACAGTGAGATTTTCTAGCTTATGTTTGTATCTACCCATAATTATTGACATGCATATGCTCTTCTAACTGTTTATTTGTTTCACTGTAGGTAGTTCATTCGGGTTTTATATCAAGGAAAAGATTTTTGGTTAGGCCAAATGAAGGAGACTGTGTATTTGGGAAAATAAGAGAAGAAGACCTGTGATAATTTATTTTAGATACTGTCTTTCAAAATGAGTTGTCTGGAAATAATAAACCCATTGCTGAAGAATTGAATTAAAAGGCAACCCCCCCAAAAAAAACCCTTCAGTGTAATTCCCCACCTGTGCACTGTTCTTTAGAGTACTTACAACTCTAGTGAGCCAGTTTGAATGGGTGCTGAGAATCTGGAGGTGTCTTGCATACGTGGTTTTTTGGATTTTTTCCCCCAGACACTGTTGGGGCAGAAAGGGGAGTGCTATCTATAAAAGGTGCTATGATTTTAGCAGAGGGAAAATTTATAGTATGTAGGATATACTATAAACATATCAGTTTATAATGTTTCTGTAACTGTGTAATTAGCGTGGTGACTGAGCAGGCTATTTCCACCTAGGCATCGTCTGGGAAAGGCATTTCCTCTGATCCTTCCAAACTGAACAGACTGTTGTGGTGCCCTTATTGAGAGAACAAAGGTGTGAACATGTTCTCTGTCACAGCAGTGAGGAGAGCATGTAAGTAACCGCAACAGAAAGTGAGCTGATTCATCCTGATGGCCCTGGGCAAGCAGATACCCAACACGGTGGCTAAAGGCAGGCACACCATTAACCACAGCAGTAACCTGCTTGCTACTGCAAGAAGACTAAAGTGCCTAAATCATGACACTCCAGACCAGGCTTTAAGGATCTTTGATTCCTCTTACTGTCCTCATTACGAAAGGCAAGATTGTGTGTGAGAACAGGGGCAGGGAAGTCAAATAACTTCAACCCTCCCGCCCCCCCATTTACTTATACTCACGGAGTATAAGTGCTGAAATGATGTGGGGGCAGAGGAACTGTACTTTTACCTGAATTTTTATCTTGCTGATTTTTGTGGTGTTATGGGGATAGCATATACAGAAGCATCAAAATTACAGAGTCAATTAGGTTGGAAAAGACCTCCGAGATCGAGTCCCACCTGTGACCGAACACCACCATGTGAAATAAACTACAGCACAAAGTGCCACGTCCAGTCTTTCCTTAAACACCTTCAGGGACAGTAACTCCATCACGTCCCTGGGCAGCTCATTCCAATGTCTAATCACCGGTTCTGTTAAGAAATTCCCCCTAATGTCCAACTTATACCTCCCCTGGCACAGAGTGAGGTCACGTCCTCTGATGCTGTTGCGTGTTATCTGGGAGAAGATGCCGATACTCACCTACGACCTCCTTTCAGGGAGTTGTAGAGAGCAATAAGGTCACCCCTGAGCCTCCTCCTCTCCAGGCTGAACACCCCCAGCTCCCTAAGCCGCTCCTCAGAAGACTAGTGCTCCAGACCCTTCACCAGCTCCCTTGCCCTTCTCTGGATCCACTCCGGCACCTCAGTGTCCTTCCTGCAGTGAGGGGCCCAGAACTGGACACGGGACTCGAGGTGCGGCCTCGCCGGTGCCGAGTACATGAGGATGATCCCTGTCCAGGTGCTGCTGGCCGCACTGTTTCTGATTCCCTGCCTCCCAGCGGGCCGGCACCGCTCCCCTGGCTCGGCCGAGCCGCGCTCTGAGGGACGGACCGTGCGGGGCCCGCCCGGCGGCGGCGGCCTCCGCCCAGGAGGGGGCGCCCGTTCCGCCCCCCGCGCCCCCCGGCCCGTCCGCCCGCCCGTTCCGGCCCCGAGCGCCCCGAGAGCCCGGGCAGGTACGGCGGGAGCGGGCCGGGAGGGCCGGGAGGGCAGGGCCGGGGGCTGGGAGAGCAGGCAGGGCGATTTCGCCTAACCCAGAGGTGTGCCAGGCCCGGGTGGGGACTCGGGGACGGGCCCTGGGCAGTGCCCGGCCCGGGAGCCGTGGAGGTGGAGCGCGGTGATGCGGTTTGGTGGGAAGAGGTTTGGTGGGAGAACAGCGGGAGCAATGCCAGCCTTCAGAACGGGAAGGGAGGGGAACGGGCACGGGAACGCGTCCGCCCTCCTGACAGGACGTTGGTAAGTGTGTGGCTTTGGAACGCGCTTTCTAGGTGAAAACAACGAGGGTAAGTGAAACTAAAATACGTACTTCAATCTGTCCTCAAAACTGTCTTTGATAAAGCAGTTACTGTTTTTAAGGGAAATGGAGTAGTTCCCGTTTTTTTTCCTGACGACACTAAGGCCATTGCACATTGTTACTGTGCTGAAAAGGTAGGGCTAACACCCGAGTTGTAAAGAGGATAGGGAAGTAACTGGAGACAAACTACGGTGAGTAATGTTGAATGGAAAATCCATCAAATCTGAGTATCAAAGAGTATAAAATTAGTTCTTTGAAGATCTGTCTTGAGACCAATCTTATTAAATATTTCATAGAGATCTGGAGGTAGCAATTAAAACTTTACTGTCTTCATTTGGCAGTGATGAAGAATTGGGAAGCACTGGCAATATAGAAGAGAGTTATGGGACTACACAGAAAGAATGGGGTGATCCTGAGAACTAGAATATGAAATAAGTACTGTAGCAATTTAAAGAACGAGGGTTTACAGTTGTAACCTTGTAAGGAAACAATATACAGAAGAAATTCTTACTGGTTGAAAGCAACACAAAACCGAAGTATGTGTTAGGTAGTTACAAGGTATGCAATGTGGAAAAAGTAGATGGTGACTATAGTGATCCAGTAAAAGAAGTAGTTATTGCCCTTGAACAGAACTCTAGAATACTTTGTATAATGTTAATCATTCTCAGGTAAAAAAGTAAAGTGGAAAGGTGCAGGAAGATGTGCCTTGGACAGGTAGGGAAGTTAAGAGTCTGTTGGAAGAAGCATTTGGCTTTTTTAATTTTGTCGAATAAAGGCCTTTTTTGCTCTCTATCAAACCCATCAAGGTAAACACTGAGAAGGGAATAAATTGAGCTAAAGAATTATGTTGATACATGAATAATTTAACACAGATTTTAAGATTAATAACATGAAAATTTCTAACTACCAGAAAGCACTGATGTTCAAGAGCAGCCTTCCAAAAGGTCAAGGAAGAGTGAAAGCCCAACACTTTTTAGATAGAATGTGACTGATATGTTCAAATAATGATTTTGTTTGCTGCAGCAAAGTTCTAAGCTTAATGTTACCTGTAGACTATAGATCAATTTTCCTTTTTTGTTCATTTGTGAAATAGATTATTAGCAAGAACTTGTTAAATATGTTTTTTAGAAGAAAAATATTTTTAGTAGTGTTTCCAGTCTAAATAGTAGGGTTGGTGACAGTCAGAAAATTATGCTGCCTAATTGCTCTCTTTTTGAGTTGAAGAGAAGATGTGAAGAGTAAGGTGAGGGGTGAAGTGTAGTATGTACATCTGTCTTCTTACCAGAGCAATGTGAGTTTGCCTCTGCAAGAGGGCACTATAAAAATCTGTTCTGATCTGTAATCAGTGACAGATTTCCTCTCAGCAGATTTATATCCTTTAGTTAGAGTTGTCTCATCCGGAAGAGCAGGGATTTGAAGCAGTGCTTTAAGTTGACTGTATTATCCCACCTCATATTCTCGTGCACTTAATGTCAGAACACGTGTGGCCTTGAAGTCCTCATCTGCAGCCCAGGACCCGAGATACCTGCTCATCCAAGGAGTGAACTACTAGTGACTATTCTAGGGATTTGGGTGTGCTGGATATGGGTATTTTGGGGCTCTTGGTGCTCTTGTCTTTTGAGTAGTCTGTCAGTTGATTGCCTCCCACATGATTGCAGCTGTGGATGTTCTGCTTCCAGGTAGGTCAATTAATAAGCAGATAAAATATTTTAGAAGGCATTGGTTTATACACGTTATGTGAAATACATGGTTCCCGATGCATTCAGCTTTCTGCAGAGACCATCCACAGAATGCTCTTGGAGTAGATGACAGGCATGTCTTGGGTGCGTGGGCTTGTTCCACCAAAGTTCAATTGTCAGTATTTATTGTGATTCTGTCTTCATCTAAGTCAAGAGCACAAATACTGAAATGGTCAGTTTTGTTGAGGTTTGCTTTGCTGTTTAAAGTGATACTTAATAAATATGTGGAAAGAAGTTTTACCTTGCTCAGCACCTCACTGAAGCCATATCTGTTACAGAACTTAGCTTCTGGCTTTGATTCATGTGTCAACACCACTTTTCCAAGTGGCATGTCTTTCTTTTACTCCTCAGTAAAATTTCAATTGGCTGAGTGGAACAGAGCTGCTTAAACACCAGTTTTGTCACTCAGCAGATTTCTCACATCCAAGTAGTGCAGCTACATCAGCTGAATTTTATGACATAAAGTCAAAGACATAAATCCTGCAACGTTTGTTGATGGGGTTATATTCTTCATTGTGCTCAAGACCTCCTATTGGTGTCTGACCAGCAATAATGAATGGTAGCAGAAAAAGGGCAGCAGCACATTTCAGGGAAGGCCTCTGGTGTATGGGTTTCCCATGGATTGTGTAGAATGCTTGTCTGTCTTCTTCATCTCAACTTTTTTTGTTCAGAGAAGTGTTTGCCTATCTGTGCTGTGTGTTAGTATGTTAGGGACTGGTTCTGCCTGAGTTTGAGTACATCTTCAGAGGATTGCTGCACAGGATTGTAGATACAACTGATGTGGATTTTCAGGAAGCATCAGAAAAAAGTACTCTGAGGAGACTTGATGCTTATAGCACCTAGGAGATTTCTTAGTTGCAGAAATAGTTGGATTGAAAACTTAAAAAGAAGAAAAAAAGAAATTTCCAAAAAAGGGAAGGGGGCAGAAAGGTGGCACAGTGAGCTTCAGTGTGCACAAAGTAGGATGGTATCTTGGGTAGAATAATCTAAACTGTGCTCACATGGTGCTGAACTCAGAACTGACAGCCACCACTCGAGAGAAAGCACTTGGAGTCACCACTGAGTGTTCCCTGGAAACCTAAGCTCAGTGTGCCATGGCAGCCAAAGAGCCAGGAAAATAGTGACTGTCCTCAGAGAGGTAGTGAGAAGAAGACAGATGACACCATTTTGCTGTCACCTCGCACCATTTTGCTGCTCCAGCTTGGTGCACCAACATCTGGGATAGTGTGCATGGTTCTGGTCTCTGCATCGGAAGAAGGATACAGCGAGTTAGAGAAAGGCAACTGAAAGGGACAAGGAGATCAGCTTCCTTAAGAGGAGAGACTGTAAAGTCAGTATTGTTCACAGAGGAGATATCTGGGTCATGACCAAGACTTATGAAATTAAGGCAATGGATAAAGTGAGAATTATTCATCCAGTCTTGCAGCCCTGGCATCGGAGTTGCTTGCTGGGACAGGTGGGAGGGTGGTTTCAGCTGGATATAGGGAAAGATGACATGGGTGGCTGTGGAGGTGGAATGTGGGCAGGCTCGAGAAGGGATTAAAAGGTGGACAATGAGACTGTTGAGGGGCTGTGGTGGCTGGTGGGGTGTGTTTGGGGAATGAACTGCAGGAAGCAGACAGGCTCATGTGCTCTCCCAAAGGATCTCTGATGGCCACTCTTGAAAGCAAAGTGCTGGGCAAGAGGGATCGATCTGATCCAGGACAGCAGTTTTAGTGAACTTATGATCAGTCTTTTTCGTGGAATAATTTTAGTTCTGTGGGGTTCAGTTCTGGATTCTGAACTATTAGAATTTCCATGAACAGCCTAGAAAAGGCAGTGAGCAACAAGGTGATAGTATTTGCCAATGACATGGGTCAGCTATGAAAAGCTGCAGAAGGACCCTGTAAGACTGAGTAGCTGGGTAATATAACATAATGGCACATGACTTCAGTGTAGGTAGAGTGATTCAGATAGCATAAAAAGAATCCTAACTTCCTATATGAAACACTGAGCTCTCAATAATGAGCAGTATTTTGTAGTTATGATGAATGGTTCCATGAAAATGTAACAGCAGCACTAAGCAGCAGTGAAAAAGGTAAACCAGATAGTGAATACTATTGAGAAACAAGTAAAGAACAAAGCAAGGAATCTTGTCATGCCACTGGGTTACTCCATGGTTCACCAAAAACACTCTGGTCGAGTCATCCCTGGTCTGACTCGTGGCTCAGACAACATGTAGTAGAAATGAGTGATATTCAGAGAATCAAAGCAAGAATGGTCATAGACTATTCCAAATGGGGAATGACCAAGGAAGCTGGGACTTGAAAATTCATCCTAGAAAGGGATGTCTGAGGAGGATAAGATGAAGACCTGTAGAATCATGAGTGGCATGAAAAGAATGGGTAGGGTCCACTGTCCCTTTTTCCTGCAGGAGATCTGGTGGTCCACAGGTGAAGCTAACAAGGCCTTGATTCAGAAAGATCAAAAGCTGTTGTTTTTCACAGGTAACTTGAGTTGGAGAACTTACCAGAGTGTGTTGTGGATATTAGAAGTATTTATGTTGATTAAGAAGAAAGGGCAGATTCAGAGGTGGAGAGGGAGTCAAATACATAGAAACCCTACCCATTTTGAATAGAAAAAGCAGTATTATATATGCTTGCTCTATTCTGTGTGTTTTCCTGGCCTTTGCTTTTGGCCACCATTTGAAAAATTATATTAGGCTCAAATGGACCTTTGCTGTGATCTGTTTTGGCTACTTTTATGTTAGCTTCCTATTCACAGGAGTAATAATTGACATGGACTTTTCTTTTGCACAATTTCACAATTTCTCTTCATCCTTTCTCAAACAGAACTTGTAAAACCTTTTTAAAGAAACATGAGTATTTCCATTTATTGACTAGATATCAGGTTTCTGTAACAGTCCAATAAAGCTAACACGATCCCATATATGGGGGTAAAAACTGGAATACCTTTATTGAAAACACGAACCACTATTTAAGGATCTCAGGGGCTTAACATGCTAATAAGGAGGCAAGGTTATGCCACATAGGGGATTCCACAGTCTATTAGCATTTCCAGTAGCAGGAGTGAAAAAAGGAGCAGCAGGAGCAGCAGGAGTAGCGGGGGAGAAAAGGGATTTACATTTCTCAGATCCAGTATTTACATTTGGGAGAAAAAGGATTTGTTATTTCCAGTAAGCAAGATGATACTGGGGAAGGGTGATCAGAGAGGGAGAAAACAATGGGATATCTGATAGCATTATGCAAAGTCTCTCTACATCCTGCTGGAGGAGGCAGGTCAATGGATCTTGTCTGGTCTTTTAGATGGTAGGTTTTTCCCCAGCCCCTGTGGCCCAAGGTTTTCTGGATCCCTTTCCCCACCCACGACGTGGGGGAGCCCAGTTCTAGTTCCATCTCCATCTGATGAACCATTCCGATGTCTTGAGGGATGGGGAAAGGGAACTCCAGGGGTTTCCTCAGGGGTTTCTGGCCCTGAGCCTGGAGGGGAGAGGTGCCCTCCCGTCCCCCCAGCACCCACGTGGTCCCATGGCAGGCACGGAGACAGCACACCGGGTGTGGAGAGGAGGCAAGAGAGAGTTTATTGCTGGGGATGTTACATTTATAGGGTTTAGGAGGATTCACAAAGTAACCAATTAGAAGTCTCAGGGGGCTTACAGGAACACCCAGTCACAGGAAGGGGTTAACAAGGTCCAATGAAACACCTTAGGACATCTTCCCAGGACATTCCTGAGATAACACTGCCGTGGGGGGTCTTGGGAAGAAGAAACATGTGTTTGCAGAGAGACTACCAAAAGCCATTTTAAGACATGTTTAAACAAGTTTCTCATCAGATTCACTGCTACAAGGTTTCCTGTTTAATCCTAGCAGTTTCTTTTCTGTTGGTATCCACAATAGGTTTCATGTTGAATATTGAGTCTTTTATAGATAAGTGAATGGCTTTTGCTAAGTTATCTGAAGGTGGAAGTTTTCCCTGTACAAGTGATGTCTCTTGTTTCCAGGCTCAGTAGGATCCATTGATGCAATTGGTAAACATCAGTTGAGCTACTTTACTCTCAGGTTCTTTTCCATCATCTTCCGTTACATTTTTGGTCAATTCCAGCCTCTCTGCAGATCAGGAGCTTGAGGGTGGCCTCCCTGATTCTCCTCAGACTTACCTGTTGTCCTGGAAACCCACAGGCTGCTGGCCCCTTCGGTCCATTAAGGTACTGTGTTGGACAGACACTACTACTACAGATTTGCCTACCTGGAGAAATTTTTGAGCCTAAGCATGGTGAAATATGAAGCATATGCAAAAATAGCATCAATATGTGTATATTAATTAGAAACACAACCTTAAAAATATTACCATTTCATCTTGCTATGTCACATAACATGATCCAGTATGATACGGTTAAGTGTTGATAAAGATTTAGAAAGATTATTTGAAACAGCAAATATATCAGCTAACTATTTGTCTTTGACTAACTGGTTTAACGACTTACTGTGTGAACATGAAAATTCTGAGCAGAAATATCTGTAGCAGCAGTCATAGTAAGAGTTGGTATCTGACAGCATTAATTGTCTTGTCATTGGTATTATTTGTTGATATAAATCAATGCATTTTAATAAACAATAACAAATAAATAATAAACAAATAAATAAGTTGTTTAATAAACAATATATTGTTTTAAAGGTAAAGTCAACATACAGCTATCTATAAATTTAGGAGACATCTGCTTTTTAAAGTGACCTGCTTCCGTTCACTAGCCACTAAGCTGGATTTGATGTTGCACACCAAGGCTGTGTCATCAAGGTTATATATGACCAAGAACATATAAGCAATTATACACATTGTAAGAAAAATATTAAGACAGTACAAACTGTATAGTAATAAGTAATTTGGTGACAGGTTCCTAATTTACTTTATTGCTCTTATTAAGTTCTGACTTCTGATGATTCCAGCTGGACACAGAAAATTTTTCCCATGTTAATAGGCTTGTCATCTCAGACTTACTATTTCCCTAGGTAAGGACTGGGCCTTTTGTGTGTGGGTAGGGGGACAGGTGTTTCGGATTTAGTTTTGGATGTTTTTTAAGAACATGCATAAATGCATAGTTTTAAAAATTAAATACCTTTGTCTTCAGAACTCATATACCAAAGTTCTCATTTCACTAATACAGAACTGGAGCTTGAATGAGATTGGGAATAGCACTTTGGATTGCAGAAATTTTATAAAATCTTATTTTCATGCTTTTCATCATTTCCTTCTCAGGAAAATAGAAACCACCACAAATGTAGAAAAGGTGCTCCGTGTGCCTCCAGGCTTATGCACCACACCGGTACCTAAAGGGAGCCTGCGAGAAGGCTGGAGAGGGGCATTTCACAAGGGCATGAGACAAGGGGCAATGGCTTTAAACTGAAAGAGAGCAGGTTTAGATGGACATAAGGATTAAATTCTTTCCTGTGAGGGTGGTGAAAAACTGGAACAAGTAGCCCAGAGAATCAGTGGATGTCCCATCCCTGGCAGTGTTCAAGGCAAGGCCAGGTTGGGTGGGACTTTGAGCAACCTGGTCTGGTGGAAGGTGTCCCTGCCCGTGGCAGGGGTGTTGGACCAGGTGACCTTTAAGGTCCCTTGCAACTCAAACCATTTTATGATTCAATGATTCACTCCAGTGGGACAGAAATGTGTCAGTCCACGTGGTGGCAGTGTCCATCCAGACAGGAGTGCTGTACCTCCCTCGGCAGCCT